>NC_137249.1:15396587-16596587 GCF_051294905.1 Botryllus schlosseri | reverse complement strand
TTACGAGTGTTGGATACTAGACACTTCTAGTTGAATTGGATGCATCTAACAAACATATCACAATTTACTTTTACAATAATCAAAGTCTTAGAGTGTATAACCTCGCGATATTTTACATTTAGCACGCACAATGGGGAGTTACTGAAATGATTAAGAATTGCTCGCTAGCTTCGAACGGTACTCGATACTCAAAGTGATATTTTCACACTCTGTAAAGTGCATATGTTTCAATTCTCTGTCGCAAATTCCGACAGTAACGACATTGATGTTAAATCCTCGCCCGTGGTTATTGTAAGTGAATCCTAAACATCGCAACAGTCGGTATGGAAATCGAACGCGTGCGTACTTTTAGATAGGTGACACTAACAAGTTTAATACACCCGTGAAATACTCTGAAACGTCGATTCGTGATTGTGTTAGCTATATTCATCTTCCATATCTGTGGACACAAAGATATCTTGACTTTGGTTACAACTCACTCGAAACGAATTGTCGCGGGTAATCTAGAAAAGCACAAGTCACAAATATGTGATCAAGTCTTACCATTCGATATTAACTTTCGCAGTCGGTGTAATTTGTTGAAGTAACAATACCGACGAGTTCAATAATATTCCCCATCGATGCATTCGAATAATCCGTCAGCTGCAAGCGGATTTAAAACTTGATGGTGTTTCGCGGTTAACTCAAGTCAGTGGTCGTGTTTGTGTTGATTTCAGGAATGATCATGACGAGTTGCCTGGGTAGATTAGTTAATGTGGTTGTAACTACGATCGTACAGAGTTGCTGACACCCCAATATCTTTTACGCTGTAATATACGGATTTATTTGTGATAAATTAATTCTCAGTTATTGTTCAGACATTCAAATCTCGTATACTCAAAATATAATATGGCCAAGTCAAATCGTATATGCGCCGATTAGTAAATACTTTGTCTTCAGAATAGTAACAACCTTTACAATTGAATAAAAAGATAGAGCATACGAATACAACCAGGATGAATTAATTCAAATTTGTGAGTTGTAATGATATAATCAAGTAAGTGAAACTAGATTTTTAACAATTGTTAATGTTGTGAATAATTCTTTTGAGTATGGTAAGATGTTAAAATATCTCTTTGACAAACGGAAAGCAGGATTGTGAATAGAGTTGTAATGTTACATTACTTGTTTCAAAGTATAATCTTGAAATGTGGCTGGATCAAAGTTGGTAGTCATGTTTGTCAATCCTATTTCAATTCACACAATGTCAAAGTCCAAATATTTCATTCTGGATTATTTGGATTTACCTTTAGTACATCCCGCGAATGGATTTAAAGTTGGCAAATTACCAAAATGATTGAATATTATCGGGTCAGAGATAGTTGGTATTGATTCTATAAGTGTTAAAACAGCGGCGTGGAATGTGTGAATGATCCGATGAGGGTGAATGTTGGCGTCAGTAATATTCAGGTTACGTTCGATTCAACAGATCGCGTTAATAGGATTTGAGTTGGGTCGAATCAATACATTCAAATACGATTCAACTTGATTTGTGTAGTGAGTTACACTGATGACTCCCACTTTATCAAACGATATGACATCGAACAGCGTCAACACTATGCAAGTCGGAGCAACTTCAAATTTTCACGTCGGCGTCAAATTCGTCTCATCACCCAAAAGAGGTAGCGTTAGTCAATATCTCAAAGGTATATTCGTCGACGGCAATAACGAAGAGATATCTTTCACGTGTTTCAATCGTGAATTGTTCGGGGTCATTGAGAAAGCATTCTCCAAACGAAAAAAACTCATGATCATATCCGGTTGGGTTCAAATTGATAAATTTACTGGAAAACCTGCTGTATTACTGGGACGGACTTCGTCAGTAACTCTACATGGAAAATCGAGACATACGACTGAAGAATACCCATTATTGACCTGTGAATCGGTATACGGAAATAAAGATGAATACGTCTCGATCGCTGCTACTTGTGTTTCTCGAGAGGAGAAGACGGTCAATTCTGGTGCCGGAAAGGAGTTGAAATTATACAGTTTTACATTGAAGGATGATACTGGCGAGGTGGTTTTGGATCAATGGAACAAAGCCTCGCTCGTACCCGGGAAGAAATATCAACTCACTCGTGTTAAAAACTGTGTCGGTAGCTTGAAAATCGATTCGTTAACTAGACTTGTTGAATTGAAAGAATAGTTTGCATATTTGTATACCGCAATACAATATTTCGCGTAAAATGTATGACCTATGTGATTCGACAACTGGGTTAGTGCGGTGTTGTTCTACTGATCGAGGTGTGAAAATTGTGCTATCGCGATGAAGTTGTGACTGTGAACAGCAGACTATTCTGTAGGCGCGAAACAGCGAATAAGCCGAAAGTATTATTCAGGTGGCAATCAATAGTGAGGAAAGAGAACACGATCGGTCATTTGACACGACTAAACTACATCATATATTATAATTTACGATCAAACTATTTCACACTAATCGGTCTATAGTGTAATAATCGATAGTAGCGGCTGGACGAGAAATAATTCAGCGCGCAGGTCATTCGAAATATAGGTCGCACTGCTTAATCCTCTTGCAAGCCACGTTTCCGTTTGTGCGGTTATTGTTGCTGACTCGTACATATTCAACACCGCGCGAGAGATACTCGAAAGTGCGAATCACGACCGCACCCATAAGAACACATGGCGAGTCACCACAGAACCCGTAAGAATACACGACAGGCGATTCACCACCACCGCCTATAGCAAAAAAGGCGGGTCACGACCCCGAGTTTTCACGGCGAATCACGACCGCAGCCTATACCTGAAAAGGCGAATCACGACCGCACCCATATGAACACATGGCGAATCGCGGCCCCGCCATAAGAGATAAGAGGCGAATCGCCACCCCGGGTTTTCACGGCGAATCGCCACCCCGCCATAAGAACCCCATTGCGTCATGCGACCGATCTACTTAACTACTCTTCTGTGGTAGCCGATGACTAGCTAGCGGCAAAATGCCACCTCAACCTGGAATATTGTTAGGTAAATGATAACGTTATTCTTTACGTCCCAATATATCTGCGACATCGCTTGATGACGATATGTATCACCCGGTTCCATCGAAAGTTTCACTCTGCATATTACCGCGCACGCAATCACCACGCGTAAATGCCAGATACGACGATTTAATGAGTATTCAGAGCAAATTAACACCGTAAACTTCGTTATATATAGCCTACAAAAGACATATGGGTTTAATTGTCCATGGGTGCCTAAATGACTGGCACCGAATGTTCCTGTCTTGGCAATCTGAACCCCAGTGAAGAAATACCAATTTCAAATCGCGTGCGTCTTTTAGTCTAGTACGATTGGGCGACAGGGATATGTAAAACTAGATATTCCTGTTGGGCGATTCTATATTTTTTGATATAGCAGACAGGAGGTCACGAAATAACATCATGCAACGAACCAACGGGTTTGTTGCGTGCCAATGCCAATCTCCATAACAATGAAATATTCGAGGTTGACTGTGGGAGCTCAGGGCCACGAGCGGAATAAAATTTATATTTTCATAATCAGTGCAGAGTCAGCTTTCGATTGATACCCGTTTTACCAAATTTAATGCTCGGCAAGCCGGTAAAAAATGACCGTCAAATTGCCTGTAGCCAAATGGAAATTGTGACGTGATACAATTTCACTGAGGCGTGAGATTTGCCTGTGTCGGCACCATATAGGACACTATGCTCTAAGTTTTGATGAGTCTGCGCACACTCAACAACTCACTGCGCTGACCCTTGGACAACAGTGCGTAACGACTAAAAAAAGGTCATAACTTCGGATTTGTTGTGCGCAACGTAGATTTTCCGTGTGCAGAGACCGTGTCAGCACTGCGCACGTGCGCAGCTTAGAGGGAACATTGCACCTCACTCAGCTCTACATGTAAATCTGGTAACGTGAGCAGAGAAGAAGAAATTGATAGCAATATATATATGCAATTCCCGATCTTACTGACCGATTTTATCATGATTTATCGAAAGTTTTCGCGGTTCGCGCTGGCTCGCAAAACAGTACAGCTGATTCCGTGGCAAAAGCGAACAACGTGATGAGGGGCGGTCGGTTTATCACCCTATAGGAGCCCAAGACCCAAGTTTTTTCGGGGGGCCTGATGAAGTGCCGTTTCGTTCCTGCCAACGGATATACGCCCGAAGATGTATAATTATTATCGTGGGGTCTTACCTTTTCAATCACACATCACTCAGCTCTACCGGTAAATCTGTTTACGCGAGCAGAGAGAGGATAAAAATTGATCTCAATATAGATGCAATTCCCGATCATATTGACCAATTCGGTCATTAATTAGTGAAATTTTTCTCGCATCGCGCGTCTAGGCGAGAATAGCTGCCTCAGTAAATGGACACCCAATGTAGATGACTAGTATCAGCAAATAGCGGATCGCGGAAGGGGGTCTGGGGGCGAAGCCCCCCGGAAGTTTGGTTTATCACCCGATGGGGGGCCCAAGACCAACGTTTTTTTGGGGGGGCTGACGAAGTGCTGTTACGGCCCTGGTAACGAATTAATTGTACCTACGGGCACGCCCGAATATGTTTAATTATTAATTACGTGCCCTTTATTTTCCCATACAACAGCTCACTCAGCGCTACTGGTAAATCTGATTACGTGGGGTAAGCGGATAACGACTTATATATGTAATTACCACCTATTCATTCATGCATTATAGAAAATTTTGGTACCTAGGGCGACCAGTCCACACAAACTTTGCTGACTATCGAAATCACGCTACGGGGTTCTTGGGGGCGAAGCCCTTAGAAGTTTGGTTTATCACGCTATTAGTGCGCAAGGCAATCGTTTTTAGGGGGGTTGACGAAGTGCTGTTATGGCCATCTCTCTTACTCATTGTCTTTATTACATTCCTTACAATATGAGGTTGGGGGGCGCTGGAGCACGATAATTTTTGAAAGGGGGCGCTGGAGGAAAAAAGGTTAAGAACCACTGCTCTACATCCTCTATACCGGCACAATAAGAACCATACAGAAGGAGATGGAAAACCAAATTGGCAAAATATGACGTAACAAGGCAATATTAAAAAGGAACGACAAGTCAGCTGTACCGGTACTCCGGTAGTTATAATAAAGGGACAAGAGAAAACCAAATTATATAATGCACACGGAAGACATAGCACAGACAATTAGCGGTATATATTAATGGAATATTTAATGATTATACAGAAACTATTTCTCCTTCTTCTTGTGCCGTTAATTCTTGATAAGGGGCTCACGAAAAGTCTTCGAGTTAATGAATTCTACTGAAATGATATTGTTCTGAATTCAATATTCAAGTTCAGTACCGCCAGTCACATATTTGAGGTATCTTTGCATTTTATATGACAGCTATTAAGGTGACTGATATTTCCAAAGTGGTATTTTGCGAATCACGCATAAAGGCCGAAGCCCAAGTCTCAAATCCGAGTTTGACGAACCCGGACCAGCACGGGCTCATGCACTTTCGGACCAAAAAGCTTTTTTCTCCGTAAGGCTGTGTTGAGTTTGGTCCGAAAGTGCATGAGACCCGCTGTTCCGTCAATTACATGTTCCGAAATTATACCAGAAGTAGAAAAAAATTGAAAAATTTGTCATTTTCGTGGATTTTCGACTTGCTCAATCTAAAGCTTTGTCCGTAGAACTCCAAATCAAGATCCATGATCGTTTCTTAAGATTTTATCAATAAACAATCACCTAATTTGTCAACGTGTCTGCCGATTAAGTTACCTAAAATCCCTGTGCTCGTAGACTCACCTAGGTCCTTCCACGGACTCATTTGAGTCCGCGGACTCGGGGTTGAGAAACACTGTGCTAGGCTGTCGGAGGAGTATCTCAGTAAAACTGATGTCGCAGTTTGGTTATAATTGCAGGATATTATCAGATTGAAAGTTGCTGCTTGACGACGAGCATGCAAGTCGCACAAATGCCCTCTGCCTACCAATGACAGATTAAATATTGTATATTCTTTAAATATAATAGCGAATCGTTATTTGTTACAACTCAGCGGTTGCTCACATAATTCGAAAATAATGTTATTCGTAGCGGCGCCTCGCAACATTATTATGTGACCGTCAACGTAACACACGTATACTTGCAATCCATATAATACGGATTTTGCGAGGCGCCACTACGAATAAGTCTTTCTGACAGAATTTCGTGTTCATTTGGTCTTATTCTCCTATGATCCTACTTGAAGAAGGTAATAATTAGGAATGGTGTGAACGTGAGGTTCACGTTCGCGTTCTGTGTGTGAACCTCAAAAATTTAGAGATTCAGGTTCACAAACGAACCTCGATAGGCTCTGAACTGTGAACCTTTTTCATATATTACAATTGTAACTTCATTATAACATCTTTGGTTGAAATGTTTTGCATTTCAACTGCGGGCCACTCTATGCATGGCGCTGGCAGCATAAAAACAATCTACACTAAACGAGCATGCACCTAGACCCCGCATCTCAAACATTTTACTTGCTTTGTTACAGAAGTTTGCTCGAAATATCCAGCTTGACTCTCTGCTGTGAGCTTGACCCGTAATCACACAACATCAAGAGCGAAATACACTACATGTAGGTAGTCACCGAATGATGCTTATTCAACCAATCAATGAAATTGATATCGTTGTCTGATGTAAAACTGTAGCAGCCGCACGGATTCTATCTTGATTTCATATGTTTATTATATCATAAAAACCAAATCCGTGCAATTGAGGTGTTGGCTACTGCTGTATAACTTGTTAATGGGGTGATATCGGTAGCAAATATAGAAACCCGTTTTAAACTCTGCTCAATATCAACCTAGCAATACTCAGACGCAGAATACATTGTCCGCCCGGCCTACACCGTTATGGCGTAAGCTCATATTCCCTTGCAAGTCATCGTCGAAATTGTGGACAAATCGACGGACAATATTGGTTTTATGGGATCATTATGTCATTTAATTGCCCCAGTTGATATATTTGTCGACGTTTAAAACGTAAATATGTACTTCAGCATTGTGGTATTATGTGGCCTGTGTCGTCGCTAGGCATCGCGTACATTGATTGATATAGGCTAGCACTTCACTGAAATGCAGGGCTGCAATTAGCAATATGACGTCACGTGACGTCATGAGGTTCGCGTTTGCACAGAACCTTTTAAAAAGGTTCGCGTTCACACGAACCTGAACCTTTCAGAGGCTCACACCATCCCGAGTAACAATTGATATTTCGCGATTCGTTTTTCAATATTTTCAATCTGCAGTCTGTCACTCGCTCATATACCATGGTAGTATGGGTCATAGCTAAAACGAAAATTGCATGTGATAAATAGTAAGCCATAATGTTGTACTATGGATAAACTGCGACGTGATCCGTAACTGAGATGACAACTTTTCAAAATTTATCCTAGCATGGTGCAGCCACATATCAAAAGTTGAAATTAATGTATTGTCTTTGAGTATGTCTTGAATTCAATTTCAAAGAAGCAAAATGAATTTAGTCGTCAAGAATCGTGATTACATTTTCCATCCAATCTAGGCTTACCATATTTTGGAAATCTAAAAAGAGGACACTTTTTTCAGAAATTTGAGACTTGCAAAACTGGAGTAGAATTCCCAAAAACCGGTGAATTTTTCCCACTTTGTGACCGGTTGACTAAAAAAAAAGGTCATCACTTCGCGCTCAGAGCTCAAAATACCGTTTTTTTCTCCGCATTGCTAGGTGGATGACTAAAAAAAAAAGGTCATCTTTCCGCTCGGAGCTCAATATAGCGTTTTTCGCTCCGAAATACCTTCCGGAGCGTCACTTCTGTACCAATTTACGGCATATCACTCGCAATTCGCTCTAAATCTGACCTAAATTTTCAAAAAAGAGGACAAAATCTCAAAAAAGAGGACAAAAGGCCGTCCTCCGAGGACACTTTCAAAAAAGTTAAAAAAGAGGACAAATCCTCTTATAAGAGGACGTATGGTAAGCCTAATCTAATCGTAATCGTAGTCGACTACTACGAAATTTTACTGTAACTGGAATCGTAATCGATTACATCGATACATTAATTGCCCAATGTCTGCCTTTTTGCACTGAGCCAAAACTCATCCAAACTGAATGTATAGTTCGTGGTGCGGGCAGCTTCGATTTCGTAAGACAAGTGATGATATCGGGAAATGCGAGCATACAGGGGAACTGCCGATACTTGAGTAGTTCGCAAAATCACATATTCTGTGTATGGAACGAATCCGGATACTTGCAGCATTCAGCGCAGTACGTTGGGTAGGGTTACCATGCGTCCTATTTTAAGAGGATTTTTCCTCTTTTTTTACTTTTTTGAAAGTGTTCTCGGAGAACGCCCAAATGTCCTCTTTTTTGGGATTTTGTCCTCTTTTCTGAGGATTTTAGTTAAATATATGCCAAAATATACCTGGATACAATAAATCAGCACTGAAGTAAAAGAAAGTTGACTTATTTTTCTAGTCAACCAGCTGATAATGTAAAAGAAAAACTGTATTTTTCAGGATTTTCCTCCGGTTTTGCAAGTATGAAAATTTTGAAAAAGTGTCCTCTTTTCAGATTTCCAAAATAATAGTGTAACCCTAACGTTGGGCACCAACGATCGCATTTTCTACCTGGTTGTTACAGTGATAGCTAACTTGAACTTCAGCGTTAGGGTTGAATAACACTGAGAATGTATATATTTGCACAATCACTTAATTGTGACTGTGTAAACTGGCACGCCAGTTTGGTAGCGCTGCATTGGCCTCGTGACCTAGAATTTGCTATCTGGTTACTTTCATTATAATTGACGACTGAGGAGACAATGCTGTGGCAAATAATTGGCGGATTGGAAGTATGGGTGGGGATTAACGCTGTAGACTTTAGTTCCAGAGTATATGTTGTAATCATGAGATGTAATAGGCGTGCCGTATCTCCTCCAGCATGCTAAAATTATATATTGTAGTTATCTCATGCGCTAATGATGGAAGCGGTGATGGTAGAGTGATTCAACAATGTATGTATGTATGTATATTAGCGCGGTACCGATTTGTATATCTTGCTAGTCGAGTGCGTGACAATACAGCAATTGTCTTTGAATCGCAATAAAGAAACATCATGTAATACTTGTTAATTTGTGTTTGGTGTTATTCGAATTTTTACGACCATCGCAAAGAATGTTGTGACCTATGGCAGGATCTATCTTTGGTCCGTAATCTAAACGCACGTCGGGACGCACTGTAAACGTAAACAGTCTTATCACGTTGATGGTTTATACTGCAGCGATATCGTTTGAGGATGTAGTCAGTATTCGAAGATGTTATCGACCATCAAACTCGAGGCACCGTATATAGTTCTCACGTTTTGAACTCCATCTCGGGAATTTCTTAATATGATACGAGGCAAAACGTAGCCTACTTGCATGTGGGAAAATGTTTTGGATCCACGCTGCACTGTCGCGGATTCTTGGACAATGTGGACATTAGTAATTGTAATACAGTTTGTATGAATTTCAATCATTTTCACGCATGGATGTATCCGCAAAACGGTAAGCGGCATCACTACGTATCATGTTTCATACCGTGATAACGCACTATTTATACCATGAGCTCAAAAAACATAGCCCGTTCTAATGCCTTTATTGCTCAATTCAAGGAGAAGAACCGGCAAGTGCGTCAGATCACTACACCCGCCGTATAATGGACTGTACTGAAATATGAGATTTCGATAATACCATTATCCACGGTTCCATTAAAAGGAAACTATTAGCGAATATCTTGTGGCGCTCATGGTTGTTGAATAAATATATTACACATAAAAGTAGAATGACTTAGATGTGTAGGCCGACGCAGAAATTCACAGGAACATGTAAATATTGTCAATTGCCGTTATTAGCAACAGTCAGGTCAGTACATTGCAGCAATATTAAGAATTGTCATTTTTGTAAAACACCTGACTAATACA
This sequence comes from Botryllus schlosseri, assembly GCF_051294905.1. Taxonomy (NCBI): domain Eukaryota; kingdom Metazoa; phylum Chordata; class Ascidiacea; order Stolidobranchia; family Styelidae; genus Botryllus; species Botryllus schlosseri. Next base: position 16,586,619 of record NC_137249.1, on the reverse strand, counting down.
TTTCTTAGATATTCATCTACAATATACTATGATGTATACATTCGATTACATTCATTACACTAGTTGTCCTCAGTCTATTCAGCGCGGTAAAGGTATATCGTAAGTATCATAGGCATAGTAGATCCTTAAAACCTACAATTTTAAATTTAATTTCTTTGCGAAAATGAGTTCCTGCTACCTTTGGAAAACGGTTAAACGGACTTGCCATTAGTTTCCTCGCTCCCACGCAATAGAACCCGTCAGAACGAGACCTAAATTTTGCGCTCTGTTGGGGATACGAAAGTAAATTTTCTTCCATCCAGCTTGACCCTCATATAGCATTGCAAATAGCAATACCCTGAGGAAATTTACCATTGAATTCAAGGTGTCTATGACGAGTTCACTCATAAAAACGCATCAAGAACAGTGGTTCTTAAAGGGGCACTGCGCTCTAAAAATGATGTGGTCTCAAATTGAAGGTAAAAACGAACAAAAGATTTTGGCCGCAGCCATTTCCTTCAGAACGCCACCGTAATGGAGCTGCAATTTATTGAAATTTCTACAAGACCAGCTGTGGCTGACAACTATCTAAAATTCGTTCTCTGCGTGACTGCCTAATCGCGTCGAGCAAGTGCGATGGTGAAGATATCGTGCCATGTAACGGGTTAAGCAGCCGCGGCAGCTGGTCTTGTAGAAATTTCAATGAATTGCAGCTCCATTACGGTGGCGTTCTGAAGGAAATGGCCGCGGCCAAAAATTTTTGTTCGTTTTTACCTTCAATTTGAGACCACATCATTTTTAGAGCGCAGTGCCCCTTTAAACTGGGGCGTGGCAGCATCTGAAGGGGGCGCTGAGCTGCGATCAACTGAAATTGTTTTTTCGCGCGATTTACCTCCAGTTCATCGTTGTTGCTCTGTGTATTGTCCTAATTTCATATTTGAGAATTCTCTCATCAACAGTCATAACTATCCAGCCATGAAACTATCCGTTGGGATTGCTAGCATTTTGTGATATGATGATAAGGGGGCGTGTCTAAAAAAGTTTGAGAACCACCGATCTGGAAGTATTAGTTCCTGTTTGATAAGGTATACAAATACTGCAGATGGACAGGTTAGCTCCAAATAATACAAGTACTTTCTAAATGATCGCCGCTGACGGGGTGTGTAGTCTTAATCCCACTGTTATTTATAAATAGATGTTATGCGGAATGATCACCGCATTATCGCAATATCAACAGCGTGCAATCGGACACGCTGGAATCTAACCTCAACGCGGATAGTAGCCGGGAAATCTAGTGTGCATGCGTAACCACTTGAGCCGCAGATTATACGGGCGTTCCTGTATTGAATTCGAGTTTAATTTTTGTGTGAAAATCGATTCCGGTACTATAAAATCGATCGGATGCGAATTCGGATGTTAGCGGTATTCCTCGTTTACGAAGAAGTGAATTAACCCCTTGTTTATTGCACGGATAAATACGCTGATGCATTATTAATATTAACATTATGGACACAAATTTAATGACTCATGTCTCAATTATGGCCTGTCGAGTACCGGCTTTGTGGGAGTTGAACGAGTGCGAAATATCTTAAAAGTGCAGGTAAATATTCAATATATTCCACTTGCTGCCATTATTTATTCCCAAAGGAGAGGCAACGTATCGATGTTGGTGAGCACCGCTGACGCTAATTCGTAAAATCGTCCACCACATCCAACATTCCAAAGCGTCGTAATCTTGAAAGGTTAGGAATGCAAATCGACCTGTAACTGCTGGATTGCGTCTTTTCACCCTCATTTAATAAATATATTTAGATACTTTGAATATGAAGATAAAATGAATATTAAACATCATAGTCGGCTGAGATACATGGTGGGTTAAAACAAAAATGACCATTTGTCTAGCCCTATGAGCGTTTGTACCTGGCACGCATAATGTTGTCTTATTTTCTATATATACATTGCAAAAGCACCTAGCGATATAGTAGATTTGAAATGCTCATACTTTACTTGCCGCAGGCACATCGACACAATCCTTAAGTTTTGAAGAAGCTGACATATGTTTTAGAAAGTGAATAATGTGTACACTGTACAGTATGAAGATTCCCAATATCAGTGCGTTGTAGCGTGTAATGAGAAGTTTGTTGTTGACGACAACATACTTAATCTGAGATTATTTTGACGAAAGTTTACAAACCAGTATGTGCTTCGTTTGAAGGAGGCATATAGTGAGCATGCCTTTAAGCCCGTGTCATAGTTTAACCTTTCGAAGTTGAGATAGGACTATTCCTCTTAGTTGGGTTTTCAGTGTACTGATAAGTATCTTACCTTATTTTTTGTGTCGTTGATATTTGAGTCACTATTAGAGATCGGGGCAAGCGAATCACTTCTTCGAAGTCAATCGGATCATTTTTGATACCCTATCATACGAATCAGACATGTCGAACCGGATCAATAGGAATAATCGCACTGTTGACGAAGTGGTTTTGATTGAGAGCTACAAATTACAGTTGCAACTGTTAACTGAGTTATACGAGGTGATGCCGCGTTCAGCGATCCTTTCAACCTGAAGATATACTGCATAAAAGCACCTCAATTATATCAGCCCTCGCCGGATGCATTCAAGAATCATGCTCATTCCTCATTCATACTAATTTTGATGTTGAGATGCTCTCTACAACGAACATAATATCACAGATGCTCCTCCAGTAAATCTCTACCATCTGTGGAAATATAATTCGCGGGACTGTGTCAGTTAGGAATGGTGAAGTGTAACAGCGCTTGTGAATAATCTAGCACAAATGTTTATCAATCCCTCGTAGTGTGAAGGTCTTCTTGACTTTCCAATCGGGTGACGAAATATCTCTATGCTTTCGGAAAGACTATAATTCCGCGGCTAGAAGCAATGTGATTGACCCTGTTAGGTCATTCAAGATCTGTGATTATTTTTTTATTTCGTCTCGCACTCGATTCGATTTACAGCATCTGATGAGAAACTGCTATGACTCAATTTTGGCCATCCCTTGTCGCTATGACATTACATGGAATGTTTCACTTCGTGGATTAATGTAACACACTGATTTGGCAATATACCATATATTGTTGGCTGCGGTCTCGGCGGGGAAGGTCGTAGTTGTACAAGTACAGTCGAATAGGTAGCGAAAATGGATAATTGTATCCGTTGGTTTATTACCGCAATAACTAGATTTGCTGTGACGCGGTTCTTGTCTTCAAAGGATATTTACTGAGTCCACCGTCGTAGTTGACCTGAAATACTTGGCGTGTCAATTGTCGTGATCCCGCCTGAACCCCGCAGTTTTCATTTGGGGATTTTTGTCGTTCCCATTCGCGAGCGCTGCTAGCAACTCCCGTACTGACATAGGGAGAGATTAGTTGTACAATATACAGCCGGTGTCCTATTGCCTGCGTTTTGCTGCAATCTGCTCGGATCACATACGTACAATACCATACGTATCGTGAGTCATGCATAACAGCGATGTTCGGTTAATTGCTAAATTGTTAACTCTCTCCAGTGTCTGAAATATTGTGAGTATAAGCGAGCGGTTTAGCATTTAGTCAGATACGAAGGCATCGACATCATTGCAGGTGATGTCCAGGCGCAGGGAGATATCAGATATGTCATTTCGAGTCAGTTTCGCAGCAAGCACTGCTGTCGTATTACATGCATGTGTTGTGTATGCGATGTCCGTCAAAATCGTTTCGACAGACGTAGACGACCTGATCCGTTTTCGAACAGATGAACTTGTCGCGATCAATCAATGTTGGACCAGCGGTAAACCCGTAACTATTGAAATTATTCCGTGTGTCTAACGCACAGTAAAATGTACGCTGTGATGACGCAAGGATCTGACGCGAAGTTGAAGCTTCATTGTCAATTTGCACTATCTGCCACAATGAGTGGCTTGGCGCATTCAGTGCCTGACTCGGCTGTATCTTGTTTGCTGACTAAATACTACAGAATATGTGATCAAATTTGATGGCAACTATCTTGAAGTATTGCTCATCGATTGGTTCTAATCACGCAAGCGCAGTCACAATTTCACGGGGAAAAATACTTCACTAAGCATAACAATATTACAACTTCTACGATTAAATGAATGAACATGAAATCACAATGTACAAATCTGAAATAAAATGGGTTCAAGAAGGCTTTTAACCCTAGTGAAGTCCCTCTGTAAGCAGACTTAGGAATGATTGCTATACCAAATCTTGGGAAACCTTCGACGGAAAATAGCCCAAGTCACTATGCGTACTTTAGTTGAACGTGAACTGAACACGAACAAAGACACCTCACGGATAATCGAGATAATCAGTCACGAAGTATATCTGGCGTTGTTTGATCAGTGATGACTTGATCTTTAGGCCACAGTGATTTATGCAGTCCAATCATACAGGCCTAGCTGTCATACTTTGCACTTTGCAGAGACCGCAACAGAGGCCTGTACCGAACGTCTATGTAAATTATATACACATGATGCGGCATTTTATATCTAGAGTAGGCCGTAGGGTTTGCGCATATCTCGCTTGAGGATTCCGTCGTGATTTATATCTTCTCGAGTACAGATATTCATTCTGAAAGAAGCTAGTTGAAGTGGCCTATCGCGGCTAAGATTATACTTAGATCTCCTCAATATAGGATCGGGAAGTCTTTAATCGGATAGGCCACCCCGCTAAGGGTCTTGTTGCCTTTGTTAGACGAAATCCACAGAAAAAATCGAACGGCAAGACATGTGATAGGTCGTTTACAATTTACGTAACATATCAGATAGACTGCATTAGAAAGCTGTGTCGCTGGTTTTAGTACACACGAAAGTTGTAGATATTTGTGTAGTGTGCAATGCAATTCACTGCGGTTTGGGTTTATGTAGCTATTGATCATAGAACTTCGCTGGTTTGCCGTGTTCAACAACTTTACTTATGATTGAAGAGTTGATGTTTAAATAAGTCAATCAAATGTAAATTAGAGTGATGGATGAGTAGTCTCAGTCAACTACAACATATTTCCTTACGTCCATAATGAGCCGTGACTCGGAATGCGTGTGCCGAAGTTTACTCGGCCGCAAACTATGACATCAATGCTTTCCCTATGCGATATGTTATTTACAGCTATACATTTCTACGTGACGATTGCCCCCGTCAAAATATCAACCAGCGACGACCAAAGTTCAAGGTTGATTGTTTGAAAGTTTGCACGCATTCAGCGCTGGTATTCACTGCGGTTATGTGCGTACTGCGTAGTAAAATCATAGTGACGTAATCGTTGACTTGAAGTTTACTTCATGGCTGACTGCTCGTTTAATGGTGCAATCAAAACCGAGCGTGTTCACAGAAAACGCAGCTTATTTTCACTGCACCAACGCGCGGATCATCATAGGTTCAATTGTCGGTAAAGATTTTCAGACAGATTAGGACATGCATTGCAGAAAAAATGTATGAACCAAGCTACAGTCTCCAACTCGTTTTCTGTAGCAAGATATAGGGAAGTGTTTTATATGCCTTCTTACGACCCTTATCCCTTGACCTTTCTTACGACCCTCTCTCGACTCTAACGTTACGGTGTTAGTCCGCACAAAGTAAGATGCGTTAGGCTACTAGTTAATGCAGATACGAAAAGGTAAATATATCATCGAGATTTGGCCAGCAGGTAAAAGCGCGATAAATTTCAAGCATTTGACTGCAAACGAATGGTGTTGTTATGCAAATAGGGTATCAGGCATATTTCTCGGGCAATTCGTTCTTCTGATTTTAAATGACAGTCAATTGTAGAAATGAGGACTGCTGTAGCCAGCGCCGTGTTTATATTGCCCGTTTAGTCATTAACATGATGATAAACATCACCGTTCCGAAATTGTGTCATACCGTGCGTTATTCTGCGGACCGCAAATGCGAAGACATCACACTGAATCAGGATACTATCAACGGCAACCCATATTGCAATGAAATGATCCGTACCCGTCCACCAGAGACGAGCTAGACCAATTGCGTATCTTTATGCCAGACATGAGTGCCACAATGCAGCCATACAACACCACGTATTTCTGAGTGCTTCTGCCGAAAAGAGTACCAAGCAATTGCAGAGGCACATCCAAAATAGGCTATTGCCAGCATTGCAAATAAGCACGGAGGTTCAGAGCTGTGCCGGGGTTCGGGGAATTTTCATGCGACCATCATTTTTCAAAATAGTGTTTGTGATTGTCCAGTCATGCTCATCCCCACTAGACCATATTCTACGAAGCTATTTTCTAATCCGATGAAGTTATGCATTTGCGGTTGGCGTGCTGTCTGCAGTGACGTCAAATCCAGTCAGATGTGAAGTCTCCCCTTACCTAGTCACATATTGACAGATTTTGAATAACAGCTCTTTTGAGTATTCCCAACTGTACCCCAGGTCTTATTCCAAAATAAACACAAGTGTACATATGTAGAATCAAATGCTGGCTAAGAACGAATCTTCATTATTTAATTAAGTCTCAGAGTATATATAGCTCAAATCATTTTGTTTCCTCGTTTAATCCGTTCAATAACCCAATCCTAAATTTCTTAAACTTGACAGGATTATGATAGTTCCTCTTCCGATAACCTTTGGAGATTAGAGCGGTTTAAGGGGAATGGGTGGAAAATGAAGCATATTCCGGGATAATACGATCGCATGATCATAATAGATAAAGCGATAGCCTTCAACCGCAAATCATTTGAACGACCACTAAAATGTGAGCCGGTTTTGTGGTAATTTGGCACCAGTGGTCGATATTAAATTCGTTTTACATAAGCAACATGTCTCAAAGTACACCTGAGACTGTAAGCGACGGCTGATCGAACTGCACAATTGTCATAACATATTTGCAATGCATATGTTCTTCAATATTTTATCAATCATTGTGTTCCTTGTGGTCAAGGATATTGTATTGAATGCATTTGCGGCTTGTCCTATTCCGCGTCACGCATCGACATGACAGTTCTGATATATCAGAATTTCACGCTATCAAATTCACAAGATTAAAGTCACTCCCCATACCAAAAAGATGATTATCTGAATGGGAATAAGACCGCTTTTTTGCTGGTGGGAAATGTCAAATAGCCTTGATCGTGAGGTTGCATAAGTCGTCGGATAACAATTTTCGGGATAATTTGAGGTCTTCAAATGTTTACGAATACGCTTGATGTGAACCCTGAAATTCGAGTGAATCATTGTTGACTGCTTTCAATTATATGACGAAATGTATTCAGGGCTGTTGTGGAATGCGATCTTGATTTTCAAGGTGCAATTCACCGTGAAAGCTGTTTGACAACATTATGAACGTTGATAACCGAAGCACGAGATGTGATTTCTAGAAAAACTCATAATGGGTGTAGTTTATATGATTTCACATCAGGAATTTTTCAAGTATGTCGAATTAACGTGATGCTACTTCGAGGACTTTGTGGTGTCGCTAACATCGAACATCGTTCGCAGGCTAAATACAGTTGGCAACCTAGCATAAGTAGATGTTGTTCTTGATAATGAGAGCTCATTGCAGCAGCATTTGCAGAAATGATGCAGACTGCCTACTATAAATCCTCAGAAGATTTCGTAATAAAATTTTTAACTTATCCGCTCAAGTGCATCGTGTTATCTCAATTACAACACCCACGTTCGGCCTCGTTCACGGAACATTATAATAGAACACTGGTTCCCAACCTTCGGGTCGCGACACCGAATGGGGTAACAGGGAGATTTTGTAGGGGTTCCTTCCATCGACTTTCGGCCTATCATACATTTTACCAGGGACATTCTTAATTTTTCAAGTTGTGACTGTCGTTTTGGGTGCGTCATTTTAATAGCCAAACTGTCCAGGAGTGTCTTGCTTACAATTGTAGTAGTTCAAATTTTCGTTCGAGTTTCGCGGGTATTGTTATTTTTACTATATTTTAAGATGTTTGTGTAATTGAAGTGGCCAGCGGATAAGTTGTAACCGAATAATGTTATAGTATGTCATCGTTGCTTTCTCACTTGTTGTTGTAGCCTATGGTAAATTTGACTTCGAAGGTGGTTTTGAGCAGTATTGGTAATCCATGTACTCGAAAATCGTACTCACTAACAAAAAATCAGTTCATGAGCTATCTTAATGAAGCGGATTTTTATAACTTCACATCAATACTAATGTAGGGAAAAGAATACGAGTCGTTGATGATACGAGGACAGCTTTGTGCTTCGGTAGTTGCAAGTCGACCATCACACTGAGCATAGAACTTCACTGTGGCCTCGAATAAATTTAAATGGAAATTGAATATTCATTGGTCAGCATGCCGTATACGAAGATATGCAGTGTATGTATATAGAAAGATTGTACACTGCACATCATCTGTCTATTTATAGGCAGTATGACTTCTCACAAAAACTTGCTAGCCGCAGTGTTATGAACTGACAAGTTCAAGACTGTTTTTGGAATGTACGACGGAAAAACAGATGTTTTTGCCTGTCCGTATAGTCGAAAATATTACACACTGATGCGTTGAGTCTACGCATACGAACGTCGAAGGTGTTGCTACATCGGTCGCTGTAAACGCGTTATAAGACCACCATTATATATGAATGATAAAACATTTATTGGCACGCACATATACGCGTGCCATATAGTATGTTGTAAAAACATGACGACTCTATATTTTGGGGCAAGTGTAAACAGTTGTAATATTTAGCACAGGGATAGTAGCTGCTTAATGTAGGTTGCACTTACAAGTCATCGGGTGATATGGTTCTCAGAGCATGTCAACATGCATAGGCTCTGATTAGATTGTTCTTGAGCGATCCTATGACATTTCTTACGCGAGGATTTTTCGCCCAGGCTGCGATGAATGCGATCACTTTTACAGGTTGCACGTGGTATCGTGCGTATGATCTTGTCTTCGGACTGCCTACTATGTCAGTCAGAGGTGTGCTGTGGTCCTGGAAGTGTATGTGGTCTGTGCAGATATGCGATCTTTGTGACATGCGAATCAAATATTCATAACATTGTGAAACGGCCGGATGCTAATAGGCTTACTCTATTAGCATGGTTCGATACCTTTCGCCCCTTTCGACTAAAAATTACTAATCAACGACAATTATAGTCTCGAATTTTTTTCACTGTAGAAGCTTTGAATCGTCTATTGATCAAATCAGTACATCCAAGATATGTAGCACAAGGCTACAGCCGGGGGTGGAATCGATATTTATATGAAGTAGTTATCGACCCATAGAAATAAAATTACCAGTAAAATAGGTATGGCATAAGAAATACCAATTATATGTAATACGATAAATAATTTGCACAATTTTCTCTTGATCGCAAAAAAATTTCATGTTTTTCAAATTATCCACGTCCTTATGGAGTCATAATGAGTGATACTCGACTCGACATGAAACTTAGGACTCGATCACTCAGGGATGCAATTTCGCCTATAGACTATACTTACTAATAAGTTACAAGGACCACCGTCCCATTAAGAGGTCATGATAACGGGGATCGCGAGACTTAGCAAATGCGATATCGGACTACTAGTAGGCCTATTACAATTGTAAAATACTGGAAGCCAACTCACGCGTAAAGATTTTCAGTTTATCAAATAAATTTTGTCAAAATATTTGATGCATAGTCAGCACGTGTACACTGTACATTTTAGTGACATTAACGTTATTTGATCATTCTCATAGCTCTTAGCTCAAGCTTTCAGACCAAGCTTTACGAGAAACCAGTTTCGAGGGCCGCTCTCCGCACACCATTCAGAATTGTTAGTATTTTGACGTCATATTTGGGCTTCATAGCGAGAGGTTTCAGGCCCGCCGAAATGGTATTGCCTTCTTGCGATCGACTGGGAGGTGACCAGACTGGCCACTGGCCATTGACCCATTTTGAGACTCATTAGCTATACAGTCTGATTCATTCACCCATGAAAGTAATTGAAATGTATCACAAAACGACTCTTCACTTTACTGAATTAAGTAAGCATCTACAACTTTTGATTTAGTTCAAGCCTTTAGTAGCAGGCCTAGTAGTCACAAACATACCTACTTGAATAAGTAATGCAAGCAGATAAAACCGACTTGATTACTGTAGAAAGGTATAAGTACTTCGGTAACGATGACGTCTGCGACTTTCGGGGGGGGGGGGCGGTAAATACATTTCGAGCTTGGCAAGGGGGCGATGAGTAGAAATAGTGTGGGAACCGCTGTTCTTTGTTATATTAAGAAGGCTTTACATTTGTGTGATTGTGTATAATTTCAAATGACGTTCTTTTACACAGGTTATCCTAATCTACATAATGATATGGGAGTTACATGTATTTACGTTACATTTTGGTGACGCTACATGAACACTAGATCGTTACGATTAGAAATATACAACAGCGACTGAATTGAATATTCGTCTTCGTCAATCAATAGCCACCATGATGACTCTGAAGAGGAGCTTCACGTTTATAACAATATTGTTGGCTGCGACATCTTCCGCTGCAGGTACGAATGACAAATAGTCGTGGAAAGAGGAAAATAGTGGCGACTTAAAGCGAGCACGCCAGGACACGAACCTGGAATCTTCTGATTCGTAGTCAGACGCGTTATCCATTGCGCCACGCGCCCACGTGACGCCATATCGAAAATTAATTCTATTTATAACACGTTTGTGATTGCCAACGATATTCGTACGCCCCGAACATACATTTCAATTCAATTCAATATATTGCTAACAATTTCATCATTTCAATACGTAACAAGACCGTGATACAAAAAAGATAGGTAGGTATCGGAACAACTTCGAGTAGTTTTCGAAACCAGACACTCACCGGCCACCAGGCCTCTAGGCCACGAAAAAAGGAGGCATGCGCAGTGTGCACTGAATGAAAAAAAACCAAGATAATATAAAAAGACAGGCAACAAAAATATCGTTTATACATAATATACCAGCAATAAGGAATCAAATTGGAATTAGAATCATATACAAGGGAAATAAAAGAGACTGGAATTATTAATTACAAATTTATCCTGATCCTTGTTCAAAAGTCCTTTACACATGTCGGTTCGGTTCGGTTTATTAGCAATTTTTATCAGTTGAATACACCACAACTCCACAACAATTGCGATACAATGAAAAGATAGGAATGAAGGTATCGGAACGACTTGGAGTAGACTTTGGAATCAGACACCCATCCTTGGCCTAGGGCAGTGGCAGTGGTGGCCCTATGATTGGGGGGGGGGCTGGGCAAGACTTCCGGGGGGGCTATAAGTATGTAATCGCAGCTTCTGGGGGGCTCCGCCATCCAGACCCCCCTTTCGCCTACCGACTTAACAGGCATGCAGAACGACTTGATGATTGTCCGGATATGGGACTTTTACAACAAATGCGGAGATTTGATGATTGACCCATTTGAACGGAATCATCTTGATTGGTACAAGGATTTCCACGTCTATTCGCTACAACCCTTGAAAAAAGCGCTAAAACCAAAGAGGGGGGCCCTTCGACCAGGGGGGCCCAAGCGACCGCCCACCTCGCCCACCCCAAAAGCCACCACTGGGCAGTGGAGTGGTTCCCAACCGGTGAGAAATTCCCCACTGGTGGGGAACTCAATGGTTTCAGGTGGGAAATAGACGCATTTGTTAAACATTATATGCAGGATAGTCTACATATTTACGGAGACACATGCGTGATTACCATTACCAGTTAACTGCTCTGAAAAGTATGTATCGAAAATCAATAATTGAAAGAGTAATTGAAAGAGTACGCCTGAATGTCCTCTTTTTTGGGGAATTTTTCTCTAAAACAGATTTAAATGCCACGACAAAATGCGACTCCGACACAGCGAACGTCGGAGTTTCGTAAAAAAATCGGGAGCTGAGCCAAAGTAATGACGTTTTTTAATCACCAGTTTTCTTGGAGCTTTTATAAAAAGTGTCCTCGTTTTAGGATCTCAAGGTAGGGTATAACCTTATTTTAGAGGGTATATATTAGTTTCGGGTAGTAAGGAATGAAGACAAAAAGGTTTGGAACCACTGGCCCAGGGCCAAGGCGATGTAAAGAGGAGGCATGCACACTGAATGAAAAGTAAAAGAAGATAGTATAGAAAAGCACGCGATAAAAATGGGGGGGCATGTCACGGAAGGCGAGATCGATAGGTCCGGTAATCTTGAGGGCGGACTAGTATTCATTTAATAGAAATTGCTTTTATTTCGACTTGAATGTGGACATGCTCGTCGACTGTCGGATGGTCCTGCTAACGCACAATGCTCTTTTGTGAACCCAAAGTCTTGTAACTGGCCATCACAGTTATCCACGATGTCGCATAAAATTTGAGGTATTCCTTCATCTTCAAGAGATCGACATCCTGAAGGCAACGAGAAATTACAAATCTAATGCGCGGATAACCAGTAAAGTGACGAGAATGTTGGAGAACGTGCAATCAGTATCATTCTTGATGGAATTCAAAATCACGGCGGGAGAAATCATGGATGTTTTCGGCATTTACGAGACGGGCGATACGACGAAAGACAAGGTTTTCGAAATCACCGTCAACGGAAAATTAGATAAAGGTATATAGATCCATACTATAATTGAGTAGGCTACTCTTTGCTTACTTTCTAGATTGATACGGATGTTGCGAGTCTCACGTTTGTCTGTATTCAAATTATCTACAATCTACATATATATTTGAGTAGGCTATACGGAAGCCTAGATGCATACAATACATAAGCTACTGTATTTCATGGACTCCGGCTATAAATATAGGCCTACCGAACTTGAAGATCGCCGTATAAACAATCTATTTTTATACTGTCAAATTTAACCCACACGTTGGTTATTCATTAGTTTATGTTAACCACATTCATTAACGTTTGATCGGGATGAGAATCAATCGAAGTGATTGAACACATGTATTGAATATATAGTACTGTTGGCTGCATGTGCAATGTGCATATACATACATTTGTGCAGTAGCTATAGTAGTCTCTCTATTATTATTATTAGTAATCAGTCCAAGCGTTAGTAAATCCTAGATAGAGAAATATCACGTCAAAATCACACGAAATCAAATTTGAAATTTCATCTCTGTGAAAAAATCGAATAACTATAATAATAACGGGTTGCTCACATATGCAAATATGGATTAAATATATGATTGTATCGTTACTTTTCATGTTCTGCGTGTTGTTGGGGTACTTTTGGTGTGCGTTAGGCATATAGCCTACCATCATTTGTATTTGAGTAGGATTCTACTGCAAACTGCCGCCTAAAACTTTAGTAGTATCAGGGAGCAGTGTGTCGGTCTACCGTGCAGGCCTTGAAACGATGACAGCAGCATTCTTTGGCGCATACCGCAATATTTTATCGATCGACTTCGGGTTATTTATCAATAAAAGTAATTGCTCGCCATATAGAGCTATAGGTCAAAGTTCAAATAAGGTCGCATAGCCATTTTTACACATTAGTTCTGTTAAAATCTGGTTACAATCAATATATGGCCAATGGTCATCCAAGATTACAACATTGTTAATTCCCCGCTAGTTGGTCATTATAATGTCGTGTAGCCTATCGGAAGAAGATTTGTTTGTTATTGGCTGATACCTGCATGCCCGCCGTCTGTCACTGAACTTAAAGAATTGTACATTGTTAGTTTTAAAGATTGTAATGTTCTATAATATCCTGTAATTACAAAATCACCGTATACTATATATTTTATGCTGGTGGTCCCAAACTTTTTGAGCGCGGCTCATATTTTAATTGTTTGAATAGTTTTGTCATATGTTCTATGGGCATTATCCAGAAAACGACTTTCTGGGCCAGTGCTCATCAACCTGTTTTGGAGTAGCTCAACCTTCAAAGTTGTGGCTCTGACTCACGCACCCCTGTCAGGTCAAGCCACATAAACTACATGTGTCAATTAGAAAAAGGTCAGCACTGTTTGTCAAATTGTCAGACAGCGGTGACCGTACATGTTAATATAGGCTATGTTTAGTGAACACTGTGCACAGTAATATGACCTTCAGCGGTCCAGATTCGGGGTGATGACTTTTTCTGCATATCTCTCACTCAGAAGTGTACCGCAAACTATTTATTCCTTTTAGAGGGAGCTACGAAGTCAAAAGGTTGAGAACCACTATTTACCGTCGCAAGCTAGATCTTTCTAGACTTCTAGCGAAACCAAATGTGGACTCGCTTTTTATGATCAGGCCGTGGTCGTAACAACAGCAAGTGTGCGCGTGAGCACATATTGCCTAGTTTTCAAAACGGTGAACTTGGAAGCAGTACAAAGTATCTAGATAAGAAGTGCAAGAAATTCAGCAATTGCTATGTACAATGAATGATCGCTCTGGTGCGGCCGCGACCCAAATTTATCGCCTTCGCCAATCGCGACCCGTGTTTTAGGAACCACTGCTGCTTTAATCTCCAACTGTGAAAATGATTTTGTATAATTGCGAAGGCAGCAGACACTATATTTGAATAATAATTATATGATATCTGTATTCCGTTTGCAGTTCGATTGATGACGCGAGTAGAAGACGATGACGAAAACGAACCCGACGTTACAAATTTTCGGAAAATAGGAATCGCTGATGGTCGTTGGCATACTATCCTCCTACACTTTGAGATAAACAAGTAAATATTTGCTTTTCCTAAAATTCTACAATTATATGAATACTATTGAAGAAACGTGAATATCTGATGACATATATGGAGCAAGGTTACGGTAGCAGAATTTAACAATTATCTCTAAAAGAATTCATTCGTTGATTGTTTGATTGTATATTAATTGTATATTACTCTGGCTGTATATTAAGTTCGATCTAAAATTAATAATATTATCGAAAGATATTTGTAGCAGTGGCGGCTTGTCCTATAGGGCAACTGGGGCATTGCCCCACCTAAAATTCTGTTCAATAACAATTCTTCACCATTTATAGACGCACACCTATCTATATAAACCGAAATCACAGCGAAAATCGTATACTTCTTGTCCTTTCGCTTGTAAATGCCCATATATAGCGAAGTCTCTGCGAAAATCGAATTCTCTTCTGTGTTTTCGCTTTGCGAATGCCTAGCCGGGGCTTGCCCCGGTAGCGCTCATAACAAGCTTTCACTGTCTATTCTCTCAAAGCCGCGCACAATAAAGAAACGGTGATTTACTCTCTCCTATTCATAAAATTACCGAGCAACCGGGGCACGATAGCTCTGTGCCCTTAAGGTGTGATGTAACAATCGTATCTATAGCTGAACTCTGTTACCGTCATCTGCGTTTAGTCGACCTGTGCTGGTATAGGTCGATTTTAATGGGGTTTCACACCATGAAAACTCTTGAAACTTGTTATGTCATGTCGTGATGGTGGTATTTAACACTGCCCCAAGTTTCAGGGTTTCTACTTAAAGTTTAGGGTAGTAATTCCGTTTCCGAAGTTGAGTGTGTGCTGATCCGTCATGTATCGCAAACAGATTTTACTCAAAAGCCGGTATTGGTATCCATTGGTTTTGACGATGTTCAATACCGAGATCGGTTATGACATTTGGCACGGTAAGTCTTAATGTTAGTATCGAACGCTGTACCAAGTTTTAAGTTTGTCACTGAACTGTGTTAGTGGTAATTTGGTTTCCTAATTCGAGTGAGAGCTGACTAGTCATTTATCTCTAACAGATTATACGCAAAGCCGGTATTGGTCTCTATTGATTTTAACGATGCTCCTTACCTAGATCCGTCATAACCTTTTGCACGGTATGTCTTGATTTTAGTATCGAACGCTGTGCCAAGTCTCAAGGTTGACACTCAATGATTAGGGCAGTAATTTCGTTATCAAGGTCGAGTGTGGTAAAGATGTGCTTCGATCTGACACTTTAGCCTACAACACATTGCGGATTTCACGCAAAAGCCGGTGTATCTGCGGTAACGTTAACTGAGATGATGATATCATTCTCAGTTTGCATTCAAATATTTACTTTGATATTATATTCTCCAATGTCAATTTCACCGTGAAATTGTGGCCTTCAAGCCATTTGCTTACAACCCCCTGTCAAGCGCGATAGTTATTTCGTTTTCGATGGCGGCTAACAGTTGATCACTTGATCAGCCTATTCCTCAGTAAATTTTACGCAAAATTCGGTGTTGGTCTGTTCGCATTAATTTTGACAGTGTACCATACCGAAAAGGGCCATGAGGCCACTTCTCGATAATGTCATGTAACAGTGTACCAAGTTTAAGGCTTTCATCCACGTATTTATTCGGTAATATATTTTCCAAAGGCGATTTCGCAGCAGACCTATAAGACAGTAATAAAAACGTATGTGTCGTGTTACAGTCTCCAGTTTCAAGGCCAAAATCTCTTATGCTGTACCGACTACCGAGACCAAATTTCCGAGGCTGCTATTCTTAGTTCTTTAGAATGATGTTTTGGATTCAATAGGACAGGCCCAATCTATGAGATAACAATTGCGTAACTGTCCGAATTCGTTGACCTTTCCCATTAGGCTTACGCTATCTCTCGAGTTATAGTCATTTCCATTTCTGCAGATAATTAGTCAGGTCTAATGCGAACATGAACCGTGTTGAATCTTTGTTCCGTACGCCGTTTACGCAGTTACCACACTTCAAGTCACAGCTCACCAGCAGACCTCTCGTGGCACATACGTTAAAATCACTGTTGCCGGGAAATTCATGTTACCGTACCATCATTAAGTTACTTGTTTACGTTGGAAAACGCCATTGTGACGTCATCTTGATAAAAGTCGCTTGCAGCCCTTGCCCCACCACCCGATATTGTCACGAGCCGCCACTGATTTGTAGGCATGCACAAGTGCAAGATGCTCAACATTAAGAAACGGTACGAAATGACACTGATGCTAACTGTAAAATGCTTCCAGGATTTGAAGTCGAACTGCTGCTCACAATAAGAATCTTCTTTCGGTAATCATGACCATACGGATTTTCAGCATTTCGAATCAAACTTACTTGATGTAAAAAATATCTCAATCAATCTTTTCACAAAAACGTGCTGTGACCAGGATTCGAACCTGGGTTATCACGGCCACAACGTGAGGTACTAACCACTATACGATCACAGCGCAAGGCAACGAGCTGCGAGGCCCGCGAGAGAAGGGGTCGCAATTTTAGATCAAATTCGAGAGACA
Organism: Botryllus schlosseri; assembly: GCF_051294905.1. Lineage (NCBI taxonomy): Eukaryota > Metazoa > Chordata > Ascidiacea > Stolidobranchia > Styelidae > Botryllus > Botryllus schlosseri. Next base: position 16,569,499 of record NC_137249.1, on the reverse strand, counting down.
TGTCAGACAAGTCATAGGAGAGAAGCAACGGCCGTCAAAACAGTCAGTTCTGGTTGTTCGCAACGCAAAACATCACAATCGTGTTCCCTCGCAAATGGCTTGCAAGTTTCAAATAAAATGTTATCGCAAAGTTCATTTAATACAGGGTTACCATGGTCTGAGATCCGGAAACGTGGACACTTTTTACAAATCACAACACTTATAATATCGGACAAGTAAACGGTTGATTTAGAAATTTTCCGCGGGAATTACTTTCGAGTTGACTAAAAAAGGTTATTTTTCCAACTCAACTCCCAGAAGACCTGCTCTAGCGAAATTTACGTTCTTTGTGATTCGAGGCACTAGTGTGCGGTCGTGGTAAATTAAGGAAAAGTAAGAATAATGATAGTTACAGCTGCAGTCGCCTAGCCTACAACTACATGTCCCTGAATGCGGCAATTGTGGGGCAGAGAGAGAGAGAGAGAGAATCTTTATTCGTATACATTACATATCAACATTACACTTCAAAAATGTAACAGTGAAATGCGACATGCAAGGTAGACGGGAGGCTCGATATGACAAAGTCTTCAGAGCCGAGCCACCCAGGACAGGAGCAATTTTCACAGTTGATAACTATAGCATCTCGCCGGTTATGAGACAGTCATCGAATATGCCCACATTCAAGTCGAAATACAATCAATCTCTTCTAAATGAATACTAGTCAGCCTTCAGGATCACCGGACCACGACCTTACATATCGATCTCGCCTTCCGCCACAAGCCACCTCATTTTGTCGCTTACATTTTATATTCTCTGCTTTGCTTTTCATTCAGCGTGCATGCCTCTACTCTACTTCGCCTAGGCCAAGGTGGGTGTCTGATCTCAAAGACTACTCCAAGTCGTTTCGGCACTTTCTTATCTTTTCATTGTATCGCAGTTTTTGTGGTGTTTTGAAATGATGAAAATATTAATAAGCTGATACTAACGATACTGCGGGCTCTGCACAGAGTGCACACACATCAGAGTTGGGTCAATTACATTATTTCAGTTCAATTACAATTACAATTGCATGAAAAAATGTAATAATTACATTCAGCTCAATTACAAATTGCAATTGATACAACTCTGACTCACATGCCTGTCAAAGCAATTCTATATCACGAAGACAAAACAATCAGGTAGAAATTCGCATTATATAATTCAATGCTTCTAAACCTTTTTCCTCCAGTGCCCCTTTTCAAAAGTTCCCTGGGTCTGGCGCCCCCCTATTTTAAGAACTCTAGTAAAAACAATGAATAAGTGCTCGAAGTCCGGTAGGTCTTTTCGGGTCGGGACTTTACTATTGGAAATATTTCGCGCTTGAACCGCGACCGAGGACCACTCGAGTAATTAACGATATAATAATTGTATATGTGCTATATTCGAGATCAAATCAAGGTTGTTATTCATACCAACCGTCGGGTAGGCTTATCAACTCATACCATCTAGTCCGAGTCCGATGTACACATCCCGAATTCCCCTCAGCGATTTGCAATACGGGGAAGTTAATTGTATTGTTTTTGTTTTATTGCTTCTTGTTACTAGCAACTGAAAATGTGGCAGAGGTCTTTGCTCACGTTGAATTTAGTACTGCTGAATTTAGTACTGCTACAGCTCTTATCTTTAAGATAAATGTATTCCAAGCAAAGTAAACCATATTATATAACGTTCATTTGTGTTGTGGGTCACAAAACTGAACAGTATCATCCTTTATGATACAATAAAGAAATATTCTGAAGATTTTATTTTTAGCTCTCAAATACAAATGTATTTAGTTAATCAGTTTGAACAAAAAGATTTAAAGCGTGTTTATTGTACAAAGGGCATCACTCTCAACAGTGGTACAGCAGTACCCCTTCGATTTTGATACGATATGCGCTGCAGGATAAAAGACCTAGTTCGAAACATTTTGTGGAAAATAACCCGATAGTGTTTTAACGGGGAATTGGCGATCCAAAAGTACGCTCAATTCATTTTACATGAATTATAATAAACCACGGCATTCATGGAAACATCTTATGTGTAAGTTTCACGCGCAGCGCGACGAAAAATCTCGAGATTTGAGAGATTTTGTCGAATGTTAATTTGCAATGAGAACTCAGAGATATATAGAACTATTGTTCTACTATATAATCATATGCCCCTAATACACAATCTACTGCGACGCCATTTTTCTTCAGCGCCCCCCATACCACCCCCTGAGCCCAGCGCCCCCCATTTCGCCCCCGTGGCGTTTCCGCCCCCTTTAAAATCCAAATCGCACCTTGGGGGGGGGGCGCTGGAGACAAGGTTAAGAACCACTGATGCAATTTCTTCGGCATATAGACCTTAGATCAGTGATTCCCAACCTTTTTCCACCCACGTACTATTCCGAGGTTTTATGCAGTGCTCGCGTACTACCTACATGGGTTACGCACGCCGAAGGTGGTCAAAAATGTTTCCACCGTGTTGAAAATTCTATGGCACAGTATATGATTTCTGTGGTGGTTCTATTTGAAATTCTTGTGGTCAAATATATTAAATCGGAATTTGGTTAGTTAAGATTCCCAATGCTTTACTAGATCTCTTCCCCGTAAGCCGTCATTGGTGGGATCGCCCCTACCCACGATGACGACCTTACCACAACGAAGACAGCTTCATAAAACTCAAAATCAACCCCACCTGAACTAATAACTCCCTTCGGTAAGAAAAAAAACAGAATCTACTCGGGTACAACCTGGAAGACCTTTGCGTACCACTAGTGGTGCGCGTACAACAGGTAGGGAACCACTGCCTTAGATTATATTGCACGCCTAAATTTATCTTGTCGTAACGATTTCGTATTCTATCAGCAGTTCCGGCGACTCGGATGTCACACTGTTCGTCGACTGTGTTGAGAAGGGTACAAAAGAACACCAGTGGATTGTTGATATATCAAAAATAAGAAAGCGTAAATCTCTGTCTCTGCGGGTCGGGGACTATCGTAGTGCAGTATACCACAAGGTATGCATCCACTACATGTTTCAGTGGGATTGTATCATTTAAAGCAGTTGCTCTTTACCGTGCGGCATGCTGGCGTAAGACAATTTCCACGGGACGTGAACCCCTAACCTAAAGGTTTCTATCACTTATCTCGATTTTCAATTCACGCACTCAACAGAGACGCATATACGCTGTGCACTTGTACGGGCGATGTGGTACCGATGGATCAAAATTGGAAAATGATCTTTGGGCCCCAAAATCAACTCTTCAGCCGATAACAGCAGATCTTCTGCTGGCTCAACACTTTGGTACAAGCTCTACCTATCGCACATAAATATCCACTTATTTTAATCATAAAAGTTCAATATTTGTTGCTCGAACGTATCCTCGGTCCCCATCCGGTGGGTCCAAAGGCACATGACCCGGGGACTAATGAAACATGCCCTCAAAAACTCAAATGTTCCAACTTTTCTTGCTGTGTAGTATAATCCAAGCTACAACAAGCCAAATAATAATGTTTGGTCGCAACCGTCAAAAATTAGAATAAATGATAGCTGAAATGCTGCTATGAAATCACGTTTCGATTTAGGCTCGAACTTACAAATCTGAGGGTACATACATATTGCCCGTAAATCGACATTTTGACTTCCAAATAGCTCGTTATAGCGATAAAACATCACAGTCAATTTTACATGAAGAGTCTCTGTATGTAGGTATGTTTCAGTTGTTGCATGATTAGTTAGTGCTGTTTTGCTGGATTTGGCTATGGTATCATAGGACTCCCTATAAATTTTATAAATGAATCGAAAAAAGTCCACTCAAGGATGGTATTGAATAAATATACATACATCACAATATAAATACATCAGTATCAGTTTATTATTATTTTCATCATTTCGAAACACTACAAAACTGTGATACAAAGAAAGATACGAAGGGTATCGAAACGACTTGGAGTAGTCTTCGAAATCAGACACCCACCAGGCCCAGGAGGTGTAAAATGGGAGACATGCACACTGAATGAAAAGTAAAATAAGGACAGGTGACAAAAAGGGGCATGTGTCCGGTGACGGAGGGCGAGATCGATATGTCAGGACCACGTATGGTAAACTTGAGGGCTAACTAGTATTGATCCAGTGGAAATTTTTTGTATTTCGACTTGAATGTGGACATGCTCGATGACTGTCGGATAGCCGGCGAGATACTGTTCCAAAAATCAGGTCCGGCATATTTGATAGAGCGATGATTTTTTTGTCGGACGACGTGCTGGATGCGCGTGTGTCGTACTTATCCACTTTTGATACCGAGATAAAGAAGTCATTGAAGTTTTCGGGGCCGTGACCGCAATGGAACTGATACATACATAAATATATTTCTAGTTTCCGCATATCTTTTATGTTTAGGACACCAAATCTTTTGAGCACTGGTTTGTCCTTGTCCTGTCTGCCCTTACTACGTAGGTTGCCAAGAATGGAGAAAGAACGTTCAACAGCAGCAGTTGTTGGCTGACAACACTGAAGTTGTGCGTATATACACTGCTGGTGACACACCGTGTTGCTTCATTCTGATAATGGTGTCTACATCACAATTTTTCATCATGCGCTTCTCGATATAAGGACCATGCAATGCCCACGCAGTCTTGCTTCAGTTAGGATATTGCGGTTCGTTGAGCATAACACCACGTCAACCTATTTGTTTAATTTGAATGTTTATGATTCACAATTAGCAGACAATGGGCCGTCTACAACGGTAGGTCTATGAAGTAGGCTATACAAACTGTAAAATGTCAAATGATAAGTTCACCGACAGTCCACGATACAAACATAATGCAGGTTGCAAATTTTTTTCGACTTTATAAACAATTTTGACACTTTTTAACCTAACGCTACAATTTTGACAAAATTTTGACATTTTTTGACATGTCAAAATAACCGATAAGCTATCAGGCTTTTCTCATTTCGCTTGAGCTTCGTGCAGGTCCAGCTTTATATTAATGGGAGAGGACAATCGGTTCGCTCACTTCTTAATGATCACCCACGTAACTTCCAACGATCTGTAGAGCATTTGGAAGTGTTGATTTATTATATATATCTGATTTAGAGGGTAAGTAAGAAGCTTGGAAGTATATATTAGCAACCTAATTTTACGTAAGTCATATTTTCTAATGATCACTTTTCGCCTTCTTGTCTCCTCAAGCCAGACTGTTCGGGCTCTAATATTGCTTGGATCCCATTTTTGCAATGATTTACTTTACGGTCGCGATGTGTACGACTGACAAAGTAGTTTTCGCCAACGAAACGACACTACAATTGTGTCGCAATGTATAACGGTACTTTCGAAGTCACAAGCTCAGAGATAATAGTGGATTGATCTGTGTGATCAAACTAGCTCCCGTCCCCAATCACGTCTCCTCTTGCGATTACAAGTCTGCTTCATTCTATACTCACCGTTAGCTTTTCAATGCGTAATAATATGCTGCCAATCTGACTAATTAATTATCACTTCGCAGTCGCATTTGCGAAAATTGGAGCTCTATGCGGACGAGAAGCTGAGAGTGTTGAGGAAAAAGTCATTGCGGTTTTGCCCGCAATCCGATGCAATTCGAAAACCCCATTCGGAAGACAGGAACGCCTTGTACACATCCCAACTGATTGCCAAGTTGTCAGGTAAGCTGTTCCACTGGTCATTGAATAGGATGCAATAACTGAATTCCCGGTGCGATGATTTGCGTTTATACGGCAATTCGCCCAAGGTATGAATACTGTACCTAAAATCCGCGCGGTGTCTTGATGAAATATTGTCTGACGAGATGAACGCATCGTACGATGCGAACGTTACGTAACGTTGCGGTAGAGATATTGCGGGACTAATTGATATTCGCCGCATTAGATTCAGCTACGATTCCCGACTGTAGCCAGCAATAATGATAATGCAAAAATCATCACCATTATTTCACTGCATCTCCAGAATTGACGGAAGTGATACGCGATTTACATTCCACGCTGAAGATTCAGGTAACTGAGTCGAAGGAGTTGAAACAAACGATAAAGCAATGCATGGCTTGTTCTCAAGAAGGTACTGATTGTTGTAAATTTGTAATAATTATTCATCTTTACCTATAGCCTACTGACATACATATAGTTGCTGTGGTGTTATGATATGCTTGATTGAGCCAGGGATATGTAGAACTATATATCCCTGGATTGAGTCCGCGTTCGTTACATTAGATTGTGCTGCTTTGGATGATGGATAGGAGGTTTGCTAATTCTACTTACTAATGAAATTCTGTCTCACGATTATACACGTTTTCCTAAGTTGCTAAATTTAGTCAGACAATAAATCCTGCCGACCAATTAGCGCTGAACCTACTCTAATTCAAGTGATAACTTGCGCAGGGGCATGCCCGTTTCGTAATGATTTTAGTAACACACCGCCGTCGAAGCAAATAGACCTATAGATTATGATAGGGTTACAATATATACGAAATTCCCCGGACGTGTCCGGAATTTTACTGTAAAAACTGCGGAAGGGAGGAAATTCTAAAATATGCCAAAATGTCCGGAATTTTGAAGACTTGAAGTAGGCTCAAAATTATTTCGTAAATCAGCATCAACAATAATATTTTTAAGCTGATTTTTGCTATTTTAAATTTTTCTGCGCCCTGCGCGCGATTCACTGCAACGTATATCGGTAGTTATTATGAGGACTACGCGCCGCCCTCGCAAAAAATGCAATCAAAATTTACTAAAAATTCATTCATGCATAAAAAAAAACATTCACATAGATAAGTCTAATTGTAATTGCAATTGTAAGATATGCTCCTACAGTTGGTTAAGGCCGTTTGGATGCTTTAATCAAAGAGACTTGTTCTAAACCTGGGGGTCGTTTGCCTTTATTCTGGTGATCGCGAATATGTTGGATGTTGGTCGTGAGTAAGTCTGCTGGGCACGCTGTCCTTTTTTTAGTAATCACATCAGCCTATCAATTTTTGAACTGGGCCACGGAACATTTTCAAATTGGGAATGAGTTCGCGACCATAAAAGGTTGAACACCATCGGATGTGCAACCTGCTGGTGCATTTTATAGTAATATACGGAAGAGCCAATATTATTGACGTAATTCATTCACAATATTTAACAACCGTAGATGCATATAGTAAGCCCCCAAGAAGTTGTATTGATTACCCTATGCAGGGCCCAAGATCAGTGCTTTTTTGGGTGGAAGGGGGCAGAAAAAATGTCGTTCTGGACCTGGTTACAACACACAACCAGGTAACCGCACCGACCTATTAGTATAGCAGTGCTGTCAAACACACGACAATTTTTTTCGGCCCGTGAAGAAATCTGTTGCAGACCCAAGCAATCACCAGAGCTTACATTAGAGATGGCCCTATCTATGTTTGTATACAGTCGATAGGCGAAGCTTTGCTAGTATGACGTCATATTGACCGACAATGTGATACCTCATTATAAAATCCGCTAGTAGGCGCTAAAGAGTGTCCGTAATTTGAGACACAAAAATATGGTAACCCTAGCTTCTGACAGCTAGACGGATAATAAAGTACGGGCTAATGCATTGGTTCTCGACCTTTTCGACGTCGCGACACCCTCTTAAAGGGAAAACAGTTCACGGTACCCTATAGCACTTCAATTACCATGAGTGAAGAGTAGCGTGTAGTAGGTTTATCAAGGCTTCTCCGCGTCATCCTATCTGCATAGGAGCTGTCCCACAAAAAGACTGCATAGGCCGAAAGTAGGCCCTACTTTGAGTTGGCATCTCAGCAAGCATATACGTCTAAGATTTGGCACGAGGATTACAACAAAAAAGGTTATCAACATGCGTCATGTCACTGTTCTGCCCCCGGTTCTAATGTTGGTGACTAGAAAAAAGTTCATCACCCTGGCCAAACGTCAACATCACAACTCAATTGCCCTCGTGATGGCCTTATAGGTTTCGTCATCATATTCTCAAATGCTACTATATGTGGGCGAGTTAGCACACCATCACCAATGACGGTGAATGCCCCGGTTTGATTCTTGGTAGTAGCAACGTCGAGGGTATATCGTAGATTCTACTCCGTACATAGCTGCGCTCACAACGTCTTTAGAGAGAAAAGAAAAAGCGAGAAAGACAGACTAAATAAGAAAGACGAAGATCGAACACTGGCATTAGACTGAGAAACTGTGCTTGGTTGTTTTGACATCGTATTGTTCGTTGCGTGCCTTCGGCGTTGGCTAAATCCACCGACTACGCCGCTCCTTTAATTCGGCCTGCGTAAATTGCCCATTGTAATTATCGCGTGTGTCATCCTTGCGCAGGGGCCATGCCCATAGTAATTATTGGGGCGGTGCTTTAGCAACTGCCAGCTAGAGAAGTTAGTTTTATAGAGGCCGCAAGAGTGTAACTTGTGATAATGAATTTCGAGAAAATACTCATATTTACGGTGGTTGGGAAACTGTTCGTTGTTCTTGTAAAAATAACGTTTTAACATCGAAACATTTTTATGGTCGTAGCCAGGGTCGTAGCTCACCGCATTTATTGACGCTCGATGCTGACAGAAGTCAGTCAAACATCTTGAAGTACCATAAATGTGACAAATATCAATACTTTTCGGTGGGATTATAAGACGAAGAAAACCAAACTTTTCAGCGATTTCAGAATTTGTCAAATAGATGTGTGACTCACTTCAAAATGATGTCCATGGTTTGCAAGGTATATTATCAATGGAATTCTACATTTCTAGATTAATATGCCAAAAGTGAGTATAGTTAGTATGGTAGAATATTGAATCACGGTAACAATATCGATGGCGATTGGTTTGTGCGTAAGTACATAGTGACGCTTGTTTTCGTTACAGGCGTCCAATCCTTTTCGAGATACTCTCCCGAAGTACAGCCTGATTTATCGGTGCACAATGATGTAGCAGTGCAGGATACTCACACAAAACACTGTACTATCAACCCTTGCTTTCCCGGCGTGGCATGCATAGACACCAAAGATGGCTTTTTATGTGGGAAATGTTCAAACGGATACAAAGGTATCGGTGAACGTTTTGGTCACAATGGATAGAACGCAGGATTACGAAGTTAATTTTCAATTTGTTGTACACCAGGGAACGGAACGCATTGTGATGACATCAATGAATGCACGCACTGGCCGGAGTCACCATGCTCACACGCAGTGCGATGCATAAACACCATTGGATCTTATCAATGCCTGTCATGTCCAGCCGGATATCTGGAAGATATAGAAACCGTTCAAATCGACGGAGTGGTTACTAATAAGCAGGTAGTGATGCGCGATTGCTCATGTACGTTGCACACGTGTTCCAATAGAAGTAACCCGTAGTATATGACTTCACAAAACTTCATCCTTACGTGTTTTCTCATTGGTATCACGAGGTTAACTTATGCTTTCATTCCAATGTCTAATGAACTCAACGTCAATCTCCACTCCGTAGCATAGCTTCTCAAACAGGACCAATTCGAAATCGTATTAATATATGTAATATGTATGTCTTTACAGTTTATCGTAATGATTTCGACCATACTCTGTCTTTTATCGACAGTTTTCATAACAACTCAATTGATTTAAGACCATTGGCTAAAGCAGTTTCCAAATGTCTCGCACTGTTACCAGCGAAATCGATAACCAAATACCGTTCCACTCCCCTGCGACATACACGCCGGGTCTAGTTTTGGATTACAGGTTTGGATACGTATTCCGGTTGCAAGCTTGTCGTAACTCCATATCGAATGCTTTGCGGCCACTCACAAACTGTAAGATTACAGCGAACAATGCCAGTTGTCTATTTGAATTTTCAACCCTGGCACTCGAGAGGTGCTCGCTCTCGGCAATACTCGAATGCATTTGTTTTGTCGCGAATATTGATCGTTTGAATGTAGTATCTTGTTCACATCACAGCAGTCCTATACATAGGCGTGTGCTTATCAGTATTATTATGATTATTCATTACTATACTTCGGCTGCATAGTTTGATAGTTCATGATTCAAAATTTGTGACCATACTTATTTCTCGAGGCATGTTCCCTGCAGTAAGCACTCATGGTAAAGTATAATGATTATTTCCTTGTCTCTTCCGCGCTCCCGCAAAAAGTTGAAGACTAGAACAGCTTCGCCTCGCTTAGATAGATTTACAACATTTATTATATATCGATTTGACTAATGTCCCCAAAGAGTAGGTAGTGTATTGACACTTAATAGTATCCCAAATACATTCGATATAGCCTTCATAGCCTTAAAAATTAAAGAAACCTGGAATCGCCACTTAAATTATCTGAATCTCTGCCAGGTCAGAACAAACTTGAAATTGAAGTATCCAAGGTCATATAGTTTTGATTTGGATGAGAATACATATCTAATATTAAATTTGTTGTATAAAAGAAAGAACTTTGTTTTACTCAAAACTTATCAAACCTGCCTTCATTTAGTGATCAATCATATAACCTGCGATTTGCTACATCATATATGCCTTATTCCGTGCTCGTCTGATTTTATCAATTTCGCAGGTGTGCACGGATATCGACGAGTGCAGCAGTGGAGCTTTCGAATGCGAGGAAAATGCGCACTGCATCAACACGGTGGTAAGTGCCAAATTCAACTGCCCGTTACTGTGAATCGATATAAAAGATAAAGTTGGCATCTGTTCCATCGGTTCAATGCATAGTTGCTTCGGCGAAGTTATAAAGCCAAATGACATCGTCCAAATGAGATTATTATATATACTCTGCCAATACAAATATGCATTCACGTCATTCAAGTAGATATACTTCTACTGAACTTACTTGTCAATCTAATTTTTATTATCTGTTGTTATATTCTAGAAACCTATACCAGCGAGTGATATTCGATTAATTGGTTGAAAATTACTGGCCTAATTTCGTCTCGGAAAAGGCCATTGCCCATTGTCCATTTCCAAGCTGATTTACTTTATCTATACTTATGCTGTTCCATTTGGTACCCTCATCTGTGGACAATCTGGACATGCGTCTTTTCACGTAAAATTCATATTATTGTTACTGTAATCCGAAAAGCCTGAGTCGGTGTTTTCTTTTATAGAATTCATAGTTTCTTCTCGACTCCATTCTATCGTACACTTCTAATGCTTTGAAATGGTAACCAACAAACTAGCATGCCTTCCCGTTACACGTTTAGCGTGAATCTGATATAACTTATGCTGCGATCAGGAGATTGCATGGTCATTGGCACTTTTATCAATGAACGTGTACATTGTACATAAATATTATTTCGTGTACATTCCAGGGATCCTACAAATGCGAATCTTGTCAACAAGGATATCGTCGTAATAACACGGGCGATTGCGTGGAAATGCGTCTATGCCAGGATGGAGGTATTTAGACGTGTATTTGTATATATATGACAATTGCGATTCATATTTAGTATAGAATGATATTCATTGAATTTGCTGTCGAGGATTTGCAAGTAGCCTACCTTCATTTCTTGTCGCTATAATAATGAAATAAGCTTACGACTTTCGTTGCGACCTAACGATCCATAAGACATACTTCACGTCCGGCTTATGTCTTTTAATCTTCAGTAATCACTCCTTCCACACCAGTTATTACTCATAGAGGGAATCATCATTCCGTTGCTGGAATGTTCCATTGTGTGAAATCTGCAATAGCGAGACATTGCTTCTCGGTAAACAATACCTACGGCAGTCGACAACAAATTTTGCAAATCGGATTTATATATAGTATAGATACTGTTATTACCACACGTGACTACTCTTTCTAGTTTCTTTCAACAGTTCCATCCGGAAACTATATTCTTAGAAGCATTAACATTTGTCAAAGTTGAAGTGTTTGATAACAATCAAGCTGTGACGATCGTAATGCACCCGTAAAATTAGTCAACCGACAGTGTGCCACCTAGTTTTGTTATCAGCCCGATATTTGTCGCCACTCCGAAACCACCGAATTTAAATATGCGAGGCGAAACTGTAAATGTACAATCACGTCCTTTTATCAGTTCTTCTGCGGCCCATTTCCCGACGTAATGGTCTCTCACTTGAATTTACTATTATCTCCCACAGCTCAACTGGAAATACGTAGCGAAAATAAACAATAAGATAACCTGTTTGTTGTAATAGATGCATATCGCGTGATTGTAGTCTGATTCGTAATGTTTTCAAATCCGGTTGATAATGTTGAAACGTATCTAGGCGACAGCCCATGCGATAAACATGCCGACTGTTACGTCACCAACACTGCAGAGACGTACGCATGCGTGTGTCGTTTCGGATATGCCGGGAATGGATATATATGTGGAGAAGATTCTGATATGGACGACTACCCTGATGATGCGCTTGAATGTAGCGAGAATAATTGTAGACAAGTGAGTTCAAACTTCGCGATGCGATATGCCGGCCAGACATGGGGTAATCGTGATTAGTAATCGTAATCGATTACGACGATTACAGCATTTTCAAGTAATCGTAATCGCAATCGATTACATTCGAAAAAAATCCAAAGTAATCGTAATCGTAATCCACTACTTCACATATCTAATCGATTTCTTTGTGAAAGAACGATTACTTTTTTATTTGTACAATGAATATGACATAACCGAGCATTCGTGAACAAGGAAGAGATATTGTACCAGTCTATTGATAGCGCAAACGGTTGATTTTCAAACGCCACTGCTCATTATTACGTCATAAGTATTAGCTTTGCTCGTCCTTGCGTAAGAAGTATCCACACGTAGTAAATATATTCGATGTACATTGTTGTGTAATTGTTAGAACAGTGTAAGCCATGCTGTATATCAGGTTATCAATACACTCCAGACGCCACTACCTCGCAGCAAGATAATAATAATAATCGTTGGGTTATATTTTTCATCTGAACAAGTCACACACAATGTACAATGCGATGTAAAGAACAGATATAAGGATGTCAAGCGACGCGCCTGTAGCTGCGATCCTTTTACTCTAACATCCACCTCGGCCTAGAGTACCCGATATCACAGTTCTTATCGGTTTTGATCTTGTTGAAGCCGCGGCCCTTTCTACCAGTTCTTTCCATTCCTTGTGAGTGCTTTCTTTAGTCGGGTCTTTTTCTGGGCAACGGCAACGGCGGGCGAAGAGGAGCCCAGATAAACCGCCGACTGCAATCGAACCGGGCCCGCCAGATTGGTGAGCGCTTATCCTTACCACCACGCTATCTCCCGGCCTAATAATCACCACTCTGCCTAGTTTCAAATAGTAACTTATGTATTGATGTTTGGTTATGCTTAGTAAAACGCAGTTTGGTTATACGTAGTACGTAGCCTATGTATTATACGTAGCCTACACCGGACAGACAAAGATTTGAAATTTTGTACTCGTCAAATAAAACATTACGATGGTTAAAATCAACAGCTGCTGATATATATCATAACCGAGCCGTTCTTTGCCGTTTCTCGTAACGGCAGCTTGCAGTATCTGTATTAAGTGGAAGGTAGAATTTTATGTTCACTATATATCTTAATCTCATATGACTGTACTTGAAACGGGCGCCAATCGTTATTTCCCAATTCCTCATTCGACATTTATATCTGTCGTCATAGCCATCCGCTTATACACCATGTTAGCGTGGGTTGTAGGTACAATCAGGACCAAAACAGCAATTCGTCCCCACTCCAAACGCTGGTATTGGTAGGGTTGTAACCAAGTCACAATGTTCCGAGTCACAAGTCAATCTCTCATGTATAGTTTTCACTCGAGTCAAGTCGAGTCATTTTCAATTCACTCCGAGTCAAGTCTGAGTCCAAGTCAGGTAGTATAGGGTCGAGTCCGAGTCATAGTGTTTGACTCGAGTACGAATCCAAGTCGTTATGTTCACATATCAGTTTTCCGATCAATCCGGTTCAACCCACTTTTTTCAACTCTATGCCCGAGTGATATAGAATGGCTCGTCTTCATAATATAGTATTTTTCATCAGTTTCCACAGTTAACGGTCCTATTTTCAAGTATCAGGACTGATAGCCGAAATACAAATAATGTGGTAACTTTATTATTCTTCGAAGTTACATGGAATGTCTGTCTTGGCCGTTCTAGTCTCGAGCCACACAGCGCGGCTACTGACAATTGACATTGGACACATAGGCCTAGCCAAAGTTTTGGCCAAGGTCAGACTTTGGTAGTACACTTTGTTGAGTTGCATGTTGGCCAAAATTGCATACGTCTTTTGGTGTGTCGTGGCGGGGTAATGACCGCCAACGAAATGCGTACATGCATGCTTTTTCTCTCGAGGGGAAGAGGTATGCGTTTCAAAATCAAGCTATTTAGAGACATTAAATGCCAAAGCTCGAAGAAAATTCTCAAGTTCATTAACTCTCTTGAAAATACTCTATAATAATTTATGTTGATTTACGAAATACTTTTAAGTCCCCTTACAGCTCGCTCCCGGTCCTATTGGGGAGTTTGGGGTGTGGCAGTTACGGACCTGGCAAGAATGCAAATCGCTGGTTGCGACGAATAGTCCTGCATAGAGTTGGGCAATGGGTGCATGACGTAACAAGAACATTACGCATAATTTACGAAGAAAGTTGTTATCTCATTAGACCTTTTCATCGCAAGCCTTATATTGTCTTCCAATATCTCTTCTGAAATTAGTTCTAAGAAGCAAAACAAATGTAATCGTAAGTAATCGTGATTACTTTTGAAATGTAATCGTAATCGTAGTCGACTACTTCCTGATTTTGCTGTAATCGTAATCGTAATCGTAATCGCGGGATTCACAAGTAATCGTAATCGCAATCGATTACATTCGTGAAGTAATCACCCCATGTCTGATGCCGGCGCACTAGACCAATATTAGGGTTACCATATTTTGGAATTCGGAGAGGACGACACATATGGAATCTGGAAAGGACGACACTTTTTACAAATCATATAATTCATATTACCGGACTTGAAAACAGCTGATTCTAAAATTTGTACCGCTCGAACGTCCGCATTCTCGGTTTCGCGTCCTAAAACATATTCGTGCATTATACACACGCATATATCGAACCAAGTGGCATAACGCCAGCTGTCAAAATCCGTCTACAAAAATGTTCACAACAATTAGTACCAATGTATAGACGTCATTGTAAGCGATATCTCATTTAGCATACGGTAGGTAGCATAGGCGCCGAACCTGGGCAAGTGGGCATGCCAGGCATACCTAGACATTCTTTTAGGTATGCGGCATGCCTAGAATTCGGTTTGGCATGAATCGGCATAAACCCCGATTGTGTTATTTAGAACGAATCGCAATGTATTTCCGTTTACGACATTACCTGCTACCGCTTATGTGAGCGAGGTAACCCGTTGCGCGCGGCCAATTAGCTACAAGCGTGTTGCCAATTAACGAGATTTGTCTGTGCACAATGAAATGGCGACGCGATCTCCCGCTGAGATGATCGCGAAATTGTGTCATTGATTACCGTGAGCTCGGCAATCATCGCTTGCGACGCTTGCCTGCTTTATCGCGTCTCCTACAAGCCTAGTTTCACTGGCTTGAGCATGATGAACAATCACATCAGCAGTAGGCCCGGTGCCATCGCTGCCTGCACTATCGCATCTGCATTGGCGCACACAATATTATCGCTTGCCTACACAATCGCATCTGCAACAGGCCTGGTACGAAAGATATCATCGCTGGCCGACTATCGCGTCTAGAGCCGAGCATGTGTTGGCTCCCATCTCTCGGGCCTAGCGTGCGTTAGCTCCAATCTTTCGATGGCTTGGTGACAATGCCGTTAGGTGTTTGTTGGTTAGCGATTGTAATTAAAGAGCGACATCGCTGACCTGAATGACATCGAATGCCCGCAGACATGTGCGATTGTGAGTGCGCCGTGCATGCGTAAGTGAATTCCGCTAATACCTGAACATAACCATCAGAAGATGTGTGTCAACTGTCAAGGCTTGAGTTGTAAAAGACGAGAAAGGTTTGAACAACCTGAAATCGGTGCCATTATAGAACAGATTCCATAACAACTCTGACATTTTGCCTTGCGCAAATCGTCGCCGAGGTTACGTAATACGCGTTGATAAGCGGCGTATTTAATTGTTCGCTGGCGATCAGGGACTCGCTAATTGACAGAACTTCCGGACTCATTGACAAGCTTATCATACGCGCAAGTTTGTTAACACGAAGATATTGCATAATCGGCATTTATGCAGGCACTTAACCCTCATGAATTGATGCTATATTATCCCTAATTATCAATTCCGTCGGATCATGACGTCATTCCTTTGTGACGTCATCGAACTCGCATGCCTAAGGAAAATTAGCGTTCGGCGCCTATGGTAGGTAGGATGGCTAACAACAGTCGTAAGCTAAAGGTAGAAGAAAGATGCCCAAAATGAGGCCCGTCAGACGATTTCACATAAACGCATTTTCGTAGCAATTTGCAAATCATTTTAAACAATACAATTTTTGCGCATGCTCCACTCAGAGACCCATTATTTGGCTTCGTTCAAATCGCATTGGCGACTGCCACCCTAAAACGCAGCTACTGATGGGCAGAATCGTATCCACCAGCGTCTGTCCCAAGTCCGGCAAATGGGTGGGATTGCGAGAGGACAGGCATCCGGCGTAAAACTCCAGCCAAACGATCATCATCGATTCGCAGTGGAAGTCCGAATGACACAAATTATATGAAAACTCTTGATAAATTATTGGTGGACAATTAAACGAACACTAGGCTTGCACCTAATAACCCTCAATTTAGCAAGGAAACATGATTAATACGCGCTGTTTGCAATATTAGCATTTGAGAAATAATAGTGCGATCGACAGAAACTTATGGAATGCTGCAGCCAACCTCGAAAGAAGCTTGGGCAGGCATGCTTGCTTCCAGCTATGGAAGGATTACACATATAAAGCGTTCGGTTTTCTTCAAGAATATATCTCACTTTGGAATTGATATGTGCTTCATTCTGTCATCAAAATAAAGGGTAGGCCTACAATGTGCATTGCCTATGCGCAGTCTCGTGGCTATCGCGCATGCCGCTAGTTCCATATTGTACTTGTCATATCATATCCCGAATATGTTACCTTGTTAAAATCCTTACAGGTGTAAGCTATTTTAGGCCATGAAAAATATATCGCCGATATTTCCTAAATTCATTACGTGCATACCTTTACGCAGGATAATTGCCCAACAATTCCTAACAGCAGTCAAGATGATTCCGACATGGATAGAATTGGAAATGTTTGTGATCCTGATGCGGACAATGATGGCGTCTGGAATGACGAAGACAACTGTCCTTATATTCCCAATAAGGATCAGCAGGTATAACTGCACTACTGAGGATGCGTTACTATATACGACGCGAAAATCCAGAATTTTGGACGTCTTAGTAAAAACGGCCTCCAGCCCTCCACCAGCATGTCTTGAACGTGTTTCCCGCATAATTCATGATTCGCACCATATCGTTTGTCGTAAATTTCACAACTATTGTAGTTAATCTAGGGTTTTTCAGTTTGCACATCTAGTATTTTGTCAATATTCTCGAATGAAAACACTGGTTATTTGCACCAGAGTAATGAAAACTCGCTCAAGAGTTTGCCATATAAATGATACTTATTGTGATTGTTGCGATTATCGTTGCCAAGGATAAAAAGTCTCGTGTGAAATCGGCACTCGGCAGTATTCCTACAAATTAGCTTTTATTGTAATAAGCAACATTTTCATTGCTCATATTGCTGAATTTACTCCATTTGCTTACTGACGTTCGCTCTTGATGAGAAGCAGTCGAAAGAGTGGAATATATTTGGCGATGTAACGGACATTTGTTTGTTGTGGTATTACAGTTTTGTACCTCCAGAATCCAAAGTATTGGCCTTTGCAGAATTCAGATTCAGACATGCATGGTGATGCTTGTGACAACTGCCCCAACGTGGAAAACATTAACCAGTACGACCATGATAGCAATGGGGAAGGCGATGAATGCGATAATGACAAAGATGGCGATGGTCAGTATTAGGGCTTGCAGAATGAATCGGTACGATCGAACAGTCAATTTTCAAACTTGAGTCTCAAAACTTCGACTCTTAGAAAAAAAGAGACGTCACAATTTACCAGAGGCGATCAAAGTAGCCAGGTTTCGTATACTCAAGAAGAAGTATAAATAACGAAGTAACGTAAATTCCAACTTCCAATTTCAGATGTCCAACACTGCAAGGAATTCAGGTGGTCGAAGTCGTCTGTGTTGCTACTCAGTATAGAAATAGAAATAATGTCGAAAATTTCTACCCAAGTAGCGCAAGCAGAAATAGTTATTTCCAAGTGATGTCAAAACTACTTCAAGTAAGATTAGAAAGTGCGAACTACTGGAGTAATAAGCTTCTAAAAGTAGATTAGATCGAGTGGTCGCATGCTTTTAGGTGTTAATACGCGCTGGCTATTTTATATATTTCAGGGTGATTTTGAGTAAGGCCTAATGATTAATGAACGCTACGAATTTAGATGCTATGTTCGAAAAAAATATTCAGTTACCGTGGTGCAGAGACTATTTTGCTCGGCTGGTATCACAATATCAGTCATAAATATGATGTGCAAACACATCCAAAACCTTCTTTAAACTTTACATAATCCAAGGAGTAAGAAGTAATTAGTTTTGTGTAAAAAGCTGTGTAAGTGAAATTGTAAAGAAGTGGAAGTAGTCTAAAACACAACCACTTGAGTAATTGAGCAAGTAGGCGAAATGTGCTTTACTTTGATTACTCTGAAAAAGTAGCAGTACTTCTTTTCTGACCCCCTGTACAAGCAACATATTGGAACACTTATCTGGAGTGACACTAAATGCAACAGATATCAGTTGAGGTCGAAGAATCATTGCGAATTGCATCGCGCGTGGACCCTATCGATGGTATTAGATTACAAGTAACCCTTCTTTGTTATCGAAAGCATTCACCATCGTATTAAATGACGACCCGCGTTCTATTTTTAAATTATCGCAGCGGATAAAAATGTAAGAAGGACGTTTCTTTGATTGGCGATAGGTGTCGCTGACAAGATCGAAAACTGCAAATATGTACCGAATTACTCCCAAAATGACGGGGATGGCGATGGTGTAGGCGATGCGTGTGATAACTGTCCGGTGCACAGTAACAGAGAACAGGTAATTTGAGAATTGATATGCGATGTCACGCTATCCCTTTGTAAGTATTTGAATGTTTTTTCCGCGGATTTTATTAATCAATTCGTCAAATCTTCACAAATTTATCCAGAATTCAATTTATCGCATCATGGCTGAATATGAATACTTGAGCCGTGCTGCGTTCAGAGCTGGTGACGGGCCACTGGTCAGTAACCGCGTACTCACTGTAGTTCCGAGATAGGTTTAGGTATACATTACGTACATGAGTGAAATTGCCACAACTGGGCGAAATAACCCTGTATCACGGTACCTGAATATATTTTCAAACACTGCACCTGTTGGTATTGTCATTTGATATTTTGTATTCGTCCCGAGCAAGCATCTTGCAATTTAGAACGTAACCACCTACGATAAATTGCTAAAAAGTGTGCCACCAAAATCTACTATATGAAGCGACTTACTGGAGCTCTTTTTCCCAAATTCATTTTGTACTTCCATTTAAAGTTGTTTTGATATGTCATTCAAATCAAGTAGAAATTTATAGCGTTACTTCTACTACCATTTAAGTACCAATGAAGGCTAGCCTACTTTAAGCTCCTCTGGTTACATAGCAGTGTATGTATAGTTGTATACTGTACACCTGTAAAGTCGTGCATTCGCCGAATGTTATCTTCAAATTTTCGTCAAAGCGGTCACCAATTGAGAATTTTACATCTTTCTTTACGAAGCGGGATCGTGACAACGACTTCGTTGGCGACGACTGCGACACAGACCACGACACTGATGGTGACGGCATACAAGACGACCGTGACAATTGTTACGCAACAATTAATCCTTCCCAAATCGACACGGTAACACAATTCCTTCTGTCGTTGTGTTGTAACCTCGCCCTCCGACAAGATGTCTTTAAATACCAAACAAACTTCTAGGGCTAGGCATTCGTTTTCGTTCTAATCAAGTCATATGAAGCGGGAAACAATGTCCTTTATTTTGATCGTATGTAAAACGACGCAACACATGCCTGCTCATCTTGTAGGGTTTGACATTGTCCGAAATCCGCGGGCAATCAAAGGCTTGAGAATACTTGCCATATCGGCAGGATTATATTACGAACTTGAGAATGTAATCTAATGATTTCACAAATCAAAGGGGATTTCGTTACCATGCGGTTCGGTTTACGGGCAGTTTCGCGCGCCTAACTACGTAACCACGTTCTTAGCAAGTTAGCCAAGTTCGTTGGGGTGTGTATTCGCTATTCAGGTTCAGTGTATTAGTTTGAATAGACGCCCCTATAGCGGGACAGACAACGTTGATGATTAAGCGCATTTTAACGAATTATAAACATGAAGACTTTGGAACAAATGCCTCTTATAGCTATGTATAATGTATATGTATTGTACACTTAATGTGCAAGTCGTTGCAAGTGGCTAGGACTGTGGTGCGGAAGACCATTATTTCGGAATTTCCCTTGATTATTGCGTCATTTAGGGCGCTACATCATCATGCCTTGGTTATCATCACACGTCATTCATGAATTCCCCCCTTCCCTATCTCACATTTGAGCGCTGAAGTGCATCTCGCGAGCAGTTTCGACTTGACTTTGCATTGAGCTATGTTTTCATTCCCAAATGTCAGCTGGTCATGCATTTCGCAACATTCCGTCTACGTGCAGGACAATGATGGCCAAGGAGATGCTTGTGACGAGGATGACGATAACGATCTCATACCAGATCACGACGCCTTCAGCTTCGATAATTGCAGGCTTCTACACAACCCCAACCAGATTGACGAAAATCGAAATGGCGTCGGGGATGCTTGCGAAAATGATCAGGTACGGCGTAGTTTAAACCTATGTGATGTATGGCAGCTTTAACAAACGACAAATGTTAGCTGTAAGAGTGCTCTACTGATGGTAACCATTAATGGAAGGGATTCCAAGCCTGCAGTAATTCAAGGTGAATGCCACCACTACAAGGAATACATTTGATTCTAATGCAACCAGGGGCGGTCAAGGTGTAGGTAGGTACACAGCTGCTTAAGTGGAACTAGAAGTAGCGCCGTGCATTTCCATTCCATCACTTCAAGTAGAAGTATCAGTTTCCAAGGCATGTCAAAACTACTTCAAGTGGGAGTTGAAACTGAAAGGTCTTAAAAGTAATTACTTCACAAGTAGGCCTAAGTAGTTTCAAAATGTAGTTTGGTCGAGGGGTCGCATACTTTTAGCAGTGCATCGAGGGTGGCTACTTTCGACATTGAAAGCTGGAGCTTCGCGACTAACGCATAATCACTAATTCCACTACAGATAGGTAT
The DNA here is from genome assembly GCF_051294905.1 of Botryllus schlosseri. Lineage (NCBI taxonomy): Eukaryota > Metazoa > Chordata > Ascidiacea > Stolidobranchia > Styelidae > Botryllus > Botryllus schlosseri. The sequence goes on along the minus strand of NC_137249.1, from coordinate 16,548,092 downwards.
CGGTACAAACTTCGAACATATATTCACTTACCATGGTACAGGGAACATTTCCCGTGGTTGTTATGACAATTTCACTCACGAAAGTCATGAAAACTTATAAAAAACTGCTCTATACTGTAAAAATCTTTAAAAATGAAAAAAATATAGAGTTTTGTCAAAAAAAATTCTGTCAAGTAGAATCATAAGTACTCTAAAATCATAACCACTTGAGGAGGCACGGAAAGTAGGCCAAACCTATTTGGGTGCTATGAAAAAGTAGAGTAGTTCGTTATTGGCCATCTCTGAATACAACTACCATTCGCAGTGGGAATGGGTCTATAGCTTGGAACCCGTGCCCTTAGCAATTCACATTATTGTAAAATTTAACGTTGATGTTAAAAGTCATGGACCACCACCCACCCGAAATCAACATCATCGATCCGCAGTCTTCTGCTTGTCACAAATTGCACACCACAGCCGGCACGCAATATATGTGTGTGACAAGTATTCGATAGCAAAATGGATTCCCATAGCAATCAATAAATATAGTATAGCCGGCGGTGTGGCCACGATGTACCTTGTAGTGTAATTGAGTAGCGATTGAGGATACCAAATTCTCAGGATGGCGACGGGGTCCTAGATTGGATTGACATTTGTCCGTTGGACAAAGAAATCAACGTGGCGGACTTCAGGTCATCGCAACAAGTTCCTTTGGATTTTCGAGATGACATACCGGAGCCGGTTTGGAAAATCTCGAGCCAGGGAAGAGAGATCACTCAAAGTATACACTCCGCTCCTGGGATGTTGATAGGTAACTTGAATACGTATACTAAAAAGGCAAGGATTTCTCCAGAATATTGTAGATACATATCCTTTAAAATTGTCGCATAGGTCTCGATTCCTTTGACGGGGTGGATTTCAGTGGCACATTCTACGTCAACACGACTAGTGGTGAAGAGGATTTCGCGGGATTTGTGTTCAGTTATCAGAGCAGCAGGAAGTTTTACGTTGTTTCGTGGAGGCGTACGTGGCCAAAACGCCAAAATAGGACTGGAATAGATCTCAAGGTGGGCTAAACGCGCCGTAGGCTACCACTGACTTTTATTGCGTAGATGAGTTCGGTAAAATGTGTATATTTTGTTCGGAACGAATTCCAATCTCCCGAGTAAGCGATTGAAATCCGTGGCACGACGATAAGTCTTATCGTATTTCGTACCCTAATTGGACAATGTGCAGTAGGGTAGCTGTAGATGCGTCATATGGCTATAAAATCATACAAACCTAAGTCGATATATACTCCAAACCGTTTACCCACTAGGCACTTAGTGAGTGGCCCATTCAATTTGCCTGATCATAGGCAATTTATAGCACAGTAAATATTTAAGGCTGTGAATTCAATAACCGGACCCGGACCTGGCCTGCGAAATGCTCTAAGAATCCCAAACAGCACCAAACGCCACACGAAAACCATCTGGTCTGACGACTCGGACGTGGGTTGGAAGCCGGGAACAGCATACAAATGGGTCCTGCAGCATAAACCTCAAAGTGGGTTCATCAGGTAGGAAATTTAACTGTCGTAACTCATTTGCTCCATCTGCTATTGGTCATTCGTGTTTACGCGCCAGGTGCAATAGCAGTTCAATAATAAGCTCAAAATAGATTGAATCAATATGATCCTTCCCAGAAACTCAAAACTTACTGCATCTAGGATGACATTTGGTATATGTCGGCCCAACGGGATGTGACAATAGTTCACATGTGCCCCCGAAACAGGCCTATTTGTGACTCTTTTCACACACGCAAGTTGGGTAGGTTTTGCATCGGATTTGACGCGAGAATTGATGTGAAATCTACATTTAATTACGGTTTTATATTCTCGACGAATTCACGGGATTGAAACCCAAAATATGCGGTCAATTTCCGGATAATAACATCACGAACTCCACTCATTAGCAACCTAGCTTCAGCCCCAATTCTCAGATCTCAGGCTCACTTTTATTTCGGACTTAATTTTTAATTGGTCCTTGTGAATCGTATCGCATACCGATTGTCGGATTTGAGATCGAATTTGAAGAATGGTGATCATCAGTCGACTGACGTTTGTTACACAGGCGTTAAATTCCCAGTACAGTCTGTCCCGATACAAATCTGATTACAAATCTGAAGAAAGCGTGTTTCGTTATACCTCACACTATATAGGTGTCGTCCATTCTATCTTATCGCTCTTCTTTACAGAATAAAATTCTACGAAGTGCGGCAACTGATAGCGGACACGGGACCACTTTTTGATCACACCGTCCAGGGTGGTAGACTTGGTGTATTCTGCTTCGGTCAGGAAAGCGTGATATGGTCGCAGCTAATGTACCAATGCAACGGTAAGCCGTGACATGGGAAGCATTGATTCTTGACCCGGTTTAGCAAGGAACAATGCGCATATCCGTTGCGATTCCTGGCTATGCACATCACAGCTTCCACGACCGTGGAGTGTGGATAGTATGAATGCTATCGTTCCCCCGTCATTAGAAATGAAACATATACATGTTCATTTCCCCTTCTGCTATAGCTAACTTGCTATATTTCAGACCACTCGGATGACAGTGTATGACGGAAGCATCAAGTCACGCGAGTACAGATGAGAAAATGAAGTGGCTCGTTCTTCGGCACGAAGTTACGTGTTCAAGCAAAGATGGTCATCGCTGTTGTGCGATGTATGATGATGCGCTCCGAACTAAGACATTCCAATGTCGCTACCTCCATACTCGGGTTTCCTGTACCGTCCATCGCAATGTAGATTGTATATCGATACGATATCATACAATATCATGAAACTCGGCTGATAACAATCACAATAGAACGTTGTAATGAATATATATATATATATATCGCACGGTTACGAACTATAGCTCAGTCAACGCCTATGCATCAATATTCTAATTTGCTAATTGTAAATGTATGACTGTTATAGATATGGATCCATTCATTTTCAGATATCCATACTTTTACGATCACAATGTGAATAAACCAATGTTGAGATGACATATCTTATTTGATCTTCGAAGCATTAAAGACGATGGACGGGCGATGTGTTTAGCATATGTAGGGTTGCATCAGGGTTGTAACCAAGTCACATGTTTCCGAGTCACGAGTCAATCTTACTTTTGTTATTAGAGTAGAATATTTTGGATATGAAAAATAGTCGGCTTAATAGTATGTATTATATTATATTAAAGAATTTCTCACTAAAAACACTCCATTTATTTTCAAAAATAAAATTTTCTCCTCTCATATTATTGATTCAACTTTTTAAAATTGAGCCAGATTCAGTGTTCTTTTTATGCAACATAACAATTTTATCAAGTAAAATAAAAAAGAAGTTATTTTTGAACAGCCCTATTGTACAAACATCACACAACATTAGCCATTCATTATTACTCACGTGCACAATGCACATATACCTAACAAAACGTTAAATGGACGGAGGGTATTGTGTGTTTTCACAGACCGCAGATCAAATTATTGAGTTACACTTCAAAAATACTAAAGTGGAAAGGAGATCCTCATATATGTTATAGCGGCATGGCCTTGAAATAAATCCACATCTACTGAATTCACGTTCCACTGGTGCACTAGATACAGGAATTGACAAGCATTTTTGAACCACATTGAAGAGCATTGGATACTCATTCTTTCTAGTCGCCCCAAAAATGCAAAGAATCATCGCCTTCAAATCTACACATTAACTTATCAGTCTCATCCAAGTACTTGACCATCTGGGTCATTTCATTGGCTCGAATTGACCTTTGCTTCAATTGTTTGTATAATTGAAGAGTCTTGAGTACTTTGATTGCGGAGGATCTATTACCTCTTCATCACAGGATGATTATGTATAATGCATTGCTACTATATGTACCATTGTCTGTTGTTTTTACGGCGGCATATCTGATATCAGACGAGTGCAACGAAAGCAGTGGCGACAAATAGCGATGTCGGCAGAATTCGTCAGATGCGTTGATCTAGCCCTTACGATTCGAAAATTTCTTCATCTTCAAGTCATATAAAATAGGCCGAGTCAATGACTTGGGTCGAGTCATGCGTAATGACTCGAGTACAAGTCGAGTCAATCCAAATATTGACTCGCGTCGAGTCGAGTCATTTTCCCATTTCAAGAAAATGACTCGAGTCAAGTCGAGTCACAAAAAAATCGTGACTCGAGTCTGACTCGAGTCGAGTCATGACTCGAGTCATTACAACCCTGGGTTGCATACACAAATAGTGTTTTAAGACCCTTTATTTAGAACAGTGATTATCAAACTGGGGGGCGTGAAAGCAGATGAAGGGGGCAAGAATCTGCTATTAACTGAAAAAAGTTTTCGCGCTCGCCACGATTTACCTGCAGTTCATGATTATAAGCAATCATTGCTGTGTATAGTTCGAATTCCATATTTGAGAATTCTCTCATCAACAGTTATAAGTTATAACTAGGGCAAGTTTTTGCAACTTTTGCTTATAGCTTCCGGCAGCTTCCTAAATAATCAGAAGTTATCTAGTATGGTGTTTTGAGCAGTTTGAAGTATTCTTATATTGCAATTTTTTGCAACTTTTCTCAATTTTGTCATGAAAATTTTTGCAATTTTTTCCATTTTTCATGCAACTGACTTTTTACTGGAAACATTTGGCACTTGACGTAAATAGATCGCTTGATTATTTCACCGTCGTTTAAATTTGACGTCCTTTCTGATCTGACGTAGGCTTACATTCAGACTAGACCGCCGAAAATTACATTTTCATTGGGTCGATTTTTTCAGGCTATTGATTTTGTTGAAGTCGCTCGCCAACACAGACTTTTGCTACAGTGCCTTGGATACGGATCGATTAAAGTATCTCACACCTTTATAATTTCAAGGAACTTGTCCATAAATGCAACTATTTAGCGTAACTTTTGTGAAAAAATAAGTGCAGCTTCCCACGGATTTAACTGCAACAAAAACTTGCCCTAATAATGATATTACTAATATTATTATCTTACATGCCATCAAACTATCCATTGAGATTGTTTTAGCATCCTGGTTGCAGTTTGTGAAATGACTATAAGGAGGGGTGCGAAATTTTTCACTGTCATAAGGGGGCGTGTCTAAAAAAGTTTGAGAACCACTGGTTTAGAACATGTTTTAAATCATGTTTAAAAACTGCCTTTAAATTTGTTTGTTATATAACGTTGTATAATTTTGTAAATACTTTCGAAAAAAACATGCGGCATTAACTTATGGACGATTTGCACCCGATAGAGTTGACGTATACGATATCGAGTGCATGGCTGAAACCCCCGAAATCGTCGTCCGTTCAACAGTTATACCATGTAGATATATCGATCATTGGTACGGAATGGGCGTTCTGATGATGATGACCGGTCTGATTATTACAGTGGTCGCAAGCCTTTTTCGTAGAAGGAGCCATATTTACCTATTTTCAATTGTCAAAGTCAAACCACTGTGACGTCACAATTAAGAATTCGTGACGTGATGACTTGAAAACAACAACAACAAAAACACAAAAATTTTAAACCAGGGCCACTTTTGAAATATGATTGCATTAAATGCAAGCCTAAGTATATAGGCTACTTATAGCTGGATTGAAAAGCAATTGTTTTACTGAGCCCTCGTTGCAATGTCACAATTAACTGACCGCAAACGTGCGGTTAATTGTTATGACAATTTCCTTCGTGAAAGTGTTGCAAACCTACTCAAAAACTACTTTCTACGTTATAAAATCTGAAGTTTCAAAAAGTAAGTCTGAAAACATGACTACTTTCAGTTAGTAGCGAAAGTGGACCTTGGTACTCCGAAAAAATAGTCGGTACTGAACACCTCTGCTGTAGCATCTGCAGGCGGAGTTGGGTGTTTGAATGTAGGACTGTTCAAGCCGCGTCCAAATTCTTACTACCTTTCCATTGCATCGCAATCTTGTGATGTTTTCAACGGCTCGCGTTCTGACTGTCAAAACAACTATAGCCTCATGGCAGCTATATTTATAGGTTGCGCGATTATGGCACTAGCTTGCTTGACCGCATGTCTCCCGAATCACGAATGGGTTGCGACAAAGTTGTGACTACTGAATAAATTTCGCTATATTTCTATTGAATCATACGGGAAAGACTCTCAAACCATGAGCAATTAAATGTTAGTCATAATGTCGGGGAGCATTGGAAAACACGAGCCACACAGCCCAAAGTCGTTTTCGCATGGATGTAAGTCAAGTGTGAACTACAATCATCATCATCATCATCATCATCATCATTGGTTTATTAGCAATTTTATCAGTTCAATACACCACAAAAAATGCGATACAATGAAAAGAAAGGAAGATGTCGAAGCGACTAGGAGTTGTCTATGGAATCGGACACCCACCTTGGCCTAGGCCAGAGGTGCGGCCCGCGACGACATTTTGGAATTTCAAGTACTCAACAATATATTCAAGTGCGATATATTTTTTATAGGTATGAGAACTTACATTTCACTCTAAAACTACTATGAAAATCACTGACATCTCAACAAACTTCACTATCACATCACTTTTTGAAGCTACTATGTGTTAGAATATCAGCTTACGTCACATATATCTAGTTCATGACGATAAAACATGACCCGTTGATGATTCGTGACTGAAAATTGTGATTTGGTTTGGTGCGACCTTCTAGTAAAATTACTCGATTTGAATTGATTGGGTATAATTGACTCGAGTTGAGTCGGGTGAAAATCAGAAAAGGACTTCCGACGCGGAACGGCGACTTGTTAATCTGGCGGACGCAACAATCTAGGAAACTGTCATGGGAATAGTAATATATCAGAAGGTCGTAGCTTGCGTTGCGTAGGGTATATAGCTATCTAATCAGGTCAGTATGGCAACCAGTGGCATTCTATGACCCCCGTAACGTATGGTTGGTTACATGCTGGGTGTTGTTTGTTCTCTTTATCGATGTTATTATCGGTGGCGAGCAGGGTAGTAATACGCTCTACAGCTGTAACACCAATGAATTATTCGCCGATAGGACATTTCTATTCCAGGGATTCTTAACCAGGGTCCGTAGACCCCATCCGGGTATGAAGCACCACATCAGGGTGTGCGAGATGAATTGTGGAATGAGGCCTATATGCTGTGGAATATGTTCTTGGTCAATTTAATTCAACTGGAAAATAGTCTTCGCGCTACGCGCGATTTTATGTGCATACGCTTTTTGATTTTTATATTGGTACCATCAGAAATTGTGCTGAAAATGGACCGTGGCTACGAGAAATCTCATTGGAAGTACAAGGGGTACGATTGCTAAAAAGATTACTATGGCTCAATAATGATTATATTTAAGTTGTTATTGATGTGTTCCAATAATAATCGAAGACAAAATCTAACGCTGATTTAATTTGAAGTTGTCAATGACAATAACAATAGCCTATACTTATGACGACTTTATCAAAACCAGGATTAGGCTACACCGCTCAAATGTCTGATATCAGATCAATCTTCAGTAGATTTTAAAATATTCTACATAAAATTGTGGCACGTCAAAGGTCCACTAGTTACAATATTATAACCCGACAGTTTTACGATGTCATGATGCAAACTCATTAATTAAAAAAAACATGCCCGGCACAAAAACAATTTTATTCAAATATTTGAAACCGTGATTTTGTTTCGTGTCAAGCGTGAATAATGCAATCCTAAATTAAATTTCCACGATATTTGTGGAATGCATGTCTGCAAGGTCCCGTCAAATAAGGCCTACTTGGAAATTATACATTGAATATCCCTATTATTGATGCTGCGGCCCGCAGCGTCATCAAAAACTAGAAAATGGCCCGCGCGCGAGCACATTTGAGTTTGAGACCTCTGGCCTAGGCGATGTAAAGAGGAGGCATGCACACTGAATGAAAGTAAAGAAGATAGTAAAGAAAAAGGAAGCGACAAGAAATAGGGCGGCATGTCATGGGAAGCGAGATCGATAGGTCAGTCGTGGTCCGGTAATCTTGACGATGGACTGTATCTGGATCAACACGTCCGTCCCTTAGCGTCCTACAATGGATGGACAATGGACATAAGTAAATCTCACTGCGATTGGTCTACGTCACACTTTATACTTCGCCAAAAAAGGCAATTTTAAGGTAATTTTTGACCGGCTTGCCGAGCGCGAAAATTGATCAAGTTGGTATCAATCAAAAGCTACCGCGGTACTGGTCGCGAAAATATAAATTTCATTCTGCTCGTGGTCCTGGAAGCCCCCTCCCCCCAAAAAAATCAGCCTCGCATGTTGCTGTAACGGAGTTTGGTATCGTGACGCCACCATGCCCTCTGTGAGCAGCGCAAACCGCAAGCGTATTGGCCATCTTTGCGCAAGCGGTTGTGCATTCACACTCAATCTCGTGTGTGCACTTGCTCCTGAGCTGCGCCGTAGAATTCCAAACAGCTTTGTTGCGTCAGAATCCCGTAAAATTGCCTTTGGCCAAATGTAAAGTGTGGCGTCACACCAATCGCAGCGAGCCGTGAAATTTGCTTGTGCCATCACCACACCATTGAATGACACTATGTCCACACCACTTAAGTGACTATGCGGCTACTGATCGCGCCTAATTGCCTGAAACCAGTAACGACGTAGCATCACAAATCTAATGTATGAGTTTTGTGTGTCTACTGTCTTGATCTCCTGTGGAACCCCTGGGCCCTGGTGTTCCGTGGAACGCCGGTTTAGAACCAATGTTCTAATGTAAATGTCTTCATCGAATGCATAGTTGAATACTTCGTGTCAGTAAACTCAGCTGCACCTCGTCTCGATCAGCTTGTGGAGAAGATTGCAACTATCACAATAAATTTTGCCTTGTTAGTGTGCTTTAACATAACATAACAAACATAACATCGTAGGGTTATATTTTTCATCTGAACAAGTCACACACAATGTACAATGCGATATCATGAACAGATAGTAGGATGTCGAACGACACGCCTCAGTAGCGATCCTTTACTCCAGTGCTTTTCAACCTTTTTGAGCTTCATTCGCACTTTTTTTGTAAAATGAATTTCATTCGCACAAACTAACCGAAAATTGTCATACAAAAAGATGTAAATACAACATTTATTTGCTCAGATGTGCAACAAATTGGCTACTATCTATCTTAAGCTATCAAGTGTGTCATTAAAAACCCTACTATTTTCACTCGTTTTGATTTCGACTATTTCACTAAAACCCTTCTCGGCCGAACAAGTTGTTGGGTTTTGTACAAGAACGTCTATTAGTGCTTGGACGGCCATGTCTTAAAATCTGTTCTGCACTCCTATCCAAAATACAACGCATTTTTCACGAGTGAAAAATGCTTGCTGGAAGAAATCGATTTTGAGAGCTGACAAAAAGGTCTGGGATGAGGCTCCAGTATGTCGAAAGGGTGAAAAACCCACTTGTTTGTGTGTTTGTTTGAGGCTTTTGCCTTATGGCTTGGAAAATAAGGTCCAAACGATCAAGGAGAGTAGGCACATTAGAGCTCGCTACCTTATGATACGTTGCTCCGACTTTTTTTTTCGATTTCCCATTTTCTGTCTGGCGAGTATGTGGCAAGAGCAAATAAACTCACGATATTGTGTGTTCTGCTCTTTAGCTCAATCTAACTTGAGAATTCATAACAGTTTAATAACGTTAAACCAGCTTTTTAGACTATACCACCAAATTCTGAGTTTTTGTGGCTTTTCATGACCCGAGCCTCACCCATGAAAATGAATTCGTTTTTAAAATTAGAGTAGTATGCTATGATTTTACGGACATGCATGACATACATAACGCGCACACCACAATTCTATCCAACACAGCTCTACAAAATATATCTGACGCACGCGATTTCAAATTAGGGTGAATTAAATTCCTCTGCGTGTCGCAGATGTACTGCTGCCTACTCAGTTTGCAAGAACGGGACTATTCCGTGCCGACAACGGAGCATATCCATATCGAATGGTTTGGCCATCCAGCATCGGTCATTTTTTGACCACGGTTTTGTCGACGCTTATGTTTTGGCACCGCATTTTATCAGCCGTTTGTAGGCCAAAACTTTACGTCTTCATGTGACCTGAAGCAGAAGGGGTTGGCCTCGAAATGAATGAGTCTCATAGACCTGAACTCGCTCGTTGCACATCCCTAGTTCCTACAGTATTTCACCCCAACGGTCTTCGACCATGTTTTCCAGGAGAAAAAAAAGAGTCGGACAAATCTTATCATGAATTCTCATGATGAAGCCATATTTTCTGCGTATCTCGCTTATTGGCTACAGTAGGCCTACCCAACACCTTGATCTTAGATTTGTAAAATCTATCGCAGGGTTCAATAAATTCAACAACTGTTACATACATATTAACAGATAGCTCTGGCACCGTGTCGACCCAAAATTATACCCTTTGCGGTCCATACTTTAATAACCCTTGAAGGCGTAAAATTTGCGTTACAGTAACTTGCAAATGGGAGTCTGTGATGATGGTATTTATACTACTATCCTCGTGCCTCGCACTAATCGAACAGGTATTACGAAAGTATGATGATTATTTATTGAAAGTAAGCAGAATATCAATTTAACGTCATTTTTCCAGTCTGTCGCAGGCTCAGACGGGCTGATATACTGTATGTCCGCCACTACACAAGCTTCCAAACCAGGCTTTTGGTAACGTAATAATTATAGTGCGATAATATTAATTCACTATGGCTTGTGAGAGCTACGATTAGTGGTGGGTCGTAAGTTAAACAAGTTTTACTATTGCGTCGCAGCAACAAAAGTTACACTGCCTTCGAATTTCATATTAGGTTTATTTGAATTATTCCAGGTCAGAAAAATTAACAATAACTATTCACTATTTTCATTCGCACTCATCCGGGATTTTCATTCGCACCGTTCGCACCATGTTCGTCATTCGCACTGGATTTTTTTTCATTCGCACCAGTGCGAACCGTCACACAGGTTGAAAAGCACTGCTTTACTCTAACATCCACCTCGGCCTAGAGTGCCCGATGTCACATTTCTTTTAGATGTTGATCTTTTTTGAAGCCGCGGACCTTTTTACTAGTTCTTTCCATTCCTTGAGAGTGGTTTGTTCATCGGGTCTTTTTTTTTGTCGCCGTAGGAACGGCAACGGTGGGGGAAGAGGAACCCAGATAAACCTCCGGCGGGAATCGAACCCAGTCCGTCTGCTTGGTGGGCGCTTATCGTAACCACTACACTATCTCTATTAATATAATCAGCCGCGGAATACCTCGTGGGCCGCATTTATTTCGAAATTTTCCAGTCGACTTATTTGCTAACCCGCTCATGTGAATAATCCAATATAAATTTGGAATTAAGTTCAGCTTTTTGTTTGTTTTTGGTAAGCAACAAAATCATATAAGCTCCAGGTGGTACGCGAAAAGATAAAGGTTGAGAACTCCCGGAGTAAGGGTTCGCCAGGTTAGTAGAGGTTAATAACCTGTTCTAACTTAACAATCTTGAGTCGACACTGGTCCCACGGATGACAATTTGGGCCGCGACAAAAAGATGCAGAGTCATCAACTACAGAGTTTGACAAGGCAACAACAGGCAAAAGAAAAATTATATCATTATTATTGAACAAAATCAACCGATACTGTGTAGAAAAGTATAGAAAAGAAACAAGGAACAGGCGATGTCAAATTTGGCTAGTGAAAAATGTCATCGATTCAAGTTCGTTCTTGGGTGTAATGGTGTAACGCGAACATTTCTTGATAGTCCTACCCGGATGGAGCCGGGCGAAGGAGATGATTTTAACACTGCTGCCTTTGACCCAGCCGGACCTGCAACAATTGCCTGCGTTAAATCCACTAGATGTCAATGGAAGAAAAAGCATATTAAAATTATCCGATTGAATTCGAAGACAAACAATAAATATTCTGGATTTCAATTACCATGAATAGCAACAAATAAAACTATCGATACCAGGACCACCGGTATGACAATATCATATAATCTGTGAAATTCTTACCCAAACACCGAAGACTTGCATTTTAAGAATTTGCAGGCGCAGGGTAACAAAAATATGACAGTATCAGTATCATATAATCAACTTTTGAAATTTATACTCAAATTTGAAATTCAGCTTCAGTTAAGTCTTGCATTTAAGAATGAGCAGAAGAATGAAAAAATAAGTAGTAGTCACCCTATTTACGCAAGTAATTTAAAAATTCCTTTTCAAACTTGGTTCGTGGTGCCCAAGCATTTTATTTCATGCGCTTTGCTATTGACTATCTCTGTATCTACCTGGCGGCGTCCACCCGGGCTGCGAAAACCTGCGTTGTACGAAGTTCGGTGATTTTGCGCCCAGAAAAGCAGTTGGCCGACTTCTCGGAGTGCATGGCGAAGAGACAGATAACGGCTTTGCGACCGTCTTTGGCAAATTGGAAACGGGCTTGACAGGCTGCTTTAGAGGAGGCTGTGGTTTCTCTTGCTTGATTACAACATCAGTAGTAGCGCGCGCGGTAGTCGGTTCTCGACTCTTTTCTGAACATTTGCACGCAATATAGCACCAGCCTGGCTTAAATGATTTACAGAATGGCCTCTTCAAATAGCCTACCTTTTCAGCATATTGACAGATAAACTGGCTCGTGAAGATAGCCCATGCTAATCCTAATTTTCAGATGATTAACAATATAAATGGTAAAAATTCACAATGAATTAGATATTACAATACCTTTTCTCAATGCTGTTTTCTTTCTCGATTTTCTCTTTGGTGTAGCGTTTTTGAAATCGTCTTCATAAATTTCGCTGTCATCCGATGCTATAACAGTAAATAGCAGGCTGCGGGTAAAATTGTAACATTATTTTCATTACTGCCATATTATGATTCATTTCGTTAATTTTTTTTTCAGTGTGAAAGCGCCTATGCACTGGGCATTAGGGTTATTCAAATACGTTTCAACTTTTACTGGCCAACCCACGAAATTGTTGAGTTGTCTGCGAAAACTATGCTAAACATATTTGACTTAATTCCAGCCTGTAAAAGTGAAGTTATTCGAGCTGTTCATTAAAAATTCTATAATACTATTTTTTGAAATCCAAGATTTTCAAGTCCTAAGTACTATGCAGTGTATTGTTTTATTAGACAACTTGACAATTCCATAGGGTAGACAGGGGGTCTTTAACCATTTTTTGGCCATGGCCCATTTTCTGGTTTGGAAATGTTCTGTGGCAAACCTCTTCGTGCAGACTGGGTACACCAATGGTTCCCAACGTGGGAGATTATGAGAAACAAGGGGACGAAAATACCAAAAGGGGGCGCCAGGAGGCGAAAATGTTACAACGTCCAGTGAGAGATAATTTATTAACACGGCCAAAAATGCACATGAAGACGACTTATTCTGCATATGACGCGAAAAAAAGGTCAACTCAATGGAAAGTAGACACGTACACCGGATTCCAGAGCACCCACCGCCTACTAAATTCACCAGCGGTGCTGCCATTTATTCTGCCCGAATACCATTTCACCACCGTACTTCTACTTTTATTGCATTAGCATCGGAGACGGCTTTGACCCCTCTGCAGTAGTCACAACGAATATATGTCGTATTCAGTATTGCTTACCATCTCCAGATTCACTTTCTCCGTCAACTTGATACTCTTCCTCATCCTTATTAACTTTACTGCCTTTCCTTGAGCTCCTACGATTAACATGGTCAGTACGCAGATCAGTCAATTCCACTCGTGCGGCTTTGATTTGATCCTCCCCGACATAAATTGCCCCACTATTATTGAGAATAGTGTTAAGACACTAACACAAGCATTCTTAATTGGGATCGATATTACGCATAAGAAATTGTAAGCCGGTATACATACTCTATTCACATGAAGACTGTCAACTGTGACGAATTTTGAATTAATACGATACGGTGAGAGGAATGCAATATGATTTGGTCGTTCAAACGCACTTTTTACATGGAGCAACTGAACAATATGGGATTACAGACTAGAGATCAGGGCATGTGCCAAACCTATTAATTTCGGCAGAAGCAATTGAGTAAGAACACTCCTGCTATACGAGTTGGATGATTATAATCAAAAATACATTCAGTTGGAGTGCTTCAAGCATTACCATCACTGACCTGAAATAGTGGACATCAACGGATCGGAGTGTTGTGTGTCATGCCAATAAAAAAATATTGGAAAATTCAACTTCACTTACTTTGTGACACATTTCGTAGAATTTACGATTCCAGTCTTCTTTGCTTCGAAATTACAATTCTCTTTCGAATTTGGAGAATTCGTCACATCGGCATGTACCGTCAATGTCAAAGGCATCCGTTTGTCGGAGATTGAATCTAGAGCATTCTGAACAATTCAACATTCATAAACTCGGTGGAATTTGAAATTGCGAAAATCGCTCAATTACACAGAGAAAAATGATATGCCACCAGTGACATATAAATCAAATAAAAGATGTATTTCCACAGAGAAAACATACAAGATACAGAAAGATATCCAAAGCTTTGTCACAGCGACAATGAAAATATTCACCTTATCATTATCTGGCTGTGAGCCATTTTCTGCTATTGACAATTTCAACGCTTTCTCCAGTTGTAAGTTGTATTTTTCTTCCTCAGAAAGGCTGTGAAAAGAACCATACCGTAGACCGTTTTTTAGTGTACCAAAATCTAGAAATGATATTCATTTTTTACGCTTTCATTTTCAATATTAATATTATATCCGGGCTGTGGATTCGGTTCACTTTGCCATCGACTCCGACTCTTACACAGAAAATTATAACCAAGGGAATAAACCTATTGATTAATTCTTAACATATAGGCGCTGAACTCTAATTTGCCGTAGGTATTCGGGATAATACGTCAGAATCAACAAATGAGCCGCATCGCAAGTGTTCAAAATCACCAATTACCGGTCGCTTGTATATGGTGACAGAATCCAAGCATAAGTGTAATCAAGCCGGCCGCCTGCTGAGTTGATTGAATTTAATTTCAATTTTACGAAGGTAGCAAGATTTTATTAGGGTGGAGCACATGCACCAATGCCTATAATACATCAATCCTCAATCAGATCAGATTCCTCGTGTTAACGAACTCGCATGTGTGATATATGCTCGACATTACGCGCTTTTGATATCAAGAGCCTGCAACACATCTTCTGATCGTTGTGTTTTAGTATATTAGCACAAATCAAATTCGATTACACCGCTAGATTCCGTTCACAGACAGTATATGTATTTTTATCAATTCCGTCCATGTTAAATGTCTTACTACTCAGAGTACCCACTGTCCGCCTCCATGACTCATACTCCACAGACCAGATAATAATGGCAACATGTAATATTATTTTTGCGTGAAGCCCGCCATATATGTCACTGGTAAAATAATACTTGCGCGCCGTCATGGCATTCTGGATGTTGATTCTTAAAACCATGCATCACTGCACCAGCTAACCAGCAAAGATCTTATGGTCACGAAGGGGATTGTAACTCTTACCGGTTTAGAGCTTTTCTCCCACTCAATGTTTCCTGCTTTTCATTTACAACTGGAATAACTGATGTCGTCTCGCTTTTTCTCTGCTTCCTTTTTTTCTTTGGTGGGGTGGCTCTCATGAAATCATCTAAATTCACCATCAAATTTCAGTAGGACAGTAGGTATATTCGCATGTGATATTTACCATCATCTTGGTTGATATCTTCATCGGCCGAATTAAGTTTTGAGTAATCCATTCCTACTCGTGACCTTCAAATAATCATATAAAATGAGTTGATACCGTACTATTTCTTATTTCTATTCGCTGAGTTCTGGAATTATCAATCGCTATGTGTGTTTTCTTTTGATCTTGTTCGATCCATATATATATGACATAGGTATTAGTCCCACAAGATAAACGAATATGATGATAAAATTGGTAGTTCCCGTAGGCCGTAGCCATAGTTGGTAGGTAGGCACTTACCTCTCTGAACGGCGGCCAGTCATGGTGAAATCATTGATGGGGTAATATGGTGCCGATTAAACTAACTGAAAGACAAATCTATGGATTAGCACCTCTCTAAACCAGCTCAAGTAAACTTGAGTACTATATACTGAGTGTGAGCGTTAACAATGAGCATATATCAAGCAAGCAATGATAGATAACTAACCTACCGCAACACAGCATGTAATTCTTGTCGGAATCAAACAGAGCGCGCAATTTTTTGTTTACATCCTCCTGAGCAGGGTTGCCAGACATCTTCTGCGAAAAAGGGCCAAACAGCGCCTGAAAAGGGGCCAAATCGGCCAATAAAAGGGCAAAATTGTTCAATAACGTCAATAACGCTGCAACATTACCCATAGGCACCTGCAATTCCAGTTTTATATTGTTGATACTGTTGTAGGACATCAAATCCACTACCTGCAACTACACTGGATCCTACTACAATAACTTCTTCATGATTTCAAGCCTTTTCCGACTGAATATAAAATCGTAAAATAAAACTTTTTGTGCTATAATATGAGAGTGATTAAATTTTATAAATTTTAATTAAACATCGAGAGAATAGTTTCTTTACATTTGAAACTTATCCAACTTATCTACCGAATTTTTAGGTTTTACACCAAAAAACTCTATAAGGTTATGTTGATTTTTTGGCGCTTCTTCGATATACGCCCGAGATCGAAACAGTGTTTCACGTAAAACCAGCAAGTGCTTCCCATGAACACGATACAATTTTATAACCGTCAAAATAATTTTTTTTGCCTTTGGAGAGACAGATATTAGGGTTGGAGGTGGGTTAGGGTCGAAGTTGGGGTTAGGGTATCCCAAGATTACGGTTGGGGACGGGGTATAGGGAAGAGGAAGGAGGGATATTACGGTTGGATGTGGGTTAGGGTCTAAGTTGGGGTTAGGTTATCCCAAGATTAGGGTTGGGGAAGGGAGATATTAAGGTTGGGGGAGGGGTATAAGAGTTGGATGCGGGTTAGGGTTAGGGTCAAAGTTGAGTTTGGGGTATCTCAAAATTAGGGTTTGGGAAGGGGAGTTATTAGAGTTGGGGGAGGGGGGTCTTAGAGTTGGATGTGGGTTGGGGTTGGGGTTAAAGTTGAGGTTAGGGTTTCCCCAACCCTAATTTCCCCCTCTCCCCCAACCCTACTCTTGCGATACCCTAACCCCAACTTTGACCCTAACCCACATCCAACCCTTATCTCCCTCGTTTCTCTTCCCTAATACCCCCCTCCCCCAACCGTAATCTTGGGACACCCTAACCCCGACTTTGACCCTAACCCACATCCAACACCAATATATCCATTCCACCAACCCTAATATCCGTCTATTCAAATGACGAAAAAAAATATTTTGACGTTTATAAATTTATATCGTGTTCATGGGGAAACATTTACGGGTGTCATGGGGAACACTGTTTTGATCTCGGGCGTATATCGAAGAAGCGCCGATTTTTTTTCAATCATTAAGTTCTATAAGGGTGCTCTTCTTCAGACTTTTTCCGCTACATAGCTTCCAGCCATGTTCGCTGCTTTTTCGTCCACCTGTTTACAAATCTGTATTTACAATTCCAATTAGTCTACATTCCACAAAAACAAATCCAAATCTTCTACAGTGTTTCCACTCGAATCTTTGACATTGGCATAAACATTGTCAGCCCAATTTGCGAGACAGATTTATTTTAATAGTTAGTTTGACGGTATGTCTCAACTGTTTCCAAAAGGGCCAAAAATTGAAAATAAAGGGCCAAGGGGCCAAATTATTATTTTGGGGCCAACTGTCTCTAAAAAGGGCCAAATTTCACGAATTTGGCCCCGAAAGGGCCAATCTGGCAACCCTGCTCCTGAGCACTGAGCACTGAGGCCTAACACGAAAACTTAGTCACGCGTAACGATTGCATATGACCAAAGACATCATTTGACAAGACCAGTCGCTCATCTTATCGAATGTAAATGTTTATATTCGATACTCATCCATATTGAACATGTGTAACATAGGGATACCATATGACCTCTATTTCGATATAACTAATATGTCCGCCAAGGACTCCCAAATGTGATCTATTTTCGCAATCCGTCCTCACCTTTTGTTTTTGAGTGTACGCAAGGCGACTTTACAGTAGGGTTACCATATGGTAGGGTTAACATATCTTGGAATCGGGAAAGGAGGACACTTTTTCAAAATTTTCAAACTTAGAATACTGGAGGAAAATCTTGAAAAATGGTAAATTTTTCGCACTGCGTGGTCGGTTGACTAAAAAAAAGGTCGACTTTCTTGTTCAGCGCCCAAAATACAATCAAAATTCATTCTTATTATCAGTCAGTTGACTAAAAATAAGGTCAACTTTCCTGCTCAGCTCCCCAAATACCCACCTGAGCGGTAGTTCAGTGCTATTTTACGGTATGTAGGTCGAATTTTGCCCTATGTTTAACCAAAATTCTCATAAATGAGGACAAAATCTCAAAAAGGAGGACATTTAGGCGTCCTCGGATTTGAGATATTTTAGCTCATATGTCCACGGACCATTTTAGCAACCCTACCGGTGATCTAATATGTTACGTAAGTGTTAAAACTACAACCATAGTAAATTCAAACGTAGCTACGTATTAGTCGGAATGCTACAAGTAAACAACTGAATTATCCTTATTTTTTACTCATTTCCTCAATTTACGGATGATACGAACACCGATGGCAAAATATGTAACCTCCAATTGGTAATCACGCCCAGAGGTGGTCAATAACGAAGTACTTCTACTTTTGAAGTAGATTTAGCCTACTTCTACTTGACAGTTTTAGACAAAACTATGCGTGGAATACCTACTTACTTGTGAACCACCACTCCTACGGCGTTACTTCTACTTGAGTGGCGACGGTGACTAATTTGATCACCTCTGAACACGCCTTGACGAGGGCAAGACAAAAGCGAGTTTTGTCGAGTACCAATACCTAGTTCTATATATCCCTAACCAAACGTTACGGCAGAGAGACCGTAATATGTACTGGGCTAAAGTGATGTTGATGACCTATTTGGTGTGATCAGATTCCCAAATCTTGCAGTTCGAGGCTACGCTCAATCACCAATAAGATTAGGGGTCCACCCTGAAAAAGACTAAGAACCGTTCAATAAATTACACCACAGTTAGTGCCTTGAGGCTAACTTTGCATTTTCCGACTTCACAGCAAAGTAACTGGGATTTCCGCAAGCTTTTTAACTTTTAGTATTCAGAACACAGCGAGATGTGAAACGAATGAAAAATTTATTATCAAGTATACAATATACAAGAACACATGCAGAGAGCTCAGAATTTGGTAGTTGTGCCACGATTAACGGCTATTGCTTCAGAATATTCATTGATCCAGATTAGACAAAAAGAACTGAAGTTGGCAGTATTTGTAACAAATTTTAATTGTGCAAATGATTGGCAAGCTTCAAAGGGGTTTTTAGTTGTTTTTGAGAACACTGAAAATAGTAAGAGCTGCCAGTAACATGCTTGGCATTCAATATAACAAGAAGCAATCATGATCGTACAATCCATCAAGATTACAACAAACGAAATTTTCATTCATGTTCAACACGTGTTTAAATGTAGCAAAAGGCCACATTTACCTGATGAGTGATGACTGGGGCGATTTTTTTTTTGACATTTCAAAATAAGTCAAAATCGCAGCATTAGGTCAAAAAATTGTGTACAAATTCAATTGTGATGTAGACATCAGTGTCAGAATGAAGCATGGTGTGTCACCAGCAGTGTACGCAAAACTTCAGTGTTGTCACCAAATAACTGCTGCCGTTGAACGTTCTTTCTCGGTTCCTGGCAAGCTACTTAGTAAGGACATACACTTTCTACCCGAGAATGTAGGAAAGTATCTCTTGTTGTACTACGACAAATTTTGATTACTTCTTTACCATAATACGCGATGTAACTACTGGAATTCTTCATGGGGCCGGATTTCGTTAAAATACAAGTTTTTTCACATAAAAATTTGTCAGTTTTCAAGTCAAAAACGTTTTTTCAGGCCAAACTACTTCGTAAGGACATACAGTTCCAACCAGAAATGAAGAAAAGTGGTAGAATTTTAACATTATGGGAGAAAACATCTAATTTGCATACGTGAGGTCAAAATTTGATAAAAATCAAGTTTTTTTAGGTCAAAAATGTCAAAATGTTGATTAATAGGTCAAAATCTCCCACTTTTTTGGCAACATAAAATCGCCCTAGTGATGACACAATAAATTGACACAATTCGGTGAATAGAATAAACATCAAACATAAATACCAGATACGAGCACCATTACTGTTCCAGAAAAAAGCTGGCGGAGAGAAAATTCCGACCCGATGTAACTGGCATACTGAGTTGAAATAGCCAGACAAACTAATGTCAATGTCAGCGATAAGCAAAACATAAAGAGCAATGAAAAGATAAAAAGATGTACACCTGACTAGCAAGTGTTACATTGGCCAGTGAATAATTCGGACCATATCGGGCGTTGGTCAGTCCAGTCTTAGTTGAAATCTCCCCCTCGAAAAAAAAAAACAGTTCACAGTACATCAATATCATTTTGAGCACAAGATTCAACAGTCGATTCCGATATAGTCAGTTTTTTGTGTATTTCACAACTAAGTAGCTCAATCCTTGCAACATTTCCAGTTATCTTGATTTGCATCTCAATCAAATGAGGGATATACACTGGTGTTGATCCATCAGCGTTATGACAGAGTTCGGATACCATACATTTTAGGATTCTTGATCCCGATCAACAAACACGAGCTGTGACAATTTGCTAACAACCACCACATATCAAGCAAGCCTGCGACACGCAGTTTGCAGCACAGACCGGTCACTGCTTAACTCCTTGCTTGACTTTCTGGTATTTCTGCTTGAGAATATCCATTTTCTTTTCATGCTCCTTCCGTTTCATCGCAAGCTCGCTCTCGAGAATGTGCATTCTCATCTTGTACTCTGCCGATGTATTTCGAAATTTTTCGTTGAGGACCTTCATTTTTATTTCGTGCTGCTCTCTGGCTTGTTCGACAAGGATGTTGGCAAGGTCCGAGTTCTTGCCTGCGGCATCAACCAACGCGAGTTGGCCAGATACATCCTCAGCTACATCAATCATCTGCTCCTCGCCACTACTTGTCAATGTGCCGCTGTCCTTTTTCTGTGTTTCAACGCCACCAATGCAGTCTGTAAAAATTTTTTATAGAAAATCTGCTCTTGAGATTTGCGATGTACAATGCTATATAAGACGACAATAAATGCATGACTGTGCAACAGTGTACATATCGTGAACTCACATGGATCCTTTGCAGGGAATTGGAGAAGAGTAAGATCTATGACAATGATCAAGTTCAACATTAGGCTATGATTATCGTAAATCTTACAGGTGTACATTAGCGCTGTTCAAAAATACCTTCTTTTTTCGGATTCCAGCCATTCACTGATTAAATTGTCAGGTTACCCTAAAAAACGCTGCACACCAAATTTGGTTCAATTCTAACAAGTATAGGACTCCGCAGATCCAATTAAAATTGTTAATTTTTTATGGAAAATTAAAAAAAAAAATTTCCCAATTTTTCTGCCAACCCCATGAAATTGTTGAGCTGTCTTCAAAGACGTTCCAAAACAAATTTGAGTCAATTCCGACCAGAAGAAGCGGAGTTATGTGAGTTTTTCGTTGATAAATCTAGGATAATCATCGAAAAACTCACATAACTCCTCTTCTACTGGTAGGAATTGACTCAAATTTGTTCTGGAACGTCTTTGAAGACAGCTAACAATTTCATGGGGTTGGCAGAAAAATTTGAAATTTCTTTTAATTTTCCATAAAAAATTAAAAATTTTAATTGGATCTGCGGAGTCCTATACTTGTTAGAATTGAACCAAATTTGGTGTGCAGCGTTTTTTAGGGTAACCTGACAATTTAATCAGTGAATGGCTGTAATCCGGGAAGAAAGTTATTTTTGAACAGCCCTAGTGTACATCCAGAGGTGGTCACTGGTCAGTAAAAAAAGCATTTCAACTCGAGTAGATTTTGCCCACTTGCAATACATTGTCAAGTTGTTATGTTTTCGACCAGTGGTTCCCAGTGTATGGGATGTGACCCAAACTTGGGTCGCTTGTTCTCAGGCATATTGTAGGCCTATCTTAGACGAAAAAACAATCAATGTAATTGAAATCATGAAGAGATAACAAAACTTGAATAAACGCTGGGGGTGTTCAAAAATGACTTTTTTTCTCAAATTGTAGACTACTTGCTACTTGATAAAATTGTTAGGTTACCTAATTAAAGGCTGCACACTGAATTTGGTTCAATTCCAACCAGCAGCCGCTACAAGAGATTAGAGAAGATCAAGTTATTTCTATATTATCTAAAAATAAATGAAATAAGTTTTCAAAATTTTCTGTTCACCCCAGGAAATTGTTAGGTTGTCTGTAGAAATGGTGCTCATCAAATTTGGCTCGATTCCAACCACTAGAAGCGAAGTTATTATAGTTGAAAAATTTGGATTTGAATAAAATAGGTCAATATTTACGGTGGCAAATTCTTTAATTATTTATTATACTTCTGCCCATCGTAAATACTATGATTTGTAATCTCAAATTTTGAATATCAATCACTTTGTTTCTATTGGTTCAAATTCGCTGTGCAGACAATCTAACAATTTCACGGGATAGCCAATAAAATTTGAAAAAGATTATAGTTATTTTCATTAAATATATCAAAAATTTTTTTCTCTTATAGCAATGCCACAATAGCTGACAATAGGTGTGCAGCGTTTTTTTAGGTAACCAAAGAATTTTATCAAGTAGCCAGCCCAGTACAATTTGAAAGAAAAAGTCATTTTTGAACACCCGTAATATACACACCACGGCCCGTATTCAAGAAACGTCACGCACAGTCAGTGCTAAAACTCCTTTTGCGTAACAATCTAATCCAACTAATTTTTGGGTTGCAAGAAGCAAGATATTACCGATCTGAAATAGTGATTTAAATGGGTAGTCTTGGAAACGTGTTGGGTACCACTGTTTTAGCCGACTTCCACTTACGCTCGACATTTTTCAGTCACATTCTAGTTATTTTTTACACTTTGGATTTTGTAAAGTAGAGAGATGTTTGCATCACTTTCATGAGTGAAACTGTCATACCAATTGCGTGAAGTGGCCCCTGTATCGCCGTAAAAATATATTTTTGAAAATAACATTATTTGAAGTGTCATTTATCATTATGAATTAGTCGCGAAGATGCACCAGGCAATTATGAAGTAAAGTAACACCGTTGATTAACTGCTTAAGTATATGACCGCTCAACCAAATCCACATTTTGAAATCACTCGAATATTTTCCGACATTCATTTTCTATTTCCAGTAGAAATAATATTTTGTGTCTTTTTGTATTATTATTGCTGCTTCAGGTTTGTTATGTATTTAAGTTGGATGAATATATACCATTTCTCATACACACATAAATGAGATCGGTGGATAATCCGAGAAATATCAAAGCAAAACTCACATAAATCCGCTTCTACTGGTCGGAATTGAGTCAAATTTGTTTTGCATGATCTTTGAAGACAGCTCAACAATTTCATGGGGTTGGCAGAAAAATTTGAAAATTTTTTTTTCCACTTTTCCCTAATAAATTAAAAATTTTAATTGGATCTGCGGAGTCCTATATTTGTCGAAATTGAACCAAATTTTGTGTGCAGCGATTTTTAGGGTAACCTGACAATTTAATAAGTGAATGGCTGGAATCCGGAAAAAAGGTTATTTTTGAACAGCCCTACTGGTCAGTGGAGACTATGCTGGGCCTTGAAACTTTGTTTGCAAAGCATCCTAGCGATGAAATCACGATGCAAATTTGACACTCCATCAACAGCAGGGGTTAAACGAATACGAGAAATATTCAAGAGTCATCAAATTCTTCGGACTATCATTACCAATTTCCGTAAATTCCCAAGACTGAGGCAAGTCATCAGCCAAGGAACGGAAGCCTGATTTGGCGTCACCAGATGGGCTGGCAGTGGATGAGCTCTTTCCTCTCCTGGTGAGGGCTGCAATACCAAATTTTAAACATCAATGGCTTCATCTGATTTCTCCAATGCAACATTGAAAAATCTTACTTCTTACGTTCTTGCATACTATCTCATTCGCAGTTGTAGGTGAAATTGTCAGCTGATCAACTTCTGACGAGACAGATTTCTTCTTTTTTGTGATCTTAGCGTTTTTCTGAATGTAGTAGCTATAGAAATATCTGATTTGATGTAGCGTCCGTTTTGTTCCAGTTGTCATCGAATTGAAGACAGTAGTTATCTTTCGAAGGTAACTAATCGTGTTTCCATAGCCGTTTTCAGGCCTTCCATGGATTCTGAACAAATGCTCCAACAGTCGTCTATCAGCCACTGTATACGAGGACTTCATTGGAAAATCTATCAGTTATAGCGATCTGCTGAATACAGTTGAATACTCACTAATGATACCGTAACAAAACAAAAGCACTATGGACAGGACAAGGCATATTTCAAGTCATTGCATTTTGCAGGATGATTGAAGTACAGATTGAGTCGCTATTAATTTTGGATCGAGTAACAAATACCCAGGTAATTATAGCTACAAAGGTGTGATGGTAGAATATTAAACGTCAGAAAGTTGGAATAAATTGATATGGTTCAATACCGTAGCATACACAATCCACCTATACAATGTAGACCTGCACCAATTGTTGACAAGTAATATAAATGTATAAACTACAGTAGGCCTATATATCAATCAATCATTTTCTTTGTTTAGTCCTGCATGTGGCCTTTCTATTCTTTTTTTTTCAAAACGCCTCAGTAACAGAGACGCAGTGCAGGACTGCAGGAGCCCAAATAAACACATGACACTTCGAAATGTGCTACGGCCCAGGGATATTTAGAACTATAGATATCCCTGGTTACGGCCGAGTGAGACTGGAACCGTGGTCTCTCCTCTCATGTGGCTTCAAGCTTCAAGTGGTCGATTAACCATGCAGTTATCAGTATCAGTTTAATAAGAATTTGATCATTTCAAAACACCACAAGACTGCGACACAATGAGAAGATAGGAAAGTATTGAAATTAGACACCCAGCTTGGCCGAGCTAGGCGATGTGAAGAGGAGGCGTGTATAATACACTGAATGAAGAGTAAAAGAAGATAATATAAAAGGACAAGCGGAAAATGAGGTGGCATGTAACGGAACGCGAGATCGATATCTAATGATGATCGTGATGATGAGTTCGTGGTCCGGTAAACTTGAGGGCTGACTATTAGTATTTATTCTATAGAACAACTACCATATGATCAAGATGGAATACAAGAAAACGCATCGCTCTATCAAGTATTCCGGACCTTTAGTGAGGAACAATGTAGCGATGGCCACCCGACAGTCGTTGAGCATGTCCGCATTCAAATCGAAATTCAAGCAATTTCCACCGTGAATCAATACTAGTCAGCCCTCAAGATAACCGAACCACAATCTGACTTATACATCAAGGACAAAAATAAACTACGTCCTTTTCTTATAGACCTCGCCTACCGAAACATGCAGCATTCATTTTTGTCGCTTCGTTTCATGTTATCCTTTCTTAAGTCGAGTGTGCAATTACTCATATACTTTCAGGATATTTTTTCAGATATTTTTCGCCGGTCTTGTTATTTACGCAACGGCAACGATATTACGTACTGTGGTAGACATCTCCATCAACTGGTGTATCATCATCACATCCGGATTTTGCATATTTTACACAACGCTGGTACATAATTAACAGTAGCCTACGTCAAGGCACTGTGATTGATACCAGTTTCATACATTCAAAGGGCGGAGTGAAAGCAGTGATATGGACTGATGCTGTGCAGTTCTTGATCATGATCGCTGGACTTCTAGCGATGTTCATTAAAGGTATTCTGGTAGTTGGAGGCTTTCAGAATCTGAATTCCGCCTTGATCAAAGGTGGGAGACACACTTTAACAAGGTATGTAAAATACTCAGTCCCTCATAAATGCCGGCGGTACAGCAGGGGTTTCCATGATTCAAAGTAGGTAATCAATAAGCCAGCAACTAAACCAGGGTCTCAAATTCAAATGTGGTGGCTGGTCAATTTCCCGTTTTTGTTGGCGCCGCGGGCCGCGGCATCGATAGGGGTATTCAATGTATTTGCGAAGACCTATTTAAAGGGATGAAATTAGCCGATGGAAAGTGAGACGAATTTGCAAACTGACTTCCCACACACATTGTGAAAATGTGATTAACTGTTGTAGCAATTTACACGAAAGAAATTTCATTTTTAAATATAGCCTATTTTATTAAAATTGTTGTTGCACTTGGTAGAGGACAAATGCACCCCGTCATCATGAAAGCTGTCGCGTTCTAATTATACAGCTATCGGACATTTGACCTGTCATAACTTTAGGTGGAATATTCTAGAACAGTGCTTTTCAACCTGTGTGACGGTTCGCACTAGTGCGAATGAAAAAAATTTCAGTGCGAACGACGAGCGTGGTGCGAATGGTGCGAATGAAAAATCTGGTTGAGTGCGAACGGCAAGCGTGGTGCGAATGAAAAATCTGGATGAGTGCGGATGAAAATTGTCCATGTTTCTCACTTTTTCCGACGTGGAATAATTGAAATAAACACGATATTAAGTACAATGAGCCCGTAAATGTTGTCGTTTGGAAGCAATTCTAAAAACTTGTTGGTAGCTAGGCTTTTCTAGTTCACTAGTGACTAACGCTCCCGATGCGTGTATAATGCAAAGTTAGAGATAATATTTCCGCGCGAGAGGATTAGGTCACTGCATGGAAAAAAGAAGTTCAATCGGTATCAGTTGCTCACTTGCTCGGAAAACATTCGTGTATGGATTTTGTATACGGACCTTGTAGGAATGTAGGTAATAGTAGCTGATGCCAGTGTTGAGATTTGGCATATTTGAATGCAAAATATTGGAATTTTGGCACACATTCATGTTGGTTAACAGCAGAATTTAGCGTTTCTTCAACTGTAACAATTAGCACATTAGATCTATAACAAGTTATGGTTACTCGTGTACCTAACCAAGGATTAGAGGCTGTTGATAATAAAATTAGTGTAAGCACATTAGTGTCTTACGTCCAATGAATATTCATCTTGCATCACATCGAATTATTAAGTCACTGGGCAGTTTATCTGCTGACCAGTGCAATGGCCTGTTTGTAATGCAAACTCCACAATTTAGGCTTAGACACGCTTTCCTGTTCTTGGACTGATGATCTCTGGCCAAGTCTAGATCGTACGTAAAGGCATAGGCCTATATAACATATTGGTGATTCCACTAAGCTTGCTGATCCATAGGAAAAGTTTGCCTAGTTCGTGTTCGTACCGCCTTTGTACTACAAACTTTGTAATACTGCGAACTCTACCGATTTAGCTTGAGCAGTTGAGCACCCTCTG
This sequence comes from Botryllus schlosseri, assembly GCF_051294905.1. NCBI lineage: Eukaryota > Metazoa > Chordata > Ascidiacea > Stolidobranchia > Styelidae > Botryllus > Botryllus schlosseri. Next base: position 16,520,689 of record NC_137249.1, on the reverse strand, counting down.
CAGAGCAAAATCAAATACACCAAGCCGTATGTCTTACGATATTCCTTATGCAGCCTAATTTAAGCTTAATTAGACTGTTGAACCTTATTACTCTTTATGTATAAGGATATGTCGGATAGTAAAGTTAATTTGGCATTATTTCAGTCAGTTTTTCATTATTGAATGATTGACCTAAGAGCCATCTCGCAGTTGGCTACCCAGGCCGATATAAGTGTGTGTTAATCATGAATCTATGTGAGTAATAATTATTCAAGACGGTGGAAGTGTTGGCTTTGACAACGCAAGGATGCCGAGCATTGTTATTGAAAGATATGTTGATTTGTGTACTGCATATATAGATAAAAAGTGAATGAGGCCTCTAAGCTCTATAAACAACAGTCATCAATTACTCGGATTGTGTGGGTTTGTATAGCAATGCATTCCTGATTTTAACGCCCACCGTACCATCCACTCATCTAACATTAGGGTTACCATATTTTGGAATAGGGAAAGGAGGACACTATTTCAAAATTTTCAAACACAGAATACCGGTGGAAAATCCTGAAAAAGTGGTAAATTTTTACCACTTCGTAGTCGGTTGACGAAAATAAAAAGGTCAACTTTCGCTCAGCTCCCGAAATACCATCCGGAGCGTCACTTCGGTGCTGATTTACGGCATCTCAGTCGAATTTTGCTATAAATTTGACCAAAATTCCTAAAAGCAAATGGAGGACAAATCCTAAAGGAGGACGTATGGTAACCCTATCTAACATACCTTAGTACGCGAAGCATCTTTTCGAATGTTGTCAGAAATATGAACCAAAGGTGCTAGTCGCAACATTGATGCTACGATTCAAGTGCAGTTTCACTATTTCGTGCGTTCTAAATGCAAACACATTTACACCGCGATGACGTAACATGTGGATTTAGTGGCAAAGTGATATCGTTGCGAGAGAATATTGTTCTTGGGTTCGCGCTTTAAGCTTCCAAGGAAATCACTGCACGATACCCCCGTAAAATGCAACGAACTTCTTGAGAACAACGGGCGTGCGGTACTTGTGATTTTTCTACTGCAGTGATTTTAGTGCTTGATTAGTCAATAATACGATACGCTGAATGCAAAATAATGAAGCTCTGTACCTCCAAGAAGCTCCTCGAATACAAAAGTGATAAATATCTTCATTTCCTTTTCGAGTACTAAATTTTGGCTGACTGGTGCGAATGAAATTATTTTTCAAAAAAAAGTGCGAATGGAGCTCAAAAAGGTTGAAAAGCACTGTTCTAGAATAACAACGATTGGTCTCATATCACAATATTTGAGCAGTGTTGCCTAATCCAGGTTTGTGGTATACTCCTGATAAGGAGGATATTGATCATGTCATTGCTAGAGTCAAATTAAAACAGCGTTAGATTTATCTTCGAATAATAGAACAGATAAGTGACAACATAAATATAATTATTATTGTTGTATTGTTAGAAATGCCCAATTGCCGATCGACCCGTTCGTGTTCCCGTGGTCGAGCGATTTTATCACCTTTGAGGGCGGTAATAATATGGAAGGTAATATGTCGTACACGACAGAAATAGAATACACTAGGCCCGATTTTGACATAAATCTCCTGACTGAACATCTTCCGTTAAACGAGGTATCTAAACCACCTTGACGTGTACGACATATTTCCGTCATAACATCGGCTGACAACTATACAGAGTTCGATCTCTGCGTGACTGCTGGAGCGTGAAGTTCTTGGGGAAATTTCAATAAATTGCAGCTCCATTACGGTGGCGTTCTGAAGAAACGGCTGCTGCCAATTTTTTTTTCGTTTTGCCCTTCAATTTGTGACCACATCATTTTTAGAGTGCAGTGCCCCTTTAATGTAGACAAGGTGTAATGCTGTAAATACAACGATAAAGTGGGGTTGCAACTTCATGTGACAAAACCCTATATTGTCCAAGATTCGACTACGGTGTACTAGGACGAGTTTCACCACTGGCCAGGATATTCGGAGGCTTTGTGGGTACTCTTGTTACGGACGGTACGTCTCAATTGTCCATCCAGAGCAGTGGTTCCCAACCTTTTTCGACCCATCGCCCCCTTTTCAAGGTCAACACCAATCATCGCCCCCCAAAATTTTGTGCACCGATAATTGGGCATACAGACTGTAATCACCGGCGGGTTGACTAAAAAAAAAAAAAAAAAAGGTCATCTTTCTCCGCTCAGAGCTGCAAATAACATTTTTTCTCTCCGAATTGCTAGGTGGATGACTAAAAAAAAAAAAAAAAAAAAAAAAAAAAAAAGGTCAGCCGTTTTGACGCGTCATCGCCCCCCTATCGCCCCCTTCGCTATTTTCGCCCCCCGTCGCCCCCTTTGTCCATTTTCGCCCCCCTATCGCCCCCTTCGTCATTTTCGCCCCCCTAGATCGCCAAATCGCCCCCTGGGGGGCGATATCGCCCACGTTGGGAACCACTGATCCAGAGGTTTCAGAGCTGCAGCACAACTTCTCAAGCTCGCAGGCAAGTACCGATTTAATTTGAAATTTGTTGACACCGTTTTAGAGCAACTCGTAAACAACGTGATTTCTAGATGATTTCAAGCGGATCTACTGCTTCATTGTTAAAAGCCTTTGAAATATATGCAACCGTAGTTGCCTCAGCCCCATGTTTACAATCCCTGCAGCAAATTGGTTTCTAACTAACATAAAATGACAATGCATATCCTACGCTAATGTTTCAACTAGAATCCACTGAACTACGTACAGGGCATCTTGCGTGACTATGGTAACGGGAAGTATGATCAGCGTAGCACTAACAGCGATCGGTCTAGTCTGCTACGCTCTCTACGAGTCTTGCGACCCAATTGAGTCTGGCGAAATCGAGACGATCGACCAGCTCATACCATACACTGCATTGATCCTTTTCCAAGGTATTCCTGGTATTACGGGTTTATACTTTGCTGCCATTGCGAGTGCAGCTTTAAGGTATTGGAAGTATCTTTCTTCGGATTCGTGCTTTTCATACAGTTTTCTTTTTTCTCCACAGCACAGTGTCATCGACAATTAATTCCACTGCAATCAATGTCGTTGAAGATTTTCTGTGCAGTTTCTGGAATCGGTTGAGGAAATGTCAAAGTTTGAAAGTCACTCTAGGAAAAATATCCGGTAAATTGTGGTACAGAAATTCATGACAGCCGTCAAAAATTAACGGTATTTATTTTGCAGTCGCAATTCTGGGATTTATGTCGATGGCACTCGCTATTGTGACGTCCTATTCATCGTCTAATATATTTCAGCTTACCTACACAATCACGGCAATCACGCTAGGCCCTAGCACAGGATTATTCATCATGGGTTTATTTATTCCAAAAACGAATGCCAAGGTGAGACGAGATAATAGGATCGAGGAGTAGAAGGGAATCTATTAGAGTTGGAAAATTTCGAATTTATTATACAAAAATTTAAAAAATAATTTAAATTTTACCGGTTGAAATTGTTAAGTTGTCTACAAAAACTGTGCAAAACAAATTATACTCAATTCCAGCACGTAGAAGGAAGTTTTTTATTATATAATTATTGGATTATTCCCAGTAAATATGCTATTATTTCAAATCCAAGAATTCAAACTCCAATAGCTTTACTTCTACCAGTTGATATTAAGCCAAATTTGCCGTGTATCGTTTTAGTGGACATCTTGACAATTCCATGCGGTAAACAGTGGAATTTGAAGTAATATTTTTTAATTTTGTAAGATAAATTCAACATTTTCCAACTCAAATAGCCTTGTTGGGATTGAGCGAAATTCGATGTGCAACCTAACAATTTTAGCAAATAGCCAGAAAAATTGAAAAATCAAACAAACAAACAATTGAACAACTCTATAGTGCTGATCTATGTGTGTATGTATGTGTATGTGTGTCTGTGTAAATGGAACTGCCAAGTTATATTCTTGTGCTGTCAATGCTGTCAACGAAGAGGCGTTATTATAATATTCTTTAGTCACAGGTAAAACTGGTAAACACACACATAATCCGTCTAGCAACCTGCCTCTAAGGAAAATAGCGAGATTGAAGTCAACTTTTAAAATATCAGTAATACAGCCCATGCAATACATGAAGAGGTCAGATTACAACATTGCAGTATTATTATTATCGCTATTCTTTTTTAGGCCGTAAGGCCAGTTGCGTCAATAATATTTAAGATACGGCCGTTATACGAATTGGGCACAATCCATCTGTAAAATATATAGCATATAGTAATATATAGTACAAATTTACAAATTTTTACCAAACGACAGAACGAACTATGCGACAGTAATTAACATTTCGAGATAGTGAGTAAATTTCCGGTTGCACTCCTTGTCATCCAACGAGAAATTATCGCGTGAAATTCAATGGGATTATAAGCCTTTCTATAGAAAAATCAAGTTGTATGCTTCCTGAAGCCTGAGTGTATCGATAAACACAACTGGCCTATATGCCTTATAATATCATATTGGTTTATTCAATTCAAATATTTTTTTCGAAGGGAGCTACATTGGCGTTCGTCATAAGCGTGGCGTTCGGAGTGTTCATGTTTGTCGGACACGAATTTTTTAAGGATACGTATCAAGATGTTATTCTTCCGACCTACACACATGGGTGTTTATACGACAACGTCACCGAAGTTACAAATGCAACCGCATCTATAGAGCTGTTTACATCGTCATCGCAAGGCCCTGAGTAAGCTATGTATGTTCTGCAATATGTGTCAGGGATTTCAGCCGGTGCGCCATGACCCATTGGTGGGTCGTAGAAGCATTTTGAGGTTGGTCACATGCTATTTGGTAAATTGCTGAGTTGAGTTTCATTTGTCATATTGTTACCGCAAAACACATATTCAATATTCATATTGTCGAATTATACGTAGATCAAGCTTTTCAGATGGATCTGATTATGAGACGTAGAGACACGTATCGCGTCACAATGTACAAGTCGAAAATCGGCGAAGGGCAAAGATCGTACCGGGGCCTACGATACTTATCGTAGGCCCCGATCGTACTATTGTAACATAAAACCAGCCAGAATTACAATTTTTGATTATTCAACAGCTTCCGGTGAAAATATACAGTACCTCCGCAATGAAGCAGAGCGCAGTGATCGGTGGAGCCTGTCTAAAAATATCAATTCTTGAAACCATTAATTCGAAATTATTTACCATAAATGTAGGAGTCGCGTGAAATGATTGTATCAGTGGATTAAATCTTCCGACATAACAATGTCAGTAATTACAATACATATGCGCCGTTTGCATAATAAACCTTATTTCTCCACTTCGATCCCACATCCGGTTCGCCGAAATCACGCTAAAATCATTGGATGGAATGCTCTGACATCGCAATTTCAGTAGGTACAAGACAGACAGACGCACAGCGTGTGTAATAAAAATTCTTTCTCCAATTCTCTATAGTATCCCATTCACCGAATTCACGTAAGGAACTGTTTGAAGCTGACCCAGAATCGTTTCGATATCACAGCTATATTTATTCCCCACTACCGAGCACATAACACGTGGTTATATACGGGCTACATCAGTCATAACTTTGATAACGGTTTGTGCGTCCTTTCCTACTAGCTGACACAAACTGACGAATTGGTATCAAAGTATTACAATACATGCATAGACAGTTGCATTTGACCACCATGCAACGGGAAAGAAGATTAGGTCCTGAAACTCCTGGATTGGTGATATTCTTTCATCGTCAAACTACACATTGCCATAGTTGATTTCCAGGTATGACATAGACCACTGGTTCCCAACGTGGGCGATATCACCCCCCCAGGGGGCGATTTGGCGGTCTAGGGGGGCGAAAATGACGAAGGGGGCGAAAATGGACAAAGGGGGTGAAAATAGCGAAGATGGCGATGACGCGTCAAAACGGCTGACCTTTTTTTTTAATTTACGGATATGTAGTTGCAAAAGTGTCAAATTCGACATCGAGCCGAAAAGTTGACCTTTTTTTCAGTCAACCTGCCGGTGATTACAGTTTGTATACCCATTTTTCGGTACACAAAATTTGGGGGGCGATGTTCGGTGTTGAGCTTGAAAAGGGGGCGATGGGTCGAAAAAGATTGGGAACCCATGACATAGACATACCCGGGGGCACCGTAGTTACCTACTGGCACACCGGTAGAGAACCACCGTATTATACTGTCGTAAATGACCGCACCAATCACTTCATAGACTCTAGGCTACTTCCAGTTTTGACGTGAACCTGTCGGTACGCGTTTTGCCTAAATAGACAGCCTACATTACTACACTTAATTCTTTCAGACATTCCACCATACAGAATCTGTACAACCTAAACTTTAATATGCACGCACTGATACTCCTGGTCGGAAGTGTAATAATTGGATATCCGCTGTCACTGGTTACAGGTACAAATATCTAAATAAGGCAATGCTTCGCTATGTGAGTACGTCGACAAGTGAAATTGTTTTGTTGTCCAGGCCCGGCTGATCCCGCAATGTGTGATCCGAAGTTATTCGTTCCTATTGTGGATAATAAGCGCCTTCCCGCAAGCGTGAGGACGTTTTTCCGTTTTGGCGTACCCGAACAAGACGAATGGGACAATAGATCGCCGCAGATTTTTACAATTATACTCGAGGATAAAATGTGAATGTTTTATTTGTTCGCATCAAAAAATCATCCATATTCGATCTCTTTTTTACGTATTGGTATTACGTTAATACAGTTTCAAATCAGGAGTATTTTGGTATTGCTATATGTCGCTATTGATGAGCACTAGCAGAATAATTGGTATTGGCCAAATACGATGTACAGAATTCCGATGATATGCTATGATATGCGAATTGGATTTCTAACTTGAACTTGGCAGACCATGCAGCTGACAACTCGGATTTTCTACCACATGTTCGAGTATGAAAGAAAACAATATCAACGTGAATGATATCTCCATGTTTTTGTGTTTTATGATGTCTCTCACTTTCATTGCTGAGAAATTCTATATGATGTTCATCGACGGTGATTGACCACGACGGCCTGCATAATCACTATGGCCTGTCACATTATTCCTAACGTTGCATCCCAGTCGGTTACAGCCGTAATAATTAAATGTTAATGTATATTTTCTACATGGCCGAGTCTAAATATGCCGCCAGCTAAAATCCAATATACAAACCATATTACTGTATCACATATGACCGTACTATATATAACTCTATATTATACTTTCATATAAATTCATATCGACTATAATTCCTGATCAGGGTCTTGGAATATTTTTCATGAAGTTGGAAATATAAAGAAAAATGTGAAACCGTTTGGTGTGATAGGTAGATAGGTGTTAGGGGGAATGAGGCTTAGCTACTCGGCTTTTGCCCCAGGACGTTATCTGGCGTTATGACTCATGTACTATATGTCAATGGTTTACAACTCTTTATATAGCCCTTCCACTTGATATCGTGAATTCGATGACTGGGCGTGGGCATATAAGATGCACATTCCACATCTGTTAGTAGGGACTCTGGCTTTAGTGGTACTTCATTCTGCTCAGCGGCCTGGGTTTGGTGCGATCGTAACCGCGTACCATTGATAGGGTTACCATACGTCCTCCTCTTAAGAGGATTTGTCCTCTTTTTTAAACTCTTTTGAGAGTGTCCTCGCAGGACACCCAAATGTTCTCACTTTTGAGAATTTGTCCTCTTTTTTAAAAATTTTGGTTAAATTTATGTGAAATTTGGACTGAGATATAGGAAATGAGTACTCAAGTAACGGTCCGGCGGGACTTTCGGGAGTTGAGCAAGGAAGTTGACTTTTTTAGTTAACCAACTACACACTCGCATAAATTTACCCATTTTCCCGATTTTACTTCAGCATTGTAAGTCTGAAAATTTTTAAAAAGTGTCCTCTTTTCAGATTCTCAAAATATGGTAACCCGTTCGTAGCTTTGTACTATATGTTTCGTATGCTACGATACGGTCAATCACGGCTTCAAGGCAGAAACAGTGAAAATTAGTATCGAAACAATAAATCTCGTTGATAAATTTACTTTCAGTGGCGAGTGGATTATAAATTCAGTACTCGAAAAATTGTCTTTTACTACTCGACTCGAATCATTAAAATTTATACTCGATTCAGATTCGAGTACTCAAATCATTTATCCCAGCCCTATGTATGATGCATAGTTATTTGTTCCGATTATGGATAATAAATGACTTCTCGCAAGCGTGAGGAAGTTTTTACGTTTCGGCGTATCCAAGTAGGACAGCAGATTGCAGATTTATACAATTATACTCGAGGATAAAATGTGAACTGTTTAATTCAATCACATCTGACAAATATCCATTATCAATATATTTTCAATATATTTTCGCGTATTGTTACCACGTTCATACAATCTCGAATCAAATATTATTGGTATCGCATTGGCACTATAAATGAGCAGATATACGTTTCGTTGGTAAATGAGATTCACAGAATTCCGGTATCTGAAGATATACGATAACGATAACCGAATGGTAATCTTTCTAGAACTCGATGTCATATACTAAACCGGTTAGATGACATCGGGAAGTTTCTACCACGTCTTTCAGTATGAAATAAAACAATACCAAGTTAAATATGTGTACTGTCATGAGTGTCATTCATCCAAAGGACTGCATCCAAAGCCATTATCGCTGGATGAAAACAACCCATCTCAAGTATGGATTTATCGCAAGGGCGATTAGGAGAGTATCTACGTGCCAAGAAATATCAAAGAGATTAAGACAGCTCCCGAGCCTTATCGGTCCAGCTGGCAAATTCCTCCATAATGAATTTTGCGTGGCTTTCGGCTCTGCTAGAAAATGAGCTGCTGAAATAAGTTATCGGTTATCCGTAAATTTGGTGTGTATAGTTTTGGATTCGTGATAATCGCTACAAATTTGGGTCGCGGCGATTTCAGAACGACTAGCCGAATTTCTGCAATTATAATATTGTCAGGATACATCGTAGGCTGCATTTCCAACACCACTGTTTTGGCTACTCTTCCCTATGCTACATTAGGTTGGTCATAAGATGCGACAATGTAGTTACAGTAGATAACATGCCTCGTTTAATTCAAATAAACGAAACGACACCTGAGCACGGAATTATCCCTAGCGCAATTCTCATTTTGATTATAAAACATGAATTTGACACTATTCACTTCACTGCAATCCCTCTATAAAACAAACCACGAATTACACTGGTCTACACGATTTGTGCGCCAGGACTTCTTTGGGTCAATTAAACCTAATTTGGGGGCGCTGAATACGAATCTGACGTTATTTTTTCTCCATCACGTTGTTGAGATGTTATATATGTTGTATATTTCTACTTTTTCGGGGTACTCAAGTAGATTTTGGCTACTTGCAGTACTTACTGAAGTGGTATTGTTTTACAACTACTTCAACATCTACCTGAACAATATTCTGGATGAACTAATTACTTTTGCAATTTGGTTTTTGTAAAGTAAAAAGTAGTTCAGGGATAATATTGCACCACTATCATGAGTTAAATTGTCACAAGAAAAGCGTAAAATAGCCTCTAAATCACGGTACTTGAGTATATTTTTTCGAAGATTCAAATCATGGGTGGTTTCATTATAGTCATTTTGCGTTGTATGAGGTATATTACATCTCACGATTTCGTATGTAGCCACCTCCGACTAACTGTTGAAAGTATGCGACCACCCTCCCCGACCAAATATACTTAGATATCTACTGACTTTCAGTAATTCTCAGACCTTTCATTTCGTCTTCCACGTGAAGTAGTTTTGACATGTCTTAGAAATGACTACTTCTACTTGTAATTGAGAAGAAATGTGAGCCGTTATTTGTGCTACTTGAGTAGCAACGCTGATCACTTCGACCGACTCTAGTTCATAGTAAAATATTACGGCAACCAGAAACCACCAAAAATATAAAGCTTTTTGTATTTGGAACTGGCGTTTAATCATGAAACACACAAACAAAAAGCCTCGAAATCAAGCAATGCTAATCTCTGGCTCTGTTCCATCATAGAACACGTGATATTTGTTGTAGGACACAGAATGTCCTATGTCGAGAGAGATCGACTGTCCTAGAACCGATGCATATTTATTTCTATTGTGAAGTAACATGCACTGCAGGTTTCGTGTTAAGCTGTTAGTAAGCAGTCTCCATTCATCTGGTTGTCTATAATAGACAATGCACAAGAATCCCTCTATGTCATGGCAATAAAACAAAAGAAAAAAGGTTCAGAAACAGCTTTCCTCGATTCCGATGAAACGTGACAATATATTGAAACTGGAGAAGAAGAATTATCATGATAAGTACAGGTGGAGATTAATGATGATCAATTCTTTCAGGTTATCATGGTAAGGACTTTTTTCTTTGGAAAAGCAGACATCCTGTTTCTTTTAATGTTTCAAAACAAGCCTAAAGGGCCACATATTCGGGTCATGTACCAGAGTGAACAATTCTCTTCCACATAATATACCAACAATACAATGTTTATTGATTGCAAACTTGTACGTTTTACGAAAGAGAAGAGTGCTGTCACAAAATGCATTGGCCGATTAAGTCTGCAGGACGGATGTATAAAGATAGATAACGTATGGAACTAAATTAGGTACGGAGCTATACTAATCACAATCTTTAAACGAAGTGTGGTATATAAAGATGATAGCGGCTACAGACTAAAAATAGTTGCATCCACATATAAATTTATTGGTCGTAAAGAGGTCGTGATCGAAAAAGATACAGAACCACTGAATTCAAGTTCACCGAAAACTCTGTTATTCTGTTCTACAACCCAGGTTTCATCATTATAGATGATCTCAATAACAATATTTGATCTGTTGCTGTTGTACGCTGACCGTAATGTCACTAACGAAAGCCGAAATTTGATTAATTTATGAAAATGAGAATAATGCATAGCGATAAGATTTGACGTGATAGAGAAATTCTGACGACAGAATCGGATTCAGCAATCTACAATTAGCCTAAATCAATCATTAAAATTTTTGGAACATTTTTTTTTGGAAATATTAGACCAGTGTAATTTTATTGGTCGAAAAGAGCTTCTGATTGAACGAAGATAGAGAATTACTGGATTCAAGTTCGCCGAAAACTCACTAATTCTGTATTACAACAACTCAGTTTTCATGATAGATGATTTCAATAACAATATTTGATCTGTTGCTGTTATTTTCTTACCGTGATGTCACTAATGAAAACCGAAATTTGATTAATTTATGAAAATGAGAAAAATTCACACAGAAAAAATCTGACGTGATGTTGAAATTCTGAGCACAGAATTGGATGCAGCAACCTTAAATTAGCCTAAATCACTCATTAAAATTTTCGGCGCAACTTTTTTTTCGAAATTTGTAGACCAGTGTTATCAAAGTGTCATTGTGTCAAGTATAAACACGCCGCAATACCGTCTCACGCTGGATTTGGTGCCTTCTGTACACTCGTACATCAAATATCACAGCTAGGGGTCACCAACCTTTTTGAAACCAAGAGCTACTTCTTGGGTACTGATTAATGAAACGGGCTACCAGAAACTCCTGCCGTTTATCCGTGCTCAGATAGTTGGATTTATTCACTTTTAGACATTCAGAGCACTTGGCGGGGTTTCCGCCCCTTACCAAGATGAGATAACTCTCACTCACCGGGACTCACGCCAGCATCTCCGGGCTTAGTTGCGTTGCCGCTCTGCGCAGCGCTAATCTCCGCGTCGACACTCGGGAATGTGAACTATAGATTGCCGCTAAGGGTCGGCGAAGACGGGCAACGCCCCGATCGAAAACTGCGTTCGTATGTTTCTTAACGTCGACTGACCCATATGAAACCCTTCTCCTCTTCGACCTTCAAATATCTCATTTGGATATTTGCTACTGCGACCGCGGGCGACTCATTTCGTTCTAGCGAGCACCGCGTTGGTCATCCCTAACCTATCATATATTTTCTGTTATAATTATATTCATGGATTTTCAAACATTTTAATCATTTTTCTCCATGACGTTCAGGGATCGAGAAACTATAGCCACATACGGCTCTTTTCATGGTGGCGTATGGCCATAAGAAAAATATAAGTTGGTAGGCCTATACTAATAGCACGATTATGACGAATCTAAATCCATTGCAATCTTCTGTAGGATCTTTCAAGAAAAACATATTTTCGTTGTAGTGTTTGCACGGTAAACACTGCATTTCATTGTGACATGACTCTATCCTGAAGACCGTTTGAAGCTCGGGAGTCGGCACGTGCTAAAGTAATGTGCTTGCTGGCTAATATTTGACTTTTAAATAATGGCTTATTATTCGAGCGACCGTTTCTGTCTTACAACAGTAGCAAGATTTGATTAGTAAATGTGCACCACGTTAATAAAAATGGTCTCATAACTATGTCGAGTAGGGTTGTCCATAATTTGGAAAATCTCAAAATTTATGCGTATCCATGTCTCATTCTATAGATTATAGTTAAAAAACGTCAATGAACCTGCAATAAACTCACGGGAAAGTCGTTAACATTTGTCTAAATGCGTCTGAAAGTAGCTGCCGTAGAGTGGGCGTGTCAGCGACCATAGAACGGCAAGCAGACTAGTAATCACGAAATCACGGCGTTTGATTGGCTAATCTGCTACGCTTCAATGATCACGACATTGGCGGCTTGTTGATCAGCTGGTCACGGAATCGGCCAACGGCGGTGATTCTGTAAGCGCATTGTAGGTTGGTCCGCCAATCATGATTTAGGATTAATTCAGAACATGTTGAGTAACGAAACACATGATGAACAAAGAACAGCTGCTTCACAATATCTTTAAATACATGACATGATGGCGTATTGTGAAGGTAACCGTTGTAGCCTGTATGCCTTGATTTCATTGATGGAAAGCACAAAAACAAGCGGAAAAATATTGCAAAGGCGCTTATACAAGTGGCAAACGAATTTCTAGTTTCAGAGGGGATGTACCATCATTGAATACAAATATAAAGCTTGACATTGACACTACTTTGTCTGATCTTATTAGGCTGTTGTCGTGGTATATAATTGAAGTCTCGAATGGTGTAAGGGCTGGATGTATCTGTCATTTATGCTTGGCACTTCTCAGATTATTGCAGCATAATGAATCATACCCGCAAGTGCTGTCAAAGTCCTCAATGATGCCGCGAAAAGAGGTCTAAAGATAAGCACAGACTATGCTGGTAGGACCAGCAAAAAGACAGTTTGCTTGCATTGCTTAGCATGTCCTTAATTAATCTTAGATCATTACCGGCTGCATCACGACTAACGCTTGAATCAAACCAGACATGGACATAAAAATGATGTATTGAAGCGGTGTGGTAGTTACAGCCTTCTTCAGAAATCCAATGTAAGCTACCTGGTCGGCCCACATATCTTCTGAGCGTACAGGACTGTGTCCAGAATCCATATCACATGGTATGCTGCACCAGTTTGGCGATGTCTAATATACCTTACCTGCACCCAGAAAAACAGGACCACTTGATGTAATCTCAAGCATATCAGATATGTAGGCTATTTCTGGTATCTATACTTACTTCTATAAGTTCACAATCATTCGCTGTTTCACCTCTGCCATGCCTGCAATAGGTTATTGTTGCACTAAAGCTATCGGTACCTAGTTTTAACACTGAAACATTCAATGACCAGATGTCTCATTTAATTATTAAATCACCAACATACAATGCGCTTACAGAATCATTGCCGTTAGCGAACTTCTTGAACTAGTATAAGCACATAATCAGCAAGCCGCTGTGGTCGTGACCATTCAAGCATAGCTGATTAACCAATCAAGAGACTTGATTTCGTGATTACTAGTCTTCTCGCCGTTCTATGGTCGCTAACACGCCCACTCTACGGCAGCTACTTTCAAACGCATTTAGACAAATGTTACCGACTTTCCTATGAGCTTATTCCAGGTTCATTGATGTTTTTTTATCAATAATCTACAGAATGAGAGATGGATACGCATCTCTTTTGCGATTTTCCAAATTATGGACAACCCTAATGTCGAGTCATATTAAGTCTGTATACTAGATGTTTCTGAGGGACTTATTTATAAGGCTATTCCGTAAAATCAAATATATTTATTATTTCAGTGGAACTGAGATCTGATATGACGTCAAACCAGCCGCCGGGTAGAAGGCAGGAGTCGCTGGCGCGGACTTTATGAATCACATTGTATATTGATCTACTACGTTACGGAAATGTAGTGTTGCAATTAGCATTGTGACGTCACGCGATGCCATAGGTTCACGTTCACTTCGTGTTCACATACAACAGAGGTCTCAAACTCAAATGTGCTCGCGGGCCAATTTCCTAGTTTTTGATGACGCCGCGGGCCGCAGCATCAATAATAGGGATATTCAATGTATGATTTCCAAGTAGGCCTAACACCTTATATACAGGCATTCTACAAACATCGTAAAAATGTCATTTACTACTGTACTATTCACGCTTGACACGGTAAAATTCATATTTCCAAATATTTGAATCAAATTGTCTTCGTGCCGGGCATAAATTGTTAATATAGTGAGTTAAATAAACCATGCGAGACATCATGACATCGTAAAAGCTGCCGCGTTATTATATTGCAGCTAGCGGACATTTTACGTGCCACAATGATAGGTAGAACATTCTAGAAATTATCAAAGATTGTTCAGAGCATTTAAGCAATGTAGCCTAATCCGGCTTTCTGGTATAGCCTGAGAGTAGGCCATTGTTCATGTCATTACCTAAGTCAAATTAAATCAGCGTTAGATTTGCCTTCGATTGAAACAGATCAATAACAATTTAAATATAATGTTTATAGCGTCATAATAATAGCAGTGCTTCTTAACCTTTTTAGCGATCATACCCCTTGTGCTTTCAATAAGATTTCTCGTATCCCTGTCCATTTTCAACACCAGCTATGATGGTACCAACCGAAAAGCCATTTCACAAAAAATCGCGCGTAGCGCGAAGAATGTTTTTTAGTTGTATAAATTAGCCCGAAAATACTCCACTTTCTGATATCTTACTATTACCCATGAAAGATGGATAGTTTGTTGTGTCCGTGGTTGTACAAGGTTACGGCGTTCCGAGTTACAAGTCCTTCTCTGATTTTAGCGTTCAAATCGACTCGACTCGAGTCATCATCATTTTATCACCTGGCAGTCAGTTCGAATACGAGGTAATTTCACGAACTGTCGCGCTCAAGTCCAAATCACAATTTTCAGTCACAAATCATCGCCTGGTCATGTTTTATCATCATGAGCTTAAAATGTGACATAATAGCTGATCTTCCACTAAATGGATAGCAGGGCTCTTCAAAAATGACTTTTTTTTCAAATCGTACTGGCTACTTAATTAAATCGTTAGGTTACCTAATTTAAGCCTACACACAAAATTTGGTTCAATTCCGACCAGTAGCCGCATTGCTACATGAGAAGAAAGTTACTATTTATTATATAAAAATAAATAACAAAAAATATGAAAATTTTCTCTCCACCCCATGAAAGTGTTAGGTTGTCTATAGAAACAATGTTCACCAAATTAGGTTCAATTCCAATTTCCAAACAGTGGAAGCAGAGTTATTACCGTCGAAAAATTTGGATTTGAATAAAATAGTATTTACGGTGAGCACCACTACAATAAATGATTAAAGAATTGGTCACCGTAAATACTATTTTATTCATAATCCAAATTTTTCGATGGCAATAACTCCGCTGCCACTGGTCGAAATTGAACCAAATTTGGTGAACACCGTTTCTATAGACAACCTAACACTTTCATGGGGTGAACGGAAAATTTTCAAATTTTTTGTAATTTATTTTTATATAATAAATAGAAACTTTCTCCTCATGTAGCAATGCGGCTACTGGTTGGAATTGAACCAAATTTTGGGGTGCAGGCTTAAATTAGGTAACCCAACACTTTTATCAAGTAGCCAGTACGATTTGAGAACAAAAGTAATTTTTGAAGAGCCCTAATGGATAGCTATTGTAAGTGCTGTGATAGTGCAGTTTGATGAGATTTAAGGTTTTTGAAATAGTTTTACATTGAACTTCAAGTAGTAAAATATGAAAAAGCTATGTGTAAGTTATATATATTGTCGAAAACATAAAAATCCAAAATGCTGTCGCGGACCGCACAAAATGCGGGCGGCGTGTTTGAGACCTCTGACATAGAACCTTTCAAAAAGGTCCGCGTTCAAAAGAACCAGAACGTTACAGGGGTTCGCACCTTCCTAATAGGTATGTTCCTCGTAGATGATTATTATCGGTGTTTTTTTGATTGGATATCGGTCATTTCCATAACCCGGCTTATGAGTCGGACAGATTCTTTTATGATAGTGGTTGATAGTTCGCGATACATAAAACACTGCCGCAGTGCCTGCCGTAGTTTTTGATCCGTCAGTGAAAATCTGCAAGTATCCTGGGAATCGTCTACAGATACGTTCATTGATTAGCGGTAACAAAGTTCAAAACTGTAATGAACGAATTTCAGGGCAGGTAATGAATCTTGGTCGAGCTAATAGAATCATGGACCGGGGTGTTAAAAAATCGGCCAATATTCGCAGGAATCGTCGAGCGGTGCATAGTTTCTGCACCATCGGTCAGATTCATTCAACTATCCTACATAAGCGAATGTATTTCTACATAGCTTTTCCGGAAAATTTACACTGTTGTTCATTCGCCAGTTCCCTTCTATGTACCCATGGACCCATTGACATTGCAGTATTCACAGGTAGCTATATCGTTGTATGCTATATCTGGGTTTGATAAAAAATATTCGTTGGTATTTCAGTTATCCTGAGCATCTCCGCTTTCATCGGGGTGTACTACGCCTATAAGGATAGAAAGAATGCCTCAATGGATAGCTACTTTCTTGGTGGAAGATCAATGAATTCGGTAGGACAGCAAGACAGTGATCATATACCATTTCGCATTTGTTATAGGCCTTTGCTCAATTTAATCAGCTATAGAACGTATGCATGGAATTTGGTGCTTGATTCCCATTCGGTATGACAATCGTAAAAATGAGATAGCTTGATAGAATAGCTTGCTCCGTATGGTATTTGTCACAGTTTGTAAGGTTGTATTCAATGAGTAGGCTATTTCCACATAACTGGAATGTGTAAAAATTATGTGACCTTTCATGCATTTCATTAAGCAGTATTATGCCGGTAGTGAGCCCAGTGAGGTAGTATTTAGCCGACTCAGTTTGAAGGTGTAAACTGCTGTAATTTCGTCCTCATCATTACCACTTGCTATCAGCCCGGACTGCGTGAGGTACAGCTACACCCAGCCAATGTTCCTTCTAAGCTGCGCGCGTGCAGAAAAGCCGAAGTGATGACATTTTTTTAGTCGTTACGCACTGTTGTCCAAGGTACCGCGCAGTGAGTTGGTGAGTGCGTGCAGACTCGTGAAAAATTAGAGGGAACATTCCTCCCGCCCCAACACCCCAAAATTCAGACAAATGTGCTGGTCAAGTCCAAATGAATGTGTTCGCCGCTTCATTGTATAAAAACGTCGCCATCAGTGGTGCGATTCGAAATTAATTTATATATACAAGACAGGATAAGTTGCCGGCCCCCTGTGTTAATTGGTTTGTACTCTAGATTGTGATCGGGCTATCCTTGATGGTCTCTTACACTTCGGCTGTCGGCTTTATATCAGAGCCGGTGGAGGTGTATATTGTTGGGACTGAGTTCTTCTGGAGTGCGATAGCGGCGTGTCTCGCAATCATACCAACAACCGTATATTTCATTCCTGCTTTCCGTCGAGTCAACGCGGTGTCAAGATACGAGGTAGTTGCATTTGCGAGTTGGTCATGAAATTCGGTGTTGGAGTTATTTTATTCTTGCAGTACTTGGAACTACGTTTCAATAAAAGCTTACGAAACATCACGGCATTGTCGGGCGTTCTAACTGCGGTGAGTGCATTAGAGTGCACCCTCCTTTCCATGAGTTCTTTTCTGTAACTTTTGCTTCCGACTTCGAAGCTCCTTCATATTAACAGTAAGGAAAATAACGTCAACGAATATGAGATGAAAATACTGCTGAAGATCAGGTGAAAATGGCCCACTGTAGCTTAAGTTTTCATTATCGACGCTATAACCGTCATACCTTTGGTTATCGACGGGGTTGTCATTCCTTCCTTACCACTGATAGCTATCCTCATCACCACAGTTGCGATGACATTATCTCGGAATGTTCTGACTTTGAAGTGTCACTTCCTTTACCTTCCTTTACCTAGAATCTTAACATACGGCGAAGAACACATGCCAAGAAATAGATGGACCTATGAGCTTGTCGTAAACTGACTATCGCGTCATCATAACTAACTAAAGCTTTATTGAAGTAAATCGAATTTACCTGGATAGGCAAATATTGGCGTGGCTTGAACGCCCGTCTATTGGTGTTGTGACGGCGGTAGAACTACATTTCATAGATATAGGCCCTATATCCAAGGGACCTATATAAAGTATGATAAATAATAATAATAATAATAAATGGATCCCATGTATTACAACACACTTATATTATAATGCACCTTGCATGCCTCATGAATCTATCCATCTAAGGTCCTTGAACTACCGAATTTACGTAGTTTTTCTTTAGCTATTTTACGCCGGCCTTGTCATTTACGCGACCTTAACGATATTACGCACCGTGGTTGACATCTCTAACATCTGGTGTATCATCATCACAGCAGGATTTTGCATATTTTACACAACCCTGGTAGACAATAAACGTTAAACATTACGCCACTGCACAGTGATTGGAAACATACTGACATTCAAAGGGCGGGTTGAAAGCGGTGATGTGGACTGATGCTGCGCAGTTCTTGATCATGATCGCTGGACTTCTATCAATATTAATCAAATGTATGCTGGTAGTTGGGGGATTTCAGAATTTGACTTCAGGCTTGATCAGAGGAGGGAGGCACACTTTTACAAGGTATGTAAAATATGCAGTCACATATTAGTATACGTGTTTCAGCATATAAAACATAAAATAAATATATACATAATAGTTTTTCCTTGCAACATCAATCAAAATCGTTTACAAACTCCGATACAAACCACCAAGCCGTAATCCACAGCCAATTACTATCCGTTTTCGTCTACTGTATATGGCGAACGATATGTAGCGCATATTCATAACACCATGTAACAAAAATTTGATTGAGTCGATTTTGTGATATTTCCTATTCCATAATCCTTGATAAAACATGCAATTTTTTTGCCACAAGTGTCGATTACAAATGTCATTTTAATCTTTTTAAACTTCCCGCACCATGTTTTACAAGCTCCTTTATTGAATTTCGTAACTGTGACGTCACATTGATCCATCATTCAATTCATATTAGTCGGTTGTTAGTAACAAACATCTTCTCAGTCTCAGTCAGGATTGACTACAGCGAGCAATCTCAAATTTCTTTCGTTTTGTTTTGTTAATGCACTGATTGCGGATGTAGTGAGTATAATCTCATCATTAATGTCAACATCACAAATGTAATCTGCCTGCTGGCTGTTTTTGCTATATATGTGGTTTGTATATCAGTTTGAAACAGGTTAAGTACAAAATATAGGTACGTTTTTTTATACTTATTTACTTTACTTTGGCATGAATATTGGAGACAAAGATAAAAATTGGGCATTTCATTTAATCTCCGAAACATGCCGATGAAATATGGATGGATGGCTAAGGGGAGATCGGCATTCAATGTCATTTTCTATTGAAAAATCAGAAGGGAAATTCGAAACCTTATAGATGACTGTTATTTCTGTATGGGTAATATTCCAGGTTTCAGAATAACTAGAAAATGATTTGGCATTGCATATCCTTCTATGCCATCTCCTTTTAAGCACCTGTTCCGTATTGCGGTAACTTTTCACTGCCCAAACTATCCGACAAAAAGCTCCAGAATACTCGACAGGGCTTAAAGATACAGAAAATAACTCCGATTACGACTTCAACATCTCTCATATAGATATAAATCCAGAACCATACATTCCAAACCAACACAAACTTGCTGATTTAGTTGGGGCTCACTAAATCAAATGCGGAAATTCTGACTCCAAGGCAGAAACTAGGGAACTTGTTGCATTTATCGTGTCGATGTCCTTCGTCGAGAAAAGGGCATGGACGATTTTACTGTATTTTTCTGTGGCAGGTTCTCCATGCTTATGCGGGAATGTTGGCAATCTTTTGTAAAGCACTTGTCAATAAAATGACTGAGAGAGAAGCAGGAGCAGTCAATACATTTTGAGATGTAGTTGAATTATTTTTTTAATAATCGCAGCAATGAATATGAACCCCTGGTAAACAATATGATCGAGTTATTTGCAATAATAAAGTGGGCATGTCCTTAAAGACGCATTACCTACATTTTCACCTTGATTTTAATTACTTCAAATATGGGTGATGTAGGCGATGAACATAGTGACGTGTTTCAACAGGATACGTATGATTTGGAAAGAACATACTAAGGGTGGTGGAGTTGCAGCATGATGGAGGGTCACTTGAGGTCCATAACACCAGCAGATTTCTCAGTCTATAGACCCAATTCATACAAACAAAATCACTTCGGAAATGTTTCGAAGTGTTTCCATCCTTTTATAATCTATGGTAGCCAACATTTATGCATATTCCTTCTTTTGGTTAGTGTGTTTGTACGTCCAATAATGAATTATGCGTATTATTACAGGGCAATTTTGGGTAAAACGAAAAATCAGAAAAGTGACATTTCTCAAAGACGAGGGACACTTCAGAAGAAACTTTGGATTTCAGTGATTGGTTTGGAATAGCAAAACACAATACATTATAATTTTTACTCAACTAAAATTTAGGAAAATTTTGTGACATGGTGTTATTTGCGGTCCATAGTAAGAGAAGATTTCTCATTTCACAGACGTAAGTCACGCAAACAAAACCACTTCTGATGATTTTTAAAGTGTTTGCATTGTTACTTGATGCATGAGCAAGCTATATTTGTTCATATTATTCTTTTCATTAGCGTTTTCTTACGTCCAATAAATAATTACTGTGATTAATACGGAGGAATTATGAGTAAAAGAAAAAATTAGATAAATTGACATATCTTCAAAATTTGGGATACTTCAGTAAAAATTTTGGTATTTTGGAAATTAGTTTGGGATACTAAAACACAATACATAAATTGTTTTAGCCAACTATAACTTTTGCAAAATTTTGTTACATGGTGTAATATGTCTACACAATGTATATGTCTATATACATTGGGCGTACAACGTACCAGTGTTGGGACCAAGTCACTACTGTACTACGGGTGGCGAGATAGCGCAGTGGTATAATCCGCGGCTGCAACACCAATGGGTGTGGGTTCGAGTCCGACTGAGGTCGACTTCCGAATTCCGATACCTAAGTGTTGGAGGTTTACCTAGGCTCCTCCTAGGTACCTCATCCGTGTCCGCGGTGTCTTACAAAAAGCCTAGATGTGGGCCGTGCTGTGAGTCGGCAGTTACGGAAAATAAGAAGAATATCGGCCTGGTGTAAATGGCCATAGTAGTCGACAAACACCATGAATACCCCAAAACAAACTACTGTACTACCAAATGTAATTCTTACCAGACATCACTTATTATACCTTATAATATCAAGTTAATAACAATTCAAGTTTGAAATGAAGCATAATGTAGACATCGTGGAATGTTCGTAAATAATATGTTATAGGCCTATACTCACGTCGAAACTTCATGTGACAAAGCCTTATATTTTCCAAGATACGACTACGGTGCACTGGCAAGAGTTTCGCCACTGGCCAGGATATTTGGTGGTTTCAATAATAGTAGGCTTACCATATTTCGGAAATGAAAAAAGAGGACACTTTTTCAGAAATTTCAGACATGCAAAACTGGAGAAGAATTCTCAAAAACCGGTAAATTTTTCCCACTTCATGATCGGTTGACTAAAAGGTCATCACTTCCGCTCAGAGCTCAAAATCACGTTTTTCACTCCACATTGCCAGGTGGATGACTAAAAAAAAAAAAAGGTCTTCTTTTCGCTCAGAGCTCAAATCACCACTTTTCCCTCCGAAATACCCGCCGGAGCTTCACTTCTGCGCTAATTTGCGGCATATCACTCGCAATTTCCTCTAAATCTGACCTAAATTTTCAAAAAAGAGGACAAAATCTCAAAAAAGAGGACAAAAGGGCGTCCTCCGAGGACACTTTCAAAAAAGTCAAAAAAGAGGACAAATCCTCTTAAAAGAGGACGTATGGTAAGCCTAAATAATAGTCTTAGTGTGTACGGTACATCTCAACAATCAGTCCAAAGATATCAGAGTTGCAGCACAACATCTCAAGCTCGCAGGCAAGTAGCCTACCGCTGTAATGGTATGTTGCATAAACTGGTAGGCCGATCTACCTCCAAAAGGGTTTAGTATAACGAATATAACATTTCATATCCGGATATTTGCAAGCCGATCTACTATTTCGTAAGCAATCGACTTTGAAAGGTGCAGAACTGTATATCTTGAAATCCAAGCCCACAATCTCTATATCGGTGCATCAAGGGCAAATTTCCTTTTGTATTTATTATGCATGTTTGCGCGGATTGGTAGACATCCTGATGAATGCAACTCGAGCTAAGCATCGTCTCAACTGCATACAGGTCATCTTTCGTGAATATCGTGACGGGAACTCTGGTCAGCCTAAAGGCCTCTGCACACTGACCTGAGTTGCGCGTTGCGAGTTGCGAGTCGTAAGTCGCGAAGCAATGCACACAGGTCCCGGCAGTGCCCACAAGCGGCAACTACAGCTCTTGCGCGTTCTGTCCGAAGTCTCGCAATGGATACACATTGCACAGCTCCCGATAGATCGCAAAATGAATATTTCGATGGGTATACATTATACATGGGTTCGTCAATGAATAAGATGACGTCTTATATGCACACACTTTTCCATTAACGAACCAATATCATATTTCAATGCTGAAAACACATAATCTAGGTGACCCAGTTAAAGGCGATATTTCCGGTTGCCGATCCAAATTTCTGGAGTTCTAGCTGTAGCCTATTATGCTACAGACACCAAACCTTTCTGTATTCCACTGCCTCAGTGACTGCATCAACTGTCAAGCACTCATACATTATTTTCTCGATATGATAGAGAACAACATTCAAATGCATTATAATTTTATTGTAAATGAATTAAGTCTTAACAATATTCAAATATAACTCTGGGATTCTTTCCTTTTCAATCTTCGATTCGCCCTCAGGTATCAAGCATGGAAACTGATCCGTAGGCCTGGTTGTTTCATTCTCCATAATGATGCATAGTCCATTTCTGACTTATAATATTAGCCACTACAATTCGTACCGAAGTCTGATAAAGAGGAGAATAGACGAAATCTAACATCAAGAGTTACACTGCTGCTACCTAGTCAACAAAAAGATTTTCAGACGTCGTGTACTGAGATGTACCGGTATCTGAAATATACATCAGTGAACCCATGACATACCACAATTATATGTACCTGCTTAACCCAGTTTCCAATCAATGTACACTGTACAGGTTAAAATGAACCAGACAAGGTATATATATAATAAATCCACCTGTAGACATACAATGACTGAGAGTTTCGCGGTATCGGTACTGCCGGAGCTGGTTGGCCTTTGGTAATTACCAAGTACCGGTACTGCTTACAGTAGAATGCGGTCTTGCAGTTAAGCTTCAAGTTTTAAAATGGCCTCAAATCAGTCGAAATTCAATGAGGAAACAATTATAGATGCCAAAACACGCAATACCCGGACAAACTATTGCGGTGACATAGAGCTAACGATCAGTAACTGCTGACCAGTCGCTCGCAACTCGCGACAAAGTTGAAAATTTTCAACTTTGTCGCGGAGTTGCGCAACCCTGTCGCAGACGGCATGTTGCGAGTTGCCGGCGACTCCGATCTGCATGGTCCAGTCGCAGACAGGCGCGATTCTCTCGTTTTATCGGGTTGCGACAGGGCTATCCCTGGGTTGCGAGCTCAGTGTGCAGAGGCCTTAACAATTAATGTGATTGGTCTCGTCTGCTACGCTCTCTACGAGTCTTGCGACCCTGTTCAATCTGGCGAGATAGATACGATCGACCAACTCATTCCAAACACTGCATCGAACCTCTTCGATGGCATTCCTGGTGTTACGGGATTATACTCTGCTGCCATTGCGAGTGCATCTTTAAGGTAATTGTAGTATATTTTTCCCGGATTCGTGCATTAGGCCTCTCTACGGTTTGCTACGTTCGCATAGCACAGTGTCATCAGCAATGAATTCCACGGCAATCAACGTTGTTGAGGATTGTTTGTGCATTTTCTGGAAGAAATTGAGAAAATCTCAAAGTTTGAAGGTCACTGTCGGGAAAATATCCGGTATGTTGTGGTTTAAAAATTATATACAATGGACAAATGCTCATAGCATTCATTTTACAGTCGCATTTCTGGGATTGATTTCAATGGCGATCGCTATTCTCGCGTCATATTCATCGTCGAATATCTTTCAGCTTATTTTGACCGTCACGTCAATCACGATAGGCCCTCTCACAGGGTTATTTTATTCCCAGAGTGAATGCCAAAGGTGAGACGAGGTAATATTATCGAGCCAGGTCCACTGCGTGAGTAGGCCATCTCAATTGTATTTTGATAAAAGTCGACTCCAAGGCACACAAATGGAATTGTGAACGGCCCCGCCATTTGTGTGCCTTGGAGTCGACTCTTATCAAAATACACCAACCAAAACTCTGTCAACAAAAGGAGTTCGTGTACCACCTAAAAATAGTACATTGAACGCTTTCTCTTTCATGCTGGTGACGTCATATTTTGTGATAGGATTGTTGATATGCAATGTTCCGCCAATTCTCTACTAGTTGCTGACGATTACCCCTGACGAGTGTCAGCCGAAAATATTCGGGTTCATTTCAATATAAATATACTATTCAATTGTATATTGAAGTTCTGTACCTCCAAGAAGCTCTTCGAATGCTATTATACTAAATGACGACTTCGATAATTTCATTCATCGTTACGTTCAGTTTTGACGTGAGCTGGTCGATACAAGCACATATTATTACGTTGCATTCTTTCATACATTCTACCATCCAGAATCTGTACAACCTAAATTTCAACATGAACGGACTGATGCTCATGGTCAGTACGGTGATTATTGGATATCCGCTGTCACTGATTACAGGTACAGATATAAAAATATCACTTGGGCCCGGCATGCTTCGCTGAATACGTATTAGATCAGTGGGATTGTTTTTGTTTAGCAGAACCGGCTGATCCTGCAATGCGCCATCCGAAGGTATTCGTTCCGATTATGGAAAATAAGCGCCTTCCCGAAAGTGTGAGGAAGTTTTTTCGTTTCGGCGTACTCGAACAGGACGAGTGGGACAACAGATCGCAGATTTCTACAATAATACTTGAGCATAAAATGTAAATTGTCATATCCATGCGCATTCGACACCGACATCGAATACAATCAAACTATTTTCTGGTGTATTATCGCATTGTTTTCTATTATTACGTTAGCGAATTTCGATGTCCAATATTCCACTGTCTGAGGCTATTACATCCGAACGGGAGTGTAGGTATAAATTGATAGAATATATACTTTACCGATATGACAATATCTAGGAGTTTTTGCCACGTGTTTACGTGTGAACGAATACAATATCATCTTGATAAACGTATGGTAAACTGCGGCCCACCGGCCAATTGCGGCCAGCGACGTTGATTCTCAGTCGCTCGCGAAAAACTGCTTGGAATTTTGAGCATAAATTTTGAATGGTACTGCGAGGACTAAAACCTCAAACAGGAAATGCTTTTACTTGCCTGTTAAGTGCGTGCACAAACTGCACATGCACACGCACAGTAGGGCTCTTCAAAAATGACCTTTTTTCTCAAATCGTACTCGCTACTTGATAAAATTGTTAGGTTACCTAATTTAAGCCTACACACCAAATTTGGTTCAATTCCAACCAGTAGCCGCAGTGCTACAGGAGAAGAAAGTTTCGATTTATTATCTAAAAATAAATAACAAAAAAATTGAAAATTTTCTGTTCGCCCCATGAATGCGTTACGTTGTCTATAGAAACGATGCTCACCAAAATTGGTTCAATTGCAACCATCAGTGGAAGCCGAGTTATTGCCGTCGAAAAATTTGGATTTGAATAAAATAGTATTTACGGTGGCCGATTCTTTGTTTATTTATTATAGTTGTGCTCACCGTAAATACTATTTTATTCAAATCAAAAATTTTCGACGGTAATAACTCCGCTTCTACTGGTTGGAATTGAACCAAATTTGGTGAGGATCGTTTCTATAGACAGCCTACTTTCATGGGGTGAACAGAAAATTTTCAAATTTTTTATTATTTATTTTTAGATAATAAATAGAAACTTTCTTCTCCTGTAGCAAAGCGGTTACTGGCTGGAATTGAACCAAATTTTGTGTGTAGGCTTAAATTAGGTACCCTAACAATTTTATCAAGTAGCCAGTACGATTTGAGAAAAAAAGTCATTTATGGAGAGCCCTAACGCACAGCCTATTTAGACGTCGTGTGCGTATTCCATATTCAAGTTCAAATAAAACATAGACAAGTCCGTTTCTGACCATCCCGCGAAAAGTTCCTTGGAACTTAGACCATGAAATCTATTTATTAATAATAATGCGTGGACCAAAAGTATAGGATGTATAAACTTAACCAGAAATGAGTCTACTTTGAAGTCAAGTTTATTTATGTACCGTGATTACGGAACCTACGAACGTCGTAATCCATGTTCACAATAAAGCCAATATAGCAAAGTATGCCGTAACAATCGAAGTTACAAGTCAAGTCACTGTTTCCATATTCAAGTTCAAATCTTGTTTGTTGCCATTGACTGTTACATCAGGAATTACGTAGTCTGTGCTTTAAACTGCTACGTCATACGTTTCCAAATCCCAATTAGGGTATTCAAGTTTATTTCAATATGAATATACTATTCAATTGTATAATGAAGTTCTGTACCTCCAAGAAGCCCTTCAAATCCCAATTAGTAAAATAATGCAATCAGTGCACGCGATTAGCGATCATCTCACTCACAAACAATGTTATGTCAAGCGGCACTAAATATTTGTTTATTGAAGTCAGCCGTGAACAAGTATTTTCAGTTCAGTAACAGCTCAAAGAGAAACTAAAGATTCGATATCATTTGAACATTAGGATACTAGCGTGATAGGATGTTACCAACTCCCGCGTGTACAACTAATCACAAACAAGCAGATGACGTCCATGTTCATTTGTCGTACAAGCGAATACGCAGCACTGACTGCAGTGCACATAAGATTGCTGTTAATTGAATGCACTTCATCACACTCAGAGGCAAGACTCCAGCGCGTGTGGAAATCGATGTCTGTAAATTCGAAGTCACGGACTCGCGGTGTTCAGCTCGCGTCACTTAATTACTCATGCACAATCAATGTGTTACTAATTCGCTCACATGAGCACGTGAACGGAAATACCTTTCAAATTATTTCTAAATCGTACAATTCGCAGGCGAGACTAGGCCAATACTCGCCTAAACGCGGCGCCTATTTGTGTAAAGTGGATATTCATTACGGAGAAGGATTGTGCTGTGGTAGATCTATGAAGCCACAAACATATGCGGATATAGCATGTGCTTTGTGCTGGGGTGTCACTCAGAACAATCGGGTAACCGCAACACAATGGCCATAACAATGACCCGTTGCGACTCTCCGATTGTTCGAACAATGCCGATATTTCAGACTTGGGGTACGGATTCTAGGTGGATCATTGCCTGATCATTATTTTGATTTATATTTTCGGAATCGGTGCAACAGTAGCTTTCGATCAAGACCAGATTCAGTAATTTCTGCTCTCCAAGGGCGTAGCCAGAAAAAATATTTGGGGGGGGCGAAAAATTCGATGACGTAAATGAACCCCTGCCCTAAAGGTAAGGAGAAAATACGTAAAAGACGATGGTCTTAGGGCCCTTATTGGATGATTAACACAACATCTGGGGCGATCGTTACACAGCTCACAGACATAAAGTGCTAGTAATAATATAATGATTGTGGAAAACTCAGGCGTCAACACTTTCGCGCGAAGCGCGAAAATGTTTCATGGTTAATGAATGAAATTGGTTCATTATATTGTTACTTGCATATTGCAAATACGTTTTCCTTTTCAGATTTACCGGTATGGCTAATAGAAGTGGTGTCATCGAACATTCAGGGGACACTTAATTATATACATCTTGAACTATGTTCATACCACACGGCAAGACTATTTATGAGTTTCTTTTTTCGACACGCCCCCCTTTATGACAGTGGAAAATTTCGCGTCCCCCTTATCGTCATATCACAAAATGCAACAAGAATGCGAGCAATCCCAACGGATTGTTTGATGGCATGGAAGGTTATATGACTGTTGATGAGAGAATTCACAAATTTGAAATTCGGACTATACACATAGCAATAACCACGAATCGGAGATAAATCGCGCCGAGCGCGAAATTTTTTTTCAGTTGACCGAAGCTTCGTGCCCCCCTTCATTCATTTTATTTTCATTTATTGCTGTTACTTCATGACTTACGGAGAAAGCAGTCATCACTCAAAAGATCGCTCACATGCAAGGTTGTAGCCGGAAAAAACTTTTTCTTTGGAGGGGGCAGTTTAGCGAAGCTCTCCTGTGGGAACACCTCGCAGAACTGTATATCCTTCCATGGGCAATTTCATCACTACCCTTTATACATACGATTCTTAGACGCACACACACACACACACACACACAGACCCTATGGAAGCTCCCTGTTGCCAACTATAGCTTATTGGGCGATCGTTTCACGGACGAGCCCAAATCGCTGACACTAGATGACGAACAATCAGTGTGAATTTCAGGCCTAGTCGCGCGGAGCGGACATTTTTTTCAATAAATGGAAGAATTTGATCAGTAATATTGGAGCGTGTATATGAGCAGCAAGTGGCGTCCATTGTTATTACTTTACTTCGTTGAAGCACGGTTATTTAGTAACCCCTGGTAAAGATTGGCGCTACTTTCAAGATTGGAATCGCTGATACATACCAGACCAATTAAAAAAACTCCTTTGATCAGACTCCTGCGATTTCAAATTAGCACTTTTTAACGGGGTGGTGATATTTTCCTGTGCCAGTCGCATTAATGTCGGAGAGGTCTAATTGCAGGGACAGGATGATTAAGCGCCAGCCATTTAAGCACCCGAAAATATATACCTTGGGCTTCTGAATACATGCGTCGGTTTTATGACCGTCACTTTGCGGAAGTGCGTGTGGCCTACTTTACATGTCTTCGTGTGTCCCGGAACGGAAATTGCCGGAACTAACATTCCCCAACTCCCATACTGAACTGACAACCCTGGACTCAATCAACCCAACGACCTCTGGCTACTCTAGTGTATCTGCTTGTACTGTTGTATTCTCATAATTGAAGACAGGGATATCTATAACTACTAGTTCTAGATATCCCTGATTGAAGATGCAGCTAAATCTAATTATAGGTATTTGGTATTTGCAGAAGAAATTTCTTTCGGGATAACGATAACGAAATCAAGACATATACGGACACTAAATCGCGCGAAGCGCGAAGAAAAATTTTAAATTGCATTCATCTGCCCAAAATACTCTAATATATCTATTAATTTCACGAAAATTTTCCAAAAATTTGGGGGGGGCGATCGCCCCTTTCGCCCCTCTCTGGCTACGCCAGTGCTGCTCTCGGGAAGATAGCTTTTGGATTGCCAGAAATCCTACAGTCGCTTACGCAAAACAATTCTTAACTCCAGCCTCGGCGAAGCGGAACGAAGCTGCAAAATCGGTCGCTGCCGTTCCATGTTTAATTTCTATAGTGAGAGCGTGAATGCTCAATCGGTTGCGCAGCAATGGCCGATACGCTTGCGGTTTGCACTGTTTCTCACCTGCTCCCAGACGGCATGGTTACGTCACAATACCAAACTCTTGTTTACAAAGTCAACGTTTTTTTGCAACCTGCATTTCGTTTGTATCGTAGATGTTTGCACTGTCGATGAACCATAGCCTATATAAAAGCGATGGATGAACTTATCATTTGACATTTTACAGCGTGTAGCCAACTTTATAGGCCTACCGTTGTAGACGGCCCATTGCTCACCGCGAATCATAAACGGTAGGTTGACATGGTGTTATGCTCAACGTACCGCTAAATCCTAACTGAAGCATGACTGCGTGGGCATTGGTTCTTATATCAAGAAGCCCACGATTAAAAATTGTGATGTAGACCAATGGCTCTCAACCTTTTTCACCTCGCGGACCGGTAAAATTTCAAAAAATGTCTTGCGGACCGGTGAACTTTCGAAAATTGAAACGAAGCCAAAATGCAAATATGCAACCGTTTTTTGCAATTATATGGTGCTAGAGAGTGACTTTTAGAAGGTTTTGATCGTAATAAATTATTATCTTCATGAGTCTGCTGAGTCGAGGTATAATTGCCTTGTCCAGATAAATGTGCTACCGCCGAGAGTCGTTTACAGTCTTTCGCGGCGAAGGTCGTTGGTTCAACCGACCACCCCAACTCGAATAATATTCTTCTCTTTGACAATATCGAGAGAAGGCGCGTTTCGGAGTCGAACCAAGCACCTTGTCCTGCTACTTTGCTCATTGCTCACTATCACCAAACGCAGGCTACTCTGGCAACTACGAATAAAATGCGCTGGACTAAGACACCTACAGCAGCTATACAGGCCATCCGCAAATCCGGGCCGAAAAAGCACTTCGTCCGCCCACCCCAAAAAACGTTGATCTCCGGCCGCCCCAGGGCGATGAGCCAAACTTCCGGAGGCTTCGCTCTCAGACCCCACAGTTGGGTGACTGTTTTTACCTGTACTTGTGAGCACATTCCTTCTACTCAGTGTAATCAGAGAGTCTACGTCAGGGGTGGCCAACCTTATTGCATTGCGACTGCTCATGTAGCCTACGGCCGCATTCCATGGCGTAGTCATAATAAACTAGCTGGACGCCATATACCCATGTTAAACTGTCTATGTGTATTTCTGGTACAGTCAGTACTAATCTCTTTAATGAAATAGGCATACCTACGCACAGAAATGCCGAGTGGTCAGTGGTCATACCATGGGATAGTCGACAGTCCTGAAAAAATTTTCAGATTCGCTGATGAATTTCGCCATTAATATTAGTAGTTTTTCATATTACTGATCAAAAATTTATCCTTTCTCAACACATGTGATCTGATTCACCGGTAGAGTTGATGGAGGGGGGGTTTTCGAAAATTTAGGGCAAGTTATAAATGATGATGCATCCTCGGCTGGGCCAATTGTTATTAGTCACTTTGTTACATGCTGTTATTTTTTTACCTCCCATCAGGATTGTCAGTATAGGGAGGAGCACACAATTCCGAGCTGGTATTTCTATATGAGGCGCATCATTTTCCTCTGCTGTTCGCCTCTGTACTGTAGGGATCTGATTGCAAAGGACGCTACTAGGACGCCAATAGCGAAAATTTTCGCTCATTCATAACTGAATCGGTTTTCTCGCTGGCGAGTTGTCGGCGCACATTTCTGAGTCCCGTGTTAGCTAAAACTTCATTATGTGTTATTACGCCGTGGCTGACTCTGAATGTAATGGCTGAATCTGAAATGACTATTTCTATAAATCACGAAGAAGGTCACCTAATGGGCAAAACATTTAGTGACGCTAAATCCCGCAAAGTGCGAAAAGAAATTGAAAGATATTGGGAAAAGTTAAAAAAAAATACGCCATGATATATGTTCACTTGCAAAATAATTTGGGGCCCCTTTTAAGTTCGGCCCTCTCCAATTGGACAGTTTGGGATGGTCCTGCACACAACGAATAAATCCAAAATGAATGATCGCCAGCTCGAGTCAGCTCGTATCTGTTTTGTACTTGTCGCTCGCATGTCATTAAAAGACATGTCTTGAACTTCAAGTCAAATCGAACATGTTTCTATTCCTAATCTTACCTCACGAAGTTCTGAATAAGTTTGGAATTTGATGTTTTATTTATTTTACCAATGGACAAGCCTTCAACATTGCATCTTGTAATTAAGGTATAAAATTGCAATATGTCTGGCGGACCGGCGGGAATGTCATCGCGGACCGGCACCGTGAGGAAACACCTAATCTACATACATGAGGTCAACATTTGGTCAAAAGTAAGTTTTCTAAGGTAAAAATGTCAAGATTTTGATTTTTCGGTCAAAATCTTCCGTTTGTTTTGGTAAAGAATCCACCCTAATGATAACATAGCCTGTACTTCAGAATTCCAAAACCCCCTTTTCAGTGTGTCAATCGAATATTTCACCGCACTTGTTACCGACCGAACGGCAACATTTATTTGTTTGTTTAAATTTAAAGGCATGTTTGAGCCAATCCTCATTACCAATCGGCGTTCTTCTTTTTTGTGTATATTCAACCGCTAGTTTAGTTGTTTTGATTACTTCGGGTAAGAAAGAAGGTTGTTATTGATTCATGGTCTAAACTTTAAAGTATTGTGATGAGTCCCACTTGCCTCCGACCCTTCGTACTCCATTTGTACTTATCGTAGTTTGTCGAGCATTATTTGGATTTAATTGTATTTGATTTATACCGCGGTATAATTCCGAGAAAGGGTCCGTTTTTCTTTATACCACCGTTAGGGTGTAAATGCACATTCTTCTCGTTAGGAGTATATGCGCTGGAAATGTCATTGACTCACTTACCCAGCCACCCAAGTTTACTATACATGTTGATTGGAGCTAATCGCTCAGAATCGGGAAAACTTCATCATCGCCATACTAACCATGAGACATGAAGATGTCTAATATTCACGGGTGAAGTACTGTAGGTCATTGATAGGAGAAGGCCTACTATGCATAGCTCCCATTCATATCCTTATCGCGACGTTTTGAATCATTTCTATTAGCTTTTCTCTGCAGTTAGGCACGAACAAATAAGCTTCTGTACGTTCCCTATTCTCTGTCATTATTCTATTCTTTGCATGTGTCATCGGTCATTGTGAAGTGAATATAAATCCATCGCAAATATCAAATATGACATATTAGAAGGTTAATAATACCTCACAACGCAATGAGTCAGGTGATATCTATGAGCTATATGAAAGCCTCTACTTTAGTGGCACAACGCACCCAGTCATTGTTCCGAAATATGGCGGGATTTTGGTATGTTGGAAATTTCCGGAATAAAGACTAAATGAATATCAAAAGGCTATAAGCTACAGCAGATACTCATGCAGCTATGTTTTGGGGAAAGAAATATGCGTCAATACCTTCCTCCAAGATCTGCATTCACCAGCAGAAATCTTTCGTGCCGATAGGCTGGACCAGGAGTTCTTAAAGTCAAACATGGGCCGCGAAGGGTATATTTTTGAGTCGCTACGGTACTATAAGAACGATCTTTTGAGAAGTACGTAATATTTGTGGGATTTCTTACAATAAAAGTTATTCGCGCCTAGCGCGATTTTCTGTTGATACTTTGTACATTTCCGAGTCACTGTGTTGAGAGCCATATCAGCGGAACACTTGGAAAAACCGTGAAATGTATCTTTCGTTGTATGTCGCTGTATTACGCAAATTGCTTTGATATCTTGATAAGAATTGTTAGATGCTTCAGTGTAGGGGTGCGAAAAGAGAGGGTGCGGACTACGAGACACAGGCATTTCGAGTCCAGCCCCTTCCGCGCCGGGATACATGAAGACATGAAAAGTTGGCCAACATACGGTTGGGCAAAGTGTGGTTCCAGAAAGATCGGCACTGGTTGGCCAAAACCTTCAATATCGGCGAAAATATTTCGTTTTCGCGCATTTGTCAACATCCTTATATGTCACAATATTTTTTCTCAGCAGGTTTCATTTTCATCTAGTTTATGCAGGATTTAGCGATTCTGATCCTAATTGCAGCAACATTGCATGGCGATGGGACCCGTTGACATCGCAGTATTCACAGGTTGCTATCAATTACCTACATTATGCTATGCACATGAAAATATTCATGGATGTGATAAAAAACGAATGTATTTCAGTTATCCTGAGCATCTCTGCTTTCATCGGGGTTTATTACGCTTATAAGGATAGAAGGAGTTCCACGATGGATAGCTATTTTCTTGGCGGGCGGTCAATGAATTCAGTAAGATGACAATGTAGTAGCCCTGATCTTATGCTGTTTAAGATTTGTTGCAGACCTCCTCTCGATTTAACTAGCCATGTAAAGTTCATGCCTGACATTTAGTGCGATTACGTTTAGATAAGGGTTGTGTTAAATTGAAAAGGACTTGAAAACATTGGTGTTTAATTAAATTAAACTAACGGGTGAAATTTGTGCAGCTTGTATAGTATTACGTTGGAATGATGTTCCAAATTTGGTGCGATCTAGGCTCATTTGTGGCCCTACGGAAGTCAATAAAGTATGATTATCTCGACTGTGCAGTTATATATTTTAACAATCACTATCTCATAACCTGATATGTTGTTTCGTTTATCTCCCTTTAGGTGTTCGGGATTGTTATGTTCAGTCCGATACCAAATTTATGGATAAGTCTACCCGTCACCGTTACCAATTCCTGATTAGGCTGGGCTTTGGAACGGTTAGAAAACCTTTATGACGTTTTTTCTCTCTGTAGTCTTCTTATTAACACCGTTTCGCATTACTGTTTCATCTAGTATTTACTGGTTTGAAACATGCATTTTGTTGTTATTTTTTAAAATATTTGTGGCAATGCGTACTGGCAGATGCAAATGTCATCCACAATTGCAATATTTTTGTTCACTGGACTCTACCCGACTAGATAAAATATACAACCAATGTGATCAAACTGCCGACAGACAAGTAAGATGTTCCCCCGTTCCAGGTCGGATAGGCCTACGTCATCTATTTTAGTTCAAGTCGACCTCACGCGCATGCTACATCAGTAATTCTCAACATGGGGTCCACGGACCCCTTGGCGTCCGCGAGGATGCATTTGGGGTCCGTGATTACCATGATGAATTCCCCGCAAAATAAACGAGAGACGATCTTTTTACTTTCATTTCTCACTTTAAATGCACATGTGCAAAGCTCAAGTACGCGAGAATAAACTGTATCGGAATTAAGATAAATGGATGCTGCTGCCTGCAGTGTGTACAGTACACTGTACACTGCACATTGACATTACACTACAATACCACAACGCATATCGACTTTAGTCAAATCAGGATTGCCTCGTCTATTACATAATAGAAAGCATTCAGTTTAGTTGGCAAAGCCAACAACATCGCTTTGTTTGAATTTGCTAACGTTGAAAAAGTTTCGGCATGGCACTTTGGGTCACTTTATTTTTACATTCAGATCTCTGATCCCGCTTGTCGAAGGGCGAATAAGTCCTGCAGTACGGGGCGCATCTTCCGCTAAAACCCCAGGCCGTATTCTCCTGCGGTGCAGATGTTGAGGGAAGGTCCTCAGCCTATATATTGTCTTTAAGTTCATATTTCCAAACTTTTTTTCTAGTTTCTTCATTTTAGTATTATGCCAAATGTTTATTCAATTGATGCATGCCAATGGTGCATTCGGTCGTGCTTTCTTTCCTTGACAACAACAATTTGACACAGCACAGTAGTTGAGCAACATAATTGTTGCAGAAGTCTGCAGAACGGTCTGTTAATTGAGTTACAGTCGAAATTTAGGCAGGGGTCCGGATAACTACATTTATTCATAATTTGTCTAAAGGGGTCCGTGGCAACAAAAAGTTGGGAACCACCGCGCTACATGATCTTTCGAAAATACTCAGACAATTTTTAATTATTCGTGAAATCTTTTTTAGATGCATTTGTTTTAAACATGTTCGAAATGGCTACATTTTAAGAACGATTGGTTTTAAATGCACCCCTAGATAATATCAGTGCTACAAAATTTGAACTTGATATACTTTATTATGTCAGTATCCCAAGCCTGTTGTTTGTTCTCTAGATTGTGATTGGGATATCATTGATGGTGTCCTACTCTTCGGCGTCAAGCTTCATATCAGAGCCGGCGGAGGTGTATATTGTTGGCACCGAATACATCTGGAGAGCGATTTCTGGGTTTCTTGCATTCATCCCAATAACTGTGTATTTCGTCCCGGCTTTCCGTCGAGTCAATGCGGTATCAAGATATGAGGTATTTGTATGAGCGAGTTGGTTACGAAATGTAGGGCTAACAGATTTTTTTTCATGCAGTACCTGGAACTACGTTTCAATAAAGACTTGCGGAACATCACTGCATTTTTGGGCGTTGTGACTGCGGTAAGTGCGTTAAGAGCTATACATTTGCCTACCCGCTCGGATAAGCTCTCACACGGACACGTTGTGGTGTACGTAATCGTAATTCGTGATGCATTACTGGAGTAGGCATTTATAAGACAACGATGATTAGCCACATAAAGTGATTTTCAGAGCGTGTGCCGCGGCTATTACTCTGCCCCCAACAAATTCTCAGGTCTGACGCGAATCTATTTGAAATTTCGGAAAAGAGCTGTATAAATATTTAAAAAGGGCATAGGGGAGATGTGGTACCGATGGATCACTGGGACCGAAAATACTTTGAAAATTCTCTATGATAACTATACGATTACACTCCGTGAACTTGTCTACAATTGCATGCTGGCAAAATCTTTCCTCACATACAAAAAAAATCGACGTGCGCGAGCTATGGGGTCTCTCACAGATGATTTTTGTTTTTGGGGGTATAAACTAAATTTAGATCGACATAAACATTTTTCTTTGTAACCTTCAACACGTACAAACCAGCAATCATTTTTATTGTGAAGTGTAGGGCTTGTATCAGGCTATATAATGGCACCTATTATTTTTTTCAGTACTTTCCTTGAGTGGACTTTATTTCGATTCATGTATAAAATTCGTAGGGTGGGAACCGATGATACAATAGCCAAATCAAGCAAAATAATCAAGCATACTAATCATGAAACAAATGAAACATGCCTACGTACAGAAAATCTTTATCTAATAATTGCATATGATGTTTTATCGCTATAACGAGGTATTTGGAAGTCACACTGTCGATTTTCGGGCAATATGTATGTACCCACAAATTTATAAATTCTAGCCTAAATCGAAACGTGATTTTATGACAACATTTGAGTTTATATTTATTCTATTTTTTGACAGTTGCGACCAAACATTCTTCTTTGGCTCGCTGCAGCTTAGATTATAATACTGAACAAGAAAAGTAGTCACCTTTGAGTTTTTTAGGGTGTATGTGTCATAGGCCCCCGGGTAGTGTGTCATCGGACCCACCGGGTGGGGACCGATGACACGTTCGAGCAACAAATTTTGAACGTCTATAAATATTTTTTGAAAAGATGGATATTCATGTATATGTGCGCGATAGGTAGAGCTTGTATCAAAGTGCCGAGCCAGCAAAAGATCTGCTGTTTTCGGCTGAACATTTCGGGGCCAGCGATCATTTACCAATTTTTGATCCATCGGTACCACATCTCCCCTACTAGCAATTGCGACTTCGAAAAACGCTTCAACTGCTTCAATAGCTGAGGAATAGATGTGTTTGACGATGAAACCGATAGCAACGAATCAAACATATTTGCAAAAGAGGAAAAACAGGTTATAGATTTACGAAACGACTTTTTAAGCTGTTCCCGCAAAATAATTGGATGTGTTTTCTTGTCTGCTTCCTAATCCTATGTCAAGGTTGGTGAGAAAACTATATTCCATTTACATCTGCTAGGGATGAATTCGGCCTTTCTGTTTTGACTGAAATATAAAGCTATACAGCAAAGGGACTGCTTGAACGGATAACACCATGTAACAAAAATTTGGTTGAGCCGATTTTTTAATACTTCCTATAACATATTCCCTAGTAAAACATGTTTCTGCCATTTATTTGCCGTAAGTGTCGTTTAAAAATGTCATTTTAAGCTTCTTAAACTGCGCGCACCTGGTTTTTCAAGCTCCTTTATTGAAATTCCTAATAACTGCGACATCACACTGATCCATCTTTCAATTCATAACACTGGTCAACAATTTTGAACGAAAAATTTGTTGACTTTGATTTGGCACTTGATTTAGGCTAATTTTGTGGTGCTGATTCCAAAAATGCCACTGGTTTTCTTCTATCACGTCTACTTTTTGCTCTACGGCAGTGGTTCTTAACCTTTTTTCCTCCAGCGCCCCCTTTCAAAAATTATCGTGCTCCAGCGCCCCCCACCTCATATTGTAAGGACTGTAATAAAGACAATGGATAACAGGGAGCACTTCGTCAGCCCCCCTAAACACGATTGTCTTGGGCACCCATAGCGTGATAAACCAAACTCATGAGAGGGCTTGGCCACCAAGAACCCCGTCGCGTGATTTCGATGGTCAGCAAAGTTCATGTGGTCTGGTTGCCTTAGGAGCCAAAATTTTCTATAATGTATGAATGAAATAGGTTGTAATTGCATATATATGTCGCTATAAACTTTTTATTCTCTCAGCCCACGTAATCAGATTTACCAGTAGCACTGAGTGAGCTGTTGCATTAGAAAATGAAGGCCACGTAATTAATAATTGAACATATTTGGGCGTGCCCGTTGGTACAATTAAATCAAAAGTTATTGAAACGCATAAACGTGTTAAACTGAAGTAAGCACGTGATTCAAAATTGGTATTTCGTCACTGGCAAATAATTTTCTCTGATGGATGTTATTTGTCCTGTGGGGAGCAGTTTGCGACGACATGATAATTCGGCACGAGCGATTTGAGCACCTATGGACAATTAGACTTATATACATCTCAATATATATATAAATACGCTCAACATAAGAGCAATCCTCTTCAGCTAAGGTTTTCTCGCTGATGATCTTTTGACACACTTCTCGGAGTCTCATATTCACCGGAACTTCATATGCCTTTGTGCATCGTGGCGTGGTCATGGTCGAAGCCGAAATGTTTATTTATATTTTCTCTAATTATGCGTATTCTTCCGTGGGGGATTCGTAAAAACATGATTTTCAATTTATGTTCATTCACCAAAATAATTTAGAGCACACTTCGAGCTAACCGATTGGGGGTTTGAGTTGCAGCAGTTTCGGTCTTGGTATGAGGTCAGAGTTCAGTCGGCCTTTCTGGGACTTTGGTATTGGAAATATTTCGCGCTTCAATCGCGCTCGAGCACCATTCGACTACAATAAACAATATAATATTTGTGTGTGGCATATTCAGGATCAAATCGAGGTTGTTATATCAACAATCGGGCGCAGTCTCATACCATGTGGTTCGAACCCTCCCGAATTCACATCGGCGATTGGCAATACGGGGAAATTAATGGTATTGGATTTTGTCTTAGTGCTTTGTGTAACTATAAGTAAGTCAACGGAGAATTGGATGCATATATCTGCTCACATTGAATTTAGTACTGTACCCAGCAGGGCTGTGGAGTCGGTAAATTTTACCACCGACTCCAGCTCCGACTCCGACTCCACACATTTTCAATATACCGACTCCAACTCCGACTCCTGAGTCTTTAAACGTAGGCTACCGACTCCGACTTCGACTCATGGGTCTTTAAACGTACCGACTCCGACTCCCGACTCCGACTCCAGCATTATTACCAATTTACTTCGAAAATTATATGCCACATTGTCATACAACCATTAAACATATGCAAACATATGATTAGCGGTGACATGCTAAATTGTTTCATTGTGGCACAGCTCGAATTATCCACTATGCAATTAACCTGAAAGAAAGATTTGCTAAATATCCTTTCTTTTTCAATTTTTTATAACATGGACTCTTTAATATCCTGGAATATATGAATCATTCAAATATGGAAGATATCCAATCCTGTATAATAAAATTGTAGATAAAAAATCCCAAGTGTAGCTCTTGTGTATGAGTCAGCAACAAATAAAAGATATTGAACTTAATAATTTTGTCATTGCACACTATCCTGATTACAAGCACACACACTCTTACTAGTTATAGACATTGGTCACGAATGGAATTTAGTTAAGTAGTCTAAGTAGTCTTATGTCTAGTCTACATGTAGCCTACTTAATCAAATATTCAAGGATTGGGACTTGCAGTCTTTCTTAATCATTTGTTCGACCCAAACAGCTAAGCTACAATACAAATATTTTTAATTTTGTCAAGTGGGAAGCATCGTCTGGTCATATTTACATCATTTTTACAATTTTACAAAACCAGCCTATGCATTTATGCTCTGTCACAGTATCATGGTATAATTCCAAAAATTGCATCAATTTTGACTGCATCGCGAAAACGCATATTGCGATTTTCTTCCCCTGTGCAACTGAGTTTTAATTTGCAAGTAATGTCTAATTTTATCTTTATCAGGGGTGGGCAACTATTTTGGCCAAAGGGACACATGAGATTTACGAACCATTGCGCGGACATCTTTTTAGTTGTCCGATAGGAGTGAACCGAATTAGGTAACATTGCAAACAAGACTTATATCAATACGCTCTAAGCATCGGTCACATTTGCGTAAAATCGTACGGCGTATAGGGCGCGTAAAGCATTTCTTTAGTTTCTTTCCTTTCTCTGCTCTTCTCTCGTTTGCTCGGCGCGTAAAGAGCCTCTTTTCTCTCGTTTTCTTACGCGGACATTACGCGGACCTTACGCGAAGAGAGCGATTCGTACGCGCGTACTGTTGACTTGACGAGTTCATTTGTGAGAATTCACACTCGCAAGGGGTCGATCACAAGCTTGACGTTCAGCTCATTTACGAGATTCATACTCGCAAGGGGTCGCAGATTTTATAGTATTTAATACTGTTGCTACGCGGGAAAATAACTAATGAACTGCTATCACCGAGTTCATTTGTGTTGAATCAGATTCGCAAGGGATCATCTGCGCCTGGCAGGTCTGTTTTAGGAATACCGGTATTGTCTTGTTTCAGCTGTTTACGTTTATGAGTTGAGAAGCCATGTATCGTTGTATTATAGATAACTAACCAATCTGTGGTTATACTGTCAAAGTATCCTATTTATGCAGACGAGTAATATGGATAGTTTTGATTTGAATGAGAGGCTCGTTGAGGAGGTGAGACTGAGACCATTGCTGTATACTGTCTCACTCAATGATCATCACCTCAGGACCAAATCGGGTACGGCGTGGAGGGAGATAGCGGCTTTGTTAGATGTATCAGGTATGAGATGAGTGTTTATAGTGTTGTGCATAGCTAGATATATTGCTTGTAACGTGGACGCCCGGATTGCAGAGTTGGTGGCGAAAACAAGGTGGAAGACGCTTCGTGACCGTTAGGTCAGGACGAAGAAAAATATTCCATCGGGAGCAGGGGCAGATGCTTTACAAAAAAAGTGGGCCTTCGGTTTGCTCATGACTTTTTTGGATCCACACCTTGAAATTCGCAGGTCTGTAATGATATGAGACTTTAAAATAGAGATTTGATTAGTCGAGATTTACGGAGGATTAGCAGATGAAGTTGATCTATATTTGTAGTTTATTCAGAGAGTTTGTGGTCTTTATGGTGGGAATTTTTATAAGTCACCATTTCTGGTATTCTTTTGCAATGATAAATGTATTTATTATTAAACTGTATTTACAGTACATCCAGCAACATGGCGGACTGTTCTTTGGAAGCATCCGTCACAGAGGGTCCATCGACTTCCGTAGCGCCCGACGAACCATCAACATGTAAGTATACTTATAATAGTAAACAGCAGTGTTGGGATCAAGTCACTGCCTTCGAGCCACAAGTCACCTCGAGTCATTGCACATTTTGGATCGAATCAAGTCGATCGATTTTCGAACGTGACTTGAGTCGAGTCAGTCACTCAATTATATATATATATATATACTCATAAATATACTGGCTAACAGGCATTGTATTGCTCACACATACGTAGACTTCTAAACTGTACAATATCGGTTTATAATTATTATTGTTATTACACAGTACAGGTAGTTTGCGGATCTGAAAATTTATGTATTGTATTGTCTTGTAGCAACTCCAGCAAGAAGACCGAAGCGGAAAAGGAGAGCTGTGGCAGAGGAGGAGGAGGAGGAAGAGGCGGACAGTGACATTCAGGCAGTTCTCAAAGTTATTAAGGAGGGTCACCAACGTGTGTAACCTACCGATCTTGAAGACACGCCAGGATTTCATCATGTACCACATGTCGATATTTGCAGGACAAAGTGCTAACGATGCGGTAGGGGTGGTGATTGCAAGGGAGCTGGACAAGCTTGGCACCGACGATGACCAATATCTAAATCAAGTCCGGGTCCTGCTCATCAACACTGCTGCGGAAGCCGTCCAAAGGAAGAGGAATTTCCCCACCATCAACCCAAATGCTTTCACATGATTTTCTATTGCAGCATTGGTATCTGTACCTTGAATTGAGTGCTACCATTGGTATTTGTTCCCCTCAGTGGTACAAAAAAACAGTGTAGCACAGGGGTGGGCAAACTACGGCCCGCGTACTAAAAATCGAATTGTTGCAAGGACTTGATTAAACTTTTCTTAGTAAATTTCACCATAATAATCCTAAGGCAGTTGTCCTCAAAGACGTGTCAAAACTGCTTATATTTGATTGATGGCTAGCATCGTTTCTGCAGGTAATCACATGTGAAAGTAACTTTTTGAAAAACAAGTAGTTTGTGTCATTTGAAATATTTTATAGCATTTGCGGTGAGTAGCTTCTACTACTGACCAACATCTACCAAGCGTACAGATGCTTCATGTTGCAATAGTAAACCTAACATGTAAGTATGCAGGTAAGTATTGATTAGGATAGTTCTTCATGGAAATCAGTCAAGTATATTGTTAATAAATTCCACAAGATTAAGAATGAAAGTAGTAAATGACGAGCGGTAAAAATGAGATGGTATGTGTCAGAAAGCCCAGTCAGTATATCGGATCATGGTCATGTAATTTCAAGAAGGTAATTTTCTGGTATGTAGTATACAGTGTTTCTCAAACTGCTCTTCAATATTTTTGATATCACAGTAAGGGGGCGCTAAATGATGAAGGTGGCCATGTCTAAAAAAAAGTTTGAGAGCAAATGATGTAGGGGCTAGAACAGTCGAGACTAAAGGCCATAAGTTATTCAGCGATACGAGTAGATACTCTTGTCGCCATTGTGAGTTTTACTATGTTATCTTTTAGGTACAAGCAATGGATGCGGCAGCAAGAAGCAATTGTCTGGATGTTGGGAAATAGTCATAATAATGGCTGGGAGATCTTTCATTTTAACCGGGTTTAAACTTTGGTCTCCCCGGTGTTTCTCTCGAGAAACACCAACTCCTACAACCAGTTGTGCCCCGGTTTGCACTTGCACATATTGGGTATCCGGCAATTGCATTAATATAATAAATGAATGGCAACAATTCTTGTTCTTGGTCTTGCTCTACCTCCTCTAGCATTCCAAGTCATAGCCACATGAAAAGAGAGTTGACAAGATTTCCATCATCTCAATGATTTATTAAGATATACTGTAGTGAAACTTCAACAATAAAATGTTGCCTCAGAATATGTAGTCGCATCCCTGGCTATGATACTCCCAGATCTAAGCCTCAGCATTCCTGACAATCATCATCATGGGCAAAGCACTCAAATATAATCAGCAATTTACCAGAGAACTGCACAGATGGTTATGGCAATAGACATGACCATGTCGGTCTGAAACGAAGCACTACGGCCTAAGCAAGTAGTATGGGTTTATAACTACTTCTAGAACAGTTAAGGCAAGATTGCTAAGTAAGTAAGACTCCACTATTTTTCAATTCATCGCTTTGACTTGATGTAGAATAGACAATCCATCGTAATTCCTGGTCCAACTTGAGAGTAAAATAACATCAATCAGTACTATCGCATGTATATATATAAATGATAAATATATATTATACTAATATAAATATATGTGAGAGGATATATAAATATATGTGAGAGGATATATATATATAAGAAAACGGAATTAATACTGAATAATAGTTAAAATGTGAACAATGAACTCAATGCCTGGGTACGTAAGCACCCCGTTGGCTATTGAAATACCCAACAAAATCATTTCTAATAATCCTAGCCTCCTCCGTGTAACGTCTTCCCGTTCTTGTAAGAGACTGCCAATGCGGTCCGGGCTGCTCTGGAGGTCCATCGCCTTCATCTGCCGCAAATTCAAGGTGATGTTGATCACCTGAAAGATAATTATGCAGGACAGTACATGCTTTGACTACATGGTCAGTATTTGCAGGAGTGATTGCCAACGGCCTGCGAAACATTCTAAACCGGGAGGACAAAATGCCAAATGCATTTTCCACAACATTCCTTGC
The DNA here is from genome assembly GCF_051294905.1 of Botryllus schlosseri. NCBI lineage: Eukaryota > Metazoa > Chordata > Ascidiacea > Stolidobranchia > Styelidae > Botryllus > Botryllus schlosseri. The sequence continues at coordinate 16,476,346 of NC_137249.1, read as the reverse complement.
TCGTGACAGTCTGAAATTAAAATGTCTCCGCTCTGGGCAATTCAATGAGGTACCTGGAAAAGGTCGCATAATATGCCTCTGCAGTAGGGCTCTTCAAAAATGACTTTTTTTTTCAAATCGTACTGGCTACTTGATAAAATTGTTAGGTTACCTAATTTAAGCCTACACACAAAATTTGGTACAATTCCAGCCAGTAACCGCTTTGCTATAGGAGAAGAAAGTTTCTATTTATTATATAAAAATACATAATAAAAAATTTTGAAAATTTTCTGTTCACCCCATGAAAGTGTTGGGCTGTCTATAGAAACGATGCCCACCAAATCTGGATCAATTCCAACCAGTGGAAGCGGAGTTATTGCCGTCGAAAAATTTGGATTTGAATAAAATAGTATTTACGGTGACCGATTCTTTGTTTATTTATTATAGTTGTGCTCACCGTAAATACTATTTTATTCAAATCCAAATTTTTCGACGGCACTAATTCCGCTTCCACTGGTTGGAATTGAACCAAATTTGGTGAGCATCGTTTCTATAGACAGCCTAACATTTTCATGGGGTGAACAGAAAATTTTCAAATTTTTTATTATTTATTTTTCTATAATAAATAGAAACTTTCTTCTCCTGTAGCAAAGCGGTTGCTGACTGGAATTGAACCAAATTTTGTGTGTAGGCCTAAATTAGGTAACCTAACAATTTTATCAAGTAGCCAGCACGATTTGAGAAAAAAAGTCATTTTTGAAGAGCCCTACTCTGCAGTGGGAATGCTTCATCTGCGACAAAAACATGAGGACTTGGACTTACACACCCAGGCAAAGGAGCATCTGATGGCAGATCTAATTGGCCAGAGGACAAACGTTTTCCGAAATTGGAGTTGCTGAAGCACTTACTATCGTTGACCCTTCCATATTGACCTATATCAACAGCAATAAATCTCCTCTGAGCATCAACAACTGCCATCAGAACTATACTAAAAGTCTTCTTATAATTAAAATACAATGACCCAGACTTTGCAGGTTTCTGAAGGACCACATGCTTGCCATCAATACTGCCAATACAATTAGGAAAGTTCCACTCATCTCTGAATTGTGATGCACTCTCTATCCATTGTCCTTGTGTGGGTTCTGGCATGTACTCCGCTGCTAAAGCCTGCCAAATAGCCACACAAGTCTCCCTGATCAAGTTGACCACTGTTGACTTGCCGCAGCGATACGAGAAAGCGATTGTTTGGAATGAATCGCCAGTAGCCAGGAACCTAGAACAGTGAAAAATGCAATAGATTCAGATTTTATGTACAGGGCCAGTTCACCACGACTGAAAATTGATTTGAACAAAGTATATTATAATGTTGCTGTGGATGTGTCATTTACCTCAGAGTGATTGCCAGTCGTTCATTTGGAGGAATCGGTTTCCTCATCGCTGTCGTCTGCTTCGAAATGAGAGGTCCAACAATTGACAGCAGCTCGTCGAACTTCTCGGGCGTCATGCGAAAATATGTAAAGAAGTCAGCAGGTCTTTCATATCTCATTTCCTGCGTAAGCCTATACTCTCCCAGCTGATCTCTTCTCTGAAGAATGGGGTGAACCCAGCATTCACGTCTTTTCTTCTGTTTCTTTTTCCTCCTTTCATCCTTCTTCAACGCCAAATAAAGCAAAGCCAGCAGGTCCATTTGGCTGCTTACCCCAGCCAAATCACCCTGCCTTCGAACAATACTCATAGTTTTCAGCGAATGTTGCTTTTACACTACACAATACTATGTCAAGTGCAGATCGCAAACTCCCGAGGACATCGATTGCTTTAGTTTTCGCGCGAAAGTGACTTTGGCCTCGAGAGCGACAACATGCGGAACAGCGCTAAAATCTATTCTCACTTTTTGTTCAGCGATGACGTATCTCTCGTTTTGGCCAATTTAGTGAGAGAGTGAGACTCGTACGCGCGTACGATTTTACGCAAATGTGACTGAGGCTTAAAATTGATCACAATATGTCATGCAACTGTGCAGTGCGCAATCAGGACCTGGTCCCAGACTTGTACAAACTAAACATTTAGTTAGTTGACGGTCAACTAACTAACAGTTTTTGGAGTAGTTCTAGTTCTAGTTGTAGTTGCGGATTTTGAAAATTGCGTAGTTCTAGTTCTAGTTGTAGTTGCGGATTTTGAAAATTCCGTAGTTCTAGTTCTAGTTGTAGCTGCAGATTTTGAAAATTCAGTAGTTCTAGTTCTAGTTTTAGTTGCGCATTTCAAAAAAATATTACTTGCCGAACAACTAGAAAACACTTGTGTGTCCTGCGTGATGAGAACTTTACTCGCGTGACAAGTGAGGTTACTTAGGGTTACTGATGTGGCCTTGACAAAGGCTCAAATGCTCATTGTTGGATCATAGTTAATACATTGATTATGCCGAGTTCACTGATAACTCGGCAAATTTACAACAATCGACAGTGCGCAGCGACACGCGATCTCCCGCTATTTTTGGAATAAAAAAGTTTATGCTGTCAAAAACGCAACCAAACATAGTCAAACTGGTCGCTAAAATCAGATGTACGTTGACGCTATAAAGTCGAACCTGCTGTTTTCTGACGATTTTGTAAGGGACCGCGAGTAATTGAAAATGGTGGTAATGAACCGTTTCGTGAATTTTTTAGAATGTTTGAGAACCACTGTTCTAGTCCGTGACGCGCCTGGCCTTACATGCGAGAATCGCCACTCTCTTTTTCATTAATAACAATGATAACCCCGTCTATTGGGGTTGTGACGTCAGTAGAATTCGTAACCCGGACACTGCTTCGCATTTACTAATGAGATGTCGTAAATCTAATTTCATCACCGCTTCTTGATTAATCATTGGGCCAATGAAAACGTAGCTTTTTCTTCACAAAATCTATTGACCCTCCATTGCCTAACTATACCAGTTATATAATTTAGTCTCTCCTGCGAATTCTTTATCTAGATATATCTATTGCGTTTTCCGGTAGTTTCATTGAATATATACAGAACGTGCCGCAAATAATCATCATCGGTTGTAAGCGCCACTTTTTCCATAATAATAATACTCCAATCTCGCCATTTTCCTTTGGGGGCAGGTTGCTCCCAGGATTATGTGTGAATAAGGAATACAATAATAAACACAATAGGATTGGTCACTACATTCATCTTGAATTATGCAAACATTTTAACATCACCACTTCGACAAAAAATTAGTATGATTACAGCCCAGCACCAGTGACAGAAAACGACCAAGTAATAATTTTGTGGGATGTACCAGTTATAACTGACCGCGAAATTAGGAGCAACCGCCCGGATATGATCATCAAACTAAAAAAGAAAAGAAAATGCTTATTCATTGAACTGGCTGTCCCAGCTGATCAAAATATACTACAAAAAGAATCAGAAAAACAATCGAAATACGAAGACAGCAAAATGGAATGTGAGAAAATGTATCGATGCAAAATAAACATTGTACCGATAGTCAATGGCACTACAGGAGTCGTAAGTAAAAAAAACTCGTGATACATATCCAACAGATTCCGGCTAACGTTCGGTTCGACATGATCCAAAAGATCACGCTATTGGGAACTCTGCATATTCTTCGGAAGGCCTTGAATGCACCACTGGACTAAAATTACACTTGTGAATCACAACAGCATACTTTCTATAATTTCGATTCTTTATTTTCAATCATCTCTGCCTCTAGTCTGTAACCCTTGCCAATTCTTCATCTACTGCAATTCTGTAATCTGACCTCTTCATGTATTGCATAGGTATAACATCTTGACTGTAAAACTGCACTCGAGTTACTGAAAAACTACAACATAAGGTACTCCATATCATAGCTAAGAGCCCCACAGGGGCCTAGTTGTCCATCCCGCAAGTCGCCGCTGAAGAGACTCGGTGTCCTAAACATAGAAGATATGCTGAAACTAGAAATCGCCAAGTTTATGTATCAGTTCCGCTGCGGTCGTTGCCCCGAATATTTCAATGACTTTTTACCTCGGAATCCAAAGCGCACAAGTAGGCTACAACACACGCGCGTTCACGTCGTCCAAATATCATATGATCGACCCAAAAGATCATCGTTCCATCAAATATGCCGGACCTGATGTGTGGAACAGTATCTCGATGGATATCTGACAGTCGACGAGCATGTCCACCTTCAAGTCGAAATACAAGCAATTACTACTAAGTGAATACTAGTCCATCCTCAAGATTACCGGACCACGACTGACCTATCGATCTCGCCTTCCATGACATGCCGCCCATTTTTGTCGCTTGCTTTTTCTATACTATCTTCTTTTACTTATCATTCAGTGTGCATGCCCCCTCTTTATATCGCCTAGGTCTAGGTGGGTGTCTGATTCCATAGACGGCTCCAAGTCGCTTCGACACCTTTCTATCTTTTCATTGTATCGCAATGATGATTACTGAAATTTTAATAATTTACTCCAATCTCGCCATTTTCATTTGGGGGCAGGTTGCTCCCCGGATTTTGTGTGTATTTACCAGTTTTACTGTGAATAAAGAATATAATATTAACTACAAAAGAATAGTGTAAAGTGCTCATACTTACCTATTTTATCGATCGTTTTTCTTTCAGTTATTTTATGCCGGCCTTGTTATTTTCGCGACAGCAACAACTTTACGCACCGTGGTTGACATCTCTATCACATGGTGTATCATTATCACAGCCGGATTTTGCATATTTTACACAACTCTGGTGAATAATCAACGTTATGACATCACGCCGCTGCACAGCGCACAGTGGTTGATAACAGTTCCATGCATTCAAAGGGCGGAGTGAAAGCAGTGATATGGACTGATGCTGCGCAGTTCTTGATCATGATCGCTGGACTTCTAGCGATATTCATTAAAGGTATGATGGTAGTTGGAGGATTTCAAAATTTGAATTTGGCCTTGATCAAAGGCGGGAGAAACACATTTACAAGGTACGTAAAACACACATTCACATATCAGTATAAGAGTTTCCGTTTATAAAATCTATAAAATGGGCGCCGCCTTCTTGGTGTAGTCGAATTGCTGTCAGTATTTTGGGTCAATTATGTTATTTGTGGTTGTTATTAGTGTTTTTAACTTTTGTTTCTCCTCTGTATTGGTTCGTTCTCCCACTAAAAACCAAAACTTTCACGGCCTGCTTTGTCATGCTGTATTTTGAACAATCCTCCGTTCACGCCGTTTAAGTGGCATATAATTCTCGCTAATGTAGGATCTGTTACAATCCAAATATATATCAAAAACGCCGCGGTCCAGTAGCAATTTATCCACCCCTGTGCCTACTTCGTATGGCGAACGACATGCAGCACGACAGTGGTTCATCATCCTGGAGTACGCGAGGCCTTTTCAGTGGGTCCACGAAACCGCTGAAGTTGCGACACCATTTATAACATTTTTGATTTGCTAGGCTTTGGTAGTTCATTCGAAGAAGTTTTGTTTCATAGCTGTTAAAACTTTATGTCTCATACATCAGTAGAATGAAATGAAATATTTCACTATTCAAATTAGTTGTATTCCTCAAATTAGTTATTGCCGTCGAAGAATTAAGATTTGAATAAAATAGTATTTACTGTCGGCACAACTATAATAAATAATTAAAGAATTGGCCACCGTAAATACTATTTTATTCAAATCCAAATTTTTCGACGGCAATAACTCCACTTCCAGTGGATGGAATTGAGTCAAATTTGGCGAACATCGTTTCTATACACAACCTAACAATTTTATGGGGCGAACAGAATATTGTGAATTTTTTTATATTAATTTTTACATAATAAATAGAAACTTTGTTCTCCTGTAGCAATGCCGTTACTGGTTGGAACTGAAGCAAACTAGGTGTGTTGGCTTAAATTAGGTAACCTATAACAATTTATCAAGTAGCCAGTAGATTTTGAGGAAAAAAGTCATTTTTGAACACCCCTAGTGAAGAGCTATGTTTGTAGTTAGAATTTGTTGACGTGAACATAACTTCCGAACGAGCTCATTTCTCGCTGGTGATTAGAAAGATAATGAGGATCTGAAAACTAAATAGTCACACGGGCGCTGCCATGTCTGCTCTTTTCGGCGATCAATCAACGTATTATGCAAAACTGAATTCAGCCTTCAAGGCACGCGATGTGTCGTGTGAAGCAAATTCGAGGGGGATATTGATTGCCAACAATTTTCATGTGTCACACATTTACAAACTTCACATCGAGTGCGGTTTTGATCGTTTGCTATAGACTAGAATTATTTTGCGCACAATTTCAAAATTTCGAAGAAATCTCTCGCAGCACTCTTGCGATACGTAAATGGCACTCTAGGTAAACTGGTTGAGAACCACTATTTGAGCTGGCATTGTAGAAATAGGTGAGCCAGTTTGTAACGAAATGAAAATAAATTGATAACTTGAATAATATAAACAACATAAATGTAATGCCATCCGAAGCGAAGTATAAATCAAACATGGTGGAATGTTAGTAAATATTATGTTAAATTAACTTTGGAACTTTATGTGGCAAAGCCTTTTATTTTACAAGATTCGACTACGGTGTACTAACAAGAGTCTCACCACTGGCCAGGATATTTGGAGGTTTTATGAGTAGTATGGCTAGGTATGGTACGTCTCAACAGTCAATTCAGAGGTATCAGAGCTGCAGTACAACGTCTCAAGCCCGCAGGCAAGTACCGTTCAAGTTCACGTTTATTCATTCACCGTTATAATTAGGTTTGCCTTTAAAACATATAAGGTGTTTTAAATCACTTCGCAAATGTTTTAAACAGTGCATTAAACAAATTGCAATTGTATAATAATGCCATGATTGTGTATTTGGTTATGGTTGTATTAGGGCGAGTATCGTATTGTCATTGTGAGCCGTGAGCCCTTGCGATGCGTTGACTCTTACATATTGAACCAGATAGTCCAATCACTTCTCACACCCAGGATGAATATGGCCGGCCAAGGCATTCACAGTCCGACCGGGATTCATGCCGTGTATGAGTCTGTCATCCCAGACACCAGTATGGTGGTGGAGGGGCCAGCGGCCACAGGCACCTTTTTAAAAATCCTGCTTGTGCCAGCTCTCTGGAACCAACAGGGCAGGGATTTTCGCCGGGCGCTCCGGTTTATCCCGAGAAACCCCTGTTGGCCTCACCCTAAACAGAGACAAAACTAAGATGAAGAATAAAGAAACCTGGAGTAACTATATGGGTTCACTGTGTCCAACGACACACTTTAACACTATTACCATCGGGGATTGGCTGCAGCTGGATGCAAAACCTCAGCTGTGGTCACAACATTCCCACGGTGGGAGGTTGGCTGCGGTTCCTCCAGACCTCTCAAAAATAATTGTGTAAATATGTTCGAAAAATCATGTATCGGACGAATGGCACCACAACCACAGATATAGTCGGCGTATACGATATGGGATGGTTGAAACCCCGAAATCGTCACCGGATTAGCAGTTATAGCACGTAGTTATATATCATTGAAATGACATGGATATTTGGATGATGATTACCACCGATCGTAAAAATGCAACATACCGATGTAGTTCTGGTTAAAAAAAATTTATGTCAAAGTAACCATGTTGTATCTATATTTTCAATTGTAAATATCAATCCACTGTGCCGTCACAATTGAAGAAGCGTGACGTCATAACCAAAACAACAACAATAAAAGCGATTTTTATCCAGGGGCCATGTCTTAAATTCATTTTTGTTTTAAATGCAAACCTATAGCTTATCGTAATTTTGCAGAGAGTGGCAGGTCTCTGTATACCAACAAGTTGTATTAAGAAGACTGGCTAACAATCGACTAGCTAATTATAACCAACCAACCAACCTAACAACCAAAGTAACTGTCTGTCTCGAGCTAAGTATCATCTGAACTGCGTCCAGGGCATCTTCGGTGAATATGATAACGGGAACTCTGGTAGGCCTTGCACTTACTGCGATTGGTCTCGTATGCTACGCCCTCTACCAGTCTTGCGATCCAATCGCCTCTGATGACATTGCTGCGATCGACCAACTCATTCCATACACTGCGTTGAACCTCTTCGATGGCATTCCTGGTATTACGGGATTATACTTTGCCGCCATTGCTAGTGCAGCTTTAAGGTAATTGAAGTATCTTTCTTGTCGGATTCGTGCATTGCGTACAGTTTGCCATTTTCCCACAGCACAGTATCATCTGCGATTAATTCCACTGCAATCAACGTCGTTGAAGATTTTCTGTGCAGTTACTGGAAAAGGTTGAGGAAGTCTCAAAGTTTGAAGGTCACTGTCGGGAAAATATCCGGTAGATTGTGATTCAGAGAGAAAACATCGAAAAAATGTTAATTACGTTCATTTTACAGTCGCAGTTCTGGGATTTGTTTCAATGGCAATCGCCATTATGGCGTCCTATTCATCGTCCAATATCTTTCAGCTTGCATTCACAGTCACTTCAATCACGCTAGGCCCTCTCACAGGATTATTTATTTTGGGATTTTTTATCCCGAAAACGAATGCTAAGGTGAGACGAGATAATAGGATCGACCTAATCTGCAATGCGTGAATATCCAAAATACAGTGGATATTACAAGCATGGTATAGCATTAGTCCTTGCCCAAAGCATGCATATTCAGGATTCCCTTGTCATAGGCATGGTGGTAATGGACGCAGTGTGAGTACACTATGGGTGTGAGCGCGTCTGAGACTTTGCGAATTGGCATAGGTAACCGCAGCTATGTGATTAATAATATACAGGGTTGCCATACCGTCCTCATTTATAAGAAATGTCCTTGTCTTCTACTTGCATTATTTTGTCTTATTTTCAACAACTGCAGAACTTCGATCGTTTTCCTGTGGTACCTGCGTTGAATAAAATTCTAAAATTATGCTTTTGCGTCGAGATTTTATGACATCATAAATGAACGGAACTCCCGTGGGGTACACCAGTGCTCTTCAACCTTTTTCGACGTGGTACACCCTTTTAACGTTTGCTCAAAACTCGTACACCCCTGTTCAGTGTTAAGTAGGGGTCCTAAAAAATGACTTTTTTCCTCAAATCGTACTGGCTACTTGATAAAATTGTTAGGTTACCTAACTTAAGCCTATACACACCAAATTTGGTTCAATTCCAACCGGTAGCCGCATGGCTACGGGAGAAGAAAGTTTCTATTTATTATATAAAAATCAATAACGAAAAATGTGAAATTTTTCTGTTCACCCCATGAAAGTAGGCTATTAGGTTGTCTATAAAATGATGTTCTTCAAATTTGGTTCAATTCCAACCAGTAGAGCGGAGTTATTGCCGTCAAAAAATGGATTTTAATAAAATAGTATTTGGTCACAGGATTTTAATAAAATAGTATTTGGTCACAGAGTCTATTCGCAGCCAGTTAGGCCGCCCGCCACGCAAATGGGAATTTATTTCGTGTCAGCCCCAAAACAGCATGACATTACGAACGATAATCAACCTAAATGTAACAGAATTGGGGAGAGAGTAGGTAAAGCTACTGCTGCAGAAGCGGTAATTCAGATCAGCGATGATAGCAGGCGCACCAGCCTACTGCGTATCAGGCCTGCCTCACACCACACACACACACACACACACACAGTCGATAGTAGCACATGGGCTGCAAGAGATGTCAGTAACCTCAGATCGTATGCTGCTATACACAGTCTATTGTCGCTAATTTGCATCACTAATAACAAAATACTAAATTGCAAATGTATGGCGAAATATTGGACATAAAGTCGGGATTTTAAAACAAAAGGGTTTCGATTTCAACATGGAAGCTGTTTCGACCCTGGCTGGCTACGTCACTTCGTTTATGTGCATTGCGGTATTTATTAACGTCGGGTAGGAAGTACCGATTCAAGAAGTCTGAGCTATCCTCAATAATCACTAAAAGACAAATGACTAGCTGAACACATGTTTGTTAACTGCATACTTTCCAACACCAAACGGAACCGCTGGTCTATTGCCGACGGCTAAATGAATAGGAGAAATATTTGCTTATGACATCACATTCAAGCGGTGTACAGTATTACATTTGAGATAACATCGTACCATATTGCTCATTAACGTGAGCGTCGACATGTACTGACCCTTAAACCTGCCTTTGTGATAGCTAGCCATCGGCTCATTGTAATTCGGATCTGGTACACCCCTGTACACCCCATCCGAGTGGTACACCTTTTGCAAATTCTGGTACACCCTAGGGTGTGCGACAACCCCAGTTGAAGAGCACTGGCGTACACACCACATGATTTGACTTCTAAGTGGTGCGATAGCTAGGGCAGTGAGTGGTATAGCAGTTTCAGCTGTATCCTACCAAGCTATCGCAGCGGATGTCATTTTAGTAGTAAACAGCAGCATACGCGACAATTGCGAGATGACGTGCGCCACCTCATCACTATATTTACGAGGTGGCGGCCGCCTCGTACAGAATGCTCAAACGCCACAGTAATTTGTAATTAGTAATTTGTAATTAGTAATTTGTAATTAGTAATTTGTAATTCGTGATTAGGCGAATCCACCCCACCTCGTCAGAGACACCCCACCCCACCTCGAATCCACCCCACCTCGTCAGAGACAGTCAATATAATCAGAAAACAGTTGTCGCTAGGCGAGCAACTCAATACGATTATAGATAACTAACCTACGGATAGATGGGCAACACGTGATTCACGGTCGAGAGCCCAGATGCCGTCAGATTTGTTGTCGCTTCATAGCATGAAGCGGCAGGTTATTGGCCAGATTGATGTTTGGTGCAGATAGGATATAGGGCAATCACAACAGGTTATTTAGTGATACAGTACACAGGCACTGGCGCGGCTATCATTGCATTAATATCAGGAGGATATTTCATGAGCAAAATAAGTCATGATATTCACTCCATTATTAATTGGTTTCAATATTGACTTCGGCTGAGATTTCCTTGAACTATTTTGGTTTGTATAATCATTAGAGCGGCCATTTTTTGACATGTCAAAATTTGTCAAAATCGTAGTGGTAAAAAGTTGCCTATTTCTGAGCCAAAAACGTTTTTCGATGCTAAACTACTTCGTTAGGACAGCTATAGTTCCTACCAGAAAGGCAGAAATCAAGATAAGAAGTTGGCTACAATTTTAACATTATGTGGTCAAAAAAACGCCCTAATAATCAGAGATAGGTTTTAGTATGTATTGCTAAATAAAGAGAATATGTTTTCATAATCCAGGCATAATTAATATGGAATAATTATATTTCGAATTACTGACTGAGGATATCATGTGTGCGTAGGGCTTGGCACAATGATTCTCGAATCCGAACATAATATGATTGCGGTGGAGGATGCATCAACGAGTCACAACTGGAGCTATTTCACTTCGAAGTCAGCTGTCATAAAATAATCCAGTTTTTGGGCAACATAGTCTTCTTGCTTTGCATGTTGATACTGCCTAGCCATGCAAAGATTCCTCCTATGTAAAAAAGAGGTAAACCAACACTATGGCTGAAACCTTGACGTTGGTGTGTTGGCTTTTGTCCAATATCAGCTGGCAGTCCACTTCGCAATGGTGACATATCAAACTGACACATATATCCTCAGTATTTATTATTTTCAATATTTAATATTATCTTATATATATTATTCAATCGACTTTCGCTTGGGTATTGGGGATGCATCGTAGGGCTTTGCCGATCTTTTCATTGCCTTTGATTGGGTGACATGATGGATGTCGTACGCTAGCTGTGGAATATCCGGATTTGTCCGTCTTCTCCCCATTTGTCTCTGCAATCACAATCCCAGTCAATAATCTAACGCCTTATTACGTTTAAGTATCTTACTAAATTTCCAAAAAATGCCTCTAGCACATCTTGCGTGAACGTTCCAAGGGCCAACTTGGGCATTTCTTCGATGAGACGATCGCATAGACCCACCATATTCCGTGACGTGAAAATTAGGCCCAGGTTATTGCTGGGACAAAGAAGATTCCATTAGATGGACTCTTTACTGATCCAAATCCGTAGGCTCCTGAAAGGCCAATTTTTCTATGCTCCGATCCTCAGCATCTCCCCAAGGTAGCTTTACCTGATAATTTTAGATCATATTATATTGTAGTACGGTGAGCACTACCAGAGGTGGTCAAAGTAGTCAAGAAAGCTACTCAAGTAGAAGTACAAGTAGCGATGAAAAAATCTACTCAAGTATGAGTAGAAGTACTTCTTCCATAAGCAACCTAAAACTACTTGGAGTAGAATTAGAATTGACTGACTTTAAAGCTACTCAAGTAAGTAGTTTTGAAAACTATCGTAATTCGTTCGCATGGACTGCCAAAAGCTATGAGGAAGGAGTAAAGAGCTTGATTCATATTGATGCATCCCAGGCGGGGTCAATTTTTGACAGAATAGGCAGTCGTCCATATCATGGGATGTAAATGATAGTATTGATATGGAATGTGCTACTAATTCTTTGTTTACTTGAACACCCCGTTTTAGAGAATATCATGGCATGGTGCCCTCCCCCATATTATAAGGCGCCTAGTTTAGTCAATGAGCATTGGTGACAAGTTGTGTCGGATACGGCTTCAACACTTTGCGCGATTAGTAAACGTTAATTAAAAATATGGCAGTTCGTATGTTTTCAAAATGTTTACACAATAACTGAAACAATGACAATAATGCCCGTAATTTGAAGAAAAATACAAAAAAAGCGGTAATATATAATGTGTCGTTTGTCCAGAAAGTTTCAACGGTGGTCTGCTAGAACAGGTCTAAGTCTAACGTTAAAAAAAGTAAAGGTTCACTTTTCCGGATTTGGACACGTCATGTTACTGCTAGATTGCGAAACGATAGTATCAAATGTTATGGTGGGGGGGGGGGGGTATACTTACTGTGATACTTTCGTTTAAACATATTTGTCACGCCGTATCTACTGCGCGCGAAGCGCAACGAAAATTTTTTGACCTAAAACAGATGGTTCAATAATCAATGTCGTCACATGCCGCATTAGTTATCCGATATGCAGCCTGGACGATGAAAGAATTGCATGGCTGGGTGAATTTGCGGATCGATTATTGAGTTGGAAGGTCAGTTCCTCATAGTTATTATTCGAGGTATTTTCGGGTCATCATGTAATTTAGAAATATGCTTCAAGTCGTGGTGAGCCAAAACGAATGATGGCAAAACCCACAATGGAAGGCCTAATTTTCACGTCACGGAATATGGTGGGTCTATGCGATCGTCTCATCGAAGAAATGCCCAAGTTGGCCCTTGGAACGTTCACGCAAGATGTGCTAGAGGCATTTTTCAGTCGAGCTCAGCTGCGCGCCTCTTCAGATGCACTGTCTAAGAATTATCAAGGTGAAATACACTAAGAAAAAGTTGATCAAGTCCCTGCATTAATTCGATTTTTAGTACGCATTGTATCAATATTTTTAAAAAGTTTATTTAGACTCTCGCGGGCCGCACAGAACGGTGTTGCGGGCAGCATGCGGCCCGCGGGCCGTAGTTTGCCCACCCCTGCGTTAGATTATTGACTGGGATTGTGATTGCAGAGACAAATGGGGAGAAGACGGACAAATCCGGATATTTCACAGCTAGCGTACGACATCCATCATGTCACCCAATCAAAGGCAATGAAAAGATCGGCAAAGCCCTACGATGCATCCCCAATACCCAAGCGAAAGTCGATTGAATAATATACATAATATAATATTAAATATTGAAAATAATAAATACTGAGGATATATGTGTCAGTTTGATATGTCACCATTGCGAAGTGGACTGCCAGCTGATATTGGACAAAAGCCAACACACCAACGTCAAGGTTTCAGCCATAGTGTTGGTTTACCTCTTTTTTACATAGGAGGAATCTTTGCATGGCTAGGCAGTATCAACATGCAAAGCAAGAAGACTATGTTGCCCAAAAACTGGATTATTTTATGACAGCTGACTTTGAAGTGAAATAGCTCCAGTCGTGACTCGTTGATGTATCCTCCACCGCAATCATATTATGTTCAGATTCGAGAATCATTGTGCCAAGCCCTACGCACACATGATATCCTCAGTCAGTAATTCGAAATATAATTATTCCATATCAATTATGACTGGATTATGAAAACATATTGTCTTTATTTAGCAATACATACTAAAACCTATCTCTGATTATTAGGGCGTTTTTTTTGACAACATAATGTTAAAATTGTAGCCAACTTCTTAGATCTTCATTTCTGGTAGGAACTATAGCTGTCCTAACGAAGTAATTAAGCATCAAAAAACGTTTTTGGCTCAGAAATAGGCAACTTTTGTACTACTACGATTTTGACATATCAAAACATGGCCGCTCTAATGATTATACAAACCAAAATAGTTCAAGGAAATCTCAGCCGAAATCAATATTGAAACCAATTAATAATAGAGTGAATATCATGACTTATTTTGCTCATGAAATATCCTCCTGATATTAATGCAATGATAGCCGCGCCAGTGCCTGTGTACTGTATCACTAAATAACCTGTTGTGATTGCCCTATATCCTATCTGCACCAAACATCAATCTGGCCAATAACCTGCCGCTTCATGCTATTAAGCGACAACAAATCTGACGGCATCTGGGCTCTCGACCGTGAATCACGTGTTGCCCATCTATCCGTAGGTTAGTTATCTATAATACGATGCCGCAATCATAACTCATTCGCGTTATACGCAAGAGACGAGATACAGATCAGACCTGGGCAAAGTACGACCCGCGGCGCTATTCTGAGCGGCCAGCGCAATGTTGCTTCGATATCAAAACGCATCACCTACTATTTTGAATGTTGATGCGTGGATTAAAACCGCAGGCTGTCAAAAATGAACCGCAAGTTCGATCACTATGAAGCCTGATCAATGATATGCCGCGATTACGCAACCTACGTAGCTCGCATGGGTAATCCAGATTCAAAATAAAGCCAATGTAGCAAAGGGTGCCGTAACAAATGAAGTCACAAGAAGTCACTCTTTCCATATAGTTTAGTGCTAAAGTTAAAGAGTGTTCTCTCTTGTTTCGGCGAAGTGGACCAAGGAGAGAAACGGACGTGGTAAAATGGTTGCCGGAGAACCCGGCCCTTGGAGAACCCGGCCCTACCAACTCGGCCCCCGGAGAACCCGGCCCTTGGAGAACCCGGCCCTCGGTGTATTCCTCGGGAAATTTTGAAATTAAGTGTATTCACAAGTATTAATATGAATTAATAAAGTAATAATGTTATTATCAACTGATTTGTCGGTCTTGTAAGGAGGTCAGGGCATGCGTAGGTCACGCAGTCACGGAGTGATCAGATCACGTGATCACGATTGCGTGGTCAGCTCATTGTTGAATTGACTTGGCGAGGGGCGGACGTGCGACGTTCGACATCCTCGTATCTGTTCATGACATCGCATTGGGTCTTATCGCATTGTATATTGTGTGTGACTTGTTCAGATGAAAAATATATCCCAACGATTGTTATTGCTCACATATCAACCACGAGTGGTCTGCTCGTTATTGCAACTGTAGGTTGAGGTGGGGTGTTAGGGTTGGGTAGGGTAGGGGGGAGGAGACATTAGGGTTCGGGGAGTGGGACATTGGGTTCGGGTAGGATACTAGGGTTGGGGGAGGTGGGATAATAGGGTTGGTGGGGGTGGGATATTGGGGTTAGGGTTAGGATATTAGGGTTGCCGGAGGTGGGATGTTAGGGTTGGGGGTGGGGGGATATTAGGGTTGGGGGAGGGGGGATATTAGGGTTGCCGGAGGGGGGATATTAGGGTTAGGGTTAGGGTAGGATATTCATCATCATCATCATCATTGGTTTATTAGCAATTTTATCAGTTCAATACACCACAAAAAATGCGATACAATGAAAAGACAGGAAGATGTCGAAGCGACAAGGAGTAGTCTATGGAATCTGACACCCACCTTGGCCTAGGCGATGTAAAGAGGCATGCACACTGAATGAAAGTAAAGAAGATAGTATAGAAAAAAGAAAGCGACAAGAAATAGGGCGGCATGTCATGGGAAGCGAGATCGATAGGTCAGCCGTGGTCCGATAATCTTGAGGATGGACTGTATTTATTTAGTAGTAATTGCTTGTATTTTGACTTGAATGTGGACATGCTCGTCGACTGTCGGATGGCCGGCGGGATACTGTTCCACACATCAGGTCCGGCATATTTGATAGAGCGATGATCTTTTCGGTCGATCATATGATATTTTGACGACGTGGACGCGCGTGTGTTGTACTTGTGCGCTTTTGATATTAGGGTTGCCGGAGGTGGGATATTAGGGGTAGGGTTAGGGTTGCCGGGGTGGGATATTAGGGGTAGGGTTAGGATATTAGGGTTGCCGGAGGTGGGATATTAGGATTGCCGGTGAATACAAAATTTCCCGAGGGCTTGGTACACATTTAATGCATTTTTAATTCAAAATTGCATTCACCGAGGTCCAGAGTAGTCGAAAAACACCTTGAATACCACAACAAATAGACCACGCGTGCTTGATATACAAAATTTCCCGAGGGCCGGGTTCTCCAAGGGCCGTGTTCTCCGAAGGCCGAGTTGGTAGGGCCGGGTTCTCCAAGGGCCGGGTTCTCTGGTAATCGGTAAAATGACAGTCATATTCCAGTTACAAGTAAAGGTTAACCTAGACTTTAGATGTCGTGGGATTCATGAGGCACTTTTTAATAACAAGGAATTGCTCGAGCAGATTGTTTCTACCAAAAATTATGGAATGTGATTTGCCACGATTCATATAAATACAAAGTATGTACAAAAACGCTTTTTAATGCTAATCTAATTTTCCGACTGTCCTTATTTTTGAATCCATGTCGATTGCAATCCTGATTACATATTTTTGAGACGGCAATCGTAATAAATTACCCGTCAAGTCTATGTTCGTGTTTAGATCACATTGAAATCGCATCCACACCAGCGTCAAAACAATGTTGCACGCCCGGAATAGCTTTCTAGTTGAGATCATTCGAAATAAGCACATTGAATATATGTGTTTGATTTTTGTTGTTTTCGGCATTAAAGAATGCCACAAAATGAAAAATTATGCATGAGCATGCGACACTTGAGCATGTGACACTAAAAACCCTGAAATAATTCTTAACCCAACTCTAACTTTACCCTAATTTTCTTCTCTAACCCTTAACCTACCCAACCCAAACAGGCATAAGTGCGGCATGCTTTTGTGTCGTAATATGCTCATATGTAGGCCTACAGTGTACACACAAACTAAAAAAAAAAATTTTCGCCTGTAGCAGGAATTGATGAACATTTTGGTATGAATTAATAAAATTATAATCATTTTGTTCAAATCGAAAAAAATGTTCCGCACAAACTAAATCAATTTTTGACACAGGTCCAAATATGGAAAAAATTTAAAATTCAAAGATATTCTTTGCTACAAATTTAATCTTCAAATATATGTCCTTTTGCATTTCTTGTAAAGTTCATCCATCAATTTGACTTCCCTTTCTGTTATTATGTTAGTGCCAGGGACATCTTCGACGGACATATCCGACTTCTAATGGGGTTTGGGGGTACTTTATCGCTGCAGGACATTCGACCGCAAAGATAGCAGCAAATAATCTTTGGTATATTTTAGAGCCCGACCGATATTTGATTTCTGGTCGATACCGATAAAACCGATATCTCACATCTTGACCGATAGCGCCAATACATTTAGCCGATATTCAAAAGAAGTTGGATGTATACATAAACACAAGAGGGCATTTATTTGAACATCTTTACAGTCATTGTTATACTTGAACATGAAATGAACTGCATCTGGACACCTGTAAAGTGTAAGCTATATGAAATATATCAATATTCTCAGTCTAGCGGTCAAAGATTATAGTTTTCTGACTTTCTACCTCCATGTTGTGACGTCACACGCAAATTGTCGTTAATTTTTCAGCTCCAATGGCCGATACCGATAATTCTTTCAAAGTGTGATATCGTCTCGATATAATCGACAAACCGATAATCGGCCGGGCTCTATTATATGCCACCTTTAGACATCTGGTTAGAATACCAGTCTTCCTGACACGCATTTGCGATGAATAAGCATGTTATCTCCAGAGTTATTCTCCACCTGGGGATTTGGAAGTACGCAATAATGGCCCTTGAGCACCATCTCGCATTGCGTAGAGGTGGAAATTTATGCCATTTGATTAGTGGTAATCTAAACTATTTTCTTTGAAAGAGCGGCATGTTCTGCACATGTTATAGATAAACTTAAAATCATCCCTACGTCCTCGGTTTTCTAATATTTTCATCTGAAATTCTGGCTTGGTGGATTGCACCTAGTTTTCATAGTGTTTTACCACATCATCTCCAAATTTGTAACTGAGAGTTGGATTTGTTGAAGACGTTGGATTGAAGAACTCTAATGTATGCTTTAAGAATCGATAATATGATGTTGGCAGACAATATATTGTGGTTTATGAAAACCCATGCTCATCATTGCATTTCGCAGTTTCGAAACAACGCCATTCTGCCGTCCAGTATCAACAGATGCTATACGGTGTCACATATGATATATCATATTTTCAAATTTTCCTATGCATCATATTCTTCTAATCGGTTTTCTAGACCGCTAAAAATACCCAGAGTTGTCTACTTTCGCCTTTTCGAACACCCAGTTTGATTTGTGTCAGACAAATTGAAATTATACGATATATACAGTCTACGTCTAAAATTGGAATTAATAATTATGTATTAATTATTTAATATTGACTGTAAACAAGATCACGATAGGAATAATTCAATCTGGGCGATCAAAATGTACCAAAATACTATTTTAAATCTTTGCAATTGGAATTGAGTCAGTTAAATTCAAATCAGTCGGTATATATATTATATAGTCTGTATCCACAAAAGAAAGCCTATCCTTCATACAGTAAAAACTGGAAAATTTTTGTACGGGAGGTTTTTGTTCAAACAGTCTTAACTTTTGTGAGTTTTGAAATCAGGACACTAAAGTTCATCATTTGTGACTACAGGACACACAAAATTTTGAATTTTTTTCTAGTCATAACCCTAGTACACACACCGTCATTTGCATCCAGTGGAGTGTACCTATCTATTAAGTGGTTATCTCCGAGCACGGTCGTTGGTTTTATCGCGGGAAACTCAAGGAGCTTAAAATGGATTTGTAAATGGGAATAGAAAATGACATGCCTGTGAATGTGTCGAATAGCACGCGTAACTTATAATCTCATCCTCATTTATTGAATTTTAATGTTGTTGTTTAAGGGAGCTACACTCGCGTTCGTCATCAGCGTAGCGTTTGGAGTGTTCATGTTTGTCGGACACGAATTTTTGAAAGAGACGTATCAGGATGTTATTCTTCCGACCTACACGTATGGATGCTTACACGATGACATCACCCAGGCTACGAATGTAACTGCATCTTCTGAACTTTTTACAACGTCATCACAGGGCCTTGAGTAAGTTTCATTATTAAAGTTCCTCGGTCGAGGTTGAGTTGAAAATCCCTATACACAAATGCTGTGGTCTACGCATTCATCACATTTGACCATTTGCATAATAATAATAATAATAATACAATGTCATAACATATGCTCCGCATATCCTAACATAAGATAGCACATACATCTGATTGTATCATTTGGCTATTGCTAATTTTGCAGAAGTGGTCAGCAACGAAGTACTTATGCTTTTACGAAGTACTCAAGTAGTGTTCCTGTATACTTCCAGTACTTACTCAAAATACAATTTTTCGCTACTTCACCTTTTACTTTGTTATATTTTGTGACTTACTTTTTTACTTTGTGCGCAATTTATAGTTTGTAAAGTAGAAGTATCATGAGTGGGGTGATTATTTTGTGACATTGCAAAAAAAAGCTAAATTGTAGCGTTACGTCAAAAAACTGTCAAAATTGTTTACAATGTCAAAAAGTGTTTGCAAAGGTCATTTTGTTCGCTTCGTAGAGGTTGCACTATCGGTGAACTTTTTACACCTTGTAGGCTACTTTATAGTCTCAAGGTTGTAGATAGTCCATTGTCTACTCATTGTGAATGCTAAACATCGAAGGAAACAAATAAGTTGATGTGGCGTGATGACCGACACACTAAATTTTTAGTCGATCAGCAGTTTTTTTAAAGCTCATGCCGAAATCTCAAGATGTTAACAAATGTCAGGTCTGGGTTGTGGTCAAAAATGGTGATGCAGAAAACAATGTCGGTAGGGTTGCATTTAAAACAAACGGTGTTTCAAACCAAACATATTTTAAACAGTGTTTCAAACAAACACCTTTTTGAAAAAAAAATGGTTTGTTTTCAAACACTGTATAGTTACGCCATAATTGTGTAAATACTTTCGGAAAACATGTCGTATGAGCCTACTGACGATTTGCATCCAATATCGTCGACGTACACGAAATGGAGTGGCTGGAGCCCTCGAAATCGTCGTTGTTTCGACAGTTATAGCAAGTAGATATTGATAAGTGGATTGGATCTTCTGGTGATGATGACCGTAAAAAAGCTGCATAACGATGTAGTCCTGGTTAAAGATATTTTTGGTCTATGCATGACAGTGTAGTCGTAAGAACTTTTCGTCGAAGGAGCCATATTCTCCCTATACTTTCAATTGCTAATGCTCATACACTGTGACGTCACAATTCAAGATTGTTGACATCATGGCTAGAAAAAAGACAAAAAAAAATACATGTTTTAAACATGGGTCATGATTTGAACATGTTAGTTTTAAGTTGATTTTAGTTTTCAAGGCAACCCTAATTGTCGGTGTGAAGCCACCTAACACTCCAGCAGTATACACACTGGAATCCAATGCTGTCAACAAACAATTGCTTCAGTTGAACGTTTTTTCTCTATTGTTGCCAAGCTACTTCGTAAGGACAGACAGTTTCAATCAGAAATGTACTACGATTCTAACGTTATGCGCACCAGTGCCTAGTTTAGACTCTTGAACGCAAAATTTTGTAATAATTTGGTTTTTGAACGTCAAAATTGTCAAAATTTGGATTTCTTAGTGCTAAATCGTCCGTTTCGTATGTCAAAATATAATCGTCTTAATCACGAGAGAGAGAGAGAGAGAGAGAGAGAGAGAGAGAGAGAGAGAGAGAGAGAAAGAGAGAGACCACGACGGAGAAATTCAGGGACTGTTTTCGCAGGGAGTCCCAAATTTTCGTCGTGTTGCGGGAGAAATATATGTATGGAGCTTGCAATATTTTTCTACGAAAGTATTGATCAATATAATTTATGTAAACGTTTAGTGGTTCATGTGCGCAATGTCAGGCCGCATAGTGGTCCATATGAAACTTTCATCACAGTAGATAGGGCCCAGTAAAACATTTGGAAGTATACGATCTACAATATATTCGGTCACCTCCCTAATCGCGCAAAGTATCTGTTACAACTTGTCCACATCGTTTATCGTATTATTAACTATGCTCCTGGTAATACGGGGAGGGAGCCGTGTAGACATGTTCCAAAAAGAATCACTCGAGTAGCCTAAATAGCCTAACAGCTACTATTCTGTTGAAAACCCAACATTTGTATCACATGATGCGGTCGAATCCTTATACTGTTGAAAATATATATCTCCTGATGTGTCGACACCGACTACATAAATATCAGTTTTCAAGATTTAGCGGTCCGCGATAGTGTATTTATGACTACTTACTTACTGGAGTAGTTTTCAAAGCCAAGAAAAAAGGAGAGAAACATTTGAATATTGCTAATTTTATCTCGGAGCATTACCAAAATAGTTTCTAGTAGGCATCGTCACAAGATATTTGAGGTTTTCGACCATCATGCAAAAGAAATTGCAGCATGAACTGGCGGATATTTGTAAATTCATATGACTACAAACAAAATCACCGATATGAGCGTAGCGACTAGTTCACCTTCTTACCCGATGTAGCATATATTTTAATGTACTGAATGTCGATATAACCAATATCATTTCATAATCCGCTACTTAGAGTTCTGACGTCAACTTGCCGATAGACAGATTGCGTATAGCTTATTTTGCACCTACATTATCACGCTGAACTCTTTCAGGCATTCTGCAATTCAGAATCTGTACAACCTAAATTTCAACCTGCACGGGTTGATACTCATGCTCGGAACGATAATTATTGGATATCCGTTGTCCTTGGTTACAGGTAACGTGATCTCAATACCGCGCATAGGCATATATGATTTGCTACACCAGTCTAATTGTTTTATTGACCAGGTCCGGCTGATCCTGCAATGAGCGATCCGAAGTTATTCATTCCCATCGTGGATAATAAGCGCCTTCCCACACACGTGAGGAAGTTTTTTCGCTTCGGCGTACCCGAACAAGACGAATGCGACATCAGATCACAAATTTCTACAATTATGGTCGAGGATAAAATGTAAATTGTTATAATAATTCACTCCAGACAAATATTTTAATCGAGCTCTTCTGGAGAATTTTGATTTTGTTTATAAATTGTTTCCTAATTCCATTGGTGCTGTTGATGAGAAGACAACGATCCGTTGAAGCTATAAAAGCCGTATCCGAGTCTGGCTAGAACTTGACAGGGTAGCGGCCAGATAATATTTTGGCATTTTTCCACGTGTTGGAGGTACAAGAAAACACATGCGATATTTGTAATATTCATATATCTATGTCATATGATGTCTCTCACTTTCATTGCTGGAATTTTCTATCATCGGATATTCGTCGCTGGCAATTTCTAATGCATATGTGTGTCATGTCAGCCAACATCATCATTGAGTAATTATTATCATTGAATGAGTCGTCCTATAGCTTTGTATCACAGCCAGTTTGAGTTATAAATACCAACTACATTCTTCACATGTTCTAGTTCGAGGGTTTCAACCTCATCACGCCAGTAAGTGTGTCGTACACAGATAAGAATACACAATCTTTTCACTGAGAGTTCAGTACAGGGGCGATATGGCAACTAATGCTCTATGGCCCACTGAATAAAACGTCGTGGCCTGCAGGTTGAAACCCTCGGACTAGAACATGTAAAGAATGTAGTTGGTATTTATAACTCAAACTGGCTGTGATACAAAGCTATAGGACGACTCATTCAATGATAATAATTACCCAATGATGATGTTGGCTGACATGACACACATGTGCATTAGAAATTACCAGCGACGAATATCCGATGATAGAAAATTCCAGCAATGAAAGTGAGACACATCATATGACATAGATATATGAATATTACAAACATCGCATGTGTTTTCTTGTACCTCTTATCAATAATCTATGGAATAAGACACAATCACGGTGTGTTTGAAAGATTTTCCAAATTTTGGACAACCCTAATACTTATACACCCATGGCACACGAAACCTACATCAGTATAAATCTAGTACAACATTTTGACCCCAATTATTCATACACGTGGGCACGTAGGATCTAATTCGGCATCGCTCAAATGCTCACCACATTGAAGGACGATGATGCGACTTGTGATAATGCGGAAATTATGAAAACTGTTCGGGGTGTTGACTACTTTGACAACTTCTGTCAACGACCCAACTGAGTTTGACACTTCTGAATTATCAGAAATATGAAAGGCATAGTATTTTCCGCATCTATTAAAAAGTATCAGGCTTCAAATTACGTCCTTATTTCAGTGACTGAGCTCTGGTTGAAACAATATAAAACTAGGAAATCTGTTTTGGTTTTGTTGCATCCTTATCGATCAATCGACGTGTAACACCAACAAAGTCATAGAACTGATATAAGATCATATCACGGAATAGTATGATAAACGTGATATAAAGACTGCATGGAAAGGTGCAAAAATAAAAATTCGTCGAGTCAGAATACGTTAATGCGTGTCCATAACAATCAATAGAAAGGGATTGCACTCGTAGACGTGATCAGAGAGACGTCAAATAGTAAATAAAATATTGTATTCACAATATTGAAGAAACACCACGTAACGTATTACATTGCAGCATTCATGATCCATATCACGGGTATCAATATTATTGGAAATTACAATAACACTGGAGGTATCTAATTTGAGTCTTGTGGCGGGCAGGATAACGTGTCTTTATGGGAAGCGAAATCTTGCCATGGTTTATTAAGTGGGCATAACTCTACAAGTGTGCATATGTTTCAAAGTTGTTGCATCGTGAAAGATGAAATAAGAAGGCCGTATAGGATTGCATTTCACGTACATAACAGTGCTTAGAAATAATTTAGTTGGAGGAGCGTCGTTGTTGGTAGGAGCAGCGGTGGCCAAATTTGGTTTTAATATTGGCCTATACCAGTGGTTCCCAACTTTTTTGTCGTCATTCCCCACTTCAGATTTATTCCTAGCCTTCATTTCCCATGCACTTTAGATTTATTCCGAACCTTCATTCCCCACTCGCCAAAACTTTTGTCATTACGGGGCAGCTATTTGCTTGTACGCAAGACAATCGACTATAACTGCAACATAAAACGTATTGTGAACCGATACCGGTAACCCTTAAAATTTAGCGAAAGCGTTATTCATGTCATACTGTTCGTGTTGGATGCGTTTGTGATTGCTTATCCGAAGTTAAAAATTGGTTTTTGTGAACAACACGCAATATATAATTTTCGACACATACATTTCAGAGCACTTGACTGGTAACGGTAATTGCGCATTCGTCTCCGTATATATGAAGACTGTCCTGCATACAATGTTTAACAAATGGGTCTATTCCCCACCAGAAACCATTGAATTCCCAACCAGTGGGAAATTCCCAACCGGTTGGGCACCACTGGCCTATACGGTACCGTTCGTCTCTTGTTATAGCAGCGTGACAGTGCTTCGTACAATAGTAGTTCCAATGATATTATATACATTATTGAGCCAAACAAACAATAATTACGCTATTCGGTTTGGGACCACTGGTACACTGTGGCTGTCCGCCGACGCATAGCGATACAGAAACATGGAGTGCGGTGCTACGCTTCGGCGCCCAGTGCGGCAACGCAACGGAACTCGGAGACGCTGGCATGAGTCTTCCAGGAATATATGTATTTTCTGATTAGGGAGCGATACCCTTCCCAGTACTCTGAATGTCAAAGTGAAGAAATTCTACATAACACTGGTGAGCGGCGGGAGTAATCGCGAGTCCTTGACATTGATCAGTGCCCCAGAAGTATAGTTCTTGGTTTCAAAATGTTGGTGACCGTGTAACTCATTTGAGCTGCACGAACAAATTGAACTGCGCAATGAATGCAAATGCTTCCACCGGATCCGTGACAGGAAACCCCGAATATCATTTCCTGTGATAGGTAAGAGCAGGGGCGGTGATTGATAAAAGTAAACATCAACGTTGTTACAACAACAGTCAACATTTTTGGGACAAATCCTGTTAATTTTAGTTGGGACAAATAGCCCATAAATAGCTACGACGTCTTTGTCATATTGCGAGAGATGTAGGTTGTATAATAGCCCAGGTTTAGAACCACTGATATAGAAACACAATCAGGCATAAAATAGGTTGCGAAATACCTACTCTACTTGTGATCTTGTGATGAATCTGGCGCATTTGCATATGGATGAATGCTAGCCAGCCTTCAGGATTACCGGACCACGACCTAACATCGACCTCGCTTTCCGCCACATGCCACATCATTTTGTCGCTTGCGTCTTATATTCTCTGAATTACTTTTCATTCAGTGTGCATGCCTCTTCTTTACTTCGCCTAGGCCAAGTTGGGTGTCTGATCTTATGAAGACTACTCCAAGTTGTTTCGACACCCGCCTATCTTTTCATTGTATCGCAGTTTTGTGGTGTTTTGAAACGATGAAAATATTAATAAATCCGATTGATTGATTGATTGGATTCTAAGTAGTGCACAGTTTCCCGCACTAAGAATACGAATATATTAAACGAACCAAGAATGAGGCAATTCTCTGTTGTTGTAGCAATAGCCTGCGGCATTAAAATGGGGCATGTTGATATTTATATTGTGTATTGCATTAATGGGCACACCACAGTGGAGCTTATCGCCTTTTAGGTCTTGCGCTCCACGACACAAATTTCATGATGTTCATGGGTCTTTCCCGGGAACGTCTTTCAACCTGTCTCGCATTCATTCTTCAGTCGCTCTCACTCCCACGCGTCCCGATCGTGGTCGTTGCTGCCGACTTGTAGCTTGGCTCACTTTACGTCTCGGCTTTTCAGTGCACTGCCGTAGGAATGACGTCGGCGACGAGAAGCCCAGATATATGTTATGTAGTTAACAAGTTATATCTATTCGCAGGGAGAGGCATAAACAAAGAATATCCCCTAACCAAGTGAAATATCGTAACTATGTTCCAGCGTATGTGACGTATGTTAGATTGATTTGTGATGTCAGTCAGTAGGGTTCAATTGATGGCGAGTTATCTGCGAGTTATCAGTGAGCGCCTCAAAACATCACGACAAAACTTGTTGGCGTTATACGATTTATTGCAGCAATGTTTTTTCATTCACTTCTTCGTCTCTGCATTCATTGCTGTATTTTCCGTGCACTACAATCGATTCCTTCTTCACCTCGATGATATTTAAGCCGGCGAATCGAACGTGCTCGCCTCGCCTGACTTGTCATTCATTTGTGGGCTGATTGACTCAATTTCGCCTATATACACGATCGGGTTGCGAATTAGTGGACCGTACAACACAAGGTCTTAGAAGTGTTCGGTCCTTCTGATCCGTACGTGGTAGTCTGCAGCCCTGAATGAGCGTCAGTACCACCGTTTGTTATGTTATGTACACCCGTTCTTAGCCATGTTAGCGATGTATATGATGCATCTAACGTAAATTATATATATATATATTCAAGTATTTCTCTTGTCTTCGCAGACATGTTGACATTGTCCGCTGCATCGCAACATGATGTCTTTGTTGTCGTGTAAGATAAAACACAAACTCCATATTTTATTTCCACTAGCGTGCCGTAAATAGACCACAGCATACCAAAGACTGTATAATTGTCAAGTAGTTTGGTAGGTGTGGTCATTTAATTGCGTCGTGAATATAAATCCATTGTAAATATGAAATATGACTTTTCATGAGGTTATAATAAGTTGCATCAAAAAAAGAGTCAAGTGATAGCACAGAGATAAACTCATGGCTATACTGAGCGGCATAACGGTGTCATTCATTGTACCGCATCATGGCAGAATTTCGGTGTGTCGAATATTGCTGTAGTGTAAAGAGTTCATGCTGCTGTTCAATTTTTACAAGATGAGATATGATTAGAAGGGCTATGAAAATGTATACCAACACATATAAGCTACTGCAGATATAGTTACTCCAGGATTTCTTTTTCAAAAATAGTATGCTTCAATGTCTCCCATTTTAACATTTACGTACAAATCAACTGTGTCCAACCTGCGCCCGTCGATGAATAATTTTGTGGACATTGACGGTTAATTCAATGAGCTTGTGCTGTGTGCGACCGTGACGATAATGGTTGATATTAATATTTTTCGTACTTAGGGAGTGTAGTTAAATTTGTGGTCTACGTTCTTTCGCTGCATTTACAATATTTCTCATGTGCGCGGACCCATTCAGTTTTAATTCAAATTTAGGTCAATTGTCGTGCAACCGCCGTCTGTCTTGTGCAAAATGTAACTGGAAAAGTTAAACGGCATCAAGTTGATTTTTCTGAAAAATCATTCAACATGTAGAAATTGAGTGTACTTTTATTATTTCAAAGCGAATTCTGCAACTGAATTTCTTAAAGTACGTGGTCGTGTATTGAAAATCCGCACCTTCTATTTAAATGAGCGAGCAGTTCCAAAAATAAATTTCTACACATATAGGTGGTGGCGAATATAATAATAACGCGGTTCGACTCCTTTGGGTATGATCGCAACATACGCGGCACGAGAGGGAAATCGATTTTTTCAATGAACGTCTATGATCAATATCGCAGCAACTTGTTCGTAAATTTTTATCTCGGCCAGAATAATTATTCTCGTTACCGTATAAACATGTCTTTGAGAGGTATAGACGATGCCGTCTTCAGGGTTAGGGGCTCGGACCCCCCTTTTCAAAATCCCCAAATTTAGGTTTCTGTCGCGCCGGCGACCAATATCACTTGCGAATTCGATGTACCCGACTGGAAATCTTGGATTGAACGATATGTTTATTGATCAAAGAGAACAGCAGGCATGGCGATGCCCATATGACAACGCAGTCATAAGATAAATACGCACTGTCTGCCTGATCTACGGAGCAAAATGAACTGCCGTGGAAGTGACATTCACAATTACAAACAACTGAATAGCTATCCACGTTCTTGATTGGTAAGTCGCTTTGTAGTACCGGCCATAAAATGTAGGCGTGTAGCGCAACGTTCTATGTTCCCGCCGAATACTTTGAGAATTAAGAAGTCGATCAGTATTTAGATTTTCGGAATCAGTGCAACAGTTACATTCAATTATTACCAGTTAATATGAATCCTAAGCTTTTTACGACGAATTGCGGTATCAATGGTGAAGCTTGGCCCGTCTGTGCCTTACCTCTCATTTCGGGCTTTATCCTCGAATAATGAATATGCAAATCGCCTAAATTTGGGAGGAAAATGTTCAAAATCAAGTCATTCATGAACATCGATAGAATATACCAACAGTAATGTAATGTAATCGTAAGGTAATGTAATGTAATCGTCGTTTTGTATATTATAGGATAAAATGGATTGCGTAGCGACGTTTCAGTTCCATTATTAAGACAGATTAGGAAAATGACTGGAGGATATTTCATACATGCACTCGCAAACTAATTTGATGAGCCTGACAGTTAAAATCCATGTAATGTTTTGTTGACATTTCGAAGTCACCCTGCCTGCTCCTATTACTCCCAACTTCTCATTTTTCCACTAAGCCCGTGCACCAAAACATCTCTAAACAGCAATATTTGTTTTAATCAGTTAGGTGTCGGCAATTAAAATGAGTTTTCACCGTAGGATATTTCATTTCCGACGACCATTCCGTTGATATGAGTCCTGAAGTTTTAGCAGTTATAGATCGAACCTGCCTTGCGATATAGGCTACGTAATTTAAAAATTACAAATTAGATTATCAATCATTTTTCAAATTTGGAGGTGTCGTGGACCCCCCGAAAATGCGGACCCCCGGTTGAGAGCAACTTCACTAGAGTTTATTCGACAAATAACTCGACACGTCCAACTTGAACTGAGCCAGTTGACCATCTTCTTGATAATAGTTAGAAATAGATTCATGCAATGATATTTTCGTTCTTCTGAAGTAAAATCTGCTTTCGTTAAAAGTTACTACCGTTGTCGAGGTATGAAGTAGGAATATATGGCACCGATGAACCGCTTACATGATAAAATAGAGCACGCAGCGATAGCCCTCCATCTGGACAGGC
Source organism: Botryllus schlosseri (assembly GCF_051294905.1). NCBI lineage: Eukaryota > Metazoa > Chordata > Ascidiacea > Stolidobranchia > Styelidae > Botryllus > Botryllus schlosseri. The sequence continues at coordinate 16,447,004 of NC_137249.1, read as the reverse complement.
AAATATATTTTTACTTAACCGAGTTGAGTGAATCAGGGTCCGAGTGTCGAAAAATCATCCTATCATTTTTCCTCACAGTAACGTTAATCGGTGCATAGTTTCAGTACCATGGATTCCACTCAATGGTATAAAAGAGAATGTGGTTCTGAGGCAGCAACTTACAAGGAAATATTTTTCTCACCATTATTTGCCAGTGTACTTGTCTGAATTGTGTTTAGTAGACTTTTCTCATTTTGTTTTTCCTCAATTTAAGCAGGTGGGGTTGCTTGATTATTATCTAATCGCACCAGTATTGCCATGGCGACGGGACCTATTGATATTGCAATTTTCACAGGTTGGTATCACTCACTGAGATATGCTAGATACATACAATTATACATGGATTTGATAACATATTTTGTTTGTATTTCAGTTATCTTGAGCATCTCCGCTTTCATCGGGGTGTACTACGCCTTTAAGGATATAGGAGTTCAACAATGGATAACTATTTTCTTGGCGGAAGGTCAATGAATTCAGTAAGATAGCGATATGGTAATCGTATACTATTCCGCATTTGTTGCAGGCCTGTGCTCTATTTAACCAGCTACATGGGTTGTAATTTGGTGCTTGAACTCCGTCCAATATTTCAAACGCAAAAGGAGATAACACTACATCTGCTAGATGCAGTATGACATTTGTTCCTTTTGGAGGATCCTATAATACTATATTCTTCGATTTTAGCGGAAGTTAAGCTGAATTGGTGTCATATTTGAACTTGATATTTATCCCAACATGATTATAACAAGTATAGTCAAAATTTGTTTGACACTCCGAAACAAGTAGATTGAGGCAAGTAAAGTGAAGTTTTTGGCCTATATAACGTACAATTTAATCTTCAAGCTCTGGAAAGAAATAGTGTCCGCCCAATGTGTTACGATAAGAGTTGGCCTTAACATGAACATGACTTCAAAGCAACATCACCAAAGTTTGCATATGTTTACCTCGCAGATTCAGATCTCCATCCTGTTCTAAGAATCGGGACAACCGACGTTCGTCCCTAGTTTTGAAAATTGGTTATTGCGGTTTACCAGCTTATGAAACCTCGCTAAAGTTTCTGGCGCGTGTACGATATCATCAAAGCAATGTTTGCTTTGTTTCAAATAAACATATAGATTATATATATTTCCTCACTATATACTGAAATACCAATATTGCGTTTTGGTTTATAATCCCAATTTAATACAGTGCGACCAGCGAATTGATTAAGATGTTGAATGCGGCCCGCAAGCTAAAATGTTTGCTCAATGCCCACCCCTGCGCTAAATGGTCTGTCGAACAATTCGACAGTTTTAACATCATGATAGACACTTTTTGAAACACTATGTTTGACAATTTCTGAACACTCAAAGGCACGTCGTTTGTTTTTTAGATTGTGATTGGGATATCATTGATGGTATCTTTCTCTTCGGCAGCCAGTTTTACAACAGAGCCGGCGGAGGTGTATATTGTAGGTACCGAATACTTCTGGAGAGCGATAAGCGGGTGTCTGACTATAATACTTACTACCATGTATTTCGTTCCGGCTTTCCGCCGAGTCAATGCGGTATCCAAATATGAGGTATTTGTATGTATGATTTAGTTATGAAATTTTGGGCCAGTGGATTTTTCGTTCTTGCAGTACCTGGAACTACGTTTCAATAAAAGCTTGCGAAACATCACGGCGTCGCTGGGCATTTTAACTGCAGTAAGAGCATTGGTATTTATATAGCTGTTACTTCATTCGAATAAGCTCTCTACCACGGACACATGTCAATTGTGGTGCAGGTAATGCATGATGACTGCATGGGAGATTAGCGGTCAATGTGTCTATAAGACAACGATGACGAGCTACTAGGGTGTAGCACCAAAATTAATAGAATTGAGATAATTTCAGTTAAGAAAATAATATAAATTGATATGAGGATATTCCTGAAGATAACATGATTATTGCCCCATTATACAGCAAGTTCCCCCCATACGTATATCGCTATTTTTATAAACAGCGTTGCAATTATCTCCATATTTCTAATATCTACCCTTTGTTTCCGTGTCTATTTCTCGGAAATCCACTCCATATAGAATTATAAATAATCGTAGTTATGAACTTGAATCCATATTTATCGGTTACTTCAATCTTATCCTGTCGCAAACGATACAGGGAACGAAGCGGCGAGTCCTGCGATCTCCTAAATCGCAATTAGGCCTACTCAGAAATGAAACGATTGCCGTGATTCGCAAGCCCTGTCTAATGCGGTTATGAAGGCGTTATAACTCGTAATTGTTTTGTGAATGAGACATTTCATAGGTAAGACATTCAATAGGTAGATTCATTAAGAATGTGGAGTGCAGGGAATAATACTACAATGACCCTGAAAGTCGAGCCCTGTGAATAAATCCATCTAATGTCTTAAAGCTACCGGGTATCAGTGTACTCTGCATATACTGACCTGCTGTTGTTGTTTTATTTAGCTACTTTACACAGGTCTTATAATTTACGCGACAGTAGCCACGTTGCGCACCGTGGTTGACATCTCTATCACCTGGTGCATCATCATCACATCCGGATTTTGCATATTTTACACACTGGTGAACAATAAGTGTTACAACGTTACTCCACTGCACAGTAATTGATACCAATTCCATGCATTCAAAGGGCGGAGTGAAAGCGGTGATGTGGACTGATGCCACGCAGTTCGTGATCATGATCGCTGGCCTTCTAGCAATATTCATCCAAGGCATCCTGATAGTCGGGGGCTTTCAAGATTGAAATTCAGCCTTGCTCAGAGGGGGGAAGCACACTTTTACAAGGTATGTAAAATACGTATTCACTTATAAGTAAGGGCGTTTTTTGGTGCTATAATCTAGGCACCATGGAAAGAAGCGTAATGTAGACATGGCTTAATGTCCATAAAACAATGTTATATTTACGTTGCAACTTATTTGAGAAAGCTTTCTATTATCCAAGATTCGACTGCGATATACTAGGAAGAATTTCGCCGCTGGGCAGGATATTTGGAGGTTTTATGAATAGTCTCTTTGCCTACGCTACATCCCAACAAGCAATTCAGAGGTATCAGAGCTGCACTACAACATCTCAGGCTCGCAGGCAAGTACCGTTATAATTCAAACACGCCATGTCGGACACCATCTGCACGAGTCCCAATGGCTTGAATTAATGATTACGACACACTTCTTGTGTTTTCGGGTATCGATGTAATCAGAAATAGCTGTCATTTCTTTGACCCACTGGTTATGTCACAATTACAAATATTGCAGTTTTCGAAACACCAGGTTGGAACCATGTCACAAGGTTTCGGGTCATAAGTCAATCTCACTCTTTTAGTTTTGACTCGAGTCAAGTCGAGTCATTTTCAACTCACCGCCAAGCCAAGTCCAAGTCCAAGACAGTGCAGTAGAGGGTCGAGTCCGAGTCATAGGGTTGTGTGACTCGACCCCGAGTCCAAGACATTCACTATTCAGTCTTGAGTTCAATCCGGTTCCGCCCACTTTTTTCAACTCTGCTCGAATGATACGGAATTGCTCGCATTCATTTCATAATAGCTTTATTTTCCTCGGTCCTAACAGTTCTGGCCTGATACGTATCAGGACTGATAGACAAAATACCAATAATGGGGTGACGATACTATTGTTCGAAGTAACAATGAAATGTCTGCCTGGCCGTCCTAGAGTCTCCAGTCATATGACTCAGTTCGAGTCCTGCACAGTGACTTGAGTACAAGTCGATTCAATACATAAATTGACTAGAGCCGAGTCGAGTCATCTAAGGCATTTGAAAAAATGACTCGAGTCAAGTCGAGTCACCGGAAAATCGTGACTCGAGTCGAGACAGTGCAAGGTACATCGTCACTACACTTATAGTAACAGTGCTATGTGACGTATACATCACGGGATCATCTTTTATTTATGATGTCATAGAATATCGACTTGAAAGCATAATGATCACGACCTCTTCGCAGAAAGTGAGGACAAGCTTGCTGAAAATCACAACAAAAATAGGGATAGAAATCAACTTAGGACAAGTCTGAGAAAACTGGGCAATGTAGTTTTATTGGACATTACCCTTCAAAATAATGACGAATCCGAGAAATCAGGACGGTGTGTCATCCCTGGTTGTATTATATGTCTAGAACGGATTGATTGGCGGATTTGGAAACAGATCCAAAGTTTAATGAGCATTTCAATCATCGAGGTAGGGGTGAAGTGTCATGAAATAATTAAAATACTTTGAAGATCATATGGATACCCATCATTGGCTGCAACTCCGAGTTAGTTTTATATTGACACGGACAATGGAATAGTTCTTTATAATGTACGGATTGGTATATATTTAACATAGAAAGAATATTACATATCTTGATGCTGCTGTGTGACGAATCATCCGAACTATATGTACAGGGCATCGTCAGTGAATATGGTATTGGGAACTCTGTGCAGCCTTGCGCTCACTGCGATTGGTCTCGTCTGCTACGCTCTCTACTAGTCTGTTGACCCTATTCAGTCAGGAGATATTTTTACGATCGATCAACTCATTCCATACACTGCATTGAACCTCTTCGATGGCATTCCTGGTATTACGGGATTATACTTTGCTGCCATTGCGAGTGCAGCTTTAAGGTAATTAAAGTATCTTTCTTGTCGGAATCGTACATTGCGTACTGCAGCGATTCCCAGCATGAAATATATCATGTTTAATATGGAATGTGTGAACGTGCGGCTCACGTTCGCGTTCTGTGTGTGAACCTCTGGAATTTGGAGGTTTGCGTTCACAAACGAACCTTGGTATGTTCTGCAATGTGAACATTTTTCATGTAATACAGCTTTTTACGTCATTATAACGTCTTTGGTTGAAATTATTTGCATTTCAACTTAGGATCACTATCCGGATGGCGCTGGCCGCATGAAAAGAAATTCAGCACTAAACGAGCATGCACCTTGCTAATTTACAAAAATATTTGCTCGAAAGTTTGCTCGGAATAATCAACTTCCCGATTATGAATATTTATTGACTCTCTGCTGCGAGATTTGCCCGCAATCACACAATAGCAAGAACGAACACACACCACATGTAGGAAGTCAGCGAATTGTATAGTCTACTTAGTCAACCATTCAGTTATTTACATCAATAAAGCAGTGTTGCGATCAAGTCTCTACCTTCGAGTCACGAGTCATTGCACATTTTGACTCGAGTCAAGTCAAGTCACTCGATTTTTGGAGGTGACTCGAGTCAAGTCGAGTCAAGTCAAGTCAAGTCACGAGTCAAGTCACAATTCAAGTCAAGTTGCCTATTCGAAGCATGAAGCATGATTACATCATTGCATTTCGCTAGCTGTCTGAATTACAGATTGAGTGGTCATTGATTCTGCACAGATGAACGAATGTAGAGTTAAACATACACGCAATATTGCGATGGATCGCTGGCATATACGTAAAACTGTTAAACTACGTAAGTAATTGCATAGCCTCAGTTTATAGTTGCCAGCCTTAATAGAGAATAGAGAAACGAATTGATAAGATGCAATATATTACCCATTTATAGCCTACATATTGCTATGATACACTTCGAGTCTGCGCCAATGGTTGAGGAGTATATAAACTATATTCGATTTCAATTTTATTAAAACAAGAGGTTTGGATAAGGTAATAACGGGGGGGGGGGGCAGAAATAGAAATTTTCTATTAAATCACTTTACTACTAGTTTTCGACAACGTAAGCTGTAAGCTTCGATCAATGCGTTTGTGGTCAATTTATTTGTGAGAAAACAATAGTGGCTCAGTAAAACGCACGATCATTGAATGATTGGTCGCTCTCACGGGTTACACCAGTGTTTCGCGAACAATCCGAACATATGCAAGATAGTGATTTTTATCGACACTGGTTAGTTGATGACTTGAAATTGACTCGTGAATTTTGCTCCGAGTCATGAGTCAATCCATATTTCTGATACGTCGAGTCAAGTCAAGTCAAGTCATACGAAAAAGGTGACTCGAGTCTGACTCGAGTCAAGTCATGACTCGAGTCATCCCAACACTGCAATAAAGTTGAGATAAAAAGAATGCATCAATGTCTAATGGAAAATATCCATTAGGCGCACGGGATCTATCTTGATTTGCTATCCTTATCGTATCATAAATACCAAATACGTCCGATTGTTGTGGTGACTACTGTAAACTTGTTTTGGAGATAGTACATGGCGCATATATAGAAACGGGGTTTCACTTTAAGAATATATTTGTTCGGTCTTGCCGAGTCCTCATCGAGATTGTTGGCAAGCGAAATTGTGGAATTATTATAGCATTTGATTGCTCCAGTTGTTATATTAGGTGACGTTTAAAATCTCGGCATGTATGCATGGTGTCATAATATCGACTGAGTCGTCTCCAGTTAACTTCACGAAAATGTAGGGTTGGAATTAGCAACATAAAGTCACGTCATAGGTACACGTTTGGTTTCACACAGAACCTTTCAGAAAGGTTCGCGTTCACACGAACCAGAACCTTTCATTTGTTCGCACTATCCCTAAATTCTAAGTCTACTCCACTATAACAATATCAATGGATTAAAACTTATTGAAAATACCATTAAAGCAAAAAAAGCTATACCTTTTGATATTGAATATAATTTCTTTATTCTGATTCTTGATGTATAATTATTCTTATTTTTTTCTACAATTTGCTTTGTACAGTGACTTACCCTGCTGAAAAAGGAAGTATGGTGAAGGTTATGTTAATCTTGACTTTATGGGGTTTACCAGTAATATTAGTTTTATGTTCAACAGTTCGGACTAAAATGAGTTGAAGAATCGAGGAAAGCTGAACATTGAAAATATAGAGGGGAGGGGCATTGAGTTCTCAAAATTTTCAAACGGGGTCGCGGTCGCGGTGTAAAAAAAAAGGTTTTGCATTCCTAGCGCACTGTTTCCTATTTTTCCACAGCACAGTGTCATCCACAATCAACTCCACCGCAATCAATGTCGTAGAAGATTTTCTGAGCAGTTTCTGGAAAAAGATGAGAGAATCTCAAAGTTTGAAAGTCACTATCGGGAAAATAGCAGGTACATTGCGGTTCCGATGTTATAAACCATCGACGAATATTAATAGCATACATGTTAGTAGTTATATAGATCGGTCGTGAGGTGGCAGGGGCTCTTATGGGCGCGGTGGCACGGTGCCGCGAAAACTCGTGGTGGCACGGTGACCCTTATGTCTTATGGCTGCGGCGGCACGGTGCCATTGTGTCTTATGGTTGTGGTGGCATGGTTACCTTTTCGGGTATAGGCTGCGGTGGCACGGTGACCCTTATCTCTTATGGGTGCGGTCGCACATCGTATGGAAAACTCGTGGTGGCACATCGTACTTTTGGACCCCCCCCCCTCTCGGTCGCACATCGTAATGCGTTCTTATGGGTGCGCTCGCATATCGTACTTTCAGGTATACGCATCTGTCGCATATCGTATTGAAAACTCGTGTTGGCACATCGTACTTTTAGGTATAGGCATCTGTCGCACGTCGTACTTTCGCATGTCGTATTTCGCGTATAGGCGGTGGTGGTGACTCGCCATGTGTTCTTATGGGTGCGGCCGTGAATCGCCCTTTCGTGTATAGCCATCTGTCGCACGGTGTTGAATATGTATCAGATAAATAGTCATGTGAATGTACCTTTGTTAATGTGTATATCGTAAATTATTATATATGATGTAGCTCAGTCGTGACAAATGACCGATCGTGTTCTAAGTCTTTCCTCGCTATTGATCGCTAGCTGAATAGTACTTTCAGATCGGATTATTCGCACCTTGTATACCGCTGTTTCGCACCTACAGAATAGTCTGCTGTTGACAGTCGTGACTTCACCGCGATAGCGCAATTTTCGAATCAGTCGCATGGTAATGTTTTGCTATTTAGTTTACCACAGAGCCGGTGTAGACGACGACGATTCGAATACCAACAATAGCCGCGTTCACATACTAACACTCCAAAAAGGTGTGAAATATTTCCTACGACCACTCACAAGATAGCACATCAGAATAGTCATCTCTCGTGGTTTGATGTTACAAAGATAGGGATCACGCACAAGTAATATTTTGGTAATAAGTTTGTCACATAACCGGCGCTTCCAATACCAACAATAGCCGCGTTCACATATTAACACTCCAAATAGGTGTGAAATAGTTTGCAAACCAGGCGATCGCTGACAAGATAATGTCTCAGACATACGCGACTTGATGTTACAGGCATATCGATCGCTCACGCGGTGAAATTTTCGTAAGCAGTTTGTCACAGAACTCGTAAAGATTTAATAAGTAACGAATAACAGACCCCCAGTGTCGGTAACTTGAATAGCGACAAATTGTCACTTATTTCTACTCTAACCCTAATCCTTTGTGAAGTGTACGCTTATTCAAAAAGGTGCGAAATAATTCTAAAATCCTACGATCGCTCACAAGATAACACCTATAAGACATAACCATCTCTCGTGACTTGTGGTTACATACATTGCAATCGCTACAATGTAATATGTTGGTAGTTTGGTGCAGAACTGGATTTCACGAGTCTGATATAATATGAATATTACCTATTAAGTAATAAGCACCGAATAACAGAACCGTCGCAGACGGTGACTTGAATATCCAAGATTTGATACTTTTCGCGATCGCTATATGTTTCACGTTCACTTTAGTTGTATGACAAGAATCATGCGAATATTCAAGCAATGTATCAATTTGACAACTTGAAATGAAACTTACTACACAGCTCAAGTTGATTCGTATCTGAATGTGTTAATCCGGTACAATTCTAATTAATTTGAGAAATCTTTTTAACGTGATCTTTTGATTCGATCGTAACCTGAATATTACTGACGCCGACTTTCAGTCACATTGAATTATTCACACATTCGCGCCGCTGTTTTCACGCCTATAGAATCAATACCAACTATAACTCTACAAGAATCAAGAATCACAAGTATGTGCATTATACAGTTATTGTCGTTGTCAACTTCAAATCAAACTCTTGATACAAACACGCATCTTATCACTTGTCAACTCTATCATGAAAATCCTCGAACCTGTATTATTAAGAATGTTATAGTACGGCGTCGGAATCCACTCGCGAGATGTACTAAAGGTAAATTGAGATCACCCAAAATGAAATATTTGGACTTTGACATAGTCTGAATTGCAATAGATTGACAAACATGACTACCAACTTTCAACCCATACATATTTAGAGATTATGCGCATGTTGATTTGAAACAAGTAATGACCATACAACTCTATTCACGACTGAGTTTTCCGTTTGTCAAATAGAGTTTCAGTAAATAATTTCACTATACTATCATGATATTCAAATGTGTTACCACACACAATACAATCAATCAATGAAATAGCACCTGTTGTAAATATTTCTTACTTGACAACCACTTGTACATACCGCGATCGAGTTGCGACACGATGAGTTAAATCGGAATATTTCCATCTATTTGTCGAAACCTTGTACAAGCTATCTGGTTATTTTTTCGTTGCAATTGAGTTAACGGAAATAGTATTACGTCTCGACATCTTACCATCTTACCATACTCCAAAAAGCCACCAAGGAAAAACCTAGTCAAGTAAATCGTTTGTAACTCACCCAATCAACTCAAACAGTATCAGTATGAAAACAGTCAAGCATACACGAGTCCATACAATCGCCACAATCTAAAATCCATAGCAAGTTCGGTTTTAGGCATATACCGTCAACTCGTCTTTTTTGTTCAACTGTAAAAGTCGTTACTATTCTGCGAGACAAAGAAATTACTATGCGGTATATTTTGTAAGATAAAAGTAATTACTTCTCGGTGCCGGCGACTTGAGATTAACATAATATGTTTGAGTATGCGAGATTTGAAAGTCTGCCCAACATGTTGAGAATTCATTTCTTACAATCGAACGCAGGTGTTATATTGAAAATTATCATGATGTAAACATAAGGATTGACACATTGATTTGACGTATGTAATAGTTGATCACGACTTGATTATTAAATTATTCGCGTTAATTAGACCCGCGTTGTGTTGAAAGTTATGACAGCAACAAACTTTTCGGAAACATTGTTATTAACATATTGATTTGTAAAACTATACTTGTCTGAAATGTTCTTGATTTGGAAGATATTCCGTGTTGGTACAAATCACTCTGCGTATTGCGGATATCAGCAAATATTTTACAAATGTAATTGTTTCCAGTACCCAAGACTAAAGATGAAACAACAATTTAGTTTGCTGATAAACAACCGGTACAATACTTTATCATCATATTCCGCGGTGAGAATTGAAACACTTTCGCGCATTACACGATGTCAAGATATCACACTAGGTGAATTGGCATACCGCCGCTTGAATAATACCTAATCCGTTCGCACCATTTCACATACTTTGATCATTACAAAAGTAAATTGTGATATGTTTGTTAGATGCATCCAATTCAGTTAGAAATGTCTGGTGCACAACAATCGTAATATCAAAAAAGTACTTGCTACACTGTTATTTGCTAAACGTGTTTTGCATTGTTGTTCATTTGTAGTATTGATTGAAATTGTTCTTGAACCCTCAAATAATAATTCCTGACATGAAACCAAGCCGCTGAAAGTCGTTACCATCACGAAGATACAATGTGTACGATGTTTGTCAAATGAGTCCTACCTGGCCAACAGAAAACAATTTTCACTCACTCGAAATGAAACCAATGTGATGGTCTCCAAACGATATTTTGTTTGTGTCAAATACTTTGCAATGAACACATTTGTGTGGTTGAGCTTTACATCATCAAGCTGTTATTTGTAAATCAAGATTTCGGTAAACTTGTAAATGTATCGTTTAACTAACCGACATTTAGTGATTGGGGAACATACCAGACGATACACACCCATCTCCGAAATACTGCATTGATCTTAATTTCCATCATCGTGATAATCGAAGTACATTTCTTTCGAATTCGTAACAACCGACTATGACATGATAAATTTTTGACAAGTTATGCTTGGAAGATTGGTTGCATATCGCGAAAAAAAAATAATATACCACTCATATTGATACTGTTACTCCATTGATCGATATTTTCAAACGAGTAAAATTTATTACTTGAGTGTCCCCGCTTAATGTAAATGAAAACTCAGCCGTCTTTTAACATCACAAAGACATTGATAAAAAGTAGGCAATCAAACACAACACTTTGTACGACACTAATTATTGTTCCACACATCTCATTTCATACTAAATGTATACGAAAGATATTCATGACACATGAAAATATTCCCATGCTACAAACCTGTACAATGATCGGTGGTGCTTTCAAACTGTTTCGATATCACAAGAACTTTATTGTCTGAATGGGTGTTCATGTATCTTAATAATCAAATAGTTCAACACAGAACTAGTACGAACAGAAACATCAGAGTTGTTTACACAAAAGTTTGTATGTGCACAGTATGCGAATACCATGTGTAAGTCCAGCACAATTGCGGTATCCATCCGAGTTTAGTTAACGCAAATTTATTACAACAAGCCACGTAAACTTTCGTGAAAGAAAAGCATACTCACTTCCAGAGGGTTATGTCAACGCCATAGCAGTAAATCAGCTACTCCAACAAGAAAGTACATATGTTTTCTAGTCACGGTCCTTACATCTTTCACATAGATCAATCTACTTTGCTAACGAAAAGTGCTGAGTCATCACATGATTGCCCTCACAACAAAACAGCTAGAAGATATTATCATACAAAAATATTCCTAACCCTTTGCGCACCAGTGACAAATCATACAACAAACATTTTTTGTGAGTCGAATTGTTGTTCAGTGTCAAGTCTACCTGTTGAAACGTACATTAAAACAACACAGTCACAATTCAATTAAAACCACGAATCTATTTTCATTTCGTCACATACAGAAAAATAAATTTTCTTTCCCCAACACATACTTGTAACCAATCGCTTTCATTAAACACACAACTCCATAAAAGTATGTAATTTCTACAACATAGACATTCCGACGTAGTCAAGAAATATTTTTATTAATCAAAATCATCGACTTCTGTTTACGGTGTTAGTGTGTGCATGTCATACACGTGGGGCCCGTATTAAAATGGACACGACACAACTGAATGTAAGGAGATAGAAGTCTATCGCATAGATTTACATGTGGTCTTCGCTACGGTTTCAAAAAAAAAAAACGAATCATCTCTTTTGCATTGATCTAGACCGAGCAAGTTAGTTAATGACCATGATTGTGTTTGTCATATGCGAATGATAGGGTTACTGTCAAATCTACATACAACAACCTTCAGGCACTCTTAATAGCGATTTCATTCTCTCCCTTCGTAGTCATATACCCCCAACTCGGCTTTTTTGTTCATCGACAGCTGCGTTTAACAAGACCAACGACACTGAACCCACGACGTTTACCTATGTAAAATTACCACTTTCACTTGGCAGTCCGTCGTTTACCTGGATAAACATATCATTTTCACTTGGAAATATATTTTTTCCTTGGCTAACAAACCTTTTTTCACTTGGAAATCTATTTTTTCCTTGGCTAACAAACCTTTTTTCACTTGTAAATATGTTTTTTCCTTGGCTAACAAACCTTTTTTCACTTGGAAATCTATTTTTTCTCTGGTTAACAAACCTTTTTCCCCGGGTAACAAACCTTTTTCCCTGAGCAACAAGCCATTTTCACTTGGTGGTCCGTCGTTTACCTGAGTAAAAATATCATTTTCCTTTGGGGATCTGGCGTTTACCCGGTGTAACAATACATTTTCGCTTGGAAAAATACTTTTACCTAGAGTAACTAATCATTTTCTCCTGGGTAACAATCCCTTTTCGTCTGGGAACTATCATCTAACTGAGTACCAATACCGTTTTCACTTGGAAATACATTTTTTCCCTGGGTAACAATACCATTTTCGTTTTGAAAACTGACAACCACACCGGTCAATTTGATATTTTTGTATATTGTTACAACGAACAGTGACGGAAATATACACAGACTACCGGTTTCAGAGTACACCCCATCGGTCGTATCACGTCAATATCATCGGTTAACCACATACAATATACTCTTGTACACCGAAATGCACGCTTTGGAAAATTGGACAATAGGCTGCGATAGTTCTGTGATGTCCGGGTTCGTGCTTTAGATTTTCCAGAGTCAAAATGTCTGAATAAAACACCTCCTCGACGACGGTTGGTATGTGGATAACGGTGTTCGGAAAACGGTTGGATTTTTGTCGCCCATCGCGATAACAATTCCTGGTCGAGTTTTCCTCCGGCATGTTTGCTATATTGTGTCTTTATTGGTCAATGTATGTCTCGACATTCAGTTTGAAATCGGAAATGATAAAGTATGTAACCGGATCCGGATATCAACTCTGAATCGATAAACCAATGAACAATATTCAAAGTAAACATGTTACACCCTGTGTTTCCACGAAAAAATACCATCCAGACATACGTCGCGCTTGTTTGCCCACATCAGTATACGCGTAAATGGAGGTGTGTGACATTGCATGCAATGTGTTGGTATACAAACATCGATCCACAGACATTATCATAGCCGGTAGTTTTGATGTAGATCGAATGTCACCTGATAACAATACCAATAAGCCACATTGCAATGACTTTGAGTCAATCTGAAGCATGACATACAGACACACAAACATGGAACCGTAACATGGGTTATTCGCACGACGGTGAAAGTGAACTGCACAGAATATACCAATAGAGCGTTCACAGACATTCACCGTGTACAATCATATAACCAGATTTTTGCTGGATATGTACGAAACCGATAAATCGATACATTTCTGTTCCTTCGACGTCAATAATACAAGCGTCGTTCCAATGCATCGCTCGAATGTAAGGTTCTTCAGGTGTAAAACCTATGTCAAATAACACCAAAGTGTGCCTTCTGTGTTTTATTATTTCCACCGATGCATCTTGCCTGTGTCGTAACACTATGGTGCAGGGACTCGAAAAACGGTACTTTGTAAAACGGATTGACATGACCAACTGAAACGACGTCGATAGCCTTGTGGTGATGACAGTGTCAAAATGCTACCGATATGACGAGACCAACCCGATCTCTTGTAGCGATGACCGTTTCGAAATGTCACCGAACGAAATGGACCCTTACGATGATGTATTTTTTGATTGCGTGTGAAATCACGAGGTAGTGTTCTATTGTGGTGTACGATTGCAGTCTTCACATAGACACACCTTATTGGATCACAGTATCAGTCCGAGATTTGCACGATATTTATCTGGAGTCGTTATGTGGGAGTAGCGACATCCATGCATCGTGACTGAAAGACTGATCGCAATCATTTCGAGTACCGTACTTCGATAGTTCACATTGGTAAAACGCTGCAGCAGAAAACTTCGGTGTCGACAACACGACAGATATCGATCGATGTATCCAATTGGTCTGGGTGATCTGTCCGGAGATAGGGTCATGACTATCTTGCAATGTAACAACACGATAACACCATCGAGTAAATCAGTGAACGGTGTCGAAATATCGATGTAATAGCGCCGACTCAGAGTCATTGCAATGTGGCTTATTGGTATTGTTATCAGGTGACATTCGATCTACATCAAAACTACCGGCTATGATAATGTCTGTGGATCGATGTTTGTATACCAACACATTGCATGCAATGTCACACACCTCCATTTGCGCGTATACTGATGTGGGCAAACAAGCGCGACGTATGTCTGGATGGTATTTTTTCGTGGAACATGTTTACTTTGAATATTGTTCATTGGTTTATCGATTCAGAGTTGATATCCGGATCCGGTTACATACTTTATCATTTCCGATTTCAAACTGAATGTCGAGACATACATTGACCAATAAAGACACAATATAGCAAACATGCCGGAGGAAAACTCGACCAGGAATTGTTATCGCGATGGGCGACATAAATCCAACCGTTTTCCGAACACCGTTATCCACATACCAACCGTCATCGAGGAGGTGTTTTATTCAGACATTTTGACTCTGGAAAATCTAGAGCACGAACCCGGACATCACAGAACTATCGCAGCCTATTGTCCAATTTTCCAAAGCGTGCATTTCGGTGTACAAGAGTATATTGTATGTGGTTAACCGATGATATTGACGTGATACGACCGATGGGGTGTACTCTGAAACCGGTAGTCTGTGTATATTTCCGTCACTGTTCGTTGTAACAATATACAAAAATATCAAATTGACCGGTGTGGTTGTCAGTTTTCAAAACGAAAATGGTATTGTTACCCAGGGAAAAAATGTATTTCCAAGTGAAAACGGTATTGGTACTCAGTTAGATGATAGTTTCCAGACGAAAAGGGATTGTTACCCAGGAGAAAATGATTAGTTACTCTAGGTAAAAGTATTTTTCCAAGCGAAAATGTATTGTTACACCGGGTAAACGCCAGATCCCCAAAGGAAAATGATATTTTTACTCAGGTAAACGACGGACCACCAAGTGAAAATGGCTTGTTGCTCAGGGAAAAAGGTTTGTTACCCGGGGAAAAAGGTTTGTTAACCAGAGAAAAAATAGATTTCCAAGTGAAAAAAGGTTTGTTAGCCAAGGAAAAAACATATTTACAAGTGAAAAAAGGTTTGTTAGCCAAGGAAAAAATAGATTTCCAAGTGAAAAAAGGTTTGTTAGCCAAGGAAAAAATATATTTCCAAGTGAAAATGATATGTTTATCCAGGTAAACGACGGACTGCCAAGTGAAAGTGGTAATTTTACATAGGTAAACGTCGTGGGTTCAGTGTCGTTGGTCTTGTTAAACGCAGCTGTCGATGAACAAAAAAGCCGAGTTGGGGGTATATGACTACGAAGGGAGAGAATGAAATCGCTATTAAGAGTGCCTGAAGGTTGTTGTATGTAGATTTGACAGTAACCCTATCATTCGCATATGACAAACACAATCATGGTCATTAACTAACTTGCTCGGTCTAGATCAATGCAAAAGAGATGATTCGTTTTTTTTTTTTGAAACCGTAGCGAAGACCACATGTAAATCTATGCGATAGACTTCTATCTCCTTACATTCAGTTGTGTCGTGTCCATTTTAATACGGGCCCCACGTGTATGACATGCACACACTAACACCGTAAACAGAAGTCGATGATTTTGATTAATAAAAATATTTCTTGACTACGTCGGAATGTCTATGTTGTAGAAATTACATACTTTTATGGAGTTGTGTGTTTAATGAAAGCGATTGGTTACAAGTATGTGTTGGGGAAAGAAAATTTATTTTTCTGTATGTGACGAAATGAAAATAGATTCGTGGTTTTAATTGAATTGTGACTGTGTTGTTTTAATGTACGTTTCAACAGGTAGACTTGACACTGAACAACAATTCGACTCACAAAAAATGTTTGTTGTATGATTTGTCACTGGTGCGCAAAGGGTTAGGAATATTTTTGTATGATAATATCTTCTAGCTGTTTTGTTGTGAGGGCAATCATGTGATGACTCAGCACTTTTCGTTAGCAAAGTAGATTGATCTATGTGAAAGATGTAAGGACCGTGACTAGAAAACATATGTACTTTCTTGTTGGAGTAGCTGATTTACTGCTATGGCGTTGACATAACCCTCTGGAAGTGAGTATGCTTTTCTTTCACGAAAGTTTACGTGGCTTGTTGTAATAAATTTGCGTTAACTAAACTCGGATGGATACCGCAATTGTGCTGGACTTACACATGGTATTCGCATACTGTGCACATACAAACTTTTGTGTAAACAACTCTGATGTTTCTGTTCGTACTAGTTCTGTGTTGAACTATTTGATTATTAAGATACATGAACACCCATTCAGACAATAAAGTTCTTGTGATATCGAAACAGTTTGAAAGCACCACCGATCATTGTACAGGTTTGTAGCATGGGAATATTTTCATGTGTCATGAATATCTTTCGTATACATTTAGTATGAAATGAGATGTGTGGAACAATAATTAGTGTCGTACAAAGTGTTGTGTTTGATTGCCTACTTTTTATCAATGTCTTTGTGATGTTAAAAGACGGCTGAGTTTTCATTTACATTAAGCGGGGACACTCAAGTAATAAATTTTACTCGTTTGAAAATATCGATCAATGGAGTAACAGTATCAATATGAGTGGTATATTATTTTTTTTTCGCGATATGCAACCAATCTTCCAAGCATAACTTGTCAAAAATTTATCATGTCATAGTCGGTTGTTACGAATTCGAAAGAAATGTACTTCGATTATCACGATGATGGAAATTAAGATCAATGCAGTATTTCGGAGATGGGTGTGTATCGTCTGGTATGTTCCCCAATCACTAAATGTCGGTTAGTTAAACGATACATTTACAAGTTTACCGAAATCTTGATTTACAAATAACAGCTTGATGATGTAAAGCTCAACCACACAAATGTGTTCATTGCAAAGTATTTGACACAAACAAAATATCGTTTGGAGACCATCACATTGGTTTCATTTCGAGTGAGTGAAAATTGTTTTCTGTTGGCCAGGTAGGACTCATTTGACAAACATCGTACACATTGTATCTTCGTGATGGTAACGACTTTCAGCGGCTTGGTTTCATGTCAGGAATTATTATTTGAGGGTTCAAGAACAATTTCAATCAATACTACAAATGAACAACAATGCAAAACACGTTTAGCAAATAACAGTGTAGCAAGTACTTTTTTGATATTACGATTGTTGTGCACCAGACATTTCTAACTGAATTGGATGCATCTAACAAACATATCACAATTTACTTTTGTAATGATCAAAGTATGTGAAATGGTGCGAACGGATTAGGTATTATTCAAGCGGCGGTATGCCAATTCACCTAGTGTGATATCTTGACATCGTGTAATGCGCGAAAGTGTTTCAATTCTCACCGCGGAATATGATGATAAAGTATTGTACCGGTTGTTTATCAGCAAACTAAATTGTTGTTTCATCTTTAGTCTTGGGTACTGGAAACAATTACATTTGTAAAATATTTGCTGATATCCGCAATACGCAGAGTGATTTGTACCAACACGGAATATCTTCCAAATCAAGAACATTTCAGACAAGTATAGTTTTACAAATCAATATGTTAATAACAATGTTTCCGAAAAGTTTGTTGCTGTCATAACTTTCAACACAACGCGGGTCTAATTAACGCGAATAATTTAATAATCAAGTCGTGATCAACTATTACATACGTCAAATCAATGTGTCAATCCTTATGTTTACATCATGATAATTTTCAATATAACACCTGCGTTCGATTGTAAGAAATGAATTCTCAACATGTTGGGCAGACTTTCAAATCTCGCATACTCAAACATATTATGTTAATCTCAAGTCGCCGGCACCGAGAAGTAATTACTTTTATCTTACAAAATATACCGCATAGTAATTTCTTTGTCTCGCAGAATAGTAACGACTTTTACAGTTGAACAAAAAAGACGAGTTGACGGTATATGCCTAAAACCGAACTTGCTATGGATTTTAGATTGTGGCGATTGTATGGACTCGTGTATGCTTGACTGTTTTCATACTGATACTGTTTGAGTTGATTGGGTGAGTTACAAACGATTTACTTGACTAGGTTTTTCCTTGGTGGCTTTTTGGAGTATGGTAAGATGGTAAGATGTCGAGACGTAATACTATTTCCGTTAACTCAATTGCAACGAAAAAATAACCAGATAGCTTGTACAAGGTTTCGACAAATAGATGGAAATATTCCGATTTAACTCATCGTGTCGCAACTCGATCGCGGTATGTACAAGTGGTTGTCAAGTAAGAAATATTTACAACAGGTGCTATTTCATTGATTGATTGTATTGTGTGTGGTAACACATTTGAATATCATGATAGTATAGTGAAATTATTTACTGAAACTCTATTTGACAAACGGAAAACTCAGTCGTGAATAGAGTTGTATGGTCATTACTTGTTTCAAATCAACATGCGCATAATCTCTAAATATGTATGGGTTGAAAGTTGGTAGTCATGTTTGTCAATCTATTGCAATTCAGACTATGTCAAAGTCCAAATATTTCATTTTGGGTGATCTCAATTTACCTTTAGTACATCTCGCGAGTGGATTCCGACGCCGTACTATAACATTCTTAATAATACAGGTTCGAGGATTTTCATGATAGAGTTGACAAGTGATAAGATGCGTGTTTGTATCAAGAGTTTGATTTGAAGTTGACAACGACAATAACTGTATAATGCACATACTTGTGATTCTTGATTCTTGTAGAGTTATAGTTGGTATTGATTCTATAGGCGTGAAAACAGCGGCGCGAATGTGTGAATAATTCAATGTGACTGAAAGTCGGCGTCAGTAATATTCAGGTTACGATCGAATCAAAAGATCACGTTAAAAAGATTTCTCAAATTAATTAGAATTGTACCGGATTAACACATTCAGATACGAATCAACTTGAGCTGTGTAGTAAGTTTCATTTCAAGTTGTCAAATTGATACATTGCTTGAATATTCGCATGATTCTTGTCATACAACTAAAGTGAACGTGAAACATATAGCGATCGCGAAAAGTATCAAATCTTGGATATTCAAGTCACCGTCTGCGACGGTTCTGTTATTCGGTGCTTATTACTTAATAGGTAATATTCATATTATATCAGACTCGTGAAATCCAGTTCTGCACCAAACTACCAACATATTACATTGTAGCGATTGCAATGTATGTAACCACAAGTCACGAGAGATGGTTATGTCTTATAGGTGTTATCTTGTGAGCGATCGTAGGATTTTAGAATTATTTCGCACCTTTTTGAATAAGCGTACACTTCACAAAGGATTAGGGTTAGAGTAGAAATAAGTGACAATTTGTCGCTATTCAAGTTACCGACACTGGGGGTCTGTTATTCGTTACTTATTAAATCTTTACGAGTTCTGTGACAAACTGCTTACGAAAATTTCACCGCGTGAGCGATCGATATGCCTGTAACATCAAGTCGCGTATGTCTGAGACATTATCTTGTCAGCGATCGCCTGGTTTGCAAACTATTTCACACCTATTTGGAGTGTTAATATGTGAACGCGGCTATTGTTGGTATTGGAAGCGCCGGTTATGTGACAAACTTATTACCAAAATATTACTTGTGCGTGATCCCTATCTTTGTAACATCAAACCACGAGAGATGACTATTCTGATGTGCTATCTTGTGAGTGGTCGTAGGAAATATTTCACACCTTTTTGGAGTGTTAGTATGTGAACGCGGCTATTGTTGGTATTCGAATCGTCGTCGTCTACACCGGCTCTGTGGTAAACTAAATAGCAAAACATTACCATGCGACTGATTCGAAAATTGCGCTATCGCGGTGAAGTCACGACTGTCAACAGCAGACTATTCTGTAGGTGCGAAACAGCGGTATACAAGGTGCGAATAATCCGATCTGAAAGTACTATTCAGCTAGCGATCAATAGCGAGGAAAGACTTAGAACACGATCGGTCATTTGTCACGACTGAGCTACATCATATATAATAATTTACGATATACACATTAACAAAGGTACATTCACATGACTATTTATCTGATACATATTCAACACCGTGCGACAGATGGCTATACACGAAAGGGCGATTCACGGCCGCACCCATAAGAACACATGGCGAGTCACCACCACCGCCTATACGCGAAATACGACATGCGAAAGTACGACGTGCGACAGATGCCTATACCTAAAAGTACGATGTGCCAACACGAGTTTTCAATACGATATGCGACAGATGCGTATACCTGAAAGTACGATATGCGAGCGCACCCATAAGAACGCATTACGATGTGCGACCGAGAGGGGGGGGGTCCAAAAGTACGATGTGCCACCACGAGTTTTCCATACGATGTGCGACCGCACCCATAAGAGATAAGGGTCACCGTGCCACCGCAGCCTATACCCGAAAAGGTAACCATGCCACCACAACCATAAGACACAATGGCACCGTGCCGCCGCAGCCATAAGACATAAGGGTCACCGTGCCACCACGAGTTTTCGCGGCACCGTGCCACCGCGCCCATAAGAGCCCCTGCCACCTCACGACCGATCTATATAACTACTCATGTTACAGTTGCAATTCTGGGATTGATTTCAATGACGATCGCCATCGCCGCGTCCAATTCATCGTCGAATATCTTTCAGCTTGCGTTTACCATCACTTCAATAACGCTAGGCCCTCAAACAGGATTATTCATTATGGGATTTTTTATTCCAAGGACGAACGCCAAGGTGAGACGAAATAATCAGATCGAGGTCATCCTCACTCTGTGATAACTTTTGTCATTCCAAGCACGGTGACAATTCTGTACTTGACTCATCTTTTGTGAAAATAAAATTATTGTTGGCACCCCATGAAAACACCCCCTAAATTACTCCGTCTCAGTGTCTCTATCTCTATCTCTCCCAGAGGAAGAACATAATACGTCTACTTGACATACTGTAAATAGACAAAAGTAAGTAAGCAAATCACTGAATATTATGAAGTAGAAGTAGACGTAGCGGATAATTAAATTTACTTGAGTAAGCATTGCAAGTAGAGGAAAACTACTAGACTACTTCGAAAAAGTATAAATATCACGTCGTTACTGACCACCTCTAACAATACGCTATCGGTTATCGTCTTTGTGAACCGACGGTACAGTATGAAGTTGTGATAACGGCCAATGTCACCATGTCTTTAAGTAGCTATGGATGCGTGTGAAGAATGCTGATGAAATATGAAAAAGCAAATAGCCAATTCAATAAGCTACCCTTTGGTGTTACATATTTGCAAATCTGACTCAGGGGTGAGTGCCTCGCCAACCATGAACCTCACCGCGTGTCACTGATCATACATAAGGGTTTATTTCGCATGTACTGTTTCATTTTACGGTGATATATGTAGTGGGGAATTTAAGGAGTTTAAAAGTGGTTTCTGTAGGAACAGGAACTGACGTACATACTGAAAGTATCGAGTAGCACACATAATTATCATTTCATCTTAATTTATTCAATTGTTATGTTGTTATTTAAGGGAGCTACATTCGCGTTCGTCATGAGCGTTGCGTTTGGAATGTTTCTGTTTATCGGACACGAATTTTTGAAGGATCCGTATCAAGATGTTATTCTTCCGACCTACACATATGGATGTGTGTACGATAACATCACCAACGCTACGAATGCAACTGCAACTACTGAGCTGTATACAACGTCATCACAAGGCCCTGAGTAAGCTCCGTCTATTAAGGCTCCTCACTCCTCAGTCTTTGCAGAGCTGTATGCGACGTCATTTCGCTTGATATCCCGCGGGTCGAGTTTTGAGTCCAGATACCCAGATATAGGTGTTTATGTAGACATCGACTGTCAAACTGTGATATACAGAATCACTAAAAGGAACAAGTGTCAAAGCCATACAATGACTACTCTGGAGTTAAGGACTCGACAAAGCATATTTTCTCCTGTAAAAACTAATATTACAATACCGTAACATGTGTTCTCCATATAAAAACATAAATTTCACTCTTCATTAACATTATAATTTAAGCATTGTGCATTTTCCACAGATTTCAATCATTTGCAAAATGCGAATATTGTCGCAGATAATGGTAGCCTACAAATAGGTCCTGCAGTGCAGTGATTCCGAACCGCGGCTCCAAGGTAGCCTTCCTGCGGCTCTGATTGACCTCTAATTATGCCACAAAAATATAACATGACGACAGTTGTTGTTTGTTTCTGTGAATAGTTATAGTCAATTTCTATATACGAATGCTAAAACGAGGGGTAATAGTTATGTCTGAAGCCGTCCAAGAAAATTCTTGCAGACAAGTGTCAAACGCATGGATGTATGAATGAATACCCGTCAGACAATAAGGATATATTTGCCGTTGTGTTCGTATCTGTGAAGAGCAAATTTCTACACAATTTTGCTGCCATGAAAATTACGGCTTATAGGCAAGTATAAATTATATTAATAGGCAAGTATAAATTATATTATAATAAGTCCAATATTACTCAGGGTATAATCCTCCGCAAACTTGTGCATTAAATGCCGGAATTTATGAAGAGCTACCACATACCGACATAATAGTATGTTGTAGTAATGATATGTATTTTCAGTTTATTTCAATGTAATAGCACTCGCCAACTGCGTCTACAAATGCTAAAATAACCGATATAGAATCTATAGAGCTCTATGTCTATTGTACATACTTTTGAATTAGGGAAGTGCTTCCCAACCTTTTCCCACGCACGTACCATTTCGAGCTTTTACGCAGTGCTCACGTAGGCTACCACCCACAAGTTACGTGCGCCTAAGGCCGTCTAAATGTTGCCACCGTGTTAAGCTGCCGAAGGCAGCTACAGAGAAAAGGAACAGCCCATTCAAAACGCAGTATATGTTTTCTGTAGTGGATCCATTTGGAATTCTTGTGGTCAAATATATTAAAACGGAATTTGGTTAGGTAAGAATCCCAATGCTTTACGACTTGATGTCCTCCCCGTAGGCCGTCATTGGTGGGATTGCCCCTACCCACGACGACGACGGCTTCAAATAACTCCAAATCAACCCGACCTGAACTTATAACTCTTCAGTCGAAAATAAATACTACTTGCGTACCACCAGGAAGACCTTCGCGTACCACAGGTTGGGAACCACTGAATTAGGGTGATGGTGACATCCTGAGGTAGGCTGTAGCTACCTTTGAATTTTCGTCACAAATTTTCTAATCGAGGCTCCTTAAATAGCCTACTCCGAAATTTGAAATGCGGCTCCGGCATCCAAAAAGGTTGGGAACCACTGCCGGAAGCTATTCGACTTCATATCACTACATACGACTACACATATCTCTACACTAACTTCAACACCGGAGTTGGTGTACCGATAGATAAGTTCACCCTCTTCCTGAAAGACGATACTAAACATTTCATAGGCCGCTATATGTCATTCAGCTTTGACGTGAACTGGTCGGCAAACGCATTGCATGTAGATTATTATGCTGAATTTTTTCAGACATTCTACCATTCAGAATCTGTACAATCTAAATTACAACATGCACGGGCTCATACTCATGGTCGGAACGATAATTATTGGATATCCGCTGTCATTGGTAACAGGTACATCTAAATACCGCTTGTACTTCGCTAATTTACGTACGTAGACCATTGGATTTTATTTTGTTAACCAGGCCCGGCTGATCCCGAAATGTCCGATCCTAAGTTATTTGTTCCGATCGTGGATAATAAACGCTTTCCCGCAAGTGTGAGGAAGTTTTTTCGTTTCGACGTACTCGAACAAGGCGAATGGAACAACAGATTGCACATTCCTACAATTATTCTCGAGGATAAAATGTAAATTATGTAAATTGTGATATTCATTCACATCAGACAAAAATCCATAATCAAGCTCCTTTCGTGTATTGTTATTATGTTTATACAATTAATAATTGGAGTATTTTATTTAATTCATTGACGCTATTGATGAGCAAACTGAGTTCCGTTCATATAATGCAGGGATAGGCAACATACGGACCGCGATAAGATTTTGAACGGCCCCACGATTGGGAAAGTTGCCCGTCCATGTGGTATAATGCAGTGTTGGGATGACTCGAGTCATGACTTGACTCGAGTCAGACTCGAGTCAACTATTCCGTATGACTTGACTCGAGTCACTTTGGAAAAATGACTTGACTTGACTTGACTGGGAGCTTCAAAAATGTACGTTGACTCGTGACTTGGAGTAAAATTTACGAGTCAATTTCAAGTCATCAAGTTAGCGGTGTCGAATAAATCACTGTATCTTGTGTATGTTCGGATTGTTCGAGATACGCCGGTGTCACTTGTGAGAGCAACCAGTCACTCACTGATTCTACGTTCCACTGATCCTCCATTCTTAGGTCACAAATAAATTTACCGCAGACTGAACGATCACAGCTTACGCTGTCGAAGTAGTAGTAGAAGATTAATCTTAATAGCAATATGTCTCTGTTTCTTAGACGGCTTAATGCTTACGTTGCGCAGTGCTCACATTACCAACCCTCTTATATGATTTAAATCGAACAAATATAGTTTGGGCGTTTATATTCTCACGGATGTGTAGATGGGTAGTGTATAGGCTATTGTACCATATCAATTTGTTTCAACTTCTCGAAGCTTCGCATTAGGTCCAATATTTTGGCTGATAATAACGTACTGTAGCATGTAGCTGTACAGTTACTCACTTATTTTATTAGCATTGCTATACGTGTGCGTGAGGGATACATTGTCTTTTTGCATGTATATTTAACTAGATATTCGTTATTTGATTCTAGATAAATGATCAATTAATCCGTCTTTCACACAGCTAGCAAAATGTAATGACTTTGAATCATCATTCATGCTTTAAAAATTCAATTTGACTTGAATTGTGACTTGACTCGTGACTTGACTTGACTTGACTCGACTTGACTCGAGTCACCTCCAAAAATCGAGTGACTTGACTTGACTCGAGTCACCTTTGAAATTCTATTGACTTGACTTGACTCGAGTCAAAATCTGCAATGACTCGAGATGACTCGTGACTCGAAGGTAGTGACTTGATCCCAACACTGGCTAATGCGTTGCACAGAATTCCGGTATCTCGAGCTATATGTAGCCGTTTCGGAATATGGCTAGAATTTGATGGCGTATACTCGGTCGACCAGATGAGATCTCGGAATTTTTTGCACATGTTCATATGTGAAAGAATACAGTACCAACTTGAGATAAGTGTAAAACTACCATCGTTTTTCCTTATGATGCCTCTCACTTTCATTAACGTATCTTGCTATTAGCCTATCCGTCGCTGGCGATTTTCAACTACGTATGTTTGTGACATTGGCTTACAGCAGGGTCGGCAACCCGTGGCCCGCGGGCCAAATCTGGCCCGCGAGAAGGTTTTGTGTGGTCCGCGAGGTAATTCTCGAATTTAGTTATAACATCAGGTAAAATTGCAAGGGCAACTAAATTTGATTCGCCTCACTTCGAAATTTGATGATGACTAAAACATCAGTTCCGTCGCATTGGCGTAACCAGGGACCAACCACATTTATCGCAGATCTTCGTATATGACCATTAAGTAGATTATTTTGTAGCAGATATATTTGACTTGAAATTTTTCTTAGAACTTCGCATGATTTATTGTCATTCGATTTCTTGCATTTACTATTCACTACTCCTGAAAATTATTAATAGACGAAATTTACAGAATTGAATCGAACTATATTCGCAGTTAGGAGATAACGTGTCGTTCAACGTGCGACTTCGCTGGTGCGCTCTCTGCGAGATCGTCGGCGATTAAACGTTTCCACAAAATGATAGAAGCATGTTCACCGAAGCCTTCGATGTTGCTATGTCTAAATGCCGACCCCCCCATATATCCAAGTAACACATTTATTGATCGCATTCATTCATTCATTAGCTTTGATAAAAATTTCGCGATTCGCGCGACCAGGACATGAATGCACACTGCACAGTGCACAGTTGCACACAGAGTTTTCATGACATAATTGTTATCAATTTCGAAGCGTAGTAATATAAGTATTGTTTTCAACGTTACCTAATTCGGTTCGCTAATTCGGTTCGCTCCTATCGGACGACTAAGAAAAGGTCATCAACATTCAAGTGGCCTGCGCAATGGTTCGTGAATCTCATGTGGCCCTTTAGCCAAATAGGTTAGCCACCCCTGGCTTACATCCTGCATAATCGGTACTCAATTATTATCAATGTATGATTCATAACTTTGTACCACAGCAAGTTTGAGATGTAAATAAACATAATAATACATTATTCAGGTGGTCTAGTCAAGTGATTGTCAATCTGCGGGTCATGGCCTAGTAGTTGACGAAGACTCTGTATTCATTGGATCCCTCGTTCATATAGTTGCTATATCGCCCTTGCACTTGTAATGGTAATCAGGCCCTGGCGACGACTTCAACTAGAGTAGGCGAAACAAATGACATTTTATTACCCTTCAACACAAATACGCCACGATTGGTTCTTAGAGAAAAAGAGGATAGGGATTTTATTGCATCGTAAACCGGAACATTAATAAGTGGTGAAACTTGGAGGAACTGTTGACCTGTTGCAGTCCTCAGCTTTTCAAAATTCGAGAACCAGATGGAAAACCTCCAGAGTAAAATTTTGAATATGCCAAAAAACCGACTTTTTGAAAATATAGGCTCGTATGAAAATGTTTGAAAATAAATGTCAAAAAGAATTCAAAGCAGCTTCTATGAAGAGAAAAAACAATTGTGTGAAGCAAAATTCTTAAATTGGGGTTCGTTAACCCATCAGGGGTCGGCGGACTACATTTCTAGGGTAAGCAAGTGACGCAGTGTGCGACACTGTCACGACACCAATACTTCGTGGTTCGAGTCCCGCCGTTACGCCGCGTTTTGAAAAGCCCAAAAGAAGAGTGAGTGGAGCTCTAAAGTCGGCAACAGAGATCCGCAAGTGGACGCATGAAAGCGAGAGCGAATGGAAGAGTGGGAGTGCGCAAACATGAAAAGTCGTCCTCAGTACACAACTTTACGGAATTCATTAGCTCACAGGTTGAAAAGCGCAACTGCCGCTGTTGGTGTGGTAATAGCAGTAATAAGGACTATACCCTCCAAGGGGGCCCATGAAATGCGGATGAATATTTTGGGGTTGAACCCAAAAAGTCAAGTAATTAGGAATCCCATCTCTTTGACAAATTGAAGATAACTGAGCCAGGTCATCGCTTTTGTGCGTAGGCCAATATACAGACAGTGTTAATTTACGCATATACCCAAAATACCAAAAAAGAGCTTATATTTCACATTTTATATATATTTTATATAGCTTGGAATGCAGATTTGTCCATTCATTTTCATGGTTCAAATTGTTTGCTCGCAAATGTATAAAGACCCGAAGGGAACATGTAGTTTCATGGCCAACTTTCTCCGGCCGTGGCCGGCATTATCATTTAAGAATGAATGGAAACTCTCTTCAGACCGCTTAAAATCCTTTCGCGAGCCGATTGCGTATCTAGAAACTCATTCAAAACTTTCAGATGCGTATGTGCGTATGCTGATCTCTATACTGTTGCTTTTGTACAAAACGGTGGTGTTCTCAAAGTTGAGGTTTTAGTCACAGTGTAAATGAGGTCAGGTGTAGATGATAAGTGCACGTGTTTTTGTTTATTTGTTTAGGTCACACATGCAATCATGCATATGTCATATGCGCAATAATAAGGACTTACCATAGTGTCCTATGTGGTGTCGACACAGGCAAATCTCACGCCTCAGTGAAATTGTATCACGTCACAATTTCCATTTGGCTACAGGCAATTTGACGGTCATTTTTGACCGGCTTGCCGAGCATTAAATTTGGTAAACCAGGGTATCAATCGAAAGCTGACTCTGCACTGATTACGAAAATATAAATTTTATTCCGCTTGAAGCCCTGGAACCCCCACAATCAGCCTCGAATTTTTCATTGTTATGGAGATTGGCATTGGGACGCAGCAATGCTTTTTGGACCTTTTTCTCTTGAGCTACACTCTCGTTTCGCCAGACAGCATTGTTGCGTCATGAGCTTCTCTCTCGTTTCGCCAGACAGCATTGTTGTGTCCCAATGCCAATCTCCAAAACAATGAAAAATTCGAGGCTGATTGTGGGAGTTTCAGGGCCCCGAGCGGAATAAAATTTATATTTTCGTAATCAGTGCAGAGTCAGCTCTCGATTGATACCCGTTTTACCAAATTTAATGCTCGGCAAGCCGGTCAAAAATGACCGTCAAATTGCCTGTAGCCAAATGGAGATTGTGATGCGATACAATTTCACTGAGGCGTGAGATTTGCCTGTGTCGACACCATATAGGACACTATGGACTTACTAATGTTCAGTGTATTCGACTTTATAATATTTCGGACGACTTTGATACTTGTGCTGATTCACCATCGATCGCTCCCATTTCAACGCGTCTAATGTTCTTCTTTGCTGTCGACTTTGTTGTCATATTTGACCGGGGCTTTTATATAGACAGCCTTCGCAGTGAGCTAGATATGGGATAATCGTGATTTGTAATCGCAATCGATTACGAATATCACATTTAGGAAAAAGGTTATATTTGAAAAAAATACGGAGTAATCGTAATCGATTATTTTGGACTTTTGGACTAATCAATTTCTTCGCGTAGGGACAATTACTCAACTTTTTCACTTTACAAAGTAGGCCTGTATAAATATAAACAGGATAATAAATACTGTAATGCACCAGGTAGGTCCGTGGAATTGGAGAGCCGCATTACTCTTTTTACATGAGATGCAGGCTTTGCTACACTCATCAATTGCGTCGTAACGAATTATACACTCATAATCACTGCTGCATGTAGGCTACAGCCGTTTCCTTCACAATAAAGCGGCCATGCTGTAGAAATTTGTGAAGCAGCTGCTGTTTGTTCATCATGTATTTCGTACCTCAACATGTCCTGAATTAATCTTAAATCATCATCTGGAAGCCTACCAACAATGCGCTTTCAGAATCCTCGTCGGTAGCAGACTCCTTGAACACCTAATCAGCAAGCTGTTGCTGTCGAGATCATTTAAGCATAGCCGATTAGCCAATCAAGAGCCGTGGCTATGTGATTACTAGTCTTCTCGCCGTTCTATAGTCGGTGGCACGCCTATTCTTGGGCAACTATTTTCAAACGCTTTGCCCGAAATCTTAACGGCTTTTCTGTGAGCTTCTTTCGGGCTCATTATTTTTTATCAATAATCTATAGAAGGAGACACTAAAACGTAGCATTTTAAAGGTATCCCAAATTTTGGACAGCCCTCTATTGATCATGCATATTTAGTAAAGGTTCTCTGTAAATACCGGCCTATGACACCCTAATGATAATACACATGAAATTGAAAATAAACAGGTCTATTTTCATTGATAGTTCATTGAACCATTGCAAAAATCCGGAATGAATAGTTTCAAACTTAGGTTCGGCAGCGGTTGCATTGAAAAGCGTTTTTGGCTTTTTTTCCATCCATGCCCCAGTGTGTATACGATATTATGGAAACAGTATCCATAATCAGAGTACATGCTTGGTGATAATTCGTAAGATGTGACTCATAAGAACGCTAGGGTACCATATTTCAAGATCCGAAAACGATGACACTTCCGATAAGAGGGAATTTCGGGGGAAAGTACGATCATAATGCCGATCGCCCGGTAGTTTGACTAAAATAACAAAAAAGGTCAACCTTCTCTTCCACAGACGGTTTGCGTTCGGTTAACCTATTGCCTTGCGCTCAAAACTAAAAGAGAGAAGAGATTGGTATCCCTAAACGACGCGAGTTCAATGAAATGTCTAAACAGAGGATGTTATAACTAGAGACCGACCGATATTGGATTTCTGGGCCGATACCGATAAAACCGATATCCAACACCTTCTCCGATAACCCCGATATATTCAGCCGATATTCAAATAAGGTAGAATCTACCTCAAAAGCGCATTTTCAAAACTGCAGAACATTTATATCAACAGCTTTATAACCATTGTCATATTCGAACATGATATAAACTAGAACTACGGCTGCATCTGGACACCTTGAAAGTGTAAGCTATATGAAACACAGCAATGTTCCCACTCTGGCGGTCAAGGATTGTAGGTTTCTGACTCACTACCACCATGTTGTGACGTCACGAAAATTGCCGATATTTTTTCACCTCCAATCGCCGATACCGATAATTATTTCAAAGTGTGATATCGACTCGATATTATCGGCGAACCGATAATCGGTCGGGGTTTAGTTATAACAACTCCTACATTAATTCCTACTATATCCAATATTATTTTGTACCCGTAAGAGCCCTACATATTGAAGCGATGCGCATATAGAGTATCCGAAGACAAAGAATTATTTGGCATCACACACCCAAGTATATCTTTTTTTCTCGTCAGACAATGATTACTCTACCACCGCACATGAATATAGGTCTGCGTCAAGAATGCAGTAGCGACGGGATGGAAATATGTTTATAAACAATTTAAATACCTTGATATGTCAAGCAATGTTCTAAAAATTCAGTATAGTTCCATGGGCTACTATACTTGAGGAGATCACAGTTATCCATGTTTCTGGTCGGCAACAGGCACCACTAGTTCGTAGGAGTAGAATGACAATCATCCCTTTTCTTGGATTCAAATTTCCATATAAACCAGCATTTCTGAACCAGGGGTCCATGTACCCGTCGAGTATGCGCAGCACCAAAGCAGGGAGTAAGAGATGCGGTGCGAAGTTATACGCTAAGGCCCAGAATTATTTTGCAAATCAGCAATAAGCAATATGCATTGGGCGGATTTATTCAAGTCGATAATTTTGTTCGTTTTGTGTCAGCTAATTTGTTGCCTTAGATTTAGGTATCCCATCCCCGTGATGTGGCATCAAGAAGAATGCATTATTGTCATAAGTATATGAAATAGCGAACGCGCAGACGAAAGTTGTACGCAACGCAGCTCTATGAAACATTTCTGTCGCACGCTATTTCAAATTGGGGTGAAGTATTTTAACTGTGCCGGTACCGACCATTTCGGTGATCCGACAGATCAATCTTCAAGGTTTTGGTCAACCATAGGGCTTTGGAGCAGCCGTAAATGTTGAATTGCTCCAGCTCCGGCTCCGGAGCTTTCTTCCGTCATACATTAGCGCCGGCTCCAGCTCCGGAGCTGCATTATTACCACTGCTTCGTCTCCGGCTCTGAAAATATCGAATGGGTTTGTCTATATCCGGGATGGCCAGCCCGCGGCCCGCGGGCCACCTAATAAATTATCGTAATCCTGCTATACAACCAAAAATGAATTGCTCAGATTGTGAACTTGCAAAGCCAATCAAAAATATGATTAGTCTGACCGCGACCATGCACTTGGGATGTTGATGACTAAAAGATCAGTTCCGAGGCATTGGCAGATCCACGGTCCAGTCACATTTTTAGTAAAACGTAGTACAATACAATAAACTAAAATAGCAGTAAAATTTTTCTTCACGCTTCGCGTGTTCAATTGTCACACGATTTTTTGCTTGGTTGCCTACCCTCTCCTGAAAATGAAAAAACGCCTAATTTAGGCGATTGAGTCTAACTTTATTCGCAATTACGAGGGAAAGTCTTTTCGCGTTTGCGCTCGCAGAAAGATCGTCGACGATGAAATGTAAGCACAAAATGATTGTCACTTATTAGCGGAAACCTTCGATATCGATATGTCGGATGCCGAATAATCCTGTCCTTGCAAAACTAGCCCAGCGGACGGTATACAGTAGACCCGCAATGAACTCAAGTAAAAATATTATTGACCTAGTTCATTTATAAACTTTGAAAATTTTACGTGCTTGGCTCGGCTAGTTGAGAGCGCACTCGTTCGTCAATTTGTGTAACACAAAGGTCGACACATTTTCACGATCAAGCCATATTGTAGTAACTACTTTTCTGTGTGTCTCGCGTGTTGGCTATAGTACCCACACAGTGACCTCGGATAATTGTATAAACTATCCACAGGAGCTCGCGCGAGGCGCGAAATTCCACAAATATCACATACCTATTATAAGATCGCTCTTGTGCCGTCGCGACCCAAAATTATTCCCTTCACGGCCCATGTTTGGGTCGCGACACATACTTTGATAACCTCTGTTGTAAACCCTTCAAGGTTCCGAAGCCAGCCTGTGGGGGCGGTCTGACAAACGACTGTTTCTAACCTGGATCGGGGTACGCGAAAATCACCTGTTAGCTAATCTAATTCATGTGTGTCTAATGGTAATAGCGGGACGTAGGTGGTGTGGTGTGGGAAGGGAAATTTCCATATTCCTTACCCAACTCACTCATTACATACCATACAAGTTTCTGTACCATATCAGACATTATTTCATGCGATAATTTCTACATTGGCCGTTTACCACTTTTGCGTCATATACAATTCTAGTTCTGATGGGTGGAAGTAATTATGAGAGAATAAATGAAAACATCTGACAAACGCTGTCAAAATATATGTCTTGAATCAAGTCATATAGAATGTATCAAGTCGGGCATATAGTCAATACACGAATTGACTCACGTCAAGTTGAATCATATTCCTTGTTTAGGCGTCAAGTGGAGTCACCGAAAAATAGAGACTAGAATCACTACAACCCCGGTGCACCACAATGTTACCTAATATGGAATCATTTTATGGAAATATAGTCACATTCCATAATGTAACTCAAATTAACGGAAGGCACTGAGTCTTTATGCCAGAGCACATAATTATCCTGCGAACGCGGTCTCATCACCATAATGGTACATTTTGAATAAACCCTATACTTGATTTTGTATATCGGGTTGCTGTGGTTAAGATGCCAACATCATGAATTTCACTCCAGTCACTTCATCGAAACCTTTCTAAAATGGTTCCCGAACAATCAAATCGTTTAATTGTGACTAGCAATCGCACATTACAGGAATAATGTTATAGCGCACTGCGTTTGTTCCCTTGTGTCAATAGATCTATAGATCGTTTGTTGCCTTGTGTCTATGATATGAAATATACAGATTATATATAATTTTCCAAATATTTGTAATATTAAATTGTCTCATTGAGAACAAACACTCATCTCATGTATTTCCACTCGCGCGCCGTTAAAACTTCAATGGAAAGAAAAGAGTAAACTACACGAGTTCATAAGTTTTGAATGTGTCATCAGTCATTGTGTTGTGAATATAAATCCGTCGTAAATATCAAATATGACATTTTAGGAGGTTAATAAGCCTCGCAGAGCCACACGAGAAATTGTTTGGATTGTATTTGAGTCATCAAACTCACTGGTCATCGTGGTCGCGACAATGTCCGCAACGTTTTATGGTCATTTTTCTTCCAGTGGGCCGCTTTATTATTCAGTTCATAGAGTTATTTGTACATTATTTGAGCTCGGAATTAGTAGGATGTAATGTGCCATTATTTTGTCGATTGTATTGGATTGTGTATAAATATCAGTTTAGCCTAAAATAGTTGACTGCTCAGATTTATTTAACTGGTAATTGTTCTTCGTTATTTGTGCGAATTTGGGCCCCGAGATTTTGTGATTTTAATGTTGTATATAGCCCATTACATATATGCACGCCGTGATTTAACATTTTACTGTTCTGACAACGTTAGCGTGCAAAATCCCCTTTCATTGTGGATACCTTATGTTCTCTTTAAAGAGGATTTGTCCTCTTTTTTCAATAAAACCGGAATGTCAGCGAAGGACGCCCGAATGTTCTCTTTTTTCGCGAATCGTCCTCTTTTATTACCGTGAGTGTTGGGCGAAGACATAGAGAGCTAAATAACTCAAAGGGTCCGCGCCGGACAAAGTTTAGGAAAACATGCATTACAGAATTTTTGAATTTTAGCTTTTCTTCCAATAACATATTCCCGCGTTAATATTGAAGATACTCTTGCAGGTAGAGAACTTCCGTATAGAACTGAATTATATACCCATTATTCATACTCGGGTATATATTGTTCAACGATATTATTGCTATATTATCGCTACAAGTTATATTTGCACAAATGCTACATGAAAATTTTAAGAAGTACGATTGCTGATATGCATTACAGTTTGCAGCTTATTCGTGCTATTATAGATCGTTACTGGTAATGCTGAAACATCATAAAGTTTATCGAATGCTGGGGTACCGAACTTTTTATCCCTTTGATATGGTAACGCAACGTCAAAAAGGTTTAGAGCCACTGATCTAATCACTCCTCACAGTAACTGCGAAACTTGAATAATCACATTCCGTGGCAGATACAGAAATCTTCCTCGCGATGGAGTTAATTGAATCATGTGGCAGAGTGCCGGGAAATCGGGCTTTTACAGTTTCGCGCAGGATAACTCAATCAATGCGTAGCTTCTGTACCATCGGCCCCACTCACCTTCTCATTCTTTACAGGCGAGCGTGTTTGTAAACAGGGCTTTGGAGCAGTCGTAAATTTTAAACTGCTCCAGCTCCGGAGCTCTCTTCTATGATGAACTACGGTTCGGCAGTAGCCGTCGCAAGGAACCATCATTTTGTGAGGGTATGCAAAGTCATGTGACGTAACAATTACTTCGTGTCGTCTGTCGATTACTTCATGCCATAGCATAGCATAACATAGAATGTACAATCTACATTGTACACATGATACAGCATGAAACAGTGAGGTGATGTTTTAATACCGGTACCGCACTCGTTAATATCAAGTCAGCATACAGTCCAATTTAATCGTGAAATGGTGCGAATTGTCCAGATGTAACTGCAGAAATGAGCACATGTCGCGACTTTATCAGCAGAAATCCACTCTTTACAAAATATACCCACTGCCTTCGAATTCGATATTAGTGCGCTCGTTACCAATTCGTCCGTCGTCGATCAAGTTTAGTGTAGTATAGGTATAGAGTAAGGTTCTCCTTCAAACGGGCCAATATTTTATCATTACTCATTGACAGCAATACTGCGTCATACTGCGGCCCCTGAAGCAATGTCTCTTTCCCGACAACTTCAAAAGTTGCCAAATGCTTATGAGAAACCACTTAGTAATACCAAGATGATAAAAATTCCAGCTCCTCGAAAACACATAGAGACATGGTGGAATATTGCCAATACAATGTTCAATTTATGTTGCAACTTATTGCAAAGCCTCGTATTCTCCTAGATTCGACTACGGTGCACTTGCAAGAATTTCGCCATTGGCCAGGATATTAGGGGGTTTTACGAGTATTCTTTCTACGTCGGTCCGCCGACTGGAGAAGTTGCCCACCCCTGCTATACTATTTTTTTTCGAAAATATTTGAGCAATTATGACATCATCATACAACTTTTGAATGACAATTCTTTGTAATAGTATTTCTCAAACAGGGGGCGTGAAGTAGATCGCGAAGCTGCGGTCAACTGCCAAAAAAAAAATTCGCGCTGGGGACGATTTTAACTCCAATTCATAGTTATTGCTCACTGCATAGTCCTACTTTCGTATTTAACGATTCTCTCATCAATAGTCATAACCTTCCATCCCATCACACTATCCGTTGCGATTGCTAGCATTCCGGTGGCATTTTGTGATATGACGATAAGGGAGGCACGGAATTTTTCACTATCATAAAGGGAGCGTGGCTCGCAGACAAATTTCTAGTTTTGATGACTCCGCGGGCAGCAGCATCAGTAATAGGGGTATTTAATGTCTTTCCAGGGAGGTAAGTAGGCGTTATTTGACGGGTCCCACACACATCGTGTAAATGTCATTTATTGTGTAGCAATTCACGCCCTTGCAATACCACCGATATTTTTGTATTTCCTGGACATAGGCTGAAACTCTATATTCCGCGGATTAATGGTTAAATACGATAGAAACACTATTAGATATACTGATCCTACGGGTGACGAATCCTCTGAACTACGTACAGGGCATCTTTTGTGAATATGGTAACGGGAGCTCTGCTCATCATAGCAATTACTACGATTGGCCTCGTCTGTTACGCTCTCTACGAGACTTGCGACCCTATCCAATCTGGTGAAATTGATAGGATCGACCAACTCGTACCATACACTGCATTGAACCTCTTCGATGGCATTTCCGGTATTTTCTGATATTGCGAGTGCATCCTTAAGGTAATTGAAGTATATTTGTCGCCGGCTCGCGCATTGCGTGCAGTTTACTATTCCTTACAGCACAGTATCATCAGCAATTAATTCCACTGCAATAAATGTCGTTGACGATTTTCTGTGTAATTTCTGGACAAGGATAAGAAAATCTCAAAGTTTAAAGGTCACTGTCGGGAAAATATCAGGTACTGTGTTTGATTCATATATTATAAACCGTTGATGTAATTGTAATAATTGCACGCATTTTACAGTCGCAATTCTGGGATTGATTACCATGGCGATCGCCATTGTCGCGTCCTTTTCATCGTCGAATATATTTCAGCTTGCGTTGACCATCACTTCAATCACCCTAGGCCCTCTCACTGAATTATTCATTTTGGGTTTTTTTATTCCAAAAACGAATGCCAAAGTGAGACGAGATAATAAGATACAGCTAATCTACACTGCGTGAGTATCAGACATGGGGTGATTACATCATGAATGTAATCGATTGCGATTACGATTACTTCGGAGTTACGCGATTACGATTACGATTGCGATTACAGCTAAATCAGGATGTAGTCGATTACGATTACGATTACATTGGAAAAGTAATCACGATTACATTGATATTGCTTCTTAGAACTACTCTTAGAAGCTATATTGGAAGACAATATGAGGATTGCGATGTAAAGACCTAATGAGAAAACAGCTTTCTTCATGAATGATACTTCATTTGCTCGTTATGTCATATTGTACCCATTGTCCAACTTTATAGGGGACGATTTATTGCACCCGGCAATTTACACTCTTGCGAGGACCGTTACTGCCAAACCCCAAACTCCCCAGTAGGGTTGGCAGCGACCTCGAAGGGGACTGAAAAAAGTATGTCGTAAATCAACATAAATTATAGAGTATTTTCGAGAGATTCGCGATTCATTGTCTCTAGATCAGTGGTTCTTATACCGGGGGCGTGAAATGCCTCTGAAGGGAGGCGCGAAGCCGCAGTTAACTTTCGAAAATTTCGCGCTGTGTGCTATTTACCCTCATTTCATGGTTATTGCTTGGTATATTGTCTAAATTTCGTAATTAAGAATTCTCTCATCCACGGCCACTGCCTTCAATGCCATCCAACTATCCGTTGGTATTGCTAGCATACTGATTGCTCTTTTCATTATTTTTTGATATCACGATTAGGGGGTGCGAAATTTTTGTCTGTCATAAAGGGGGGCGTGTCGAAATAAGTTTTAGAAGCATTGCTCTAGATAGCTTTATTTTGAAATGCATACTTCTCCCCTAGAAAAAGCATGCATAATTTATGAGAATATAGAATACATTTCGGTGTCGGTTATTACCGCGCCACGACACACCAAAAGATATATGAAGTTTCGGCCAACACGCAACTCCACGAAGTGTGCTACTAAAGAATGACCTTAACCGAGACTTTGCGTATGTGTCCATTGCCAATGCCCGCGCTAGGGGGGCGTCACGAATAGTCCTGTCCTTCCAATCTGAGTCGCACAATACAAATTCCACCGGGGGTACCCACAGAGCATTGAAGACCAGACAATTTGTGTGTGCGCCTCGTGAAAGTTTTTTTAGTCTCCTACGTTTGGCCTCGCCGTACCATTGGGAGCTGAGAGAATATTAAAAATGAATAGCAATATAATGCAATAATCGATATTCTTGACGAAATTCAGTCATCAACTTGAAAATTGGCCACGCTATGGTGGCCCTAGACCTACGTTTGGAGTGGGGTATTAATTGCTTTTTTCGTCCTAGTTCAAGCTACAACCCATACTTGCATGGTGCATAAGCGGTAGGCTTTGGCGACAAGTCCCAATGTTGAGTTAAGAATTGCAATTGGTGCCTGTTTCGAGTCATATGAGAATAAGATACTTAATACAGTTGATACAGATACTGCAAGCTGCCGCTAAGATAAACGGCATATAACGGCGCAGTTCTGATATATATCAGAAGCTGTCGATTTTTAATGCTTCGTTGAGGAAATCGTAATGTTTCGTTTGACGAGTAGGCCTACACACATCTTTGTCCGGTGTACGTAGGTACAACGTACGTATATAGGCCTACTGCTCGCCAAGCAGTAACAGTCAAACTACGTTGAAGTAAGCATAACCAAACATCAATATATAAGTTACTATTTGAAACTAGGCAAAGTGGTGATTATTATCCTGCTGCGAGGCAGTGGCGTCTGGAGTGTATTTTTGATGACCTGATATATAACATGGCGGGGGTTCTTACAATCCTACTACAATGTTCATCAAATATCTATTTACTTCTTGCGCAAGGAACAGCAAAGCTAATACTTCTGACGTAATAATGAGCAGTGGCGTTTGAATATCAGACGTCTGTGCTGTCACTGTAAGCTGATATAATATCTCTTTCTGGTTCACGAATGTTCAATGTTCATTTTATTTCGTAGTCCTTGCACAAATAAAAGTAATCGTTCTTTCGCAAAGAAATCGATTAAATATGTGAAGTAGTCGATTACGATTACGATTACTTCGGATTTTTTTCGAATGTAATCGATTGCGATTACGATTACTTGGAAATGCTGTAATCGTCGCAATCGATTACGATTACTAATCGCGATTACCCCATGTCTGGTGAGTATCGGGAACATAGACAATGTAAAAAGTAGGGTAAATCATTTGTCCATGACAGAGCTTGTATATTTGGGATTCACTGGCGGTATGCACTATTCTAACGAAATGGAGTTAGTGTGTGGGTAATGTATACACTGTGCGAGTGTGCGTGTATGTGCGCGCTATTGGCAGATGTAGTTGGTATTGGCTAATTGACAGTCGTAAGAGTATCTATGTCGGTATTCAGACTTTTTTGAGATGACAATCAAAACATATTACCTTTCCAGTCTTTGCTCATTGCCCATATTCGCGATGAAATGGAAATCCACCGTTGGACTTGGCTTTGGTTTTGGAATATCCTAGAGATAATTCGAAATAATTACAGCGAATAAGTGTGTGCTCTTTGTATACAGAGAACTAGACATACCCAGAAAGCTATGTGCTTCTAGTAGTTCTAGTATCGTATTTGGTCTTCATGTGTCTGTTTTTGTTCAAATATGGCCCCGTAGCATATATTACATATGGGTATACACTGTTTATCATGATGACGATAATATCTCTCGGAAAATCCAGGGTAATATGAATAGTTGCAGAAGATAAAGGATGTGACGAGGTAACTAAATCCCTGATTGTATATGAAATAGCACTCGTAACTTATAATATAATTGTGGTTTATTCAATTTTAATGCTGTTATTGAAGGGGGCTATGTTCGCGTTCGTAATAACCGTAGCGTTCGGAGTCTTCCTGTTCATCGGAAACGAGTTTTTGAAGGATCCGTATCAAGACGCCCTCCTCCCGACCTTCACGTATGGCTGTGTCTACGATAACATCACAGAAGTTGCGAACGCAACTGCATCTACTGAGATGTTAATGACATCATCACAAGGCCCTGAGTAAGTGCCGTTTTTTCTAAAGGTCTTCACTCTATGCAAAACTATGCCTTGGGTTGCGTTTGAAACAAAAATCAATTTAAATCAAACATGTTTAGTCATGACCCTTGTGTATCTTTTGTTTGTTCTCTGTTGTTTTAGTCGTTAGTCCCTGCGGACGAAAAACAGCCTCTGATATTAAAATACGGTGGTTCCCGAGAATGCACGTCATGGAATGCTCGAGGATGGTTCTTGTAATAAAGAAGTATTGGCAGGCGACAATATTGCTGCGTGGAGTCCGCGGCAGACTGTGCTGTACAGAGCAACAACTGTAGGTTTGATCTTTTCCACATTATTTTAAATGTTATCCAAAATAAAAATAGCTCATCCTGCGCCGTGGAGGGATTTTCAAAATTTCCCTGTTGCAGACATTATGCACGCGACACGAAAGAGTTTTAGGGCTTCATTAGTATTTATGTATTTTGGTTCGTCTTCGGGTTCACCAATTCCACCAATAATTTCACTTCCTCCTCAGCCATAGTTTCATTCAATAGCATTAGTAAGTTTGGCGAATTCTGACAGCGGCTAACTTCGATTCTCTGCCACCGTGACGTTATGAATCTTCAATCGTGACGTTACCGTTGGCTGATATTATTATACGACTTCTTGGGAATTACAATTAAAAGTATAGGATTAATATGATTCCTTCGGCAAAATAGGTTCCCGATCTCTGTTTTAAACGGTCCAACGAATATATTTTATTATCATCCAAATATTCATCTACAATTTGCAATACGATAGAACAAGTTTTTGAAATGGAATTTGCTTTAAAAAATTTAAAACAGGCTTCCATTGTTTTAAAAACTCCTCTTTAAACGCAACCCGATCTGTATCCTACTTCGTTTATCGTCATATTGATATCATGCCATGACCTAAGTTTAGAATCGAATGACCTAATACTTATAGGTTTACGCACTCATCGACCATCGACTGCATTATTGCATTTCATTCTTTCAGACATTCTACCCTTCAGAATCTACTCAACTTAAATTACAATATGAACATGCCGATACTCATGGTCGGGACAATAATTATTGGATATCCGTTGTCATTGGTTACAGGTACAGATATCTAAATACCATATAAATCGGTGGTTCTCAACTGGGGATCCGAGAAGCATTTACAGATGGTCCTTAATTCAACATGAATGAAACCCTGTTTGTGGTTTTCTAAGCTTGGGTAAATCACCACGTCATTAATTTCCACCCAATTACAAGTAAAATTGTAGTAGTGATTTCCAAGGCATGTCAAAACTACCAGTTGAAGTAGAAAATGAAGGTCTGGTATGTCTCATGCTGCGGTCACACTCAAAGGCGTTGTCGGAAGCGTTACTATAGACTATACAGAATATTTGCAATGGTGAGGCAACGATTCCAGGATATTTAAACCAAATTTGAACTATGTGTAGGTCCACGGGGGCATTGACGGACGAAAAGGGGTTCGTGAAGACAAAAATGTTGGGAACCACTGATCCATATGTTTCGCTTGATACATTCGTAGGCCTACGCAGACCAATGAAACTGTTTTGTTGGCCAGGACCAGATGATCCTGCGAAGTGCGATCCGAAGTTATTTGTTCCGATTGTGGATAATAAGCGCCTTCCCGCAAGGGTGAGGAAGTTTTTTCGTTTCGGCTTGCCCGAACAAGGAGAATGGGACAGATGGCATATTTCTTCAATAATACTGGAGGATAAGATGTGAATTGTTATATTCATTCACATCGTGCACATTGCATAATCAAACTTGAGATATTGTTAATATTCCCTTACTATGTCGTATGATTTTTTTCACTTTCATATCTGGAATTTTCTATCATATTCGTTGGTTGCAATTTTTGACACAGACTAGGCATAGGCCAACAATGTGATTGGCGACTCTTATAATTATCATTACATTGTTCCTATTTTTCCCAGTCAGTTTGAGCCTAAAATAATAAGATAATACGTGAATAGGGGACTTGCGGTGCTGAACTTACAAGTGGGGATTGGGATGAGGATACCATAACAAGCATATGAATATAGATTCAAATGAAAACCACTATCACCATGGTCTTACAGCGCGAAATTAAAATTTTGCTGCGAGAAAGACATAAAATATTACATATATAATGCAAGATCGCTTTGGTGCGGTCACGACCCTAATGTATACTCTTCGCGTCCCATGTTTGGGTCGCGATCGATAACCTATACTTACCTCTGCAGTAAAATATCGCAAAATTGTATCTGAAGAATTAAAACAATTTTGCTTTAAAGTTTTCTTCCTTGCTCATCTTACCATGGGTTGTAATACCGCAAATTATGACTCGACTCGAGTCCGACTCGAGTCGCGATGTGTGGTGACTCGCCGTGACTCAACTCATTTTCTTGAAATACGAAAAATGATTCGTCTCGACTCGGTTCAATCTGTGTATTGACTTAGCTTGCGTACTAGAGTAACGGTGTATGGCCCGTACCAAGTCATACGCCTCAATACTCGGAATACCAAGACAGGCATTTCATTGTTAATTCCGAAGAATAGTACAAGTTATCACACTACTGGTATTTCGTCTATCGGTACTGGTAATTGAAAATGCTCTAGGAAACTGCTAAAAGTATGTAAAATTAATATATTATGAATGCGAAGCATTCGATATCACTAAGTAGGGTCATAGAAAGTGGACTTAAGCAGACTTTACGACGAAACTGAACAATCAACACAATGACTTGGACTCGGACTTGATTCGGTGGTGAATTGAAAATGACTCGACTTGACTCGAATCAAAACTATAAAAGTGAGATTGATTTGTGACTTGGTTACAACCCTGCCCTGCATATATATCACTGATCTTAAACGAGATGTAGGCTACTTTTAAACAGTTTCGTAGTACACTTGCAGCATTGAGACGTAGCCTACGATAAGCTCAAAATACACCATGAACTCTATATTCCGACACCATGCAGAAAATACGTTCCAAATGTCTAACACTCTAGTCCAGTGGTTCTTAACCTTTTTCCTGCTGTGCCCCTTTACAAAAATCGCCTAGGTCTGGTTTTGTGGAAAATAACCCGAGCAAACGTGACGGAAGTGTTTTAACAGGGAATAGGCCAACTAAAATTACGCGTAATATATTTTACATGAATAATAACAAACCTCTGCATTTCATGGAAAGATTGCAAACATTGTCAGTGTATATTTCGTGGGAAGCGCGGCGAAAAATATAGATATTTAACAGATTTGGTCGAATGTTAATTTGCAATGAGTACTCACGGATATAAAGAACTATTTTTCTCCAGCGCCCCCATACCGCCCACATGCGCCCAGCACCCCCATTTCGCCCCCTGAGCGTTTCCGCCCCCTAAAAATCCAAATCGCCCCTTGGGGGCGCTGGATCCCAGATTAAGAAACACTGCTCTAGCCCATATGAATTCAAATTTTTAGATTTCCTTTCTTAATTAACGGACAAGGGTTCAGCCTCTTGCCTTGTCCAATTGGGATTTAAATTTGTAATATATTTGGCGGGCCAGCCGGAGTGTTGACACGGTCCAACACCGGTCTGCATACCGGCGATTGTGTCCAGAAACACTGTGACCTCTCACAAGCAGAACTTCACGATTGCAGGACAAAACATCATTTTCACACATGGTTTGTTGTCTCGTCAAACATTCTGCTGGATGCCAGGTAATAAACATGCATGACGCAACGAGTTGACTAACTCACTACCATTGTGTGATGGACATGAATACGACAGTAGCAACGATTTTATTGTGCCTGTGTCATGTTTCAGCAACCGCTGCCGTCAGGAAAAATAAAACAAAATACATAAATACGCATTACAAAATCTATGTGTACAATTGTTCAACTACAGCGCTGGAATATGGAATATGGTTCTGGATTATAACCACATTATCTTGTCCTAATCATAAATCAAGGTTAAAACAAGTCAGTATTCTTACAGTGTGCTTGAACAATGAACACCGCCCGGGGTAGTTTTGAAATTGTTGGGGTGGAGGCAGCAATTGGTGCCCTCGTTTTTCAAAGACGCACCTATAACTTCAGCTG
This sequence comes from Botryllus schlosseri, assembly GCF_051294905.1. Taxonomy (NCBI): domain Eukaryota; kingdom Metazoa; phylum Chordata; class Ascidiacea; order Stolidobranchia; family Styelidae; genus Botryllus; species Botryllus schlosseri. The sequence goes on along the minus strand of NC_137249.1, from coordinate 16,402,786 downwards.
TATGTTGATCAATTGAAAGATCGCTGATCTATCAAATATTCACCCGATATGATGGAAACGTGCAAACGTCCAATTGGTTCTCTTGCACGCGATGTCTACAAATAGTTTAAAAAAAGAGAGTGGGTTGTAGAAGAAATACGTTATTCATTCGCAGGAATTGAACCCCAAATAACGGTGCTAGTCACAGGAAGCCAGTGCTTACTATCCCACGAAAGTGAAATTGCAGTGGTTCTTAACCGTGGTCCCATTTGGAAGGCGTACAAAATATGGGCTGGACTCCAGATGTAACATGTGGCAGCTGTAGATGTTATCTTGAAGGTCGGTAGAGGGGCTCCGGCAGGAAGTATGTAATTTTCCATTCGAATAATTCAGAGAGAGGCAGGATCATATTGATGGTAGCTAACATTACTCGGACATTTAGATCCAACCACTACATTGCGTGTTTTCCCAGCCATTCTAATGGGAACTTGATGGTGGATGTACATTGTACAAGCTTCACATCAGTCGCGTCTTCACTGATTGACGGTATATCCAAGAAAGTCAGAATTATTGAACCCCAATTTACCTTAAAGGGAGGTGGACGATTTAATACGTGATGTACAGCAAAAATCTTCAACACCACAATTGAACCCGGGGGAATTCGTTGCTAGATGATTGCAAAATAACTGCATACAGGAGGAGACACTTGGACTTGCCTCTTTTCTGTTATTAGTCAACGATCGACCTTCGCGATTGCAAAGATGTGAATGGCTTCTTTCTAGTGATTCGAAGTCAAATCAACATATAGTCATCCACTGGCTCTCAGCTACATATATATTTAGGTATCGGTTTGGTATCTGATTCTGAATAGACCGAAATTGATTTCGTCAAAATTGAACCCCCGATTGCAAAGTCCTCGCATTTGTCAAAATGCATATTTTACGCTCACCCAACCATGTAATTCGACATTGCATGCGACAGTAGCTTATTTGAGACAGAGTAACTACGTTGTTAAGATCGGTTCATAGTGTCTAATCCAGGGCCGGCCAACCCGTGGCTCGTGAGAAGGTTTTGAGTGGCCCGCGACCTAATTTCCGGAATTTGTAATATTTTCAAAATTGGATTGCACAGATTGTGAACTTGCAAGGCCAACAAAAAATTTGATTAGTCTAGCCGCAACACTTGAGATCTGATGACTAAAATATCAGTTCAGACGCATTGGCAGATCCATGAACCAGTCACATCTTGGTAGATCTTCGTACATTACAATAAAGCAGAATGATTTGCGACAGATTTATACGAAGTAAAAATTTTCTTCGCGCAATGTGTTGTCACTCGATTTCTTGCTCTTAATATTGTCACCCCTTTCTGAAAATGAAAGAACGCCTACTGCACCAGATTGGGTTTAACTATATTCGCAATTATGAGATAAATTGTCGTTCAACACGCGACCTTGTGTTTGCGCTCGCAGAAAGACCGTCGACGATGAAACCTATAAGCACAAAATGATTGACGCATGTTGACCGAAGCTTTCGATATCGATATGTCCAGGCGCCGGTCCTTGTTGGTCCGGTCCGGTCCTTGTAAACTGAGCCCAGCGATATACAGCAGAAACGCAATATACTCAAGTAACAATATTATTGGCCTATAAATAGTGGCCCGCGCAATGGTTTGTCCATTGCATATGGCCCTTTGGCTTTTGGCCGCCCCTGGTCTAATCACAGAATAGACAAAGCTTTCGATGCTGAATTGAAAATATTTTGTCATTGGTCAGAACCAGGTTTAGCACTCGCTTTGTTGAGGCGGCACTCGTAGCATTAAAAAGGTGAAATTCAACAGACAACAAATTCCCGTGCAGCGACAGAGTTAGCTGTACGCCTGATACAACCTTATCATATATTTTGTTCCATGGTGCAAAATTGTTCCTGTCGGGGATCCAAAGACTCTCTCTGGAGATTTTTGGACAACCCCACACCACCGGGTGGAATGAGGGGCTCTCGCCGGCTACGTAAATGTGACCTCGGATTTGACGACAAGTTAACAACGTATTACTCAATTTTAACATCCTATGATAATACGTTCGCTTCGGAAATATCGGTATGTCTCATGCTAGATATGGTTCCAAGTACATTTTGATTATTGACTGCCACGGAGGCAAATCGTGTTATACAGACAGAGGTGCGGAAAGAGGGTATGCAATTGCTTAATTTCATAAGAGCTTATACCTAATGGAGATTGAATCGGTATTTCATAAGTTCGAGTTTGCGAATTCGAACCCCAACCTCCCCTGCGTACGCCACTGCACACGACATGCCACGACAACAGTCACAATTCGTCTACTAACCTGACCCAATTACCTACAACAAACGGTGACCACGACAGACGTATCATTACAAATCAAAATTATGAGTTGGGTGTGTTTGCTGACCTCCTGGGAACCCGTGAGACTGGCTCGGGGAACCCTCACTGTTCCGTGGAACACCGATTCAGGACCACTGGCCTAGATTGCAGACGTAACTCTGCATATTGTTGCTTTAGCAAAACCTGATTACGCTTTCACACTTTCGAAGTGCATAATGAATGTTAGGCGGAATGGCAGCTTGCCTATTGGTTTGTAATGAAAGCAATTTTTTTGTTCGAACGAACATTTATATTTGAGGAGTTACTGCGTTCACCTACTTGATGGTGCACTGGTATTGAAATTGACAAAACAATGTGTCAAATACTCAATAGGAACGTCAATACTGCAAACACATAGTAATATTTTATGGTAAATGTTGCTCAGTATAATACGCCAGACGCCAGGCAATTCATCGTTAATAGGAACCGTTCTACCGTGTGGGAGCTTCAAATCAGGACTATAACTCCAAATTATATGAAATGGACAGCGTAGATATCGCTGTGCTATCAGGTAATGTTTATATTGTGAAAATATTATATATCCATATTGTACACTGTCGCAAATTTTCTAGTTGGTTTGGCAATCTCCTGCTCCGTCGGAATATACTTTGCATACAAGGATAGAAGAAATGCATCTCTTGATAATTATTTCCTAGCAGGAAGGTCAATGAATCCAGTGAGATAATTTATATGATCTTTCTTCCTAGGTTTAGAGCTGCAGTACAATAGCACCAGATAACGCATAGTATTTAGATAGGGATGTAGGGATGTTGTGAACCCCTGAAGGTTCTGATTTGTGTAAATGCGAATGCGATCACGAACCTCTGACGTCATGTCACGTCACAATATTAATTCCAATCACGACATTTCCATGGGGATATATAACCATGTACTGTACAATGTGTGTGTATATGTACTGTACATTGTACTATACTTGAGGGACAAAATATAATAATTTTCCAAACGCAATATAATCACTTTACCGTTCGACAATATCAAATCTCGATAGTCACGCTTGAGTTCATCTGCTACAGGGGCTGGCAACATACGGCCCGCAGAGAGTTTCTACCTTGAACGTGAAAGTCTAATTTGAAAGTATTGACAAATTTTACGCGTCACAGAATGAATCCAAGTTTGACAATCAGAGAAAAATTGTTATACAACTACTTGATCTGTTCAGGTCTAGGCTACTACTCTATGCATATGTTGGCGAGTAAACCTTTTTGACCATGAATATTAACAAGACAGGTCTGGGTCCAGATATAACTGATGTTCGCCTGTAGTCTTTAATAAGGATTTCTACGTACGACATGCAGCCAGAGTTCAAAGAACTTGTTGACAACTTTGATCGACAACAGCTGTCTGACTTCAACAGCTATCGAAGAACATTAGGTTAATAAATAAATTCATTAAATATTGCTTTGGTCTGTATGCTTTAAACCAGTGGTTCTTAACCTTTTTTCTACAGCGCCCTTTTCAAAACTTGATTGGGTCTTGCGCCCCCTCCCTTTCCCGAATTTTAAAGACTGTAGGAAAAACAATGGGTAAGTGGTCGGAATGCGGTTTCGGGTTGGGATTTCATTATTAGACCACTCGACTAATTAACGGTGTAATTATATATGCTATTTTCGGGATCAAATCCAGGTTGCTATACCAACCATCGGGTAAGGCCTACGGGCTCATAGCATTTGGTTCGTGATAGATCTACACATTCCGAATTCTCCTCTGCGATTGGAAATACGGGAAAGTTAATTGTATTGGGTTTTGTTTTATTGCATTGGGTTTTGTTTTATTGCTTTGTGTGACTACTAAATCAACTGAGAGTGTGATAGAGATTTGTTCACGTTAAATTTAGTACTGCACCAAGCTCTTAACTTAACCATATGAATGGGGGAAACAACACTAAGCAGTATCATCCTTTATGATACGATTAAGAAATGTTCTGACGATTTAATTTTGTAGCTCTCAAATACAAGTTTATTTAGTTGGTCATTTTGGCCAAAAAACTTCAAAACATATTTAATGTACAAAGGGCATCACTCTCAAAAGTTGTACAGTAGCCTACAGTGCCTTTTCGATTTCGACACACAGTGCACTGCAGGATACGATACCTAGTTAAAAACATTTTGCGGAAAATAGCCCGAGCTATTAGAGCTATACACATTTTGGTGCCGCCATATTTTAGTTAATAACTGTACTAGATCAGTATAAGTATCAGTTTATTAACATTTTCATCATTCCAAAACACCACAAAACTGCGATACAATGAACAGATGGGAAGGTGTCGAAACGACTTGGAGTGCTAGCGTGTCGGGAGTGTTTTAACGGAGAATTGACCATTCAAAAGTACGCCAAATTAATTTTACATGAATTAAAATATACAACTGCATTTACGGAAACATCGTCGGTTGATATTTCGCGATGAGCGCAACTAAAAATGTTGCGATTTGAGAGATTTTGTCGAGTTAGTTAGCGGTGAGAACTCAGGGATATAGGCCTATAGAACCATTGCTCCACTATATAATCATATGTCCTTACTACACCATCATACTGTGAGGGCATTTTTCTTCAGCGTCCCCATACCGCCCTCTGAGCCAAACGCCCCATATTTCCCCCTCAGCGTTTACACCCCCTTCAAAATACAAATCACCCCCCGGGGGCGCTAGAGACAAGGTTAAGATTAGGAAACACTGCTTTAAACTTTAAATTAATAACAAATCCGATTAATTCCTTGTATAAGTGGATGAATCCGTGATTAATGCATCGATTCCGTAATCCGGTCCGCCAAGTACTTTTTTTTCTCATACCAGGCCCGCCGACCGGTACGTAAGCAACTATGAGTATATTTACTGCTACTACAGGATATTACCCAACATTCTTGCACCCACTTGTCAAAGTTAACATCAATCCCTATTGATTGTTTCTCATTTTCGCTATTTTAATCGTCATTTTCGAATGGAGAAGTATTGTAATCCGTCTGTTGCCGTACTCCGAAGAATATCGAAGTCGCGACGTATCCGCATGTCAACATGTACAATTGTACATGCACAACGTTTTACCTTTAGACAATAATCAATGCATTGTCTTCATCAATTTCATTAAAGTCCTAATTCCCTGCCTAGCTCACGTCCGTCACGTCACGTCACGGTCGCCATCTCATCCGTGTAAGAGGTGTCTTATAAAAAGCCTATAGAAGTGGGTCGTGCTACAAGTCGGCACCTACGGAATAAAAATGACGAAAATTGGCCTGGTGTAAATGACCATAGTAGTTGACAAACACCAGGAATACCACAAACAACAGCAGGTTCGTGATGTTGTGTGTTTCCAGGTCAAGCTAACAGCAATGACCGTATACTATTTTAATATTAACAAACGAAAAGGCTGAATATTTGAAAGAAACTTTTCTAACGCAGCAACTAAATTTTAGAGCTTAACAAGTTGCGTTTAGTTTGGAGATGAATTTCTTTACATGCCACCAACGCCATGCAGAGAATGATACGAAGTTGATATGGGAATATTTTAACAATTACCACGAAGGATGTGGAAATAACTTTAACCGAATGGCAACGGCTGCAATTTTCGAAAAATTTTACTTCAATTTTCAAAATCGAAAAACTGTGCCTTAATGGGATTGGAGCACGGTGAACAAGGTAGCGTTCGATTCAGAATTTCAACGCGGATCCGATTGCGCCACTCAAATCATTTCGAGCTCTGTGTCTGGCCACTTATATCCAGAGCAAGCCGAGAAAACGTTGCTTGGAAGCAGAAATGCTAAATTGCGGACCTTATGAACCTTAGTATAGGTATTCGACGACCATACAGTCTGGTGTATTGTATAGGCTCAGAATTCATCGTTCTAGAGAGCCCTGAGTCGACGGTCTACGTCTAGCAGGCGCTAATTTCTAATCAAAACAATACCGACCGTTTTAGTCAGCTCGCGGCAGGCCTCCGAGAGAGTGAGTCATAGCGAATGATTCGCGCGCGTATGGTAACTTGTAAGGCTTATAACTCAAACTGTTGTGACCCTATATTAGTCATTTTAGTATTCGTAGACGGACATTTACAGTCCTTACCATAATGATTTACTGCAAATGCTTATCATTACTACAACGTAAGATGTATATCGATGTACGACAGCTCTTTGTATACCCAGACGCACGCTTTTGGGTAGGTATAATCGCTGAGTAATATTGTATGTATTCCGAATTATACTCTACCATTAGCCGTTATTTCGAATCATATGTGCAACAACAATTCACAGACACAATATATGAAGGTTTATGGCTATTAGAACACGATATATTTCATGTTATGTGACGGGTATTCAGCCATGTGCTTGAAGCTGGTACGGTAGTCTGACGGAATTCGCTTCCCGGTTTTCAAATGAAACCTTGAGCGGTATAGAGCTAACTAGTATAGTTGCTTTAGCAAAATATAAACAGAAACTGACAATCGGTATTCATAGCAACAAACTACAGCTGGTTATGACGAATAAAACCAACTAAACGACAGTGTATATGGCGCATATGAGGAACGCGCGTGTCTGCGAAATGATGCTTCGGCGGATATTTTTGTCACGCGGCCTATCACATAGCTTTTGATCAGCTTAGATGTAACTAATATCAGATATGAAGATACGTGTGGACTTGTATGGACACTAGCTATTCACATAATGAAACAACTATGCGCGAAGACGGCTAGAACGAAACATACAGAACGTTATCTGAGAGTGGTCAATGACGCGCGAATTGCCGACACAGTGTATTTTGCAACATATTTATCTACGGTGTTTGATATACGATTTTGACGTCTTCGATATAATAAATATCATATAACAAGGTATCAATGAACTTGTACGAACAATATCTATTCACAGAAATGAAAAACAACGACCTAGCACGATTAATGTGTAATATATCGTGGTTTCAATTACGGTACTCTTCTCTCGTACCGGCATGTCGAAAAATAGACACGCCGGTGCCAAACGGTTAAAAGTGGTAATTACTCTAAAAGGTGCACATTGCCTACCAACGTTCGTTAGCGAACCTCACAATTTTCGGTCCGCAAACGTGAAGCACGTTCGCAGCATCCCTACTATTTTATATGTAGGTCACATCATTGTACGATATTGGTGTTTGGCATGTGCGCAACGACATTAATATGTGTACTATTCATTGACTTTGCTTAAGTCTTCTTCGGAACGCCTTTTCACACTCGCACACCTTCACCATCAGTATCTTTCGTTTTTCATGCACCCGTATATCTTCGTCTCTTTTGGCTCGGCTCACCTTCACTCTGGGCTTTCCGTACACTGCAATCACAGTGAGGTTAGCGATAAGGAACCCAGATAAACCTCCAACACATAGAAGTTAGGCAGAACTTTCCTATATATAGATATAATATAAGACCACAAATATTGATTTATAATCTGACAATGTCGCACCATTACCACGAAATTTTACTTGAATCAAATATATAATTTCACATGCTGCGTGTACACTGTACAATTCTAGATCGCCACAGGACTATCAATATTAGTAACCTACTCATCTGCCGCCAGTTTCATTTCGCAACCGGCAGAATCTTACCTAATCGGCAATGAAGTTCTTTGGATCGTTATTACGAGAGTACTGATCGTCATTCCTGTGACGATCTATTTGATACCTGCATATCGACGATTGAATATGAGATCGAGCTATGAGGTAATGTTCCGTGTAAGTATTGTTTTCTCAAAAGTTTAGATCCACGCACATTTTCTTGAAATAGTTTCTGGAAATGAGATTTAACAAGATCCTGCGAGGAGCGGCAGCTTTCTCTGGAGTCTTAACAGTGGTAAGTATGAATCTTTAGTCTCCAGATTTTGTTGATGATCATCGCTATAAAATTGTGCACTAGTGATTACCTGTACTAGTAAATTTACCAGCGATCCTCCCCACTACCACACACACACAAAACAAAATTGCCCCATATAGTGATCAAAACAAGGTCTGCGGGTAATTTCATCATTACACGATACACGAAAGTGATGCAGGTAGGTAACGGCTAACGCGGGATATATCTATTTATTTCTATCTTATCTGTTATCGGGACTAAAATCACGAGTGTTAATGTTATGTAAAATCAGTGTGTATTCGGTGTCTAGTCCCATTGGGGATTCCGCAGACTTTTTCCATTTGTCGAGACTGGCAACCAGACATGGGGTAATCGCGATTAGTAATCGTAATCGATTACGACGATTACAGCATTTTCAAGTAATCGTAATCGCAATCGATTGCATTCGAAAAAATCCCGAAGTAATCGTAATCGTAATCGACTACTTCCCATATTTAATCGAGTTCTTTGTGAAAGAGCGATTACTTTTTATTTGTACAAGGACTGTGACATAAACTGAACACTCGTGAACAAGGAAGAGATTTTATACCAGTTATTGAGAGCACAAACGTCTGATTTTCAAATGCCAATGCTCATTATTACGTCAGAGGTAGCCTATTAGCTTTGCTCGTCTTTGCGTAGGAAGTATCCACACATAGTAAATAGATATTCGATGTACATTTGTGTGATTGTAAGAAAACCCACCGTGCTGTATATCGGTTTATCATGATAATTAATCATAATCACCTCTCTGCCCAAGTTAAAATAGCAACTTTTGTATTGATGTTAGGTTATGCTTAGTTAAACTATGGAATGTAATAGTTCTAATTCTATAGTTAAATGCAGTTTCACCGTTGCTGCTTGGCGAGCAGTATAGGCCTATATGGTACGAACGTACAGCAGACAAAGGTTTAAAATTCTGTACTCGCCAAATAAAACATTACGATTTCCACAACGAAGCATTAAAATCAACAGCTGCTGATATATTCATCATAACTGGGCCGTTGTTTTGCCGTTTCTGGTAATGGCAGCTTGCATTACATTATCTGCATTAAGTTGAAGGCAGAATTTTATGTTCACTTTCTGTTATTCTCATAATATTCTACCCAAAACGGGTCGCTCTTTCACAATTCTTTACTGAACATTTGGACCTGCCGCCATAGTCATCAGCTTATATACCATGTTAGCGTGGGTTGTAGCTAGGATTAAAACAACAAAAGCGTCCCCCAACCAAACTTTGGTCTTGGGCCCCCATAGGGTAGTCAATTTTGAAGTTGAAGATGTAATTTCGTCAATAATATTGGTAATTGCATTATTTTGCATTTCTAATCCTATCTCAGCGCCTGATGGTCAGATTTACCTGAAGAGCGGGGGCAGGAGGGCGGCGTAATTCATAATTATAACATTTGGTGTCTTGCAATAATTACTTTATTGTATGTTGTTAATTCCTGACCTCCTGTCTGTTGTATAGCCAAAAGATATTGATTGTAGTGGCCCAAACAGCAGACTAAAAGAAAAACTTACGTGAGACGCACACACAAATTGTCATGTCTAATGCTCTGTGGGTGCCCGGGTGGCATTTGCATCGTGGGCTCAGATTGGAAAGAATGGACTATTAGTCACGCCCACCCAGGGCCGTAACAGCACTTCGTCAGCCCCCCCCCCCAAAAAAAAAACTTTGGTCTTGGGCCCCCCATAGGGTTATAGACCGAACTTCTGGGGGGCTTCGCCCCATAGGGTGATGAAACGACCCCTCCATCACGTTGTTCGCGTTTGTCACGAAATCATCTGTACCGTATTGTGAGCCAGCGCGAAGGGCGAAAATTCTCGATAATTTATGATAAAATCGGTCAATCAGGTCGGCGATTGCATATATATTATGCTATCAATTTATTGTCCTCTCTACTCACGTAATTAGATTTACCAGTAGAGCTGAGTGAAGTGTCTTGAAAAGGGGAGGGCCCGTAAATAATAATTAAACATCTTCGGGCGGGCGGACCCGTTGATATGACTTCGTTACATGATGTTATTTCGTGACTTCCAGTCTGCTATATCAAAAAATATAGAATCGCCCAGACGTAGGCTTCTAAACTAAGAGACGCACACGATTTCAAATTGGTATTTCTTCACTGGCATAAAATTTTTCCCAGCGAGATGGTATTTGTCTTGTGAGGTTCAGATTGCAAAGACAGGAACATTCGGCGCCAGTCATTTAGGCGCCTATGGACAATTAAACCTATATTTATTTTGTATATATAACGAAGTCTTCGGTCAGCATAAGGGCATAAACCTTTTCGGCCAAGGTTTTCTCGTTGCCTATCGTTTCTGGCACACTTCTTGGAGTCGCATGTTATATTGCCTAAAACTTGATTGTATGTCTTGGTGGGTCGTGGCGTGGTAATGGCCCAATACCCAATAATAAAGATAAATCGCTACTTGAATTCGCGCGCAGCGCGAAAAAATTTTGAAAAAATTCCATAAATTTTGAAAAAATACTCTATGATTTATGCTAATTCGCGAAATAATTTTGGGCCCCCTTCGAGCTCGGCCCCCCCCCCCCCAATTGGGGGGTTTGGGGTGCGGCAGTTACGGTGCTGCGCCCACCCAGCGCGGCTATTAACAATGGACACATACCCTAAGTTTTGGCAAATGTCTTTCTTTAATAGCACACTTCGTGGAGTCTCATGTTGGCCGAAACTGCATATGTCTTTTGATGTGTCGAGGAGCGGTATTGACTGGCACCTAAATGCCTATTACTATGAATTATGCATGCTTTATTTCTTCAAGGGGAGACACATGCATTTCGAAATCAAGCTATCTAGAGACAATTAAATCGCAAAGCTCAAAGAGATATTCCAAGTTAATGAAATCTCTCGAAAATGCTCTACAATTTATGTTGGTTTACAAAATACTTTTGAGTCCCCTCCAACCACGCTCCCCACCCTATTGGGGAATTGGGGGTGCGGCAGTTATGGACCTGGCAAGAATACAAATCATTGGGTGCGATAAACCGTCCTCTATAAAATGGGCAATGGGTACATTATGACGTAACAAGGAAACGTCCCATCTTTTATCAAGACAGTTGGTATATCATTGGGCCTTTCCAGCGCAATACATGTATTGTCTTCCAATATAACTACTACGATGCAAAATAAATGTAATCGTGAGTAATCGTGATTACTTTTCCAATGTAATCGTAATCGTAATCGACTACTTCCCGATTTTGCTGTAATCGTAATCGTAATCGCGTGATTCTGAAGTAATCGTAATTGCAATCGATTACATTCATGAAGTAATCACCCCATGTCTGCTGACAACCACCTTCATTGAAATCCACAAACCACGCTTGTATCAAGAAAGAATTTTTGTTCTTCTTAATTCGGCTAACCGCGCTCCCGGTTTACGCGGATTTTCTGTTGCATCTGTGTCTACGATGTAATGAATGGATGGTTAAATGCATTGCATACCATATATTATATACTCAAGGTTTAAAAATTTCACACTTACAGTCGATTACCTCTGAAAAGTATGAGCTCGCAAAAGAACATCGGCATGATGGAAAATGACAAATGCCGTTGAAACACCATGAATATCATAACAGCTACTGACCATGATACGAAATTATGGTGCGATGTTCCTCAAGTGCCGTACCGGCACGGAAAATACCTAAATGTACGAAGAAGAGCTGTAGAGTCAGAGTTTCGCTAAATTTTCTCTCGATGCTGGAGTCGGGTTCAGACAACTTTCAGTGTCATTGAAAGCATTCATCAAGATATTTGACATAGGCGGGATTTCACAAACATAATTTGTTTCTGTAAGCACCATTTTTGCCTCATTCTAAAAATACGTTGATTCATTTGGTAGAAGTAATAACAAAAAATGTAATAAACGTATAATGTTCCGAGTAGATTTACAGGAATGATGGAGTTGGAGTAGGAGACGGAGTTCTGTGAAAAAAATATTAGTCGTAGTGGGTAGGGTTACCATACCTACTCTTCTAAGAGGATTTGTCCTCTTTTTTCAAAAAATTGAATGTGTCTTCGGCGGACGCCAAAATTTCCTCTTTTGGGGGAATTTGTCCTGTTTTTCTCGAAAAACTATTAAAATGCGATCAAGAAGTCGACTCCGACTCAGCGTACGCCAGAGCTGGCAAGATAATCAACGAAAAATACAGCGCGACGGGTATTTCCAGAGCATATATGGGAGAGATGACATTTTTTTCAGTCAACACCGTGAAGCTAACGTAAAAACCGAGTAATTCGAGAGTAGAGACAAAGTGATGATTTTTTGTTTTAGTCAACACAGTACTATTGGTCGAAAATTTTTCAAAATAACTAGTTTTCTTCTCCGGTACTAGAGCTTTCAAAATTTTTGAAAAACGTCCTGTTTTTCGGATCTCAAAATATGGTAACCGTGGTAGTGGGTGTTAGAGTCGGAGTCGCTATATTGAAAATGTTTACAGTTGGAGTCGGTGTTGTATTCGGTGTTAAAATCAGCCGACTCCACAGCACCGGTACAAAGCATGATAAATTCAAGGGTACCGTACCAGAGACTTGATATCTGTTTTCATAAGCGAAGGCATATCTGAATTCCCGGATCCGTCCGAATAGTTCAATGTCATATTCTTGACGAGCTAAAAGTCTGGAACAGAACATATGGTTGATGTATCAGCTTAGGTGAAAAATTATGTTAAGTGGATACAAAGTGCGCCGTGACTTCGGGTTTCTATTTTCATTGCAAATCCTGGCGTAGCCTAATTGTGTTACGGATAACGAAGAAAAAATGATTTTATTGCTCTGCTGAAATGTTTTCTTTCCTCGTGCACATGCCAATCAGCTAGACGTGAACTGGGTTCGGACTAAAATTATCACTTTGTTATCTAGCTGTTTCTTGCCGGCCTCGCTATTTATGTTGCAGCTGCTACCTTGGAGGTAGTTACTGATCTTTCTACGAACTGGAGCATCACATTAGCAAGCGGGTTTTGCATATCTTACACATCTTTGGTAAGTCAACTATAATACTATGATATCATGTCGACATGTATGCCTTTTGCCTATTGCCTATATGCCTATATACCAGTGGTCGGGAAACTATGGCTCGCGAGCCATATATGGCTCTTTTGGGTATAAGATATGGCTCTTTAACTAATTGTTCATTTCCTAATAAATTTATCAATATTGCAGCAACTTCTTAGTTAATTTTCATTAAGTCCAAAATAATTATTCTCGTGGCAGCATAAACATGTCTTTGAGAGGTCAGGCAGTGGGGTATCCAGGGTTAGGGCCACGTATCTCCCTTTTCAAAATCCTCAAATTTCGATCCACCGACATCGCGCGCCTCAAAATTTTGGATTGCACGATACCTTGATTGATCAAAGTTAAATAGCAGACATGGCGACGCTTGTATGACAATGCAGTTTTCAAATACACATGCTTTTTCTGATCTACGCCGAGAAATGAACTGCCTTGGAAGTGACATTCACAATTAGAAATTTAAATTAAAAACAATGCCATTCCTATCCATGTTCTTGATTGGTAAGAAGCTTTAAAATGTAGGTGTGTAGCGCAACGTTTTGTTAGGCGAATACTGGAGATGTCAATCAATATTTAGATATTCGGAATCAGTGCGACAATAAAATTCGATTAATATCAATGATTATAAACTCTCAGCTATTTGCGATGAGTTGCGCTGTCACAGGTGAGTCCTGGCCCGTATGTGTCTCACCTGAGCATTACTTCTCCTTTCGAGCTTTATTTTCGAACAATAAATTTGAAAATTGCTTGATTCTGGGAGTACAAATTTTCAAAATCTAGTCATTCGTAAACATCGATAGAAAATAGCAGCAATCATTGAAGGTTTAAATGTATGTACTGTTGTAGTAATCATGTTTGGCTACACCTACGCATGTGAGCAGAGGAAAATGGCGCACACTGCGAATTCCATGTATTAGTGCTGCCAATGCGTCACGAATTTTCAATTGTGGCATGACACGTTGATTGACATTTATGGCTCTCTGGAAGTTGCATTTAAAAATATTGGGTCAATATGGTTCTATACAGTCAAATCCGTAAAATTTGGAAACTGGATAACCCGGACAACCGCGTTGCTCGGCCGAAATCCTCGGGTACTGAACAAGGGTAAAATTGAACGTAAACGACTCCTGTTTATTCGGACAATTCTAAATTCTCAATTCGCAATTCGGACACACGGATTCGCAATTCATATCGTTAGGTTATGTTTATGATAAAGAGTACTTATTTCGTTTGAACACATTATAAGTAGGGCGATTTTTTTGACCTGTCAAAAAAGGTCAAAATAAAGTCAAAATTGTAGAGTTAGGTCAAAAATTGTCAAAATTGTTGACAAAGTCAAAATTAATTTGCAACCTGCATTTCGTTTATATCGTAGATATTTGCATTGTCGGTGAACTTATCATTTGACATTTTACAGCTTGTAGCCTGCTTCACAGGCCTGTCGATGTAGACGGCCCATTGTCTGCCCATTGTGAATCATAAACGCTCATATTAAACAGATAGGTTAACATGGTGTTATGATCAACGTATACCGAAATATCCTAACTGATTTTGTGGCAACTGAAGGTACGGTGCAGCTGTCACTTCGGTTTTGTTTTTCGAAATGCCTAAAGTGGCAGAAACACACGACTGCAAAGTTGGCATTTATATGCGTGGTTTTCCAAGAGAGTTTCGCAAGCACCCAAATGGCCAACTGTATTGCGTCTATTGCAGTCAATTCGTGAACTGTGACAATGTTTTAGAGTAGAAAGCCATCGTTCTTCAGCAAGACTGCGTGGGCATTGGCTCTTATATCAAGAAGGACATGATGAAAAATCGTGATGTAGATAACATTGTCAGAATGAAGCAACACGGTGTGACACCATAAGTGTACGCACAACATCAATGTTGCCAGCCAACAGCTGCAGCTGTTGAATGTTCTTTCTCCCTTGGCAAGCTACTTAGTAAGGACAGACACTTTCTTCCCGATAATGTAGGAAAGTGTCTTTCGTTGTACTACAACAAATTTCTAATTATTTCTACCACCATAATGGGTGATGTAACTATACTGGAATTATTCATGGGTCCCGATTTCGTTAAAATAAAGTTATTTCATGTTAAAATTTGTCAGTTTTCAAGTCAAAAAAGTATTTTCAGGCCAAATAACTTCGCAAGGACAGAAAGTTCCAACCAGAATTGAAGATAAGTAGTACAATTCTAACATTATGTGGTAAAACACCTAATTTGCATATGTTAGGTCAAAATTTGGTTGGAGTTTTTTTAGGTCAAAATCTTCCTTCTTTTAGGTAAAAAATCGCCCTAATTATAAGTGATTATGAGAAACAATTACGATCCATGTAGTACTAGTCGACAAGACTTGACTCCTTCTTTCATCCACGGCGGTATCGCAAATGCACGGGCCCACATAAGCATTGTTTTTAGTAGAATTAACCCTCAGTTAGCATTTTTAGATTTTCCATATATGATATTTCTGCCCGACTAAAAGCTTTTGGCTTTCAGTTCCAACTGTTTTGTGGTGTACTTTTATCAAGTGAAAATACCGTTACAGCCCTAGTGGGCAGCCGCAATTCATTTATTACATTACAGTATTTTGAATGCGTTTTCCGCCATTACTCATGGACTTGAAACGAACAATTGATTTTCGGTTTGATTCTTACAAAGCCGTTTCTTCGCTTAATTCGGACGAAAGTGAGCTCATCAAAACGCTCTTAATTAGGCGGAGTCGACAGTATCACCCTTCTCCGTCATCATTTGCAAATTTTCCGCAGGGCGGCATGAAAGCAGTTATCTGGACTGACGTTGTGCAGTTCTGTTTCATGGTAGCGGGAATGTTAACAATAGTTATAAAAGCAATTCTTCATATCGGGGGATTTCAGAATCTGTTTGCTGCTATGGAGAGAGGGGAAAGATATACCATGACAAGGTTTCGGCTCTTTTCATTTCTTACATTATACAATCGAGTGCTAAGTGTCCCAAACATACACACTGTTGAAATCAGTTCCTGATGCGATTTAAGTGGTAATAGAATCATACTGTGAAATCTCCAGTTACAATTTCAAAGACAAGCCATCTTCCTTCCGGAGAATTTAGAAACCAGAAGGTTGTGATATGAGTTCTGTTGCAACATTTGATAAAACTCAATACGATCGGTTCCTACGCTTTTATTAACATACGAGTAAGCTAGTGTATCTGAACACAACCAGTACCAAAATATCTAGCGCAGGTGCAACGAAGAGAAGTGATGCCACACGCGACTAGTACAGAATGAAATGATTAGCCGCGATGTCAAAAGGAACTAAATCACCACATAAAGAATTTCCTTGGCAAAGTAATGTTACTTTTTTGAAATGAGGCATGCAGGCTAGAAAATGCGATTTGAAAGTGATCTAACTCAGTGGTTCCCAACGTGGGCGATATCGCCCCCCGGGGGCGATTTGGCGGTTTAGGGGGCGAAAATGACGAAGGGAGCGATAGGGGGCGGAAATGGACAAAGAGGGCGACAGGGGGCGAAATAGCGAAGGGGGCGATATGGGGGGCGATGACGCGTCAAAACGAATGACCTTTTTTTTTAGCCAAATCACGGAAATTCCGTTGCAAAAGTGTAAAATTCGACACCGAGCCGGAAAGTTGACCTGTTTTTTTTTAGTCAGCCCGCCGGTGATTGCAGTTTGTATGCCCATTTTTTGGTACACAAAATTTGGGGGGCGATGTCTAACTGCTTCATAGCTGATGAATAAGCAAATGCGAACATCACAATGAAACCAATGATGGCATTGCCGATGAGCTGCGTAATTGTCACATAATAAGTGGGATGCTAGCACTGCTTTTAAATAGACTAATACCTATCTAAAGTTGCGAACACCAATTCCAGAGTAGCATTGCATTGTAAGCTGAAGTCCAGGCCGTGCGCTCATGTTTTGCGGTTCAAGATCTTGCTTATGAGTCGAAACCCCCCCTTTTGAAGCGTGAAAACCCCCTCCTTTCACGCGAAACCCCGTCCTTTTCAAATGACTTCTCTGATGCTAATACTGGGTTGCAATTCAATAAGTCGTATTATCAGTGTTGCGCGCGGCCAATTAACGAAAGGCGTGTTGCCAATTAGCGAGATTCATCTGTGCGCATTGCGCTGCACAAGATCTTCCGCTAATATGATTAGGAAATTAGGTCACTCGCTGCCGCGCGCTCGGCAATTGTTGCTAGCCTGATTTATCGCGTCTTCAAAAAGCCTAGTTCCGCTGGCTTGAAGAATCGCATCTGCAATAGGACCGCTGCGCACTATATCATCGCTAGCCTACACAATCGCATCTACATTGGCTTGGTGCTCACGATATCATCGCTGGCCTACACAATCGCATCTGCAATCGCCTAGTACGAAAGATATCGCTAGCCTAACTACCGCGTCTCGGGCCTACCATGCTTCGGCTCCCTTTTCCCGATGGCTGGATAAAATGCCGTTAAGTATATGCTGATTAGCGATTGTGATTAAAGAGTGACATATCGAAACTGAATGACACCGAATGTCCGCAAACATGTGCGACGCGTGCGTACATGCGTAATTGATTTCTGCTAATACTTGAAGAAATGAACATAACCATCAGAAGCTGTGTGTTAAGGCTTGAGTTATAACAGAGGTAAGGTTTGAACCACCTGAAATCGGCGTCATTGTAGCACATATTCCATAAAAACTCATACATTTTGACTTGCGCAAATCGTCGCCGAGGCTACGTAAGACGCATTGATGAGCGCGCGTATTTAATGGTTCGACGCGTTGATAATCGGGCGTATTTAATTTTTCATGACAGATCAGAGAGTCGCTAATTAACAGCACTTCCGGACTCGTCGGCAAGCTTATCATACGCGTGTAATCGTCAACACGAGGATGTTGTATAATCGTTATTTACGCATGTACTTAACCCTAATGAATTGATGCTATATTACTAAATTCGAAAAAATCGACCCCCCCCCTTTCTTTCAACCCCCCCCCCCCCCTATTTTTCGGCTGGCTACGCGCTTGGTTCCCAACCTGCGGGGTACGAAGAAGCGGTCAAACATGCCATCAAACAATCTGTTGAGGTTGCTATAGCATCTCGGTTTGAATTAGTGATATGACCATAAGGGGGTCGAGAATTTTTCACTCTCATAAAGGGCGGCGTGTCTAAAAAAGGTTGGGAGCCACTGATCTATTGTAAGGTTACTATTAGGGGTGGTGTGAACGTAAGGTTCACTTTCGCGTTCTGTGATGTGTGAACCTCAGAAATTTGGAGGTTCGCGCTCGCAAACGAACCTTGGTAGGTTCTGCACTGCGGACCTTTCATTTATTATAATTTTCACGTAATTATAACATCTTTGGTTTAAATTCTTACTATTTATCCTTCTGACCAATCTCTGCATGGTGCTGACAACGAATAAAGAAATTCAGTACGAGACGAGCATGCAGCCTGCCCTTTTAAAAATTATAAAAAATATTCAGCTTTCCGTTTGTGAATATGTATTGACTATATTGTGAGCTTTGCCCGCAATAACAATCCCTTTATCAATGATTGACATCAACGAGATTGATATAAAAATGCATAGTTGTCTAATATACAAAGTATAGCAGGCGTACGGGATCTATCTTGATTTGATATGTTTATTGTCTCATAAGAACCGGATACGCCGATTGAGGTGTTGGCTACTGCAGCAAGTATAGAAACCGGTATTTTACTTTGATCAACACTAATGTAGCAATAGTCTGACGCCTAGACAGTTAATGGGTAAGCTTCTATTCCACTACCAATCCTCGTTGAAATTGTTGTCAAAGCGACGGAGAATGTGTGTATGTAATAACTAGGGCAAGTTTTTGCAACTTTTGCAACTTTTTTAACAGCTTCCGGCAACTTCATAAGTTATGTAGAATGGTGTTTCAAGCTGTTTGTGGGATTCTTATGTTGCAACTTTTTGCAACTTTTCTCTATTTTTTTCACGTAACTTTTAGTGACTTTTTCGATTTTTCATGAAACTTTTTTCAATTTTTGATGCAAATGTTTGCAGCTTTTTTCGATTTTTCATGCAACCAACTTTTTCCTTGAAATATGTGGCACTATATGTAAATAGATTTTTCACTGTCGTTTAAAT
This sequence comes from Botryllus schlosseri, assembly GCF_051294905.1. Taxonomy (NCBI): domain Eukaryota; kingdom Metazoa; phylum Chordata; class Ascidiacea; order Stolidobranchia; family Styelidae; genus Botryllus; species Botryllus schlosseri. Next base: position 16,383,389 of record NC_137249.1, on the reverse strand, counting down.
TTGAGGTCCTTTCTGATTTGACGTACATTCAGGCTAGACCGCCGAAAATTATATTTTCACTGGCTCAATTTTAAGGCTACTGATTTTGTTGAGCTTCTTGGAGGTACAGAACTTCAATATACAATTAAATAGTATATTCATATTGAAATGAACCCGAATATTTTCGGCTGACACTCGTCAGGGGTAATCGTCAGCAACTAGTAGAGAATTGGAAAGAACATTGTATATCAACAATCGTATCACAAAATATGACGTCACCAGCATGAAATTTCGAATGAGAGAGCGTTCAATGTACTATTTTAGGTGATACACGAACTCCTTTTGTTGACAGAGTTTTGGTTGGTGTATTTTGATAAAAGTTGATTCCAAGGCACACAAATGGAATTGTGAACGGCCTCGACCTACGATTCGAAATCGGTCGTCTCGATAATTATTCGCACAAATCGGATTATCCAACAGATGTTTGCCGATGGCAGAATTAATGGCTTTTGATCAATCAGCATCAATCTTAAGTGGATGAGTTAAGGGTGAGCTTTTCACATCGCGTGACGCACGTGTTCTGATAAATCTGGGGACATGTTGGTTTATGCGGTCCTGCAGACGTCTTGACGTTCTTCCCACGTAGCCACAATCACAGTGGCACCTAAATTCGTACACTACATTACTTTGTTGAAGTGCAGGAAGCACGTCTTTGCGTGTTGAAGGGAGCAGTTGTGTTGTTGTAAAAATCACATTGGTTTTGACTGTATCGTAACATTTACCGACTGCAGAAATCAATTGTTTTTCAAAGCGGGTGGAAATGGGGCCAATCCAAGGTAGATGGATATAAACATCTTTTATTGTTCGTGCGGTGGGCTCTGTTCGTTTTTCTGCGTTGAATTGCGTTAATTTCCTCTCCATGCCGCGGCTGATGACGTGTTCAGGGTAACCGTTATCAAGTAAGATTTTTCGGATGTAGTCAAGTTCTAAACTCAGTTTGTTACCCGAACATATCATCAACGCTCTATGCACGAGTGTGCCTATGAGGTTAATTTTTCTGCGCCGAGGACTAAATGAATTCCAGCGAAGGTATTGGCCTGTGAATGTCGGTTTTCTGAAAACAGACGTTTCAAATTTGTTGGTATTGCGCTTTTCAACTAGTACGTCCAGAAATGATAATGAGTTATTGCGTTTTGTTGAAGTCGCCAACGCTGTGTTTTGCTACAGTGCCTTGGATAACGATCGATTCGAGTGTCTCATACCCTAATAATTTCAAGTAACTTTCCATAAATGCAACTTTTTAGTGCAACTTTCGTAAAAAATAAATGCAACTTTTTACTGCAACTTTTTACTGCAACTTTTTAGTGCAACTTTCCACGGATTTGATTGCAATAAAATCTTGCCCTAGTAATAACTGAAGCATTTGATTGTCCCAGTTGATGCAGCTGTCAGCATTGCGGCAAAATGTTGCCTGAGTATATGGTCGCTAGGTATCGTGGACATTAATATGTAAAATATGTGTGTAAGAATTAGCATTATGACGTCATACGGTCGCGTTCATGTAGAACAGGGGTGTCAAACTCAAATTACGTCGCGGGCCGGATTCAAATCTTAAAATCGCTCCCGGGACGCGCCAATCAACTGATTTCAAAATGTCATTTCACACCCCTGCTTTTCACTTGAATGTTTGTTTGACACCCCCATAACGTAGAACCTTTCAAAAAGGTTCGCGTTCACACGAACCAGAACCTTTCAGCCGTTCGCACCATCCCTACTTACTATCCAGTACGATTTCGTCATCTTTTTTCAGATACGATATGCCAAGAAATTGTCCAGTCATGGCAAATCTTTGTACCAAGCCTTATATGAATATATGATTCCATCAAGCCCATGTAACATTTGATGAATGATTTCAGATGATGCCAAAACATTTTTCAGGTTTGATTACGGGTTAATTGGAAGAGTTTCCCCATTGTCAAGATTTTTAGGGTCCTTCGGGCTCGCTTTCTTCGCCTATGGAGTTTCCCAGCAAACTCTTCAACGTTATCAGAGTTGCAAGACGACCTCGGGCGCTCGTTGGTAATTATAGATTGCTATTTTGGTTCATATGACGCTGAATTATATGATCCATGTAGGCCATGTCAAAAATTTTAGGAAGTACCCATGCAGCAGCAAATCCATCCAATTCCGATAAATATTCCACGGACTGGTACATTGCTTAGATTTGTAAAAACAATACCCTTTTGTCTAGCAACACTCTCAATAGGTTATGTTTTCCTTTTTGATTACTGTAACGTACTGTCACGGCGTGAACAGGAGAGAATTCGTACGGGGCTGTTAAGAACTAAAAGGACATTTCAAATTTCTAAAGATTCCATAGGTAATGCTGCCGCCCACCTCACGAAAGGTGTAACGCAACCCGCTGGAGAAAGGTTTTGGGCATGACTACTTAAAATAGAACGGCTTAGTTGAATAGGTATCATCAAAGAACATGTCGCCAGATTTATTTAAAAATTTCGCATAGCCTACTTCTTTCTTGTTATTAGGGCATCGTTTGTCAACTTGGCTGGAAGTATAATGATGACAGTGGGACTAGTTGGGGTGGGGCTTCTCGCATTCGCAATCTTTGAGACTTGCGACCCACTTGACTCGGGAAAGATACGGACCGTTGACCAGATACTACCATATACAGCTGTATTTATACTTAGCGATATTCCGGGTTTATTGGGGCTGTATATCTCTGCAATTGTCAGCGCCTTGCTGAGGTATATAAAACATTGGTGAAAGTATATTGGAAGATTCCATTTACTTTATCTTACTCAAATATAGTACAGTATCATCATCCATCAATTCTCTTGCGATCGTAATTGTGGAAGATTGCTTCTGCCAGTTTTCGAACAAATTGAGAAATACAGAAAGCTTAAAAGTGGCTGTGGGAAAGTTGACCGGTAGGAAATCAGAAATTACAAACCGACTTACTGGAGAATATATCTTTGATACGTTTCTGTTTTCAGTGGTTTTGACGGGCTTGCTTGCAATGAGCGTTGCTTATGTCGTCTCGTCGTCAAGTTCTAATATTGCCCAGCTGCTCAATAGCGTTGCAGGAATTACTACGGGCCCCGTCAGTAACCGTTACGCTATATCTATAACGCTATCTTTTCAGGGTGGAACCATTGGATTTTGTGTAAGCACGATTTTTGGAATATTTTTATTCGTCGGTAACGAGTTTTTCAAGGTCACTTACCAAAGCACAATCCCACCACGATTTACATATGGTTGTACAGCTGACAACATGAGTTTGACTACGACGACACCTACATCGTATTATACCTTCCAAGCCACTACGGAATCGAATAGCGAGTAAGTTGTTAATATAATTATAATGGGATGCTACTTATGCCACTCACTAGAATTTCACCATCAAACACCTGTATGGCGTGCTGTATTTGGCGGCTCGTACTCCTAGGTTTGCGGACTCCATATCAATCAAGTCAACACATTCGGGATGTATTTGTAATAACTAGGGCGGTTTTTTTTTGACATGTCAAAATTTGTCAAAATTTTGTCAAAATTGTAGCGTTAGGTCAAAATTTGTCAAAATTTTTCATAAATTAAAAAAAATTTGACGTCTGCATTTTGTTTGTATCGTAGATTTAGCACTGTCGGTGAACTTATAATTTGATATTTTACCGCTTTTAGCCTATTTTATAGGCCTACCGTTGTAAACGGCTAATCGTCTGCTCATTGTGAATCATAAACGGTAAAATAAACAAATAATAGGTAGACATGGTGTTATGGTCAATGTACCGCAATATCCTAACTGAAGAAAGACTTCTTTTGCATTGCATCATTCTTATATTAAGAAGCGCATGATGAAAAATTGTGATGTAGACAACATTGTCACAATGAAGCAACACGGTGTGTTACCAGCACCAGCAGTGTACGCACAACTTGAGTGTTGTCGGTCAACAACTGCTGCTGTTGAACGTCCTTGACAAGGTTCTTAGTAAGGACGTGCACTTTCTACCCAAGAATGTAGGAAAGCATCTCTCGTTGTACTACAAAATATTCTAATTATTTCTACCATAATACATATTGTAACCACTGGTATTCTTCATAGGGCCAGATTTCGTTAAAATATTGTTTTTTTTTTTATGTAAAAACATGCCTGTTTCTAAACCAAAAACGTTTTTTCAGGCCAAACTACTTCGTTAGGACAGTCAGTTCAAACCAGAAATGAAGATAAGTGGTGCAATTTTAACATTATGTGGGAAAACACCTAATTTGCATACGTTAGGTCAAAATTTGGTCAAAATTCAGTTTTTTTTTAGGTAAAAAAAAAACCGCCCTAGTAATAACTAAAAACAACGGCGATGGTTGCAGCACAATGAGTAAAATCGGCTGTGGACAATGTCTCGCTAACTACAAAATGTAACAATTGTCCGCGAGTGCAATCAAGTCTAATCAAGTAATTATAGGGATTCTTATTGTGAGTGGTGCGCTACAAGGGTGACACTTGTTTATTGCAATACCTGAAAATGGAATTCGACCAACCATGACGGAATCCTACAGTCCATCGTAACTCAAATACGAAAAGCCGGACCAAACTTACACTTCTGTACCAACGTCATTTACATGCGAAGTTTATTCCTGGTTCAGGCATTCTGCACTGCAAGACCTCTTTAATCTAAACTTTAATTTATTTGTGACGATCGGAATTACACTCACTGTCGTCGTAGGATATCTCGCATCTCTTGCAACTGGTATGTTTGTGCTTGCAAAAGTCAATCTACCTTACACTCACTCGAAGCCTGATATTACCATGTATTTATGATAGGTCCTCAAGACCCAGCGCTATGCCATCCCAAGCTTTTCATTCCGATAATTGATAACAAGTATGCTTCCGAGTCTGTGAGAAGGTTTTTTCGCTTTGGGGTTCTGGAAGAGGAGGCATGGGCGGATAAAGAAGGGAAATCAACTGGAAAGATAGAAGACATCTATTACATAGAGGAGAAACTTTAGCATGCAGTTATACACTCACTCGAATGATTTTATAGTTATTATGGTCCGTGACCATCTCTGGATAATAATACTTGAGTATGGTAGAGTTGTGGTAGTCCGAATTGAGTACTCATAAAAAATAGTGTTGTGAATAGCTGTGTCTGTCAAATAAATCCATCGTTTAACAATCATTTTATGCTCTGTGAGCTATAAATTGTTTGGCTGGGGTCGAAGACTAGACAATATCGTTCCGAACCTCTGTTCTAGATCAGTTTTCAAACAATAAAAGTAGACGAGCGAATCAAAAAAGCGTAATGTCATTGCGAGGTTGGTATTTCGATTAAGCACAGAGTAGTGCAATTAAGTTTAAAGAGAGTGTTGTATCGCATTTCAGCAACCGTACACCTAGCGCAGCTGAAATCAATATTTTCACGCTTGGGCTCCACCCGCATGATGCCCGTGGATATATCGGGTCGAACATTGCAAAATGTGAGCACTGAGCAATAAACATGTCCCCATTTCACAAAACTTAAATATACAAATTTCGACTGCATTATTTCCATCGTCCGCAATGCCGTAATCCGCATAAACAGAGGTGCCGTTATAACGTAGGTTTAGTCGCTGCGTATAGTCACACGGACGTACGTTATATTTTGATTGGAAATTCAGGTATTAAAGTTTGGTTATAGTCGAGAAGCTTGCAAATTTGATCACAACCCTATCTTGCTTGTAATCATACTTCCTACCTAAGGCCTACCCTCGACATTATTTCAATATAAACCACAGGTCTACAGATGGGAAAGTCATTTAATGGCTAACTAAAGTTCCCACAACTTCAACCTAGCAGTCGCCCCAGGTTAACGACAGTCAACTCCCTAGACTTATCTTATAGCTAAATACAATAACAATACAATCAACAGAAAAATGTCACATGACATTATACTGATTATAGCATCTTGTCCCTAATACCTAGCTCAAATAATATAAAAACAACACGCTGAATCACCGATATGAGCAACCGACTGAAAGGAAAATGACTCCGAGACGACGGGAACGATTTCGCCACAATGTGCACCAGTGAGCGTGATAGCCTTATTTATATGATTTTACCGTATTTCTGACTTGTATACTTAGTTTGTCGTGTTTCAGTGCTCACCGCAGGTCACAATGGTAACACACGGGAGCTTCAACTATAGTCCAGAATTACAACTCTACACGTTGTTACTTTTTCACAAATTGGTGGCACCTTACCCATAAATTGAGGGCACTGCATATGATAGGCGAAAAGGAGCAGTCTATCTACATAAGTCGGTAATGAAGGCAATTCTGTACTTCAAACCAACGTTGGTGTTCGCGCAGTTACCGCTTTTACCAACTTGATGGAACTTTGGTATTGACTGAAATTGACAAAGCCATATATGATTTACTCGAAACGTCAATACTCCAAACACTAGTATTATTTTATGAGACAATTTCACTCAGTATAATATGACACACAATTCACGAATTTCACGATTCACATGATTCGTTCTACTCTGAGAAACTTCAAATCAGGACTATACCTACGAATCGTATGAAATGAACGCAGTAGACATCGCTGTACTTTCAGGTAATGTTGACAATTGTGAGAATATTATAAATCCATATTTTATACCGTCGCAAATTTTATAGTTAGTTTGGGAATCTCCTGCTCCGTCGGAATATACTTTGCATACAAGGATAGAAGAAATGCATCTCTTGATAACTATTTCCTAGCAGGGAAGTCAATGAATCCAGTGAGATAAATTACATGATCATCTTTTTAGGTTAAGGACTGTAATATGATTCACGTATATTGCACGTTATCAGTTTGATGGTATCAGATTACGTGTTCTACATATAGGCCTAGCTAGGCCCTAGGGCAGTGGTCGGGAACCTGTGGCTCGCGAGCCATATATGGCTCTTTTGGGCGTAAGATATGGCTTTTTGACGAACTTTCCATTTTATACTTAATTTATCAATATTGCAGCAAGTTGTTGGTAATTTTTCATGACTGCTCGAATATAATATTATCGTGGCAGTATAGACATGTCTTTGAGAGGTCAAGACAGTGGGGTAACCAGGGTTAGGGGTTCGTATCCCCTTTTCAAAATCCTCAAATTTAAGTTGCTGTCGCGCCGTTGACTAACACGACTGGCGAATTCGATCTACCCGCCACCGCGCGCCTCGAAATCTTGGATTGCACGATATCTTGATTGATATACCTTGAAATGACGACGCTTGTAGGACAATGCAGTTTTCAAATACACACTGTCTTCCTGATCTACGACGATAAACAAACTTCCTCGGAATGACATTTCCAATTACAATTTCAAATTAAAAAACAACGCCATAGCTATCCGAGTTCTTCATTGGTGACGTAAGTAGCTTTCTATAACCGACGTAAAATGTAGGTGTGTAGCGTTATATTACGCCGAATACTTTAGAAGTCGATCAATATTTAGATTTTCGGAATCAGCGCGACAATTTCATTTGAGTAATATCATTGATGATAGATTCCAAGGTATTTACGATGCGTTACGCTATCACAGGTAAAGCTTGCCCCCTCTGTGCCTTATCTGTGCCTTGAGTCTTATTTCGCGCTTTATTTACGAACAATATGTGAAAATTCCGTGATTTTGGGAATTGAAATGTTCCAAATCTAATCATTCCTAAAAATCGATAAAAATAACAATAATCATTATTGACGGTTTCACAATTTCCCCTCGCTTATCCCTGACGACATGTGAAGCACTGCCTCACTTGCCTCCCATAACCCCACGTCACTGATGTAGCACACCCTGCAGTGGACTGCTGTAGTGATCATGTTTGGCCCCACCTACGCATGTGGGTAGAAAATATGGCACACACTACGGAACCTATATATTAGTGCTACCAATACGTCACGAATTTTCAATTGTGACGTAGCAGTTGATTGACATGTATGGCTCTTTGGAAGTTACAATTAGAAATATTGGGTCAATATGGCTCTTCGGTCGAAAAAGGTTCCCGACCACTGGCCTATATTAATGTACACGATACCTAGCGACGATTCGGGCAGCATTACGTCACAATGCTGAAATACATATTGACGTTTTAAACGTCGCCAAATGTATCAACTGGGGCAATCAAATGATATAATAATCTCATAAAATCAATATCTTCCGTTGCTTTGCCAACAATTTTGACGAGGACTTACCAGGGAATATAAGGGAAGGAAGGGACGTAGTTTATTTTTGTCTTTGGTGTTCTTGCGGCATATACACCGACTCATGATATACATACCACGATCTGCGTATATGCATACCATGAGTAGGCTACATGATGTGCATATGCCGTCGGGCAAGGAAGATGCAGATTATAGCCTTGTAGTGTGTTGGGATGACTCGAGTCATGACTTGACTCAAGTCAGACTCCAGTCACCTTTTTCGTATGACAGATCGGAAATTGTATTCGGCGTCTGAGTATTGCTACATTGATATTGAGCAGAGTGTGAAACGGGTTTCTATACTTGCTCTCGATATTACCGTGTTAACAAGTTATACAGCAGTAGCCAACGCCTCAATCGCACCGATTTGGTTTTAATGATCCAGTAAACATATGAAGTAAAGATTGACCCCATACGCCTGCTAGATTGATTAGTGGAATAAGCATCATTCGCTGACTAGGCCTACGTAGCTTATTTCGATCGTGATGTTTTGTGATTGTGGGTCAAGCTCGCAGCAGAGAGTCAATAAATATTTACAAACGGAAAGTTGGATATTTCGAGCAAACTTTTGCAACAAAGCAAGTAAAACTTTTGAGATTGTCAAGGTACATGCTCGTTTAGTGTTGATTTTTTATGCATATAGCGCCATGCATATAGAGTGGCCTGCAGTTGAAATGCAATAAATTTGAACCAACGATGTTGTAAGCAAGTGAAAATTGTAGTATATGAAAAAGGTTCACAGTGCAGAACCTACCAAGGTTCTGTTGTGAACGCGAACCTCTAAATTTCCGAGGTTCACACACAGAACGCGAACGTGAACCTCACGTTCACACCATCCCTATAGCTATGCATCCATTGAATCGGAGAGCCAGTAAGTTGTGAGCCAGACGGGGTGCAAGTGCAACTTATACCTTTTCAGTAATTTAACCATCGAGTCCAGATAATGCTCACTTATGGTATCATGAGATAACAGTATATCGAACCAACCATGGCACATTCCCACTGTCCATCGTAACCCAAATACGAAAAGGCCGATCCAACTTCCACTACGCAAGTCATTAACATGCGAAATTTATTTTTAATTCAGGCGTTCCGCGCTACAAGACCTCTTTAACCTGAACTTTAATTTATTTGTGATAATTGGCATTACACTGACCATCAGCATCGGATATCTCGCATTTCTTGCAACTGGTATATTTGTGCTTATAGAAAGCAAATGTACCTTACTCACTGAAAGACACATGTATCCATATAATCAATGATAGGTCCTCAAGATCCAGTGCTATGCCATCCCAAGCTTTTCATTCCGATATGGTAAATATGCTTCCGAGTCCGTGAGAAGATTTTTTTGCTTTGGAGTGCTGGAATACGAGGCATGGGAGGCCACAGAAGATATATCAAGGACAGAAGATATCTACATTGAAGAGAAAATGTAGTAAACGGTTATAGATTCGCTCGAATGTCGCTTTGGTTATTATAGTTACTGACCTCCTTGATCCATCCTTCGTGCAAACTTGTATATTTTATCGAGCAACTGCGCGTTTCGTTGCAAGGCTATGATATAACATTAATCTGATCAGAAATAGATACTTGGTAAGTTACGTCAATGTGCATGTATGTAATTGGTGACACATATAGCCTACTCGCGACGTTTCCCGGAGTTTTCCAAGTTTTTTGTTATCCGTCTACATTCTATAATGTTGATGAACAATCTATCTTGACCTGATCAATCGAATCTTGAGATATATCTTCAACCGAACTTCATTCATTACAGAGAAACAGATAATCAGTTTATTTAACGTTAGTGCAGTAGTTGCGTATAGAGCAGTAGTCGGGAACCTATGGCTCGCGAGCCATATATGGCTCTTTTGGGTATAAGATATGGCTCTTTGACATATTTTTAATTTTGTACTGAATTTTATCAATACTGCAGCAACCTGTTAGTAATTTGTCATAACGACCAGAATAATTATTCTCGTGGCAGCGTGAACATGTATCTGAGAGGTAAAGACAGTGACGTATCCACTATCTAGGGTTAAGGTCTCGGACCCCTTTATAAAATCTTCAAATTTAAGTTGCTGTAGCGTCGGCGACCAACATCCCTCCCGAATTCGATGTACCCGACACCTCGCGCTGCGTGATCTTGGATGGCACCGTACGTTGGTTGGTCAAATAGAATAGCAGAAATGGGTACGCCTATATGATAATCTAGTTTTCAAATACACATTGTCTTCCTGATCTACGCCGAGAAATTAACTGCCGTGGAGTTGGCATTCCAATTACAAATCCAAATTACAAACAACGCTTCGCTATCCATGTTTTTCATTGGTAAGTAACTTTATAGTAGCCTACAGCTGTTAAAATGTAGGCTTGTAGTGCAACGTTTATGTTGCCGCCGAATGCTTCAAGAAATGATAAGTCGATCAATGTTTAGATTTTCGGAAGCAGTGCTATAGTTATATTAGAATAATATCAGTTATTAATATAAATTCTGAGCTATTTACGATGAATTGCGCCATCACAGAATGATAAGTAGCCTACGAGTTTTTACAGAGAACATTTGGCGCCCACGACGAATCCCATGGAGTGAGTAGTCTGAGTTCGAATTAGTACTATGATGACGTCACTAATTTTCAATTGTGACGTAACAATTGTTCGACATGTATGCCTCTTAGGGAGCTAAAATGGAAAATATACGGCCAACATGGCTCTTCAGACGAAATAGGTTCCCAACCACTGGTATAGAGTCTCATATCGATAATCCCTAAACACGTGTTACAGACACTTCTATATTTGAGTCCAAATCATCGCAACAAGAAGTGGTGCTCTTACTTATGCGAGATATAGCGGAAGATTCATTCATGGGTGAGTGATCACAGGATCACGACAATACACTTTCATCAGAATTGTTCAAAAATAATTTTGTCCACCGGATTTATGGGACTCACTGATTAAATTGTTAGGTTAGCCTACCTAAAATAAATGCTGCACACAAATTTGGTTGAATTCCAGTCAGTAGAAGGCATGCCTGTCAGTGTCTAGTGAGATAACACCGGGCAACAATTTTGAACGAAAAATTTGTTGACTTTGATTTTGCACTTGATGTAGGCTAATTTTGTCGTGTTAATTCCAAAAATGCCGCTGGTTTTCTTCCGTCACGTCAACTTTTTGCACTACGACATTTGCCCAGAATATTCAAAGTTTCGCGAATTTAGCCATATAACTTTTTCATTCCATCTGGAATCCAAACTTTTATCATATAACAAGTTGTATAACCAAGGGCTCAATTATATTATTAAGAAAAAAGGTACTGGTATCGATCTAGGTCAGCGGTTCTCAACCTTTTTTGACACGCGCCCCCCTTGGCGATGGTCAAAAAAATCGCGCCCCCCTGGCCCCCCTTACATTTATTGTCATGTCAAAATGAGCACATCATCTAATACAGAGGTGGGCAACCTTCCTGCTAATCATGGCCGCATTTCGATTATGTTTGTGGCCTAAGGTCGCATTCCAGGGCATAGCTGCAATGAACGATCTGGACGCAAAGTACCTATGGTAAACTGTCCATATCCATTCCCGGTGAACTCCGGACTATTCTACTTTTCACAACGGCCTATTGTACGCACGAAAATCGCGAGTGGCAATGTTATGAATAGTTGCTGGAAGTGCATATTGTCGCGCAGAGCGCAAAAATTTTTCAGAGCCGCGAATGTATAGTTTTTTTTTAGGATTCCCATTCCTGCTCCAATTAAGGGCGCTACTGCATTAAAATCGATAAATTAAGTCTTGTTGAATTGCGCGAAGCGCGGAGAAAATTTCAAGAGTAAATAAAATCTCTCGAAAATTCGGGAGGGAATTCGTAATTGCAATTTGCATGTCTACGGCTGCCAACACATACTAATTGAATTAGGCGTCGACGGCCGCTCAAATTCCCTTCTACGGCCGCATGCGGCCGTACGGGCTGCCCACTCCTGATATAATACAGGGATATATAGTTCTATATATCCCTGATATAATAGTATACATAAGGAATATCTTACGCCAATTTTGAATCCACATTAGAGTTGTTTAGTCTTTTACATTGCTGACAAACTTCCTCAAACTTGTTTGAGAATAACAAAAAAACATTGAAAAGTACATCAATTAATTTCAAGGTAGGTTGCACTGAGACTAATCCTGATGCTGGTAGTGACTACAGAGAGCACAGCGTCGTTCTGTCCTGCCATGCTAAATTTGATCAGTTTTGGAAATGAACTGAATTGTGTTGATATATAGCCAAATTGAGGGCGAAACAGGGCAACCCATATTGCATCTAAGTCTGTCTTAGGCAGTGCAGTTAGCCAGCTATCAACAACAGCTACCTAGCGCACAGAGATTTAGGCTACTGCCAAAGATATAAAGTAATGAATGACTTGCACGTAGGAATTTCTCTAAATCTTCAAAGAAAATCAATAATTTGCTCAACTGAAGTTGAAGTCAGCCTATACTCCGTTGAGCGCGACTGCTGGAGTTTGAGTTTGTCAAGCTTTCTAGAATACGAATTAAGTTTAATCTACAATAATCGTATCTTCAGAATGGTTGTGAAACACATGTTTAGTCACAATTTATACAGACATTGACAAAATTGACAAAAATTTCTCGCTCCTCCCCTGAGGGCCTCCCGCGCCCCCCAGATTGAGGACCCCTGGCCTAGGCGATGTAAAGAGGAGACATGCACAGTTTAATTTAATGAAAAGTAAAAGAAGATAGTATTGAAAAAAGCAAGCGACAAAATTGGGATGGCATATCATGAAAGGCGAGATCCTTAGGTCAGCTCGTGGTCAGGTAATCTTGAGGATGGACTAGTATTTATTCAGTAGCAATTGCTTGTATTTCGACTTGAATGTGGACATTCGGGTTATGACTTGAATATAAAATTTCGCCTGTAGCGGGTATTAATGAGCATTTTGGTATAAATTAAGAAAATTATATTCATTTTGTTCAAATCGAAAAAATTGTCCCACACAAACCAGCTTCAATTTTGACACTGGTCTAAATATAGAAAAAAAAATACAATTGAAGTATATTCTTTGCTACAAATTTAATCTTCAGATATATGTGCTTTTGCACTTCTGGTAAAGTTCATCCATCAATTTGACTCCCCTTTCTGTTATTATGTTAGTGCCTGAGATATATACAACTGACATAGGCTATCCGACTTCCAGTGGGTTTTAACGCACTTTATCGCTGCAGGGCATTCGAGCGCGCAAAGATAGCAGCAAATAATCTTTGGTATATTCTAGAGCCCGACCGATATCGTATTTTTGGGTCGATACCGATAAAACCGAAATCTCACACCTTGACCGATGACCCCAATACATTCAGCCGATATTCAAAAGAAGTTAGATATACATAGGCACATTTTCAAAGCTTCAGTGCATTTATTTGAACATCTTTATAGCCATTGTTATACTTGAACATGAAATAAACTAGAATATCTGCATCTGTACACTTGTAGAGTGTAAGCTTCATGAAATAAATCACTATTCTCAGTCTAGCGGTCAAAGAATATAGTTTTCTGACTTCATACCGACATGCTGTGACGTCACGAAAATTGCCGTTAACACTGGGCAAATTTTCACGAATTTAGCCGTATTACTTTTCGATACCATATAAAAATCTACACTTTTACCACATAACAAGTTATATAGCTAAGCAATTGGATTGTGAAGAAAATAGGTACTGGCATCGACCTAGGCTGATGCTTTCAACCATTTTTGGTGAGAGGATGCAATCATACGAGGATATTTCACACACACATGTGATGCAAACTGCAGGATATGCAGGATATATTACATTTACTATCAGCTATAGGTCCAGTGCCCCATTCAGCTTATCCAGTGTAACTTAAAAATCCTATACGCTCATTAATTTGGATCAAGATGAAGATCTTAGGGATAGCAGGCTAATGATGAAGATTTTGAAATCGAAGATGATTCAGAACGTACAGTAGGAGTTCATCAGCACAAGGTATTGATCTGACATAGGCTCTGGGACGTGGCATAGAAATTTTCGGAACTTTTAACATCCTCACGAAGTGAGAAAAGATTACTTGGCAAGGTAGAGAAAGTATCTCACTTTCGATCAGGAGAAATTGCTTTTTCTTCGTAGGCCTACTTTCGGTAGCTTGGTGTATTGCCGTGATACTGGGATTGGCGTGATACTTTTACCATGGATTACTGGAGGAATTAGTAAACCCGATATACAACTCAAGTGAATGGCAGATGCCTATAGGTAGGAGTACTTTATGTTGTAGTTTTTTTTATATATTTCTCCACTTCCCCCATCTCATACATCGAAATCACCATAGATCAGTGGTTCGAAACCTTTTTGTCTTCGCGGACCTCTTTTGGCCGTGACAGACTCCCGCGGACCCCCTCAAGTTTTAGTTAAAATTAGCTCAATTATATTGTAACCTTCATCTGTCTTATGCAAATATCAATACGAGGCTAGTGATAAACAGCAACAATATGACAGTTCTTGAAAATAATATCATACTATATGTAGAAATAGGGGTTGAGTTTTATTATTTCGAAGGAATTTCTGCAGGTCAATTTCTTATTTCTTGAAATATGTGGTCATGTCTTCAAAATTCACGCCTTCGATTTGATATGAACGAGTGCCGAAAATCCGTTTCCTCAAATATAGTGGCGGCAAATATAATAGTAACGCATGCCGCTTCCGACGACACCTTTGAGCACGATCGCAACATATTAGGCACCAAAATTGAGAAACAGATTTTTCAATGAAATTATCACGTTTAGACTAGTTATTTCTTTATAGCATCAGCTCATCTTCAAGATATTCTGGAATAGGCTAGTAATTATTCCGAGATGATCGAGGTTTTAATCTCTTTTTTGAGACAGACTAGAACAAACAATTTTCAAAGAGCCTCTTCAAACAGCATTATAACAGAGGCCATTGGCAATTTGGCAATTAAAATGAGTTTACACAGTAGGACATTTAATCTCATGGCCAGAGGTGGTCAGTAACGAAGTACTCTACTTTTTCGAAGTACTCAAGTAGTTTTCCTCTACTTCTGGTACTTACTCATGTAAATCTGATTTTTGCTACTTCTACTTCGTAATATTTTGTGATCTACTTACTTACTTTTCGCTATTTTCAGTTTGTCAAGTAGAAGTAGTTCAATCTTCCAACCAGGAAGATAGCCTGAGGAATTTCGGGGCTGTTTTCACGGAGTATCAAAATTTAATTTTCATAAAAGTTGAGTAAAGCCCAGAATTTTCGTCGCGCTTCGCGTGCAGTGGATACGGAGTTACCAGTATGATTTCACGAAAGAATGGATGAATATAATTAAGGTAGCGGGTTGGCGTGGTTCCGTTCACACTGGGATATCTAGAACTAGACCACATTGTCGCCCTTCGCCCACATGAAATAATTCATCACAGTATATATGACTCATCATAACGTTTGAAACTGATGTTTCGCAATCTAGCATTTACTTGTCATATCGTAATCTAGCATGCCCATGGCGCGTCCTAACCTGGAAAAGTGGATTCTGACTTTTTTTTCAGCTTTTCACGTTTTAGCATACCACCTTTGAAACTTTCTGGACTAAAGGCATGAAAACCGTGTTCCGCTTTTAGAAGTTTAGTATTTATGTTTCATTTTCAATTCCCAGAATCATATACTTTGAGTTCTAATTGATATCAGTTCTTTTGTCTGGATAACATACATGTTGAAGTATAAAAGCAAGTGTAGTAATGCCTTTAATTTCCGGAAATAAAGCTACACAATATGGCATTTTTACGGTCCACCATATTTTCTATTAACGTTTACTAATCGCGCAATGTGTTTACACCGTATCCTATACAACTTCTCCGTATTGCTCTTCGACTAAACTACGGACCTTATAATATGAGTGATGGTGCCATACGGGCCCATACCATGCTATTTTCTAAAACGTGCTGTTCGAGAAAACAGAGGATAAGTATCGCATTTCCATATCACTCCTATCATTTTCATCCCATGATGTGGACGAATGCTTATGCTATCGAAAATTGGATACCTGCTGGTATGCATCAATATGAATCAAGCTCTTCACCTTTCGCATAGCTTGATTTGCACCTTTTTACAATCCATGTGAACGAATTAGGATCGTTTTCACAACTACTTACTTACTTGAGTACTTTTAAAGTCAGTCAATTCTACTTCTACTTCAAGTAGTTTTAGGGTGCTTATGGAAGAAGTACTTCTGCTCGTACTTGAGTAGATTTTTTCGTCGCTACTTCTACTTATACTTGAGCTTTCTTGACTACTTTGACCACCTCTGGTGATAATACGAATTACTGAATTGCAAATGAGCGAAGAAATATTAGAGATATATGCGATCGGCATTTCATACAGACTTTTTAATGAACGAAGTTAATATTGTAAAGAATATGTTTGCCAAGAGAGTCTATTCCCAACAAGAAGGCCCTAAATTCCCCACAATTGGGGTATTCCGCACCGGTTGGAAACACCTGCATTAAAATATATCTTTAAATATAATTATACATCACTACAATCATTTTGCGACAGCTAATCAAATGTTTATTTCCTCCGCCAATCTGTGGGTCACACTCGTTAGCTTTATTAGCCATATCAAGGTGTCCACTGTCCATTATATCAGAAATAACAAGATTTCATGGAGTTACAATGCGTGTTGTAGGCCGGCATATCTTAACGTCGCTCCGAGACAAGCTACATATTTTTGAATTACAATGATGGTTATGTCAAATAGATATTGCGTGTTGATCATCCTCCCCAAGCGCAGAAAATTATTTCCAAGTTCAACAAATTGATAAAAATATTCATGTAACTTCTACATTCTCAGAGTCTACGATTTTAAAACTACATTGGTTATTTACGTAGTGGAAGTTACGATAAGCGAAATGCAATTGTAACGCGATAGCGGTCGGATATCATTCATTTTTATGATAATTAAATCGGAATAATTATCAATAATACTATTTTCATTCATATGTGCGTCGCAAAACTTTGTTGCCTTCAAATAGATGTTGAGTGGGATTGGTGAGTCATGAATCACAATTTGAGATATGAACATAGACAGTGAGCGATTTTCTGTGGTATGCAATCAATTTGACAAATCGAAAGTAAGATTATTGTCATGGTTCTGGCAAAACTGTCAAAGTATGGAAGTATGGAAAACACGCTCCATACCATACTTGAGAAATTTCCATACCACATCATACTTGCACTCTTCCATATTCCACACCGAAATTTCGTTCCATATACCATAACATACTTCCATACCATACCATACCATGCCCTGCATATCAGAGTTGGGTCAATTACAATAATTCAGTTCAATTACAATAACAATTACAATTACTCCCTTGCATGTTTCAATTACATTACAATTACAATTACCCAATGCTATAAATATCGAATTACAATTACAACTATAATTACAGTTAAAATGTAATTAAATACAATTACAATTTTGTTGAACATGTAATTGATTCGGTAGAGAGGTGTTCTTTGACAACCGTAGCGATGTAATTAGCAACAATCTCTAGCTATTCATGTTTCATTCATGATACGTAGAATACCGTTTAATTTAAAAAAAACTTGAACGTATTCGAACTATACCTAGTCATGAGTACTGAACACTACAAACACAGAAAAATGTTTCAAGCGACTGTTAACAACCAAAAGTTTGAGCGACTACCAGCGAATAGGCTACAGGATAGTTAATGAAATGCAATCAAACGATTAGGCTACTCAGAGCTGAGTGAGGATAATGAAATGTAATTTGTAAGGCGTCAGCGATGAGGATGATGCCGATAAGATGTGTGAAATTAAAAAAATGCAAAAGGAAAGAACCTCCTGATAACTACGAATTACAACATTTTGGTTCGCATTTACATTTTCACTTGCTCGGAAACTGTTAGATTGCATTTGATGAACATTAGGGTGCGAAAATTTCAGGCCCCAGTAAATTTGGTCAAGATTGGAGGTAAGATTGGGATAACATCTCAAGAAATGCGTGATCAAGTTTGATGAAGCATTGGTTGGAAACTTGAATTTCTTTCTGCAATTGTTGCAGCAAGCCTCGGTACTGGTCCAGTGGTTCTCAAACCGGGCGCTTGCCCCCTTGGGCGGCGTGAAAGCATCTGAACGGGGCGCAACTCTCCAGTGAACTGAAATCTTTTCCGCGCTTGACCCGATTCACCTCCGTTTTATGGTTATTGCTCGGTGTATAGCCTGAATTTCGTATTGGAGAATTCTCCCATCAACAGTCCTTACTAGGGCGATTTTTTTTTACCTAAAAAACGAAAGATTTTGACCTAAAAAATCTAAATTTTGAGATTTTTTGACCTTAAGAAACTAAATTTTGACCAAATTTTGACCTAACGTATGCAAATTAGGTGTTTTCCCAAAAAATGTTAGAAGTTTACTACTTATCCTCATTTCTGGTTTGAATTGTCCGTCCTTACGAAGTAGTTTTCCCTGAAAAACTTGTTTGACTCAAAAACTGACAAATTTTTACATGACGAAATATTATTTTAACAAAATTTGGCCCTATGATGAATTCCAGTACATGATGTACTATGGTGAAAATAATTAAAATTGGTTGTAGTACAACGAAAGATACTTTCCTGCATTCTCGGCAGGGATATCTAAATACCTAGTTCTAGATATCCCTGATTCTCGGGTAAAATGTGTCTGTCTGTACTAGGGTTGGATTATCCGGATAACGGTTAACCGGTTTACCGGTTAACCGCAGGTATTTTTATTCTCTGATATCCGGATATAATTCTGCCGGTTAACCGGATAAAAGAGTGTCGTTGCTAATGCGTTTTACACTTTTTAGTAAGCTTCAATAAGTCGTATTTAGTGTTGCGCGCGGCCGATTAGCGAGAAGCGTGCTGCCAAGTAGCGAGATGCGTCTGTACAATGTAACGCGACGCGATCTCCTGCTGAGAAGATCGTTAAACTGGGTCATTGACTGCCGAGCACTCGGCTATCGTCTCTAGCCTATAGTCCCGCTGGATTGCAGAATCGCATCTGCAATAGGCCCTGTGCACTGTGCAGTGTGCACACTATTCCATCGCTGGCCTGCACAATCGCATCTGAATTGGCTTGATGCTCACGATATTATCGCTGACCTACACAATCGCATCTGCAATAGGCCTACGAAATATATCATCGCTGGCCTAACCATCGCGTGTCGGGCGTAGCAGGCGTTGGCCCCTATCCCTCGATGGCTTGGTGACGATATGCCGTTAAATGTATTCTGATTAGCGATTGTGAGACTGGCATCGCGAAATTGAATGACATAGAATGTTCGCAAACATGTGCGTGTGCGTGCGTGCAAGCGTAATTGATTTCCGCTGATACTTAGTCCGGAAAAATCGCCCCCCCCCCCTTAATTTTCGGCTGGCTGCGTGCCTGATCACGTGAATTTCTCACGGCGGAACTAGAGCGAGGTATCATGTCGGCATCAGTTCCAGTATCAGCTACTCGTCCTACTAGTACTCCAAACCTAAACAGAAGAATGGTAAAATGGAATATAAAGTCGTTGAAGTTTCCGTGAAACGACGTGCCAACCTTTAGACTCTCTACGAAGCGCTGTTTACTATTCTGCCCACTTCTGTGGACTATTTGTTAGGAAATTCCGGTCCCGGCTACAGGATGCCACAATTATGCATTGTGCTTTATAAATAAGGATGGCGTTGCAGAAGCAGTGAACACTAAATTTGCGTGGTTTTTCTCGTATTCGCTCGTACTGCGCGTGTACGTATAGGTCTACTCTACAATAACAGTAATGATTTTGATATCAGTTTTTCATGCAGACCTCGTGAAATCGATTGTCCCACTTAGCAGTTATTATCCGGTTAACCGGTTAGATAAATTCCAAATATCCGGATATATCCGTTATCCGGATAGTGAAAATTATTGATATCCAAACTAACCCTAGGTACTAAGTAGGTTGCCGAGGATGAAGATATGGCGAGATAGCGTAGTGGGATAATCCACAGCTACATCACCAATGGGTTTTAGGTTCTAGTCCGACCGAGGTCGACTCTAGAATTCCTACCCAAGTGTTGAAGGTTTGTCTAGGCTCCTCCTCGCTATCTCATTCGCGTAAGCGGTGTCTTACAAAAAGCATAGAAGTGGGCCGTGCTACAAGTCGGCAGATACTCGGCGGATACGGAATCGAAAATAAGGAATATCGGCGTGGTGTAAATGACCATTGTAGTCGACAAACACCATGAATATACAAACAACAACAGCAAGAAGAATGGAGAAAGAACGTTCAACTGTAGCAGCTATTGGCTGGCAACACTGAAGTTGTGCGTGCGTACACTGCTGGTGACACACCGTGTTGCTTCATTCTGACAATGGTGTACATCTCAATTTTTGTAAGAATCATGCAATGCCCACGCAGTCTTGCTTCACTTAGAATATTGCGGTACGTTGACATGTCAAAAAAAATCGCCCTAGTCATAACCTTCCATACCATCAAACTATATGTAAGGATTGCTAACTTTCTGGTTTCATTGTGTGCTATGACGATAAGGGGGCACGAAATATTCACTGTCATAAAGCGGGGCGTGTCTAAAAAAGTTAGAGAACCAGTGGGCTAAACCAGTGGTTCTCAACCGCCGGTCCGCGACGACATTCCTGCCGGTCCGCCAGGTATATTACAATTTTATACCTTAATTTCAAGATGCAATGTTGAGGGCTTGTCCATTGATAAAATGAATAAAACATCAAATTTTAAAATAATTCAGAACTTCGTGAGGTAACATTAGGACTGGAAACATGTTCAATTTGAACTAAAGTTCAAGATGTGTCATTTGACGACATGTGAGTGACAAGTACAGAACAGATACGAGCTGACTCATCACTAAACAGCGCAGTTTGCGCGATCATTCGTTTTCGATTCACTCATTTTGTGCAGAACCGTAACTGCGGCACCCAAACCCAATTGGAGAGGGGCCGATTGAAAAGAGCCCAAAATTATTTTGCAAATGAACATAAATCATAGCGTATTTTTCTGAAACTTTTTCCAGCATTTTTCAATTTCTTTTCGCGTTTCGCGCGATTTAGTATCACTAAATGTCTTGCTTATATTAGGTGCCCATCTCCGAGAAATACGCATGGTTTACAGAAATAGGCATTTCGGCGTCAGCCATTACCATGCCACGACCTATACCAACCCATAATGAAGTTTAGGCTAACATGGGACTACGAAAGATGTGCCAAAAATTCGGCAGCGAGAAAACCGATTCAGTTATGAATGATCGATAATTTTCGCTATTGGTGCAATTAGGCTGGATAAACTCTCTGCTCACACTGAGTAGAACGAATGTGCTCAAAGGTACAGGTGAAAACATCCACCCAACTGCAGGGTCTGGGGCGAAGCCCGGAAGTTTGGATTATCGCCATGTGGGGCCCAATATCAACGTTTTTTGTGGTGGTCTAACGAAGTGCTTTTGCGGCCCGGATTTGCGGATGGCCGCTATAGTTTGTTGCAAGGTGTTTTCTTGCGGCACGCATTGTATTCGTAGTTGCCAGAGTAGCCTATGCGTCCGGTGGCAGTGGGCAATGAGTAAGGTAGCACGACAAGGTGCTTGGTTCGACTTGGCGTGGTCGGTTAAACCCACGGCCTTCCGCGCGAAAGACTGTAAAAGACCCTCGGCGGTAGCACGTTAATCTGGATAAGGCAACTTTACCTCGACTCTGCAGACCGACTACCATAAAATCACATGGATGCCATCATGAAGATAATCAATTACGATCAAAACCTCGAAATGTCACTCTCTAGCACCAAATAACAACAATAGCAAAAAATTCCAAGATTCCAACCAAGGCTTCATCAAACTTGATCACGCATTTGTAGAGTTGTTATCCCAATCTTGGCCAAGTTACTGGGGCCAGAAACTTTTCACACCCTAATGTTCATCAAATGCAATCTAACAGTTTCCAAGCAAGTGAAAATGTAAATGCGAACCAAAGTTTGTAATTTTTAGTTATGCAGGTTCTTTCCTTTTCCATTTATTTCAATTTTACGCACCTTGTCGGTATCATCCTTATCGCTGACGCCTTACCAATTACATTTCATTTCATTATCCTGACTCAGCTCAAAGTAGCCTAATCGTTTGATTACATTTCATTGACTGTCCTGTAGCCTATTCGCTGTTAGTCGCTTAAACCTTTGGTTCTTAACAGTCGCTTGAAACATTTTTCTGTGCTTTTAGTTTTCAGTACTCATGATTAGGAATAGTTCGAATACGTTCGAGTTTTTTTAATTAAAGGGTATTCTACATATCAGGAATGAAACATGAATAGCTTGAGATTCTAATTAGTGAATAGATAGCTAATTACGTCGCTACGGTTGTCAAAGAACACCCCACTACCGAATCAATTAGATGTTCGACAAAATTGTAATTGTAATTTGATATTTTTAGCATTGAGTAATTGTAATTGTAATGTAATTGAAACATGTAAGGAAGTAATTGTAATTGTAATTGAATTAAAATATTGTAATTGATCCAACGCATTTGTTGAGATGTTATCCGAGCGAGATAGTGTAATGGTTATGCGTCCGGCTTCTCGAGCGGTAGGTCGTGGGTTCGATCCCCGGCCGGGTCGCACCAAAGACTCGAAAATTGGTATCCGCAGCTATCCTGCTAGGCGCTCAGCAATCACGGATACCATGGAGGAGAAAAAAAACGGGGGCACAGACTAGATTACCTCATGGGGCCGTATCGCACCTCCGTCGTCAAAGCATCTCGATGGTGCAGGCGAAAAAGAATATCATCGGTCTCTCTCTCTATCCCAATCTTACCTCCAATCTTGACCAAATTTACTGGGGCCTGAAATTTCCCCACCCTAATGTTCATCAAATGCAATCTAACGGTTTCCGAGCAAGTAAAAATGTAAATGCGAACCAAAATGTTGAATTCGTAGTTATCAGGAGGTTCTTTCCTTTTGCATTTTTTTAAATTTTACACATCTTATCGGCATCATCTTTATCGCTGACGCCTTACAAATTACATTTCATTATCGTCACTCAGCTCTGAGTAGCCTAATCGTTTGATTACATTTCATTACCTATCCTCTAGCCCAGGGGTTCTCAACCCGCGGGCCGCATGTGGCCCGCAGACGTTTATTTTGCGGCCCGCGACATCTTACATTATAAACGCAAGTACTACTGACCAGACATGGGGTGATTACTTTATGAATGTAATCGATTGCGATTACGATTACTTCGGAATCACGCGATTACGATTACGATTACGATTACAGCAAAATCAGGAAGTAGTCGATTACGATTGCGATTACATTGAAAAAGTAATCACGATTACTCACGATTACATTTGTTTTGCTTAGGACTATACTCTTAAATGATGTATGGGAAGACAATACAAGGATTGCGATGAAAAGGCTTAATGAGATATCAACTTTCTGCATCATGCGTCATTTGCTTATTACGTCATAATATATCAATTGCCCAACTTTATAGTGGATGATTTATCGCATCCAACGATTTGCATTATTGCCAGGTCTTTACCTGCCGTGCCCCAAATTCCTTAATAGAGTGGGGAGCGTGCTCGAAGGGGACTCAAAAGTATTTCGTAAACCAACATATATTATAGAGCATTTTCGAGAATTTAATTAATTCTTGTAAATGTTTTTCGAGCTTTCGAGTGAAGAAATCCAACTGAACATGGATAATCGACGGGAGTACGAGGTAACCCGTCGGTCGTCGCAATAATCAGTACACACTACACAAGAAGTAGCTTTTCGTTTCAAAACAGTTGGTGACCCCTGCTCCAGTAGATAGCTGGGTTTGAAATGCATACCTCTTCCCCTCAAGAAAAAACATACAAAGGCTATATTTTATGGGAACATGCATTTCGTAGCCGGTCATTACCGCGCCACGATCCCACAACATACCAAAACACATATGCAGTTTCGGCCAACACGCAACTCCACGGGATGTGATACCAAAGAAATACCTTGGCCGAAACTTAGGGTATTCGTCCATTGTCAATAGCCGCGCTGAGTGGGCGGGACTTATAACTCCTGTCCTTCCAATCTGGGCCCACAATACAAATGTCACCCGGCGCATCCACATAAGAATAAAGCCATGACAATTTGTGTGTGCGTCTCACAAAAGATATTCTTTTAGTCTGCTACGTTTGGGCGAGTACAATATCTTGTGATTATACAACGGACTGGAGGTCGCGAATTAACAACATACAGTAATTATAACAACATACTAGATCAGGGGTTCTCAAAGGGTGGGCCATGGCCCACTAGTGGGCCACAGGAGTAATTTGGTTGGGCCACAGAGCTATTTCGGAAATTGTAGAATTCGCGAAGGTTTGGATGCATTTTTTTTTGTTCATATTAAAAAAATATATTGATGTTATCGAATTATACGTATGCTACATGAAGCTTTTCATCCGACTCTGATGAGACTTATTGGCACGTATGGAGTCACGAATGTACAAGTCGAAATGGGAGGGGATACGGCGATTATATAATAACTGAAAGTTAATGCTGAAATATCCAAGTATTCCGGCAGGGCCATAATGGATTCAGGAGTTGGCACAGCACATTAATCTTCGGAGTCGGTCTAGAAATGTCCGGCCTTGAAATCATTATACATAATGTAAGAGTCACATGAATTGGTGATATTATTGGAATTAATGTTATCACATCGCAACTTCAAAGAGTACAAGACATATACTAGGTAGGCCTATACATTTTACTACTAGCATATTCAAAAAATGTCTCCATCTTCTCTGTTGTATCCCATTCATCAAACAATTGTTTGAAGCGGGCCCAGAATGGGTATAGTATTCCCCACCAAAGTGGAATTAAACCCCCAATCACACAGTGAATGCGGGGATTGGATCATTGGGTTTCGCGACTTGAGTCGAACAGAGGATGTACACAAGAGTTATACGATATTGCAGGGCCGTAACTTTCGCACCCCTAACCCACAATTGGGAGAGCTCAAAGTTGCTAATAATAATTTCGTTGGTTGTCTGTTGGAGATTTATTTACCTTGAAATTTTTCGTCGCGCTTCGTGCGAATTCATGTTTCCTCAGATCGACATTTAAATATGAACAGTCATGAAAAAAATGCGTATATTTTTGAGAAATAGCCATATCGGCGGCGATTAGCCTACCACACATTGAAGTGCACCATGACTTTATAAGAGGTGGGCCACAGAACATTTTCAAACCTGAAAATGGGCCACATACAAAAAATGGCTGAGAGCCCCTGTACTAGATGCTATGAATATGAATTACGTGCCCCAGCTTTACGGGTAAATCTGACACTCGGGGCTCAGAGAGGTTATAAATGAATAGTAATATAATGCAATTACCAATATTATTGACGAAATTCACTTTTGAAAATTGACGAACGGTTGGACAGTGGATTGAGGGGAATTGCTGTTTTGGCTGAATTGCTGATTCTAGCTACAACCCACGCTAACATGTCAGGCTATATAAGCGGATGGTTATGGCGGCAGGTCCAAATGCTAAGTAACGAACTGTGAAATAACGATTGACGCCCGTTTCAAGTGGTTAACATAAAATTTCTGCCTTCAACTTAATACGTATACAGCGAGCTGCTGTTACGAGAAACGGCTAAGCACGGCTCGGTTATGATATATATCAGCAGCTGTTTATTTGTAATGCTTCGTTGTGGAAACTGCAATGTCTTATTCGACGAGTACAAAATTCCGAATCTTCGTCAGGTGCGCGTGCGTACGTAGGCCTCCTGCTCGCCAAGCATCAATGATAAACTGCGTTTAACTAAGCACAACCAAACATTAATACATAAGTTACTATTTGAAACTATAGGCAGAGTGGTGATCAATATCCTGCTGCTCCAAGTAGCGGCTTCTGTAGTGTATTGATAACCTGATATACACCACGGGAGGTGTTCTTACAATCACACTACAATGTCCATCGCATGTCTGTTTACTATGTGTGGATACTTGTTACGCAATGACGAGCGGAGCTAATACTTCTGACGTAATAATGAGTCAGTGGCGTTTGAAAACAGACGTTTGTGCTAACGCTAACGTGGTATATTATATCATTCTTGTTCACGAATATTCAGTTTATGTCATAGTCCTTGTACAAACAAAAAGTAATCGTTCTTTCACAAACGAATCGATTAGTTATGGGAAGTAGTCGATTACGATTACGATTACTTCGGATTTTTTTCGAATGTAATCGATTGCGATTACGATTACTTCAAAATGCTGTAATCGTCGTAATCGATTACGATTACTAATCGCGATTACCCCATGTCTGCTACTGACACGGCATTGTTACAAATTAATTTAGATGCTTAGCACTTTTATCGCACCGTCTCGGTTTCGTTTGACTACTCATTCTTGAATGCAGTGGTTCTCAAACTGGATCGCACGCATCCTTGGGGCGTGAGCATCTGAAGGGGGGCGCGAAACTGAGGTCGACTGAAAAAAAATGTTCGCGCTGCGCGCAATTTATCTCCAATTCATAGTTATTTCGCTGTGTAATGTCTGGTTTCATATTTGAGAATTCTCTCATCAACAGCCATAACCTTCCATGCCATCAAACTAGCCGTTTGTATTGTTAGCATTCTGGTTGCATTTTGTTATATGACTACAGTAGCCTAAATTTAATAGTAGCCCACAAATACATGGTAATATTATTCAGCGGCCCGCAGCGTCTTTTGCTGTTAAAATGCGGCCCGTTATACAAGGGAAGTTGAGAACCCCTGCTCTAGCCTATTCGCTCGTAGTCGCTCAAACTTTTGGTTGTTAACAGTCGCTTGTAATAATTACATATTTAACAGTAATTGTAATTGTAATTGTAATTTGATATTTTTAGAATTGAGTAATTGTAATTGTACTGTATTTGAAACAGGGCATGGTATGGTATGGAAGTATGGTATGGTATGGATCGATATTTTGGTATGGAAT
Organism: Botryllus schlosseri; assembly: GCF_051294905.1. Taxonomy (NCBI): domain Eukaryota; kingdom Metazoa; phylum Chordata; class Ascidiacea; order Stolidobranchia; family Styelidae; genus Botryllus; species Botryllus schlosseri. Next base: position 16,356,170 of record NC_137249.1, on the reverse strand, counting down.
ATGGAACAATGCAAGTATGGTATGGAATGGAAGATTTTAATCTATGGTATGGAACGACATTTCCATACTTCCATACTTTGGTGTTTTATACATTTTATCGTGATCTGTGCAAGCTTCATGAAGCTTATGTTGATCGCTGTTCACGGAATACGGTCGCTTTTGTTATGTGTGAACTGTGAACGTGAACTATTGAATGCTGTGTAGGAACAAATACACGCTTGTGCAACGGTTTTAGGGGCACTTGGAATGACATGATTTTGTGATGTAATAATGACAACAGTAATGTTGATCCTATATTCTATCGAGTCTAGACACGACGTCTCCGAGAAAGTGTATCGTGCGACGCAATAATTGGTAATGTGGGCTATGATGCAACCAGTGGCGGCTCGTGACAATATCGGGTGGTGGGGCAAGGGCTGCAAGCGACTTTTTATCAAGATGACGTCACAATGGCGTTTTCCAACGTAAACAAGTAACTTAATGATGGTACGGTAACATGAATTTCCCGGCAACAGTGATTTTAACGTATGTGCCACGAGAGGTCCGCCGGTGAACTGTGACTTGAAGTGTGGTAACCAGAGGTGGTCAGTAACGAAGTACTTCTACTTTTTGGAAGTACTCAAGTAGTTTTCCTCTACTTCTGCTACTTACTCAAGTAGATCTGATTTTCTCTACTTCTACTTCTACTCCGTAATATTTTGTGATCTACTTACTTACTTTTCGCTATTTTCAGTTTGTCAAGTAGAAGTAGTTTAATCCCCCAAGACGAAAGATAGTCTGAGGAATTTCGGGGCTGTTTTCACGAAGTACCAACATTTAATATTCATAAAGGTCAAGTAAAGCCCAGAAATTTTGTTGCGCTTCGCGCACAGTAGTTATGGAGTGATCAATATGTTGTCCCGAAAGTATCAGTGAATATAATTTAGGTACCGGATTGCTTGGCTCCGTTCACACCGCATTGTCGCTCATATCAAATATAACAGTAAATAAGGCCCACCATAACGTTTGAAACTACCGTTTTTCAATATAGAAATTACGTATCATATCTTAATCTAACAGCCCATGACGTGTCCTTTGAAGTCTTCTGGACAGAAGACATGAAATATATTTTCCGCTTTTTACAAATAGTATTTGTATTTCACATTCAATTCCGAGTATCATACTTTGAGTTCTAATTACGTTCAGTTCTTTTGTCTGCAGAACATTTATTGAAGCATAAACGCAACTGTAGTAATGCCTCTATTTTCCGAAAATAAAGTTACACTAAGTATAAATTTTACAATCCACAATATTTTTTATTAACGTACACTAATCGCGCAAAGTGTTGAAATCGTATCCGATACAACTTCTCCGTACTGCTCTTCGCCTAAACTTGGGGCCTTATCATATGGGGTCGGGCGCCATGACATAATATTCTCTAAAACGTAGTATTCTACTGAACAAAAGCTTAGTATCGCATTTTCATATCAATACTACAATTTGCATCCCATGATGCGAAAGAATGCTTAGTCTGTCGAAAATTGATATCTCATGGGATGCATCAATGCGAATCAAGCTCTCTGCACGTTCCACATAGCTCAATTTGCAGCTTTTGACAGTCCATGCGAACGAATTAAGACTGTTTTCAAAACTACTTACTTACTTGAGTAGATTTAAATTCGGTCAATTCTACTTCTACTTCAAGTAGTTTCAGGTTGCTTATGGAAGAAGTACTTCTACTTGTACTTGAGTAGATTTTTCCGTCGCTACTTCTACTTCTACTTGAGTAGCTTCCTTGACTACTTTGACCACCTCTGGTGGTAACTGCGTAAACGGCGTACGGAACAAAGATTCAACACGGTTCATGTTCGCATTAGACCTGACTAATTATCTGCTGAAATAGAAATGACTATAACTCGAGAGATAGCGTAAGCCTAATTGGAAAGGTCAACGAATTCGGACAGATATGCAATTGTTATCTCATAGATTGGGCCTGTCCTATTGAATCCAAAACATCATTCTAAAGAACTAAGAATAGCAGCCTCGGAAATTTGGCCTCGGTAGTCGGTACAGCATAAGAGATTTTGGCCTTGAAACTGAAGACTGTAACACGACACATACGTTTTTATTACTGTCTTATAGGTCCGCTGCGAAATCGCCTTTGGAAAATATATTACCGAATAAATACGTGGATGAAAGCCTTAAAGTTGGTACACTGTTACATGACATTATCGAGAAGTGGCCTCATGGCCCTTTTCGGTATGGTACACTGTCAAAATTAATGCGAACAGACCAACACCGAATTTTGCGTAAAATTTACTGAGGAATAGGCTGATCAGGTGATCAGCTGTTAGCCGCCATCGAAAACGAAATAACTATCGCGCTTGACAGGGGGTTGTAAGCAAAGGGCTTGAAGGCCACAATTTCACGGTGAAATTGACATTGGAGAATATAATATCAAAGTAAATATTTGAATGCAAACTGAGAATGATATCATCATCTCAGTTAACGTTACCGCAGATACACCGGCTTTTGCGTGAAATCCGCAATGTGTTGTAGGCTAAAGTGTCAGATCGGAGCACATCTTTACCATACTCGACCTTGATAACGAAATTACTGCCCTAATCATTGAGTGTCAACCTTGAGACTTGGCACAGCGTTCGATACTAAAATCAAGACATACCGTGCAAAAGCTCATGACGGATCTAGGTAAGGAGCATCGTTAAAATCAATAGAGACCAATACCGGCTTTGCGTATAATCTGTTAGCGATAAATGACGAGTCAGCTCTCACTCGAATTAGGAAACGAAATTACCACTAACACAGTTCAGTGACAAACTTAAAACTTGGTACAGCGTTCGATACTAACATTAAGGCTTACCGTGCCAAATGTCATAACCGATCTCAGTATTGAACATCGTCAAAACCAATGGATACCAATACCGGCTTTTAAGTAAAATCTGTTTGCGATACATGACGGATCAGCACACATTCAACTTCGGAAACGGAATTACTACCGTAAAATTTAAGTAGAAACCCTGAAACTTGGGGCAGTGTTAAATACCACCATCACGACATGACGTAACAAGTTTCAAGAGTTTTCGTGGTGTGAAACCACTATAAAATCGACCTATACCAGCAAAGGTCGACTAAACGCATATGACGGTAACAGAGTTTAGCTATAGATACGATTGTTACATCACACCTTAAGGGCACAGAGATATCGTGCCCCGGTTGCTCGGTAATTTTATGAATAGGAGAGAGTAAATCACCGTTTCTTTATTGGGCGCGGCTTTGAGAGAATAGATAGTGAAAGCTTGTTACGAGCGCTACCGGGCCAAGCCCCGGCTAGGCATTCGCAAAGCGAAAACACAGAAGAGAATTCGATTTTCGCAGAGACTTCGCTATATATGGGCGTTTACAAGCGAAAGGACAAGAAGTATACGATTTTCGCTGTGATTTCGGTTTATATAGATAGGTGTGCGTCTATAAATGGTAAAGAATTGTTATTGAACAGAATTTTAGGTGGGGCAATGCCCCAGTTGCCCTATAGGACGAGCCGCCACTGGATGCAACGTACTAATTGCTCAATGTGATTGATAATTACATTTCTTCTGAAATATTGTCCGGACTATTTACATAGCGAGATATCTTATTGGTCACATTTCAAACGATCTCACATTAGGATTATAGATCAGGGAGTGGGGTAGATATAGTTTGAAATTCTCGCCACGCTAACCTCAACCAAATACTGTACTAATAATCTCGCAGATCGCTGCAGTATTGATAGCCTGTAGCTGGAATATTTTATGGGTGCGCATATATTGTAGAATGTTTGGCGAGCATTTACTTCAAACTTGCATGTGTCGCATGCCAATGTACCGGAAATGCGATGATATTCTTATGAAGCAGGGGCGGGCAACTTCTCCAGTCAGCGGGGCGGATATAGGAAAATTAAGTACTTGGCGGCCCGGATTGCTGAATGGATACATTATTCGCGCATATATACAAGGAATAAATCGTATTTAATGAATATATTTTATCGACAGCAATATGTCACTTCAGAGCCATTTCTCGCCGATGACAATGCAATGTGGATTTGAGAACAGTATTGTCGTACAGGCGCCGCCATGTCTGCTTATCTCTGATCAACTAAATCACGGTGCAATACTTTATTAAGATTTCAAAGCGTTTGATAAGCCCGGTACCCAAAATTTTCCAAGATTTCAATTCATTAGGGTTGAGTACATCGTAAATGCCGATAATGCAAGTCTTCTCGCTTCGACGAACTTACGCGTAAGCTCCACTCTCGCACGCTGCGCACACCTATATAATAACATACAGTCACTAAAATTTGACGTTTAGGCAAGTAGTGGGAATCTCGGAAGACTTGGGCAGCGGGCCACATTATCATATAAGACGGGAAACTGTCCGCGAGTCGGACAAAATCTCGCCGCTGGCCGTATGTTACCCGTCTCTATTATGGTCGGTCCTAGATAACAATCTGCTGACTATCTCATTTTGCTCGCGGAAGCTGCAGAGGAGACGTACACGGCACCTCACCACCGTGAACTAAACCTCACCAAAACAGACTCTGTAAAACTATCACCAGGAATTAGATTCGCATCATGGCTAGTTTAAGCAAAAATGACATCCGAAAGATCAATAATAAAGGTGCTAGAAAAGGTACTATACTTATGATATTGAAGTATTTGAAAGTATGGAATATGTATCAAGTATGGTATGGAACAATGTTGGTATGGTATGGAAAATTGCACGTATGGTATGGAGAGAGTGAGGCAAGTATGGAGTATGGAAAATTGTCGTTCCATACCATACCCTACCATGCCCTGATTTGAAACATGTAAGGAAGTAATTGTGATTGAATCAAAATATTGTAATTGATCCTACTCTGGTATTGAGGTGATAATCTGAACCGGATACATGGATGCTTGCTCAACAACAGCGTAACCGGGCGAATGAATGCAGTCAACAGATATGAATTTCCATTCAAAACGAAATTGTATTTCAAAAACAAAACCGAACAGTTAGTCAGATACCACCAGAACACATAAAAATGGCAATCTCAAATAAACAAATCTCAAAATGTCATGATGATACCGTCCTCAGCGAGAACACAGCAGCTCTGGATACATACGACGTACTCATCCCAATAGATATTGAACTAATGCATTGGCAGTGCTATCTAATGGGGCCGGATGTCCCGCGAAATACTACCGAATCCGTATAGATCAGCTCATTTGACGTAGCCTCTCGTCAACTTCTTCAATGACAGCTTTAAAGTTTTGCCATTGCTCAGCAGGAAGGCTTACTCCTGCAAAATTATAGATAATGGAGTCATTGGTGGTTGGAGGTGGTTAGCATCAAATCGCTTCTACTTCTACTTCTTGTCAATTTCTGCTACATACTAAACTCAACTACTTCCATATAGTAAGCATTGCTACTCAAGCACAAGTTAAACTGAGTCGGTAAATTTGTACTCAATTAAAAATGAAAGGTCTGAAAATTACTCAACTAAGTAGTTTTAAAAAGTAAAGTCGAGTGTCACATACTCATAGTAGCAAACCTATTTCGATCGATTTTCAAAAACATTCAGTTAGAATGATATAGGGGCATTCACTCCAAGTTGCTATGACAGTTTCATTGGGAAAAGTGATCCAAACCTATCCGCAAACTACTTCATATGTTATGCAAGCAAATGGGTAGACTAGGGGTGTCGATTACCAGTGAACTCGGCCCTCGGTGAATTCAGCCTCACAAACTCAGCCCTCGCTGAATTCGGGCCTCGGGAAATTTTGTACTAAAGCGTATTAACAACTATTAATACAAATTATTAAACTAATAATATTATTATCAAGTGATTGGTCAATCTTAGATAGGGAAGAATCACGTGCCGTGATAGATCTCGCAGTGCGATAGTCTGATATCAAAGACTCCACCACGCACGCTACCGATTCACCGTGATTGGTTACAGGAATTAATCGAATGTAAAACATGGAACGGCAACGACCGATTTTGCAGATTCGTTCCGCTTCGCTGAGGCTATATTCAGCGACTGAAGGATTTCTTGCAATTCATGAGTTATCTTCCAGAGGGCAGAATTTTACCGAATCTGGTCTTGATCGAAAACTACTGTCGCACTGATTCCGAAAATATAAATGAAAATATGGTCCTCTTCTCAGATTTCCAAAATATGGTAACCCCAGATATTATGGTTGGGGGATATTCATGTCAAGGAACCCAAATCTTGGGATACCCTAGCCCTAACTTGGACCCTAACCCACTACCAAACCATCCCCTGCTCCAACCCTAATATTCCCCTCCCCCAACCCTAATGTCCCTCATCCCCTAACCCTAATCTTGGAATACCTTAACCCAAACTTGGACCCTAACCCACCACCAACCCTAATATCCCCCCAACCCTAATGCCTTGCCACCCTAATGTCCCATACAATATTGAAATATCACTTGATAATAATATTATTAGTTTAATAATTCGTATTAATAGTTGTTAATACGCTTTAATACAAAATTTCCCGAGGGTCGAGTTTGTGAGGCCGAATTCACCGAGGGCCGAGTTCACCGGCAAGCGGGGTGTCAAACACAATTTACGCCGCGGGCCGGATTGAAACTGTTTGATCGTTCGCGGGCCACACCAGTTAAATCATGACAAAATCTTACCTCCAAATCCAGACATTGCAAAAATAAGATTTGAAGCCGATTGCATACAATACAGGTATAAACCGCTAAGACAGTGGCTTTAACCTGCATGTCACAACGATATTAATTGACATAGTTTTGTGCCCCCAATCCACCCCACTCTACCCTATGTTTTAATCGTGACGTGGCATTGACCCCCTAGTATATGCATTGTGAATAAGACGTCATTATTTCATCATCGTCAGGGTTTCTACCGAAGCCGGGGACCTATTAAATTGGAAGTTATGCAAAAGACGAGCAAATATTTTCATTGTATCGTTTGCGTAACCATCTTTTTCTCTATGTAACTTGCATAGAACGGTTTTGCATTAGCGTTTTCACCTGTGTGAACCGTCCATTTTCCAGAAAACTCAGAACTGAGTGTGAACTGTTTTTATCTTTCCGGAATTTCGTGACGTTTTCGCCGAATTGGTACTAATAGGGACTAGAGTGAAAATGTGGTAAAGTTATTATCATTAAAAGTCGTCTCTTATAAATGGGATAGATAATACAAGTATTTTTTCATTTACTTCGCATGCCGGGTGAAATCTGATGTTTGACACCCCTGGTATAGACAATAAGCAGTCTGAAAGCATAAGTAGACAAAAATAGCAGTGCTTCACTACTAACCATCTCTGATTTTACTTCAACAGTTCCTCAATCCAAACTACTTACTTTTAACATGGTAGATTTTGTCAAGTAGAAAGTAGCCTACTTATTGGATAGATTTACATCGCTATTCAACGTGAGATTGATTGTAGCAACCAAGCGATGTGGCAATAGACACAAACGGCTGTTGCCGGCCCACTTTTAACACCAACCTTTTTTTCCAGGAAGAAGTTGTCCATCTTTTTCGTAATGTTCTCGGATGTCAACGTATAGTTTATTTTTGAATTCCCTTACAGTAACGAATTTCATTTTTCCAAGCTAGAAACAAGTTCAATTAAAATGTTACATGTCAAGAAACTCAAACCATCTAAAATATTACGGGCTATCATTGAGGGAGGCTGCAGGCTATAATAATGAGTGATCATTTCATGAACAGATTCCATCACAAAATGTTGCACAAAATATTTTCGATTATTCCTAAATACCATCTCGGCACAATAATATGGTTTGAGATCCAACCGGGCAAGGCTGCCGAAGTGACCAAGTGGCCCACCATATTATATTGCTTAAGTAGAAGCATGGAAATATACAAAGGTCAGGTCTTCATGCAGAGCTGAACATTTGTTATTGATGTAGTGCAGGGAACCACAAAAGCCCATATATATATATATAGAAATCCTTCTAAAAGACCTATATGCGTTGCTATAGTCTTGATTGAGTTTCTCAATCGAAGGATGGAGGTTGACGATCTCATACTTGCTATTACTACGCACATAGTCGCCAGCTTCACACATAGCCGTTAGTAGGATTGCGAGGAGGTGCTGACTATTTTTTAGTAACTAGCACGCCAAATTGAGAGGTGGGGTTGCGCAGCATTTTGTAATTGAAATTTGGGGTCGCGACCATAAAATGTTTGGGAACCCCTGATTTAGAGTAATGGCCTGGCCTGCACGCCTGTCCAATTTACCAAAATGAAAGATAACAAATCCAAAGAATTTCAACCCGAAACTCAGGTGAATCAAGATTTCCATTTCGATTAGTTCACGTTGTTCAGGCAGGGCCTATATCGTCGCAGCGAAGCCAAATTAGCCAGACTCGCATTGGAAGCTGATTTCTGCAATCAGATTTCATGGAAATCTAAGGACGGAGATCATAAGTCATCTTTTCCGGTAGAGTGCTCATCGTCTGATTGAAACTGTTGAAGGTTGCACACGAAGTGGGATCCATTTCACGCGAGGATTATCACGAGTCATCTGGTGAAACTTTTAATGCAGTGAAGTAGATTGCAATGATTAACAGTTTTCAATGAGGCGATTAGCATTCTCCCAGATAAGCAAACGTTATGATCTGTGACCATGGCCACGCATAATCTTGCTCCTTGAATATATGAATTAGCACATAGAGACGGATGTCACCTTGAAATGAAGACCGAAAAACAAAACTCTGGCTAAAGTGGACTCAAATTGATCAGATGTGGTGATATTTTTTCTGTGTGTAGCAGTAAAACATGTGATACATAGCTCCCATTCACCCCATAACTATTGCAAGATGTCATCCACAACTCACCGCAATTTTTTCTTCGGACGGTGTCGTTTGTTTGGCAGCAGACTTTGATGCTGGTTCACCTGCAGCAGCTCCAGCTAATTTTCGTTTTGTTGACTTTTTTTCTCTGAATCACATAGAGGAAAGTATCGTTCCAATGATGCTAAACAAGCCTATGCAAACGATTTGAGTTATTAATATATTTCTACCTCGAGCTCATCACAAAATCGTAGCCCATCAAGGCAATCTGAATTGGTGAACAGTTCGATCTCATATAAAGGAAAATTCTTTATATGTATTCAAAACTATGCAAGATTATTCATATAGTGTAATATAGAACAATTGTATACTTTTCTGAATAAATAAATATATATATAGGTACTGCGGTACTGTACATGTTTTGTAAAAAAATAGATCCATTCTCATTTACAAAGAACTTGCAATACCCCTGCATAGAGCTCTAACCCCAGTAGAGTTTATTTATTACTTGTGGGCCTATATTCATTATTATTCATAACTTAGATTCAAACATCATATATTTCTGTAATGATTTATATTTATTTAGTTGTATTTCCTACATTTGGCCTTAATCTTTTCGTGTCTTTTTTGTTTCGGTTTTTATCAACTTTTTTTACATATTCGAGTAGTTTTGGTTGCATAACACTTCTACTTCAACAGTTTTGATGGAAAAACACAAATTTTGTCAAATGTAAGGTAGTGCTAGGATGCACTTTAATGACTTTTAAGCGAGCATAATTCAGCAGACGGCCCAAGGCACGAGGCCCATCTAGGCTATATAATTCAAATCTGTCGCTATGAAGACCAAATTAGGTGACATGAAATTGCATTGGGGCCAATCGCTTATGAATTTCTAATTGTCTATGGATTGAAAATTGAACGTCACGAAAAAAGGAAGTCTGAAGACTTGGCATTTTCGCCCCTTGGTAATCTTTGTCTCATTCTTTCATGTATTGCATCTCATAACATATTGTGCGTCTTTGTGAAAATTGTATTCTGTATTCATCTATTTGACATGATATTCTCCCCCCCCCTCTCTCTCTCTCTCTCTCTCACTCAATCCATCACAACAGCATTCATTACAGAATATTTTCAGAAGATCCAAAGTCTACTCAATGTTAGATAAGATTTGACAGTGGATATGAATATTCTCTTCTTGAAGAAGAGCTGGTGACTTCCAATTTTACAGCCCAAACATTGGTTTTAGCTGAGGTTCCATAAAATATTGATACAGCCTCTTCGCGAGAACAGTGCTTTCCTATAATTTGAAACACATGCAGCACAAGTCCACTTTTCAGTAACTCGATTACATTTTGCAATGTTGCTGACGATTACCCCTGACGAGTGTCAGCCGAAAATATTCGGGTTCATCTTGATATGAATATACTATTCAATTGTATATTGAAGTTCTGTACCTCAAAGAAGCTGTTCAAACTTCGCAATGTGAATCAACAAGACTGCACAAGCAGCCAATTGCAGAAGATAGCCAGCCTGCAAGATGTGGGTAGTGGATTCATTGTTGATTTATATTACAGACAGTGAAACTATTTGAACATGAAACAACAGCAACGAATCAACCAATTGACATAGGCCACAAAGGCTTTCATGTGCACAGTAGCCTAACAAACCATGTTTTAAATATGGTAGCAAAGTCGCAATTGTCATTATTTTGTTACGATACCAGCGGACTGTGAATGAATGACAGGGAGGGTGTCATAGATTGAAATTTAAAATTGAAAAACTGCATCACAACACAGCAGAATCGAAAGTTCAAATATCCAATACCCTGGGCAAATGAATTACACCCCAATCGATTTATCACATTCACAATAGTACTTCAAACCAAAGCCAATAATTCCCACCCCAATCGATTTGTTATATTCGCAATAGTAGGCTACTTGAAAGCATTGAGCACCTCCATACACATACCTGACGTATGCACTTACTTTCTTAACTGAGCCAATATCTTTTTTTCATTTTCCGAATCGCTGGAGTCCGACAGTGCTGCATCTTTACTCGACATAATTGGAAATATACCAAAATTGCTACAATCCTACTGTACTAGTCAATGTAGTCTGCATTCAAAGTAACCAACAATAAGGAATTAGGCCTATATGATAAATAGTGAAGGGCAGATTATATATTAACCATAATACTATTACTATGCGGCTTCATAACTTGTAGTTAAAGAAAGCTAGGGCCTACTAGATTAAAATAACATTCACAGATGCTATCACAAAACACTTACGCTAAAACATATCGTACGGGTAGGGCACATATCAGCATATCAGCAAAACAAATGCCCACTATTTCCACCCAGACGGTCAACACAATGTTATCAAGCATTTATTTGTTTAGGCTGCTACCAGCCAGATGTGATCTACCACACGGACTCTTTTCGAAGAACAGATCCACATACCCTGGATTGGTTGATTGAGAGTCGGACAATGTCAAGCAGTTTTATGACGAAAATGCATACTGAACCGACCCCTAAGCAACATCGCAGAACTGGGAAACCAACCATTGCTATTCAATGAAAAATCGCAACAAAGATATTTGTTGTTTCGGGATGCCTAATCAGCTTAGGAAGATTTCAAAATGGCTAAATACGCTGGCAAACAACTGCAAGTCCTGCTCAACAGGCTACTATTGAGTAAACACATTATCTAGGCCTAAGGGTAGGCAGGCCTACTTTTCATTAAATGCTGATCGGACACAGATGACACTTCACCATATCTACCATGTAACAGAACTGTTTTCATGGCATATTCAGTTCTCACAATTCAACCCAATTGTTGTCTGCTTAATCAATATTAGCCTCCATAAAGCCTATTCATGGATGAGCAACTGACTCGGGAACATCAATACCATTTATCACAACAGAAACAGTACTATGTGACTTTGACTTTGTTAAAATCCCAAGTCACAGTATGAAGATAGATAGGCTACTTTATTGTAACATTCACCATGATAAAACTTCGAATAACAGCTAGATGAAAAAACGTAACACTAAGAAATCTACGTTGTATTGGATATCTGAAATTCCCTTCTAAAATTGCACCAAATGCAGCCGATATCACCACATACAAACTACAGAACATTTGAACGCATTATATACCAATCATTTAGTCTGAAATGGTAGAATCGGTGAGCTGGCAGAGGGCAACATATCAATCTACAGTCCAATTTCATGACTTGAATACACTAGGTCAAAATCAAGTTCATATGATGGTGGCTTTCAGATCAAGTTAATGGTCATTCAAATATTTTACCCACCCAAAATCACAGAAAGGAATCTATGAAGTACAAGTTATATTTTGCGAAATCCGTACTGCAAAGATACCTGTCACAGATGCAGAGCAACCAAAACGAACCTATCACAATTACATCAACATGATTTCATAAAATATTTATCAATCATCATATCATGGTACTGAAACTTACTAATTCAATGTTGACATTGACTGAGCAACGGCTTACAGAACTTTGATGAAAAGAAAAAGATCATATGGTAAACGGCGTTGCAGTTCAATGATGAGCACCATTAACCATCAGTTTGTCATAACTCAATACACAAGCAACCATAAATTTGGATTTCACGTCAACTGTAGTAGATTCCCAGTTCAGACAAGATGTGTGCATTCAATAACAAAAGAAACTGAAATACGATTCACCATTAGCTAATTTTACAACTGCTACCATCTGTCTCAGTTTGGCGATGTTGATCACGCTGCCTCTGAGAAGCTCTTCGTTGCTCTTCTTCTCGCTGCAAACGTTGGGCTAACAAGCGATCTTTATCTTCTTGTGACATTGGCTTTTCATTAAGCGACAACTCAAGAGCCCTTGCCAACGCTTCATCTTCCGACAAAGTTCCTTGCACCTGCGTAGCAGCCAATTGCCTGTTTTGTCTCTCGGCGTTCAGGCTATGACCGAGGACGTTCATAGCACTTCGCTGTGGTGAAAGAGCCTGTGACGTCATAGGTTTCTTCATACTCTGCCCCTGATAACGAAATATTGCAGCGACTCCAGCACTCGACAGTCCTCTCCCAAGGCCCTGGAACCCTTTACAGTCGTGGTCCTGAGGGTGTCGATGTCTCAAACAAAAATTACGTTTACAATCAGGACAGACCACTGGCATGAGTTCTTTCTTTTTACACTTCATTGCAGAGCATCGATTAGAATATGCTTTCCTGTGCTTTTTAGCCGGGTCCGACTGGCAGTCGCGATCGATATGTTCCCCCACTTTAATGTCGGCGACCTCCCCTCTCGGAACTGGCACTGGTCTATTACAAAGTGGACAAACAGGAACTTGCACATCTTTCTTGTAGGATGATTCGCAATTGTGATCTTGGTAGCGAATGTGGTCTTTACAGAACTGCTTATCACACGCATCACATTTTATTGGCAAGAAGTCGAGCTGCCGACAGAATGAATCACTGCAATGGGAGCCTATCGTTGGTAACTCCATATTCCACAAATATTCTTCTGAATCCAACACCTACTTTGTTATCGGGTAAGATTCCACTTGAATCGTAGAAACGTGAACCTAATTTACAATTCCTCACAGACAACAACAATAATCTGACTGTGAGCCTTTGTGAACCAAAAGCTTTTATCGCAGTCAGAAGAAAATTCTCGACTTTTTGCTTTGTAATATTACGTCATACTGAGTACGCATAGTCATAATTCAGTCAGGTGATCCAATCACGATTACAAGAAACCGGTAGATGGCGCTATGGACATTACGTTCTGAGAGTGACTTTACGCTATTGGTTCTCAAACTGGGAGGCGCGCCCCCCTTCGGCATCTGAGAGAGAGAGCAACTGAAGGGGGGCGAAGATGCGGTCAACTGAAAAAACAATTCCCGCTCCGCGCGATTTACCTCGAATTCATAGTTATTCCTTTGTGTGTAGAGCCGACAAAGTAGCTAATCTGCATATATGACTATTGACTAACTTTGTTGGCTTAACCCTTGAATCGTGCGATGGCGTTGAAGATTCAATTTCAAGACTACACGATGGGGATTCTAGATCAGGATCACCAGATGACAATGTAGGATTTGTATGTGCAGCATCCACAACATTGGAGGAAGACAGTTGACACGGCATGGAGTTCAGGGTCAGCGTCCTTGCAATGCACGTATCTTCTGCTTCACCACGGAGATTGTGACTGGGAATCGCACGTCATTAGGCGTGATTTTCTGAACTGTATTGGTGTATCTATAATGCGCTAACAGCAAAATCTTCCTTGCAAAAGTGGTTGGAGCAAATTAATATTATTATTATCATTGTACACAACAGTGGGGATTTTAGCCTGTAAGGCTTTGTGCCCCAACGCCCACGACATGACAGTATTTGAACTGATCAATGCATTTTTTCTTGTCTTTGACATTCTTTCCACTCTCTCCTGCACTCGTTCGCGATTGATCAGGTCTTTTGCCGCCGACTTGTAGCTCGGCTCACTGATTTCTGGGCTTTTTAAGTCACTTCAACTGCAGTGAGGTCGGCGATGAGGAGCAAATGATAAGCTTGTGGAAGTGGACTGGAAGTCCTGCCTTCTTACCCTCCATTCCCAAGCCTTCCTGTCCTTTGCATTGGAAGGAAATGAATGGAAAGATCTGTTCTTCCCCAGTTCATCGCCATTGGTGGCACTGCATTTATAAACACAGCAGTATTTCGGCATTATATTTTAGTATATGTTACTAAATGTTTTATTTCCTTTCCTAATAATTCTGTTATTGATGAACAAATAAACATTTAACTGTAATCTTGTCGTTTTTATACAGTCTATATGGCTATAGTGTGTTAGTACGCTCGATCTCTCTGAATCCGAAGTCATGAAGCTATAGGAAGGAAGGACGTAGTTTATTTTTTATCCTTGAAGTTTTTGCGGTATATACACCGACCCATGATATACATACACACGATCTGCGCATATGCATACCATGAGTGCATGATGTGCATATGCCGCTGGACAAGGAAGTGCAGATATAGCCTTTACGACTTTCTAAGTCATGCACCACCCCTCCATGCTATCCCAGTAGTCATGAGCGCCAAGCAGGGAAGCCATGGATACCAGTGTTACTAATCAGGTCTTTGGTCTGACCCGGCCGGGAATCGAACCCACGACCTACCGATCAAGAAGCCGGAAGTATAGGAATATAATGTAGTGTCAACTAGGCTTAGGTAAATGCAGCGTCCTTCGTTGTTGCGCCGTATCCATGGCCATTGTCTCTCGACCAATCAGCGTAAAGTTTGGAGCGCTCGGATCGTCAGCCATGCGATTGGCAATTACGTTGCGTTCAGATTGCTGAGAAGTAATTAATTTCCTCCGAGCAAGCAAGCGTGACGACGGGTGTTGCGTATCTACCCGTAGGTTAGTTAAATCTATAGAGAGACGAACACGATTACAAATTCGCATTTCGACACGGGGCTCATCATATTCCTCGACGGTTCTCATTTAATACGTGCGGATCAAGCTGCGGGCGCTGGACTATTCGGCGCTAGTCTAAGGTGGCCATACGTCCGTAATTTCCCGGACATTCCGGAATTTCACTGTAAAATCTGCGTCCGGGAGGAAATTCTAAAATAAGCCTAAATGTCCGGAATTTTGAAGGCTTGAAGTACGCTCAAATTTTTTTCGTAAATCAACATAAACAATATTATTTTTATGCAAATTTATGCTATTTAAAATTTTCTTCGCGCTGTGCGCGATTTAGTGCGACGGATATTAATATGTAAATGGGGACCAGGCTTCGCCTTGGAAAAAATGCAATTAAAAATTAATAAAAAAACCATCATTTGCTGAAATTAGTCTAATTGTAATTGGTTAAGGTCGTTTGGATGCTTTGATCAAGGACAATTGTTTTAAACCTGGAGGTCGTTTGTCTTTATTCTGGGGATCGCGAAGACGTTGGACGTTATCAGCTTCCAAAATAGACCGTAAGTAGGTTTGGCAAGCTGACCTTTTTGGTATTCAGCCTATAAACTTCTGAGCTGGACCATGGAACATTTTCAAATTGAAAATGAGGTCGCGACCATAAAAGCTTGAAAACCACTGGATGTTTAACCTGCTGGTGCATTTTATAGTAATATATGAAAGAACCAACATTATTGACAGAATTCACTCACAAAATTTAACATACAAATGCATAGTAAGCCCCCCTCCCCCAAAGTTGCAAGGAATACTCTATGGTGGGCCCAAGATCAGTGTTTTTTGGGCGGAAGGGTATTGAAAAAATGTGGTTTTGGACCTGATTACAAACCGCACCGACCCATCAGTATAGCAGGTCATACACAATACCGGCGGACCGGATAAGGTTCACCAGACGATTTCATCCGGTCACTTAAAACTCCTCATTAATAATAATAATAATAACTGAAATTTTAAAAAAATTACTCCAATCTCGCCATTTTCCTTTGGGTGCAGGTTGCTCCCCGGATTATGTGTGTATTGACCAGTTTCTTACTGTGAATAAAGAATATAATAATAATAATTTCATCCGGCCCATGAAGAAATCTGTTGCAGACCCGAGCAATTACCACGACTCATCCTCACATTAGAGATGGCCTAATTCAGAACCTATGTCCCACTCCACTCCTGTATACTATACAGTCGATAGGCGAAGCTTTGCTCTTGTGACGTCATGTTGACTGACAATGTGTTCATGACTCATTGTAAAATCCGCTAGCTGGCGCTAAAGAGTGTCCGGAATTTGAGCCACAAAAATATGGTAACCCTACGCTAGTCACTTCGGCGCCTTGACAGTGGACATCAATGTCGAACGTTTGGCCAGCATGCGGCTGTTATTTTGTTCCAAGATTTTATCGCTGCCAATCATTTTAGCAACACATACACCGCGCGGGAGTCGCATGGTCGCATGTTGCCCAAAACTTCATGTCTAAGCCGTGTCTTCTATAGCGTGAAAATGCCCAGCGCCAGAATGCCGGTTCATATAATAGTTGCGCTCCCGTTGGCTGCACAGTGAAAACTCGGTTACAGTCGGTTGACGTTCTAATACCGTTGACTATTTCTGCACATTATGCAAATTTTTTAAATATTTTCTATATACATATTTATTTATTTATTTATTGGGGTTCCCAAATTATGATCAAGATACCAGGTTTCAATAAATCGCGTGAAGCGCGGAAAAATTTCAAGATACGTAAAATATGCTTTAAAAGACTCTATTTTACGTTGATAATTTTGGATCGCCTACGAGCTTTATACATTTTGAAAACTTACGTTTCACTTTTGGCAAAACATGGTCTCAATATGTTGTTTGCGTGAAATCATTTGGCGTGCCATGAAAAATCATCTCACGTGCCACAAATGGCACACTGAATGAAAACATCATATAGATAATATAATATAATATAATATAATATAATATAATATAATATAATATAATATAATATAATATAATATAATATAATATAATAAGATAATATATAAAGCAAGCGACAAAATGAGGACAATACCTTTGTTTTAGTAATAATTTCGTGGATGATATTACTGCTATAGCAGTGCGCTACCACACTAGATTTACAAGTTATGAGCTTCTGTTGTGATTACCAAATAATCCGCGTGTTTATATATATTTTAGGGGGAAGCGAGTTGCGTAGTGTCCTAAAAACGACACCGTCACGACACCAATGGTTGTTGGTTCGAGTCTCGGCTCCTCCATTTTTATATGTTTCGGAGGTTTATCCGGGTTTCCCATCGCTGATCCCGCTGTAAACGGAGCGTTTTGAAAGGCCCAGAAGAAGGAGTGAGCTAAGCTCCAAAGTCGGCAGCAGAGACCCGAAATTGGACGCAAGAAAATCGAGAGTAAATGAAAGTGTGAGAGTGCGCGAGCGTGAAAAGACGTCCTCAAGATCAACAAGCAAAGATACTGAACTTTACCAAATGCATTATCGTGGTGAACATGGCCTGAACAGGCCATAAGCGCCAGCAATGTCGTTGTTATGTATAATAATAATAATAATAATAAACCGGCAAGCGAAGGATTCATTTTCGCAGCACAAGACCAATCGCTTCCTACAGCATACTATCGCAAAAGAATTCTGAAGCAAAACACGGACGGCAAATGCAGAATGTGCCACAACCAAAATGAAACTGTGGCACATCTCATGTCCGGCTGTGGTGCACTTGCAGCTACCGAATACACATGGAGACACAATAGGATTGGTCACTACATTCATCTTGAATTATGCAAACATTTTAACATCACCACTTCGACAAAAAATTGGTACGATTACAGCCCAGCACCAGTGACAGAAAACGACCAGGTAAAAATTCTGTGGGATGTACCAGTCATAACTGACCGCGAAATCAGAAGCAACCGCCCGGATATGATCATCAAACTAAAAAAGAAAAGAGAATGCTTGTTCATTGAACTGGCTGTCCCAGCTGATCACAATATACAACAAAAAGAATCAGAAAAGCAGTCCAAATACATAGACCTCAAAATGGAATGTGCGAAAATGTGGCGATGCAAAATAAACATTGTACCGACAGTCATTGGCGCTACAGGGGTCGTAAGCAAAAAACTCATGAGACATATCCGACAGATTCCGGGTAACGTTCGATTCGACATGATCCAAAAGATCACGTTATTGGGCACTGTGCATATTCTTCGGAAGGCGTTGAATGCACCACTGGACTAAAATTATACTAGTGGACTCCATGTATTGCATAGGAATAACAATTTGACTGCATTACTGAAATTTTAAAAAATTGACTCCAATCTCGCCATTTTCCTTTGGGTGCAGGTTGCTCCCCGGATTATGTGTGTATTGACCAGTTTCTTACTGTGAATAAAGAATATAATAATAACAATACATATTTTACGTCCCGTCTTTGATGATATAGGCAACCTACATCGCTGACGTCATATGACGCAAAGAAATTGGGCATATCATTATTGGTGTGTCATGGCTGTTTGAATGAATAAGTTAATCCGAAATAACTAGAATATAATCGCCGGAAAATTTCCACACATCAAAAACAGAGTACTATCTGAGAGGTTGGGAAATTGCGAAAATACGGAAAAGTATAATATATGGTACGGAAGAATGTTTCTATGGTATGGAAAATTGTAAGTATGGTATGGAACGATCAAACCGGGTATGGACCAGAGTTGGATCAATTGTAATTTGTAATTGAGCTGAATGTATTTAATTACATTTTTTCATGTAATTGTAATTGTAATTGAAGCAGGACGACAAGGGGCCGCAAGGCCTTAAGGCCTTAGCATACAGTCGCCACCTGTAATAAATAGTCTATTCAGATCGGTGTTCTATGCGTGCCGCGTTATAACTAGATAGTTCAGCCATGCTAAACTGTTTCCCATACTACAGTAGCAACAGAAAACTTTGTGAATTAAAATATAAGCTAAACCAGTGGTTCTCAAATTGGGGTGTGTGGCCCTCTTGGGCGGCGTGAAAGCATCTGCAGGCGGCGCGAAGCTCCGGTAAACTGAAAATTTTTCCGTGCTTGGCGCGATTTATCTCCATTTCATAGTTATTGCTCTGCGTATAGTCCGAATTTCATATTGGAGATTTCTCTCATCAACAGTCATAACCTTCCATACCATCAAACTATCTGTAAGGATTGCTAACATTCTGGTTTCATTGTGTGATATGACGATAAGGGAGGCACGAAATATTTCACTGTCATAAAGGGGGGCGGGCGTGTCTAAAAAAGTTAGAAAACCAGTGGGCTCAACTAAATCTTACTCTATCAAAATTAATGAACAGCTAATAAACTCTTCTGAAACCTGTGCTGAACCATTTCCTACACCACGGTCATAGTTTTATTTTTAAATCTCTGACCAGTACCGAGGCTTGCTGCAACAATTGCAAAAATAAATCCAAGTTTCCAATCAAGGCTTCATCAAACTTGATCACGCATTTGTTGAGATCTTATCCCAATCTTACCTCCGATATTGGGCAAATTTACTGGGGCCAGAAATTTTCGCACCGTAATGTTCATCAAATGCAATCTAACAGTTTCCGAGCAAGTGGAAATGTAAATGCGAACCAAAATGTTGTAATTCGTAGTTATCAGGAGGTTCTTTCCTTTTGCATTTATTTAAATTTTACACATCTTATCGGTATCATCCTTATCGCTGACGCCTTACCAATTACGTTTCATTATCCTCACTCAGCTCTGAGTAGCCTAATCGTTTGATTACATTTCGTTGACTGTCCTGTAGCCTATTCGCTGTTAGTCGCTAAAACTTTTGGTTGTTAACAGTCGCTTGAAACACTTTTCTGTGTTTGTAGTGCTCAGTACTCGTGATTAGGAATAGTTCGAATACGTTCGAGTTTTTTTTAATTAAACGGTATTCTACGTATTATGGATGAAACAGGAATAGCTTGAGATTGTTGCTAATTACGTCACTACGGTTGTCAAAGACTACCTCTCTACCGAATCAATTACATGTTCAACAAAAATTGTAATTGTAATTGTAATTAAGTACATTTTAACAGTAATTGTAATTGTAATTGTAATTTGATATTTTTATCATTGAGTAATTGTAATTGTATTATAATTGAAACATGCAATGAAGTAATTGTAATTGTAATTGTAATTGAACTGAAATATTGTAATTGATCCAACTCTGGTATGGACTATGAAAATTTCCCATTCCATTCCATATACCATGTCCTGTTCTCAAAGCAACTGACGTGATGGGCCGGATTCAAACCTTCAGATCGCTCGCGGGCCGGACCTGTCAAATTATTCCAACCTCAAAACAGATGCTCTTATTTTTTACTTGAATAATATTTAATACCGGTAGTTTATTCAATATTCATATAGAAGTACACCCGAATATTTTAGGTTGACACTCGTCAGAGGTAATCGTCAGGAACTACCAGAGAATCGGCAAGAAAATTGTATATCAATAATCGTATCACTAAATATGACGTTACTGGTATGATTCGAATAATCGGGGCGACGAGAGCACTCAAGTTCAAGGTACGATTTTTCGATGGTACACAAAGTCCTTCTGTTGGCACAGAATTGCATGGCTGGCGTATTTTGATAAAAGCGACTCCAACGCGCCCAGAGGAAAGTGTGAACGGCCTCTGCAATACTTTGTAACTATCAGTCTTGGAAGAGGGGAAGAGAACGAAAAAAGGAAGACCCTCTGCAACACTGATGGACAAGTCGTCGACATCAGGACATTATCAAAAGCCGCACTATCATGTAAAATGTAAATTGTAACTATCAGTATTTTATGCTGTCTTTTTTGGTGGATGTTGCCATCATCTCGGTGATGGTGATCATATTCTCTATGAAGACAGAGCTAGACCTAGGAGTAAGACAAAACCTAAGGAGAAATGAACATTTCGCTATAACCGCTATATAAAATTATGCGCCATATAATAAATGTTAATTTTAAATTTACTTCTCCAAATAGTATGCACTCCCCGAGAATTATATTAGACATCTGTTTTTGGCTCATTCGTCGACCGGAGCGGTAACCCGAAAGTTAAAATATCAAGCCAAAGCGCAAGTTGCATGCTAATCATCGGTCAAATCATGCGATATATAATAGCGTTCCTAGAACCCTCTACAGACCATCAGTCTGGTTACATAGGCTACTGGCCATCATTTTTCACCAGATTTATACATGATTCATAAAAGCTCGGTAGTTTCCGAATTTCACGAGATTCCGACCGACTGTCGCATTTTGTGACCAGAAATTTGGCTTGCTGACTATCCATGTTTTGGATATCTATCGACGTCACCATGATACATCCTCCGCAATAGTTCGCATAGTCTATTGTGCGTTGTTATATCACTAACAGGGTATCGAGAAGTAGCGTCAAAACTTACAATGACATCCTTAATGAGTTCATATGAAATTCGATTATTAATAAATGGTCTTCTTACTAAAAGTGGAAAACAGGCTATATGATATAAGAGTAAGCTACCGTACTGACGTCTTGACAAGCAACCTTCTCTTGTGTTGCGAAATTGCAAATTCCCCTCAGATTATGAATTGCCTCAAACGAGGATATTTTGAAGGTTAATCGATGCTGTTGTTGAATGCGCTATATCTATATAATTTATGTGATACATTTCAAACCGATTCAAAGTGGTTACAGTGCATATAGCTGTTGGGTACATCGAAATATTCAAAGTGTTCAGTCAAGTATAACTTCCGTCCTGCAGGTGAAGAAGGCATAAAGCAATAAAAACATCGATTACTCATTGTCGGAAGTTGCTGTAAAGTAACACGTGGCCGGGAATTTGAGAAATATTTTTTAAGTCAATATGTGATGTGATAGCGATTCCTCAATGTATACTAAATGTGTTTGCCGCCTTTTGAAGACCAACAACATATACGATATACCGTTATTCCCCTACGAGATATATTTTGATCAATCAGACCTTTCCTAAGGTTTTGTTCTTTGTGCGTCAGATGAAGATGGAAATGTTGTGCAATCTATGTTATCACGCGGTTTGCCAAATCTTGTGAAGATCCACCGAATCCGCCGAAGCAATCTGTTTACGGCGATTGTAAGTATTTGCCGACGCGACGAAATGAAAACATATTATTCTGCGTGTCCGGCAAATTAAATATCATTCCTGAAATAAACGGAGCAAACACAGTGAAAGGAAAGCGGCAAATATACTACTAACTTCATTACGCAAGCAAACTTGACATTTACAAGTAAAGATGGGACAACATTGAAGGCGCGAAGCACTGTGTTATTGTTGTGATAATATGTCATGTTTTCAGAAAATTATTCGCGCCACATCTCAACCAACACCACATGTTATGAGTTCTAATCCAATTATAATTATCCAAATGGTATATTCCAATTTGGTGTTAAGTAAACGTATGCACTGCAGACAGTTGCTGGAAACGTGTCAGAATATCAAACCTATCAGAATAGCATATAACGGAAATTACCTGACATGACATCACTCAGTAAAATTGAACCCTGTTTTACTGTTGTTGTTATCGAGTCAACGATGCATTGCCTCCATCACCATGAAATGAGTCTCGGGACATTGTTATAGTATAGATTCCGTGTGTCTGGTGTGATTTCTAAATAAAAGAAACATAAAATAACTGGTTTCTTCGTGCATTAAAAATACACTAATCTAGATATATCATAATCAGAACTTTGAGAAATAGACGGTTAGGAGTGGCCGAGGTTACGTCACGTCGGTTTCTCCGGGGTTGTTATTATTGCACACAATTCACAGTGAACAATTCCGAACATTAAGTTCAACTCAAGCGTTGTAATTAGTAGTTGCTGCGAATCCTGCGGAAGAGCGGTAGGCGTTTCTGCGATGAAACTGAAATGCTTGCTGTAAACTTAAAACTTTGATTAGCAAGGATTTTGTTTTCAAGACTACATATAATTACGCACGGAAGGTGGAATCTTGTATGCCTTCATTAATACTATACTTGGATTGTGTAATTTCGCGAATGGTTCGACTGATTACAAATATATATATTACACTGATAAGCATATCTATCTTTTGGTTTCGATGGGATTTTATGGGACTTTTGTTATGATAACCTAATTTACTTTCCCGTTTGGGTGTCATCGGTACTTTTAATGAAAGCGGTAAGGAGAATATCATTTTGTATACTTCGAATTTCATCTTGATTAAACGACCAAAAGAACATACACTAATTAACATGTAAAATATTCATTCCCAATATGCAATACATGTTTCCATCGCGGAATTTTTAGCAAATGAAAATAGCACGAATTACTCTCAATCAGTGTTGTCTTATTGTCCTGCTTATACATTGGGATGGACAACATCGCAGTTAGGATATGAGTAATTCTTTCTCCTTGTAAACTGAGCTTGAAACCGTGACCGCAAAACGTTTTGTTGCCGCAGGGAAATTCTCAGGCTTGATAAATAGCAGCCCGGCCTGTCGCTTTGTCAGACGCATCTAGAAATTCCGACGATTAATATGCTATTCCGAATCGCTTTCGTCGTTGTGACAATGTCGGTGGTCTGCGACTGCAGGCCAACGGTGGTGGATTTTCACATTGACAATATGTTCTGGGGAATAACGCACCCTAAATGTACAGACTTGGTTGGAAGTAGCTACAGCGACACGATACAGTTGAGGTATGATGCATGGCTTCGTACATATTCCATTTAGCTTATAGACTCGCGCGGTATAAATTGGAAACGTAACATTTGTATTGTGTATATTGCAATCAATTTATCGAACATCAGAAGTGATTTTCCGTTGAGCTGTGCAGTAATTAATACTTATCCTCATCATCTATCGTATTAACTCTCTCATGTAATAACACTAATGACATCTTGTGATTTCATCCTGTTAAAAGATATGTTAAGCACTATATGCTCCAGGGATCTTGACCGCGTTGAATAATCTAACTCTTAACATAGCATAGCGCACTGAGAAATTTGTATTACGTATTTTACAAGTCAATATGGCTATTGTTCACATGTACGCCTAAATGCTGCAAAGAACAGAATATTTATTAAAATCCACTTCTCTATTTAGGAAAGACTGCCAGATGATTTACAGTGACTCGTACGTAAAGTGGTCCGAGGCAATGTTGCAAGATCAAGAATTTGTCACAGACTTGGAAGTAGTCGATGTTACGAATGCCACACAATCCGGCTCTGCAGAGCGTCACAGGAGAAGTCCGGGTGATTCGTCGTGTCCTCAGTACGACCGTAGCTACCTGAATACTATCGACAAGCCGAGGTTGCGTAGCCTATCTCCGTGGAAGTTCGTGATAAACAAGGATGACAACAGGTAACGCATACATTCGTGAATTCGTACTTCGTATTATCCTGTCATTGTCATATTCTGAATATGGATGAGTGTATGTTACATTGCTTTTCAACTCCAGCCAATTGACACGCAGTCATCTTTTTCAGAATTCCACGGGTTTTAGTAGACACCGAATGTCTCTGTAAGGGATGTATCGACGTGGCGACGGGTCGCGAGGACGCCGAGAATTTTATTAGCCATCCGTTGTCAATAGACGTTCCGGCAAGGACTGGAACGCAACTACGAGTCAAATCGGTCAGTCTTGGCTGCACGTGCATGCTGCCGCTATACACACACTGACGAAATGTTCATTCGTCGACTTCGCATATCGAGACGTGAGATGGTCTCACATCAATCCGTGGTTGTGGATGGTGAATATTCAGTCAAGAAGCCGACGCGATTGAGGAACAGGGAAGAATCATCATAATTCCTGCAAATCCGCACTATTGGATTTCCCGCCTCTACCCGTTAACATCGATGCGTATCGTGAATACCAGTTCACGATCAACGATCTCAAGTCTCTAAAACACCGATGCATGACATTTTGTTAGCCAACCCAACGAATGGGGCAATTTGTTTGGTTCACGAGAAGAGCACCTGGGAAAATAACGTTTTGCTACGTAAGAAAGGAACTACTTCTTGAATTGGCAGGTTGACACACACACAGGAAATCTGGAGCACTGATGTCGATTATAATAAACCCACTGTCATATTCTAATCCAAATAGGTGACTTGGTATGGGTCGCTTATCGTAGCATACATTTTGAAGTTATATAGCCTATATTTATACTTTTGTAACTACCAGCACTTCACAATATTGCTCTATCCACTGTTTTTTTCGTCATTTTATATATATATATATATATAAACTGTCGTCGGAATTTTGTACTTTTTGTTACATTTCACAATCACACTATGAATGGGAAAATGGCATTCTACATGAGTTCCGATAATAAGTATTTATTTATTGATGGATATACGTATATTTATTGAATTTATTTGAACAGATTATACTATTACTCATTTGACCGTGTGTGACTTTTTGTATTAGGTTTGGCGTTTGACGAATGAGAGAACAATTGAAAGAATTTGATGAATATGGCTGGGCTGGGCACCGCAGTCGTGCCTTTACAGTTCTTTGCTACTGCCGTCAGTCACCGCGTGTACACTATGTTTGTAAATTGTAAGGGTTGAAGCTAGAGTGAATATCTGCCGGGAATTCGTCAGCTAAAAGTTGGGCAATAGATACATTGTGACACAACGAGCATATATGACGTTCTCACCTTAGGCCAGTTGTTTGCAAAATGTGGTACGCGAACACTAGTGGTACACGAGAGCTTTTAAGGTGACACGCGAAGGGTGCTGTAAGTAATGTCATACCCCAGATTGACGAGCTTCTGCATAGGAAGCAGCAGTGGCGTAGCAGCCACTTGGCGGTTCTGGCTCTGCGCCAGGGGCGGCAGGCTGCAAGGGGGCGGCAAAATGAGGCTGCATAGTGTACACAGCCAACTAAAAGCAGCGTAATTGGTAGTCCTATAGCTGGCGTCCCGTGAGCTAAAATTTAATCAAACTGGTCACAATCGAAAGCTAGTGTCGCGTTGATTCCGAAAATACGAATTAATATGTTAACATGGCAATGGAACCACTCCGAATTAGCCGTCAAGGCCGATTGTTCCTAACAATTGGAGCGCCGTAACGCAATGACCAATTGACAATGATAATGGAAATTATATCGAGCAATTATTCGGAACAATGCCGATTTTCAGACCAGCATTTAAATTGTATTTCCGGAATCAGGGCAACAATAGCTTCGATTAAGATCAGTATTGTTAAATTTGAGCGCTCGGAGGGCCTGGCCAACTGTAGGATGACCAAGACCAATTATGCTGCTTTTATTCACCAGCGCTATTAAAAGCACTTATGACGACGAGGTGTACTTTTTGGAGTTAGCTGCGGAAATTGACAGATTTAATAGCAGTGAAACCACGTTTGTTTGATCGCAGTGCAACAGCGTTTGATGTTTTTCAGTGGTTAGTTAATGCAAAGCTACTTGATTCGACGCCATATTTATGCTCGTGTCTGATACTTTATCTGACCATTGGTGTTTCAATTGCGAACTGTGAGAGAAGCTTCTCAAAGCTCAAACTGATTAAGTCTTATTTACGTTTTACCATGAATTATGATCGGATATCAGCTCCATCCATTCGGTCTATAGAAAGAGACTACGTTCAAAAACTTGAATTTGAGGATATTAGCGCTGATTTTGCTTCGGTGAACGCCCGAAAAGTTAAGTTTTGAGGCGGCTATTGATTTTCTATTTGCACAATACATTCGCTCGCTATTTCTTGTTATTATTATTTTTGGCCTTATTAACGTTAAGACGGTGAGGCTGAGACGCGGCATAGTATTTGTATTTGTAATTATTTTTATTGACAAGATTGCTTGAACTTGAATATATGTCGAAATTTGATGCGGTCTACTTAGGGGGGGAGGGGCGGCATTTTAAGCGATAGCCAGGGGCGGCAGCACATGCTGCTACGCCAGTGGGAAGCAGTTGGACTTATCTCATTAAATCGTGTTTTCTTGCTAGCTATTGGTATTGTGGTGTAGGCCTAGTGCTAACAGGAATAACCAATAAACACCGGTACATTCAAGTAACCTTTCAGGTATGGTACGCCATGTAGTGGAAAGCGAATTAGTGGTACGCCGCGTGGTAAAAACAAATTAGTGGTACGTGATTGGGTAAAGTTTGAGAAACACTGCCTTTGGCAGTCTCACCGCAATCGTATTGTCGTCGAGTATGTGACCAAGGCTGAAGTTCAAAAAGCAAAATGAATGTAATCGTTGATAATCGTGATTTCTTTTCGATATATTCAATCTAATATTTCAATGCAATACATAGTTTTAAATCGAAAAAATTCAAAAAATTAAAGAGAATGATAATTTTTCTACAAGAACCCTGCAAGTTCAAAATCAAACTTCCACGATGACGGCAATTATTCTCCAGAGTTCAATATCCTAGTTAGAATCGTAACCATTGCGTAATGACTAATGACATTACACTTTATAGTGTATTGTGCAACGAGTAATTGTGCATATAGTGATGTACTGATGGCAAAATCGATATTCCCATAATGACGCAAAACTTTTTATCGTGGAACTATAGGATGCGCTGTACCAGACTTGGACAACTACAAAATTTCCAGCTTTTCTGAATTAGATTAGAATTAAAATTAGAGCTACACAACTTTTTCCAAATTAGATTAGAATTAGAGCTACACAGTTTTTTTTTAATTGGATTAGAATTAGGATTAGGCTACTGAATTCGCAAAAACTTGGAAATTGAATGAAATTGTGAATGGGAAATGAATACAGCAAAAATCAGTTCATATCAAATCACTGTGCATTCCCATAACCCTGAGAATGGTTAGCGTGTGTAAACCAAGCTTGGCTTGTTTTTTACTATAACAGGGGTCACCGCAATCGCGGCCAGCGATCTGATGTGAGATTTTGGAAATACGCGAAATAAAGCATTTTGGAATTCTAAACTAGATTTCAGTTTCAAATTATTATTATTATTGTTGTTGTTTCAAAATAAGCTATTTGCCTGTGCCTAACAACACTATTCCACTCTAGCTGAAGCGGCGTCGGCGATGGCAACAGTATTCCATCGATGGAGAGTCAGCTGATATCAATAAGCAATTAAGCATATTGCCTTGACGTGCAATGGCCCAGACACTGCCGATACAGAGACGCTTAGAAAACGGCATAGGACGTACCCACAAGACGAATCTTTAGGATGAGATAGTCTTTCAACTAGTTAGTAACATGTTTAGCTAGACCCAATATCGATTCATTAGTCTTTGGAAAGCGTTGTCGGGTATCGTGCGCAGCTCATATAGTTCTCATTAAAATGACGTTTATGATCATGATATTTCATGTTGTAATTGTACTATATAAAATATTACTTCTTTACTGCATCGCCCATGTTAGTCAGAACGTAAAGTTTAAAAAAATGTTGTTCGCAGACTACACCGACTATGCCAGCAGGATATTATTCTTCACAATGACTACATGATTGCATGCGCATGGTGTAAGTACGGCGATGGCGGCTAGGCCCTGGATTTCCATGCGCAATATGGGTATTGGTCATTCTTGATAACTCGCTGCAAAATGCCTCGGACAGAGAGGCATCGTTTTCAGGAAAAAAATTAATTAGATTAGAACTAAAATTAGAGCATAGAGACATTTCACAAATTAGTTTAGAATTAGAATTAGAGCATATAAGAACATTTCACAAATTCGATTAGAATTAGAATTGGAGCGTGAAAATATTTCACAAATTCGATTAGAATTAGATTACTGGCATTTCACTCCAATTTAGTGAAATTAAACAACTAGTAATATCTAGTTGTCCAAGTCTGCGCTGTACACGAATAATAATCTATTAACGAAATTCATTTCATATGAAGATATCCCGGACCATATAATTGCTGTAGCGTTGAGGATTGAGGGCTTGGTCATTTACCATTGATCATTGACTGCATATATTTGTACCTTCTACGATGTACAATTGTATATCATGCAAAGCGTGGCATGCGAAATCGGCTTAGTCCAACTATTGTGTATCAGAGTATCACAATACATCTGTATACTTAAAAAAGATGATCAAGATCTCGAATAAAAGTATCAATGACAATCACACCCCCTATAACAATCATCACCAGCA
This sequence comes from Botryllus schlosseri, assembly GCF_051294905.1. NCBI lineage: Eukaryota > Metazoa > Chordata > Ascidiacea > Stolidobranchia > Styelidae > Botryllus > Botryllus schlosseri. The sequence continues at coordinate 16,326,771 of NC_137249.1, read as the reverse complement.
TGTTGGAGGATACCCATCCCTTATTTCCGATATGTGTATATTAGATCTTTATAGTTAGGATTGAAGGCGATGGCGCACCAAGCAGACATATAGGCGATGAGCGCCACACTGTTTCATTTTCAACAATTATTAATAATAATAATAATTGAATATAGTATATTTATATTGAAGTGAAGTCGAATACTTTCGGAGCTGACCATCGTCAGGGGTATCAGTATGTGGTCTATGACAATGGTTCTCAACCGGGGGTCCGCGAAGCATTTTCAGGGGGTGCGCGAGACTTCTAAATTTGTAAAGTATTTCATAACCTATTTTTATCTTTTTTTTTATCGGGACAAGAATGAGACAATTTCGCTTCATAATTGCTAAATCTTTAGGAATCACGTCATTAAAATGGTCGTCAGAGATGAAATTTCCGACTGTGCAAACTCCTTTTAATTGTCAAATTACCAATAGCCTGCCGATGCAAACATATTGCTGTTTAGAGATGTTTTGTTAGGGTTTGTGGAAAAATGAAATGTTGGAGATAGCATTTTGGATTTGGAGTTGTCAGTAAACAGTCGTTGGAAAGAGAAATTTTAGAATATTTTTCCCAAACTGTCCCAATGAATGAATTGAAACCTCGCCACGAAATCCATTTTCTCCTTTGATATAACCACTAAATAACTTCAAGATGAGATGCTAGATAGAAATGACTATATAGGCTGGACGTTGTATGTTCATTACAAACACACACCAAAAGCTGTCGTCGTAAGCGTTACGCGTTAGTATTACATTCGCCATCAATATATCTTTGTGGAAATGGATTTTCGGCACTCGTTCATATCTAATCCAAGACGCGGAATTCGTTTCGAAATTATAAAAGTCTACCCAATTTATACATAAAGTGTGATGTTATTTTCAAGAAAAGTCATTTTGTGGCTGTTTGTTATTAGCCTACAATCGATATTTGCACGAGACAGATGACGGTTGCACGATAGGCCTATAATTGAGCTAATTTTGCACGAAAACTTGAGGCGGTCCGAGGGGGTCCGTGGTGGTCCAAAAGGGGTCCGCGAAGACAAAAAGGTTGAGAGAATCACTGGCCTATGATATACAACTGCAATAACATCTAATTCAATAAAGCTATTCTGGGTACCAGTTCGGCAGTTGTAGACGGTTTCATTGGGTCCACGGCGCATCCGCGTCAGGCTATTGTGCAATCGTACATTCGTACAGATATGGGCCTTAACGACAAGATTCCGAGGTGACCTAATTATGATTATTTCATCACTTAAACATATTATTACCATGAGGCTGCCGGCATCAAATAGCTTGAAACCACAACGCTTTCGAAGCTAGTGCCGTCGGCGCTAGGTAGAATTGACTCAGTATTTCATGACGCAGCACTTGGCAGTACGAGACATGTCGAAAAATTCCCGAGAACTTCTTGTGAACGTAGCTAACCTCTATTCCAGCTACTCCGCAGTGTGTGGAAACCACCTATACCGAGACCGATATATGAAATAGCCACACATCTATACTTGAGTACGGATCTTGAAAAAGCGCACTCTCCCATGGCGTTTCCATTTGAGTATGCGCAATATAGGGCTACAAGGCCTTCGCGATACCGAGTATCTTGGAGCTGAAGATATGTTATTTAAAATTAAATATTTCTGATGCAGAACGGATGTCATACTAAAAAATGTCTGCAAAACTAGAATTGATAGTCGGGAGGTTTTCAAGTAGGCTACGGGTAGGACCAGGGTTTTATAGATTTTAGATATATCCCGACAGGATCCGGATACAGAAATTGATTCGAAAAGGCACTAAAATGCCTTGAATTGACTCAGGCTAAACGTATAGCGAATATGCATGGTCATCAGCAACATGGGCCCAAAAATCGGCAATCGAAGAATTACATTAGCACAGGGTTACCATATTTTCGTGGCCCAAAATCCTGACGCTCTTCAGCGGTTTATAAATGAGGTATGAATGCATTGTCTGTCAATATGCAATGCTTCATTACCCATAACATAACGCAAAACACCTTTGTTTTGAACGCTGTTAGATGGTGCAGATTTGTCAGTGGCTGTGTGTTGTAACCACTGAGCTATATATATATATCGCTATGTAACCAGGAGCGAAACAGTACTTTGTCAGCCCCGAAAGACGCTGGTCTTGGGCAAGGGCGTAGTCGGAAAAAATATTTGAGGGACGCGAAAAATTAGATGACGTATAGCAGAACCGTACATCCTGCGATTTCGTCACTACCCAGATACATACGATTCTTAGACGCACACACACACATACCCTATGGAAGCTTCCAGTTGCCAACTATAGATTGTATTAGGCGATCGTTTCACGGACGATCCCAAATCGCTGACATTAAGCGATGAACAATCAGTGTGAATTTCGGGCCTAGTCACGCGGAGCGTAAAATTTGTTTGAATAAATGAAAGAATTTGTTCAATTATATTGGTGCGTATATATATATGAACAAGTGATGTCCATTATTATTAATTACTTCGTTGGAGCGTGGTTATTTAGTAACCATCTGCAAAAGATTGACGCTACCTTAACGATTGGAATCGCTGATACATACCAGACCAAATTAATAAAAAACTCCTTTGATCAGACACGTGCGATTTCAAATTGGCACTTTTTACGGGGAGGTGGCGATATTTTCCTGTGTCAGTCGCATTTATGTCGGAGGGGTCTGATTGCAGGGACAGGATCAGTAGGCGCCAGATATTTCACCACCCGAAAATCTATATCGAAGGCTTCGGAATGCTTGCGTCGGTTATATGGCCGTTAATCATTTTGGAAGCGCACTTTGCGGAGTCGCATGTAGCCCACTTTATATGTCTTCGTGTGTCCCGGAACGGAAATTACCGGAACTAACAGTCCCCAACCGCCATACCGAACTGACACCCCTATAGACTCAATCAACCCAACGACCTCGCGCTACTGCAGGGGTGTCAAACATACAGCCCGCGGCCCGCCAGACGGTTCATCCGGCCCGCGACGCGATTCTGAAAAATGGCTGTACCAAGATTTTTAGTGCGATATACCAGTAGTCCCTCAAGAAAAAATGTCGATCATGTTCATAGGCCACATTATAAACATCCGAAAGTGGTGTTGCGGTTACAATGTAGTCACAATCAGCAACAAGTCGCTGCCACTGACCCAATTCCGAGAAGGCAAAAAAGTGCTGCGTCGGTTCACAGTTTTATGGAAAAACGGACCACAGGAAGTACTGTGGTTATTTGGAGAAGCGAAAACGTCAGTTAGAAACCGCTTTATGCAGGTTACATGGAAAATATTGATATGACACAAAAATATAATTTGAATATAGGTGGTCGCACTCTTACGCATGATCAGCATGAAAAATGAAAGATCAGCATTTCGGCGTCGGCCATGATCGCGCCACAACGCATCAAGACATATTAGGTATTAGGCTATTTAACATGCGACTGAGCAGCAAGAAAACCTTGGCCGAAAAGGACTGCCTTATATGCTGACCGAAAACCTCGATATATATACAACATATGTTCATTGTTTAATTCTCCTAAATAGCTGGTGCCGAATCTTCCTGTCCCGGCAATCTGAACCCCACAAAACAAATGCCACCCGCAGTGAAAAATTATTTGCCAGTGAAGAAATACCAATTTGAAATCGTGTGCATCTTTTAGTTTAGTACAGGGGTGTCAAACATACGGCCCGCCAGACGATTTCATCCGGCCCGCGAAGCAATTCTGAGTAGATTGAAAAATGCTTTCATTATTCAACACATTTGTCACAGATGGTGGGACGTTTTGAAGGAAATACGTATATACGTTGAATATTCCCTCAAGAAAGCAAATATCGCGTATGTTCATAGGCTACATTATAACCCGCGGACTGCGATGTTGTTGTTTCACACTGCACTCTTATCGAAAATGATGTCTATTCCAGACATGGGGCAATCGTGATTAGTAATCGTAATCGATTACGACGGTTACAGCATTTCCAAGTAATCGTAATCGCAATCGATTACATTCGAAAAAAATCCGAAGTAATCGTAATAGTAATCGACTACTTCACATATCTCATCGATTTCTTTGTGAAAGAACGATTACTTTTCATTTGTGCAATGCCCATGACATAAACTGAACATTCGTGAACAATGAAGAGTGCGATTTAAAACAGGTTTTAGATAGCAGAAATGTCTGATTCTCAAACGTCTCTGCTCATTATTGCGTCACAAGTATTGGTTCTTCATTGCGTAACGAATTATCCGCACATAGTAAATAGATATTCGATATACATCAGAGGCGGGCAACATACGGCCCGCGGGCCGGATCCGGCCCGCCAAGGGATTTTGTCCGGCCCACGGACAGTTTTTCGTCTTACATGATAATGTTGGCCGCCGGCCCCAGTCTTCCGAGATTCCCCACTACTTGCTTATATACATCAAATTTTAGTGACTGTATGTTATTGTATACATGTATGTGCACTTGTGCAGCGAGCTAGGGTGGAGCTTATACGCGTAAGTTCGTCGAAGCGAGAAGACTTGCACTATCGGCATTTACGATGTACTGAACCCTAATGTAATTTGTGGTAATCATGGTGCTTGTCGACGACAATGGTCATTTACACCAGGTCGATATTTCTTATTTTTGATTCCGTAACGGTCGACTTGTAGCACGGCGCACACTTCTAGGCTTTTGTAAGGCACCGCTTATGCCAGGTGTCGCCAACTGAAAACGGGTCGCGGGCCAATTTCAAATTTCGAGGCCGCGGTCCGCATGAATTCAATATCGAGATAGACAGGCCACACAGTTTAACAACCACGCTATCTCTTCACATACTAAACCCTAATGCATTGATATCTTGGTGAATCTGGGGTACCGGGCTTATTGAACGCATTGAAATCTTAATGAAGGATTGCACCGTGTGTTGATTGATCAGAGAGAAGCAGGCATGGTGGTAGGCCTACCTGTATGACAGGGGTGGCCAACCTGCGGCCGTAAAAGCAAATTTGTGCGGCCGTGGACACGTAATTCAATTAGCAGCTGTTGGCGGCCGTCGACATGGAATTTGAATTTACGAATTGACTCCCGATTTCTTGAAAGATTTTAATTATTCTTGAAATTTTCTTCGCGCAGGGCGCGATTCAATGCGACTTCATTTTTCGATTTTAATATAGTTGCACACTTTGCAATCAGAGCCCCACAGTACAGTTGCGAACAGATGGGCCTCATATAGAAATACCTACTCGGAATCGTGTGCTCCTCACTATACCGACAATCCTGACGGGAGGTCAAGGCATGCAAAGAACAGCATGCAACAAAGTGACTAATAATCATTGGCATGCCGGAAGATACATCATCATTCATAAACTGCCCTAAATTTTCGAAAAAAGCCCTCCATCAACTCTACCGGTGAATCTGATCACGTGGGATGAGAAATAATATGTAATACTACAAATTTTAATGACGAAATTCATGAATGAATCTGAAAATTTTTTCGCGCTTTGCGCGACTATGAGAAGCCTACATTGTTTAATAGATTAGTACGGAGTTCACCGGAAATGGACATAGACACTTTAACATGAGTATTTGGCGTCCTGCTAGCTCATTACGACTATTTCCTGGAATGCGGCCGTAGGCTACATGAGTAGTCGAAATGCGGCCGTGACTGGCAAAAAGGTTGGCCACCCCTGCTGTATGACAATGCTGTTCTCAAATCCACATTGTCTTCGTCATTATCGGCGAGAAATGGCTTTGAAGTTGCATTGCTGTCGTTAAAATACATTCAATAAATACGACTTATTCCTTGTATACGTGGATAAATGGGCGAATAATGTATCGATTCAGCAATCCGGCCCGCCAAGTACTTAATTTTCCTATATCCGGCCCGCCGACTGGAGAAGTTGCCCGCCCCTGATATACATGATTGTAGGAACACCCGCTATGCATCATGTCAGGTTATCGATACGCTACAGACGCCACTACCTCGCAGCATGATAATAATCACCACTTTGCCTAGTTTCGAATAATAACGTATGTAGGCCTACTATGTAGTGATGTTTTGCTATGCTTAGGTAAACGCAGTTTGACCGTGACTGATTGGCGAGCGGTAGGCCTATCTACGTATACACCGGGCAAAGATTTGAAATTTTTTACTCGTCAAATTAAACATGACAATTTCTGCATCAAAGCATTAAAAACCAACGGCTGCTGATAAAAATTCATAACCGAACCGTTATTCTCCGTTACTCGTACAACGGCAGCTCGGAATATCTGTATTAAGTGGTGGATTGTAGGCAGACGTCTATGTCTACCTCATCATATACTCATCCGGCCCTACTTGAAACGGGCAACAATTTCTATTTCGCAATTTTCTACTCAACATTTGGATATGTCATTATAGCCATCCGCTTACATACCATGTTAGCGTGGATTGCAGCTAGAATCAGTACCGAAACAGCATTTCGCCACCCCCCTTCTCAAAAATGGTGATCTTTGGCTCCCCATAAGGTGATCAATAAAACTTCTGGCGGGCGAAGTTCCCCAGACCCCCCTTTAACGACCGGGCTTTTTCACAAGAACTGGAAAACACGATTTGATGTCATATGGATTCACTGTGTATTTGCTGTCAAGTCGCGCCAAGACGAATACTTAGGCACGTAATTTACAACCAGAACTGTATTGTATGTTGTTGATTCATGACCTCGTTTCTGCTATATAGTAGAAAGATATTGGAGTCGCCTTAACGTAGCAGACGATAAGAAAACTAAACGAAAAACTTTCGTGAGTCGCACCCAGAAATTGTCATTTCCACACGGGGTTCATCATTTTCCTCAGTGGGTGCCCGGGTGGCATTTGTATTGTGGTGCTAAGATTGAGAAGACTATTCGTCGCGACCATCCAGCGCGGCTATGGACAATGGAAAAATACACAATGTTTCGGCCTAGGTAGCATGTCTTGGTGTGTCGCAGCGCGGTATTGGCCTGCACCGAAATGCCTATTTCTGTAAATCACGCAATGGTATAATATGTCATATACAGGAAATTACGCTAAAAAGAAAGAACTTCTCTCATGAGGCCTTTTCATCGCATTGTTGTCTTCCAAAGATAACTTCTAAGAAGCAAAATAAATGTAGTCGTGAGTAATCGTGATTACTTTTCCAAAGAAATCGTAATCGTAATCGACTACTTGCGGATTTTGCTGTAATCGTAATCGCAATCGTAATCGCGTGATTCAGAAGTAATCGTAATCGCAATCGATTAGATTCATGAAGTAATCACCCCATGTCTGGTCTATTCACACCCAAAAGGTGGTACGTGAAATACAGAACATCCAGGGTTGTAACCAAGTCACAAGGCTCCGAGTCACAAGCCAATCTCACTCATATAGTTTTGACTCGAGTCAATTCGAGTCATTTTCAATTCACCACCAAGTCAAGTCCGAGTCCAAGTCATCGAGCAGAGGGTCGTTTCCGAGCCATCGTATTATGACTCGGGTCCGAGTCCAAGTCATTGTGTTGACTGTTCAGTTTCCAGTTAAAGTATTGTTAAATCCACTTTTTATAACTCTGTTTGGTGATATCGAATGATTGACATTTAAAATATACCAATTTTCCTCACTTTTAGCAGTTTCTGGTAGCATTTTCAAATACCAGTACCAATAGACGAAATCCCAACAGTGTGGTTACTTTATTATTATTCGAAATTACAATGAAATATTGGTCTTGGCCGTCTGAGTCTCGAGTCATATGACTTGGTTCGAGTCATGCGCAATGACTCGAGTCCAAGTCGAGTCAATATACAGATTGACTCGAGTCGAGTCGAGTCATTTACGTATTTTGAGAAAATGACTCGAGTCGAGTCGAGTCATCAGAAAATCGTGACTCGAGTCATTACAACCCTGTAAACATCACTCAGAATTATATCGCGGTAGTAAATCCTGCGTGCGTACGTGCATATACCTTCATACGTCATTTGGGTTAAAATGTTGTGTTTGATTTATACCGTGGTGTAAGTGTTGAGGTAGGTTTGGGTTTCGCGTACCACGGGTATATATTCACACCCGTACCACGGTTGGTACACGGGTGTGAATAAACAACTTTTTTCGCTAAGAGTGTAGGCTATAGCTGGGGACAAATCGGGGACATTGACACGAAATTTCGAGAAGGCAAAAAATACACATTGAGTTGAGAGTTTTATGGGAAATGGGTCAAAATGTAGTTATTTACAGAAGCGAAAACACCAATGCTGGACCGTTATATATATAGATAATTCAAATATCAGTGGTCACGCTGCTGTGTCACTTCCGACTCGAAAGGTCCCCAAGATCCAGAAAAACTTGAATCGTGATTCAATAAGAATAAAACAAATTCCAACGTCCGCATTGACAGTTTAATCTTCTGCCTTTCTCACAACTGAGCAAGGCTAACGCCAGATTACGACTAACGCAAAGGGAGCATAGAAATATCCTAACTTATAACGCCGTTACCGCCACCGCCACTGTTTTAGCAGTGGTTGATAACTGGATTCAACCAACCAATCAACATCATCAATTTCATTGTTCACGAATTAAGGCGTGGCTACTTGTTAGAAAAAAAACCCTGTTATCCGCGATACAATTGCAATATGCTATTATCTATAATCTATATTATACTTGATAAGAAGTATTCAAGTAATATGCAAAGGGTGTGGCCTGCGAGCAATTTGAAGGTTTGAATCCGGGCCGCGATTTAATTTGAGTTTGATACCCTGCGGTAAACTGATGTAACAAAATTAGCACCCGTCTTTTCAACAAAAGCATCAAGGAATGCTAATGAATTATGAACCTCTTTTTCCATGGGGAATTTCAGTGACGGGTGAAGACCATTCAATTTGCTCAGAAACAAATCACACTGGCATTCATTCTCAAATATGGCGAAGGTGTCATCAACATATCTTTGATACATTAATGGTCGATCAATATCATCGAATAACCGTTTCTCGTAAGGCTCCACAAAATGTTAGCCTGAATGGGACCAAGAGGTGATCCCATTGCAACACCATCAATCTTCTTATACATTGTGTTAGTGAAACTAAATTCAACACCACAAATGAGCAAGCGCATTAATTTAATGAAAGAGGACCTTGAAAATGGAGGAGACGGAAGGACACCACCATATAGTTCATTGGCACAAATCTCTACAGTGTCTCGAGCTGGTATGTTCGTGAATAAGCTAGATATATCAAACGAACACATAGAGATTTCAGACACATCGAGAGCAACATTACCAATGATATCAGCGTAGTGTCCTATACGGCAGTGGCGGCTCGTCCTATAGGGCAACTGGGGCATTGCCCCACCTAAAATTCTGTTCAATAACAATTTAACCATTTATAGACGCACAGCAATCAGTATATACCGAGATCACGGCGAAACCCGCATTATTCTTGTGCTTTCGCTAACAAATGCCCATACATAGCGAAGTCTCTGCGAAAATCGAATTCTCTTCTGTGTTTTCGCTTTGTGAATGCCTAGCCGGGGCTTGCCCCGGTAGCGCTCATAACAAGCTTTCACTATCTATTCTCTCAAAGCCGCGCACAATAAAGAAACGGTGATTTACTCTCTCCTATTCGTAAAATGGCCGAGCAAGTGGGGCAACTATGCCTGTCGCCCTTAAGGTGTGATGTAACAATCGTATCTATATCTGAACTCGGTTACCGTGATATGCGTTGACTCGACCTTGGCTGGTATATGTCGATTTTGACGGTGTTTCGCACCATGATAATTCTTGAAACTTGGTACGATATGTCGTGAAGGTAGTATTTAGCACTGCTCCAAGTTTCAGGCTTGCTACTCAAAGATAAGGGTGGTAATTTCGTTTCCGAAGTTCAGTGTGTGCTGATCTATCATGTACTTTGTACAGCAAACAGATTTTACTCAAAAGCCGGTATTGGTCTCCATTGATTTTGACGATGTTCCATACCGAGATCGGTCATGATATTTGGCACAGTAAGTCTTAATGTTATGCCCGTATTTTGAAAAAATTGCTAACACGAGAATTACGTAGTACTCGTATTAAAACGCGATTTAGGACTGACGGAGTTTGGCATTACAAAAATAATCTTAGTCGGCGCCTATCAAATACTCGTTTCAGCTTTAGAACCGGGGAATCGCGTCAGAAAGGTGAGTAATACCTACGTTACCGGTTCGGCACCCTAGCTTATGGTTACTCGAGCGGCTCATTTTTCTAGTTCTGGACAACAATGGTCGGTCACACCTGGCTCGCCTATAAAACAGAAGAGAAGCAGTTCATTTTCGGATTATTTCAGTCAGACTGCTGATACAATCTTATTGAATATGGATTCTGAGAAGAGGGGAGAAAAGAGAGCGAACTATTCAGAATATGAAAAGGAATTATTGGTCAATTTGGTGCCCAGGACACCGATTTTGTTGGACAAATCGACCGCTTGATCCATATGCAATGACAAGGAGTCAGCTTGGAAACGAATTCGGCGGCCAAACAAATGACGGATATCAATAAAGAAAATTTCAAGACTGGAGGTGGGCCGTTCAAGGATCACGATTTATCTCCAATTTCAAATAAGGTTTGTAGGCCAACTTCCTTTCGGTGTGACGGGGTTCTTTCTGAAAATTGTTAGTCTAGTTTCTCATTTTGAATAGTGCGATTCCATTTCCAGCTGCTTGCAATGGAGCCCGCTCAATTCAATCCAATATTACCAGACTCTGAGTTGGACACAGAAAGAGCTTCTTTTCGACAGTTTGGTGGGTTCATTGCAAGTACAGAAAAAGGTTGGTAATCAGAAGCTCAGCTAACAGTCCTTTCAGCGTTAGATACTATTCGTGTACCGAATCACAATCGTTTACTATAGTTCGTATGCACTCCAGCAGAGATGCAAGCACTCGTGAGTTTGAGCATATGCAATTATGCATGCGAAGATTCAAGTGATGCAGTAATCTTGAGAGAACATTTACAAAAACTTGGTACTAAAGTGATAACATGCACATGCCAATTGCATATATATAGCCTATGTGTTCGAGAATACACACATCTGCCTGCTTGCATCTCTGTGAGTCTGTAATGCATAGAAATTTGATATATATAACATATAGGGGTCTATAGTCTACTTTCTTATTCACTCACCCTTATCATCAACAATCAGGGCTCCCCATAAACATGTCAAAATTTGTGGCTTTGTAATTGATTCAGTGTTAGTTGACCGTTTAAGCATTTGTTACCCTAACGCATCATTTATTTGTTAATCTCATGGAAAATACATGGGTCACCAAGTATCATCTCGTGGAAAGTACATGTGTCACCAAGTATGTCTTGTTTGATTTCAGATGAATTGATCACACTGACAGCTGAGGTGTTGTCTCCCTCGAGCACAGCACCTGCTGACGACTCGCTACTATCTGCTGAGTCAAGCAGACATCTCATCTCTTCAAAATCATTAAGAATGTATGCCACTACTCCGGAGAAACAAGCTTCTCACAAGATACCAGGTATAGTAGCCTATTCTTGTAACTAGCCTATTTAGCTATGTGTTGTATTGCTGTTTGTCTGGATATGTCCCTAGCTGAAAACTACAAGAGATATTTTTTCCGTACTAATACATAATTTTAAAATATAAATATATTTTTAGATGATACTGCAACTGTATCTGTACCAAGAGATTCTGCACACGGCCATAAACCACTTCTAGCTTCGAAGTCAAGTGCAGGCCCACATGTTCGTTCTGCGAAGAGAAAACTCGATATAAAACATATCGATGAAGAGTCGGAATCAAGAAATGAGCTTTGCAAATTGCAAACCACCAAACTGCAGAAACAGATAGAGCTGCTCAACAAACAGCTGCGTTTGGTAGATATTCAACTGGAGCAGTGTTGCAACAAAAAATAGACATTGATGAAATTGATAGTATGCTAGTTCTTTATGGGTTTGACCAGAGGTCTCAAACTCAAATGTGCTCGCGGGCCAATTTTCCAGTTTTTGACGACGCCGCGGGCCGCAGCATTAATAGGGGTATTCTATGTCTTTCCAGTAGGCCTTATTTGACGGGATGAAATTGTCCTATTGAAAAGTAGCCGACCTAACAGACTGACATTCAACACACATCGCAAAAATGTGACTTACTTTTGTAGCAATTTGGACCTGGCACGAAAAAGATAATCACATTTATAACTATTTGAATAGGATTGCCGTTGTACTTGATGGATAATAATTATACGATATAGACACCATGCGGATGGACAAATGCATGATGTCATCATAAAAGCTATCGCGTTATAATTTTGAAGCTACTGTGAATATTTTGAATTTAACAAATTGATAATAGATATTATTGATCTGATATCACAGCATTTAGGGTTGAGCAAAGTAGCCCAGTCCAGGATGGGGTACACTCCTGATAACCGGGCTATTAATCTCATGATTGTCCTTGGTCAAATACCGTGGAATATTGGGGCATATAAACAACAATATAAATATATTAATGAATGTGTCCGTAATAAAAATGTCGGAACGCCGAACATCGTCACATCGTTGGAGCGTACCACTGCGGTATTCAGTACCTCTAAGAGGCCATAATAACATGGATAGAGGGACCCAAGATGTAACTAACAGATTGCCAATTGTTGCTATGACGACTTGCTTAGATAGCGGAATACCAAGCTACTACCTTCCGATCTATTACTATTCCCCATGACACGTGAATAGTTTGTTGCGTCCATCTATTTGTAACCAGTTACGGCGTTCCGAGTCCACTTTGAGTCATTCTCATTTTGTCATCGAGTCTGCCGGAGTCCGAGTAATTCTCCGAAAGTTCGCTTCCAAGTCACAATAACTTACAAATTTCAGTCACATATCCCTGCACGAATCATCTCTAAGGGTCTGGTTTTATCATCATGAATTGAAAATGTGGCGAAATAGTGAATCTTTTACAGCATGGTAGCGTTTGCAATTGATGTGATGGTGAAGTTTGATGAATAGTTATATATTGTCAAATACTTGAAAATCTAAAATGTCTTCGCGGGCCGCGCAGAATGATCTGGCGGGCCGCATGCGACCCGCGTGTTTGAGACCTCTGGGTTTGACCATGTGCTAGTTTTCATATGTCAGTTCTTCACATTTTGTTTTTGCCACCGATGTTCTTTTCCATTCTAATATCTGATTCGTTATCATGCGTAATGGATATAGATTCAATAACAAAAATTGGTTATGTACTCCAGAGAAAAGAGAGGAGTGTCACAAACCATATTACTGCTCCACATGAGCTAGATACATATCTGTAATGATGCCTGATTATCGCGGTATCCTTTTGTACATATGTTTGTATTCTTCAAACTTTTGCCTACCAATTGCCTCATGTATTTTTGTACCCGCTTCATGTGTTACCGCTAACTGCCTCAATTCCAATTCATGCTGTGCTTGCCGCTATATGTGTTTGTGTATATTGTGTTGATGTTGTGCTTGCTGTTGTTGTTGTATGTTCAAATTGTTCAATTCTTCATGTTGCCTATGACTTGCGCTTGCCCCATGACACTGAATAAATGCCTGCTTCAAGATGTATAACTATATGTCTGTTGTTCGGATCACGATGCGATTCTCTTTACTATAAGTGCCATTGCGCATGACTCGAACCAAGTCATATGACTCGAGACTCGGGCGGCCAAGACCGACATATCATTGTAGTTTCGAAGAATAGTAATCATTGTAGTTTCGAGGAATAGTAAAGTAACCACCCTATTAGGATTTCGTCTATTGGTACTGGTACTTGAAAATGCGACCAGAAACTACTAAAGGTGAGGGAATTAGTATAATATAAATTCGAACCATTCGATATCACCAAACAGACATAAAAAGTGGGTTTAACAAGACTTTAACTGGAAACTGAGCAGTCAACACAATGACTTGGACTCGAGTCTTATGACCGTGACTCGGACTCGACCCTCTGATCAATGACTTGGACTCGGTGGTGAATTGAAAATGACTCGAGTCAAAACTATGAAATTGACTTGGTTACAACCCTGCCATTCTGAAAGTAGTTTTGTCATGAGTTTGCATCAATTTTCTGCATAGTTCCCCATGAACTAGTGCCTGTATCAAGATGACTGAACTTATCCTTATGAGATTTTACCCATTAGTAGTATCACAAGTCATTTTGCATTGGTCGCAAAGCCACAATGCAATTTGCGAAGTAGCAACCACCATTTTGCTGCTGTAAGTATGCAATCTCTCTGCTAAATCCACTTTATGAAAGAACCTGAGCACTTTTCGAAGGACATTTTTCTCAGTATGAATGTCTTGTTGATATTACCATTCTCAGGCGACCATTGATTTCACATCAACATTTGTCCAAGGAAAAGAATTGTATTGAAAATAGTATGAATTGCAACAGCATCAGGTCAGGTCACATTTAGTTCTGCACAGATGTAAAGTGTAATCTTATCAGTTGCTGACGGATCGCAGAAGCTTGTGCGTAATCTGTACGTTGGCCTTGTGGCAAAAAATCACTATCGTCCACCTCATCATCCCTTAATTCATCAAATGATGCCTCAATCATGCCACGTTGCCTGAGGAAGTTGTACATGCAGACACAAGCTGGAATTACATGTAGAGTTGTGCTGACTTTCAATCTCAGGCCTGTTCTTAGGCAGGAAAATACTCTCTTCAAAACGCCAAATGCACGTTCAATTGTCAATCTGGTCTTTTTGTGACTTTTGTTATATGACAGTTCAGGCTGACGCAAGGGATTGCGTAATGGTGTCATCAGATAACTAGTCAACGGGTATCCTTGGTCCCCCAGCAGCAATCCATTTGAGGTCGACTGATTTTCCAGATATCCATACAATGCAGAATTATGGAATATCCTTGAATCATGTGCAGAGCCGTACCATTTAGCATAAATGTTGGTGAATATAAGTCGAGCATCACATACAGCCTGAAACATGAATGCATGTATTGGTATTGTGAATTACTACTGTATGCAAAACTTGCACTTCATAATGGCATAGTGGGCAAGGTATTTATTACTAGAAATTAGTTCATTGAATAATAGTTTCAAGAAATCCTCCACACCTGCACCAAATTGTACGATGTAACATATCTATATTGTCATATAATATTGCAACATGAGAATACTTGATATATTTATTGATAGGTATTGTTATGGAGGCTTGATGCAGGTGTTGCCTATATCGCTATAGCTTATAAATCAGTTATGATATTCACCTGGCAGTTTATGGAGTAGCCTTTTCGGTTTCGGAACCGTTCTGCATTCTCACCACCTGGACTCTGAATACGAACATGAGTGCAATCAATTGCACCTATCACATCTGGAAATGATGCGATTGCAAAAAATTCCTCCTTCACACTCCGTAGGTTGGAATGAGGCCATCGTACGAAAGTCCCGAGATTAGCAACTATGACTTATGAAACCTGTAAATGAAAATAACTGAATTTGCAAAAGGGCAAGCAATCGAACACCATCACTTCCTTACCCCCTTGATTACATTTGATACTGGCGGCTGCGAAATGCCTTCCAAATTTCCAGAAATCAATTGAAAAGAACCGCTGCTTGTGAAGCGTAAGAATATCAACATTTTATGCAGTACTGGTAGAGCAACGCCTTTACTAAAATGTCTGAAGTCATTCTGAATGATCGCAATGAAGTCATGAAGGCCTTGTTTTGTGAAGCGATAGCGTGCTCTAAATTGGTCGTCAGAGGTATTTTCCATAGGGTTTTGCAAATCTGCCAGTCGACGTTTCGGTACTCTTTCATGAACTAAATCACGATAATTCTCTTCCCCAGTCCACCTCATGAACTCTAAAAAGTCCATCTTTTCATCAGCAGTCGCGCAGTACAGCTACCACGATCAAAACAAATGAGAGATTATTCCCCGTTTCTGGCGACTTACATTTAACACGTAAACAAGTCTTACCGAGCGAAGAAATTTCTTCCATGATACCATCACGGATCCACTGGTTTCATTCTCGAATTACGCTCGGCATCACAAGAGTCGTCGATGCGTGACCATAAATAATTCCCGTCTTACGAAATAGTTGTTGTGATGCGAAACCGAGTATAATTCGGCGAATTATCGTTAATACGAGTTTTACATTGGTTTCGAAATACGGGTGTAAGTTTTAAGTTTGTCACTGAACTATGTGGGTAGTAATTTCGTTTCCAAAGTCGAGTGAGAGCTGACTCTTCATTTATCGCTAACAGATTTACGCAAAAGCCGTTATTGGTCTCTATTGATTTTAACGATGTTCCATACCTAGATCTGTCATGAGCTTTTGCACGGTATGTCTTGATTTTAGTATCGAACGCGGTGCCAAGTCTTAAAGTTGACGCTCAATGATTGAGGCAGTTATTTCGTTTTCGAGGTCGAGTATGGTAGAGATGCGCGCTGATCTGATACTTAGCCTACCTACATCATTGCGGATCTCACGGAAAAGCCGGTGTCTGTCTGTGCTAATCTAGTCTGCGTTCCATAACGAGATCGGTGATGATATTTCCAATGGTATATCTCGATGATCGCATGAAACAGCTAACTAAGATTCTCGGTTTGCATTCAAATATTCACATAATTTTATGTTCGCCAATGTGCATTTCACTGTGAAATTGTGGCCTTCAAACCATTTGCTTACAATCCCCTGTCAAATGCGATAGCTATTTCATTTTCGATGTCGGCTAACAGCTGATCATTCGATCAGCCTATTCCTCGATCTATTTTACTCAAAGTTCGGTGTTCGTCTGTTTGTATTGATCTTATTAGGATCTTGGTTGTTTTCACACCCTATTTAGCGTCCACTTGCAACGTAATAATTTTATTTATTACACGAGCTTTCGGAGCTCCGCTCCTTCTTCAGGTGTTGAAGGTATTGATCTTGACAGTGTACCATGCCGGAGTGGTTTATGAGATTGCGAATGCTACTTCTCGATGATTTCATGTAACAGTATGCTAAGTTTACGGCTTTCATTCATGTATTTATTGATTAATATATTTTCCAACGGCGATTTGGCAGCAGACAGTAAGCCGTATGTGTTGCGTCACAATCTCCAGTTTCAAGGCCAAAATGTACTATGTTGTTCCGAGACCGAAGTTCCGAGGCTGCTGTCCTTAGTTCTTTAAAGACC
Organism: Botryllus schlosseri; assembly: GCF_051294905.1. Classification (NCBI taxonomy): domain Eukaryota; kingdom Metazoa; phylum Chordata; class Ascidiacea; order Stolidobranchia; family Styelidae; genus Botryllus; species Botryllus schlosseri. The sequence continues at coordinate 16,309,637 of NC_137249.1, read as the reverse complement.
ATTCAAATTGATGTTCTGGATTCAATATGACAGGCCCAATCTATGAGATAACAATTGCGTATGTGTCCGAAGTCGTTGACCTTTGCAGTTAGGCTTACGCAATCTCTCGAGTTCTAGTCATTGGAATTAGTCTGGTCAAGTCAAGTGCGAACATGAATCGTATTGAATCTTTGCTCCGTACGTAGGCTAGTTTACGCAGTTGCCTTTAGAGCGAAAATTAAAGGTCTAGAAGACTACTCCTTGTCGCTTCGACATATTCCTGTCTTTTCATTGTATCGCATTTTTGTGGTGTATTGAACTGATAAAATTGCTAATAAACCAATGATGATGATGATAGAAATTGTCCAGTCCATTGATCCAATCGTACGCCGGGTACCTCCGCTTTGGTTGCCTATCACCTGGTCGTAACTCGTAACCACCAGCTCAGTGGTCGTAACACACCAGGATCGTGTACGAAACACTTTCGGACGGCCTATCGATTTGCGTAATCTCTAACTCTACCATGAAATCATAACGCATGCTACTAAGGATGACCTGATAATTGATTCGTGGCATAGGGACGATTCTTAGTTCACGTACATTATGTAAAATAATCCTTTGATTAAAAAAAATGAATAAAACATTTGTTACCACACTTCAAGTCACGGCTCACCGGCAAACCTCTCGCGGCACCTACGTTAAAATCACTGTTGTCGGGAAATTCATGTGACCATCATATTATAGTTACTTTTTTACGTTGGAAAACGCCATTGTGACGTCATGTTGATAAAAGTCGCTCGCAGCCCTTGCCCCACCACCCGATATTGTCACGAGCCGCCACTGCTATACGGTGTGGAGTGGACACACGCAAATCTCACGGCTCAGTGAAATCGGTCTACGTCACAATTTCCATTTGGCTGCAGGCAATTTGACGGCTTGTCGAGCATTAAATTTGGTAAAACGGGTATTAGTCGAAAGCTGACGCTTTTATTCCGCTCATGGCCCTGAAACCCCCACAATCAGCCTCAAATGTTTCATTGTTATGGAGATTGGCATTAGGACGCAACAAGGATGTCTGGTCAAGTGCGAGCACACAGTACCAGCCTTTACTTGATCTGCAAGGGTAGGACTTGGTCCGCGAATGCAGCAGGTAAAATGTTGAATAAAGGTTTACAGTAGGGGTGTCGAATTAAACTGGGATCGCGGTCCGGATTCAATCCATTATTAGATAGCTTGCGGGCCGGACCAGTCAAATGATTCCAAAATGTTATCACCAAATCCATACCTTTGTTTTTCACTGGAATATGCTCTATTACCAAGCCTAGGCATATATAGCCCTTGTCAGGAATATAGGAGATTTAACTAAACAGTGACGTTGGAATTTGGTTTATCATTTTTCAATCACCATTCGATTTCTCTGAGTGCCAGAGACCGCGTCAACCGCGGTATCATTGCCGCGACGCCATCTGAGCACTCCAACTCTCGCCGCGCAGCCGCTCCATTGCTCTTGAGCTACTCTCTCGTTTCGCCAGACACCATTGTTGTGTCCCAATGCCATTCTCCATAACGAGGAAAAATTTGGGGTCCAGGGCCATGAGCGGAATAAAGTTTATATTTTCGTAATCAGTGCAGCGTTAGCTTTCGATTGATACCCGTTTTACCAAATTTAATGCTCGGTAAGCCGGTCAAAAATGACTGTCAAATTGCCTGTAACCAAATGGAAATTGTGACGTACAGCAATTTCACTGAGCCGTGAGATTTGCTTGTGTCCACACCATATAGCAGGGGTCCGGAACCTTTTTCGTCCGAAGAGCCATAGTGGCCCAATTTTTTTCCATTTTAACTCTTTAAAGAGTCAAACATGTCAATCAACTGTCACGTCACTTTTGAAAATTCGTGACGTCACGGTACCACTTTAACTCACAACATCGGATTCGTTGTGTGCACCTCATTTTCTCCGTAAAAACTCGTAATAATCATGCTGGTAACCTCATTCGAGCATGAGACAACCCATGATCGGATGCGTAAGTGGAGCCAAGCATGATCATTGCAGCAGTATATACCCAATGTAAGTTATGCTGATACATCAGTGACATGGGGTCATGGGAGGCAAGCAAGGCAGTTCGACACCTGACACCAGGATGAGTGAACGAAAGTTGTGAAAATTTCAATTACTATTGGTATTTTCTATCGATGTTCATGAATGACTGAGTTTTGAACATTTCCTCCCACAATTAGGCGATTTGCATATTCTTCATTCGAAAAGACAGCCCGAAACGAGAGGTAAGGCACATACGGGCCAAACTTCGCCATTGATATCGCAATTCATCGTAAATAGCTTAAGATTTATATTAACTGATATAAATTGAATGTTGCTGTTGCACTGATTGCGAAAATCTAATTCCTGATCGAATTCTCAATTCTCAAAGTATTCGGCGGGAACATGACGTTGCGCTACATGCCTACATTTTATCGCCGATGTTACAAAGCGACTTACCAATCAAGAACGTGGATAGCTATGGCGTTGTTTGTAATGGTGAATATCACATCCACGGCAGTTCATTTCGTACCGCAGATCAAAAAGACGGTGCCTATTTATTTGATAACTACGTAGTCATATGAGCATCGCCATGTCATCTATTCTCTTTATTAAATCAACGTATCGTGCAATCCAAGATTTCGAGTCTGGTACATCGAATTCGCGAGTTATATTGGTCGCCGGCACGACACCAACTTAAATTTGGGGATTTTGAAAAGGGCTGTCCGAGCCCCTAACCCTGAAGACGGCATTGTCTTTACCGCTCAAAGACATGTTTATACCCACACGAGAATATAGCCTAATTATTCTGGTCGTGATGCAAATTTACTAACAAGTTGCTGCAATATTGATCAATTCAGTATAAAAATAAATATTTGACAAAGAGCCATATCTTATCCCCAAAAGAGCCATATGGCTCGCGAGCCATAGGTTCCCGACCGCTGCCATATAGGATACTATCAGTATAGAACAGTGGTTCCCAAACGGTGGGGAGTTCCCCACTGGTGGGGAATTCAATGGTTTCTGGTGGGGAGTAGACGCATTTGTTCAAAATTATATACAGGGCAGTCTACATATTCACGGAGACACATGCGCAATTTCCGTTACCAGTTAACTGCTCGGGAATGTATATGCATCGAAAATTATATTGCGTGCTGTTCACAAAACCTCATTTATAACTCTGGATGGCCAATCATGGCGTGACAAGCGCATACAGCACGACTAGTTTGACGTGAAATAACGTTTTCGCGAAATTTTGTGCGTTACTGGTATCGGTTCACAATACGTTTTATGTTGAAGTTATAGGCGATTGTCTCGCGTACTGGTGTGGCTGTGTGTCTTGTGTATAGTCAAACCAGCAAACAGCTGCTCTGTGATGACAAAAGCGCTGGGTAGTGGGGAACAGGACCGTAATGTCGCACACCAAACCCCCAATTGGGTGGGGGGCGAGCTCGAAGGGGCCCAAATTTATTTCGTGAATTAATAAATTAAAGTATTTTTTTAATTTATGCCACATTTTTAAAAAAGTTTCGCGCTGGGTGTGCGATTTAATATTGCCAAATATCTCATTATTGGGTACCCGTCCCCCACGAAAATACGTAGAACTTATAGAAATGGAGACGTCGGCGTCAGCCATTATTGCGCCACGACGCACTATGGCATATGAAGTTATTTATAGACCATGTAACATGCAACTCCGAGAAGTGTGCCAGAACGATCAGCAGCGAGAAGAAGGAAAGGACGTAGTTTATTTTTGTCCTTGATGTTTTTTGCGGCATATACACCGACTCATGATACACATACACACGATCTGCGCATATGCATACCATACCATCCATACCAAGAACTTGGCCAAGAAGGAATGCCCTTGTGGTGACCCAAAACTTCGGTATATATTCAAAACATATATGTTTAATTGGCTAAATGGCTGGCGCCGAATGTTTCTGTCCTGTCGATCTGAGCCCCACAGTACAAATGCCATCCCGCAGGAAAAAAATTATTTGCCAGTAAAGCAATACCTATTTGAAATCGCGTGTGCCTTTTAGTTTTGGCGATCTTTTGACATAACAGATATAGGATGTCACGAAATAGCATAATATGTAACGAAGTCAATCTACCAACGGGTCTGCTCGAAGATGTTCAATTCTGATTTAGGGGTCCTACCTTTTTCAACACACCTCACTCAGCTCAACCGGTAAATCTGATTACGTGAGCAGAGAGGGGATAAAAAATTGATAGCAAAAATATGAAATTCCCGATCATATTGGCCGATTCAAACACGAATTATATAAATTGTTCGCGCTACGCGCGTTTAGCCGAAATAAGGCGACGCACTAAACAGTAGTAGACCCAATGTAGCTGATAAGTTGCAGGGAAAAAGTGTACAGGCTCAGCGGGGCTGACGGGGTTCTGGGCGCCCAAGACCAACGTTTTTTTTTTGCGGGGCTAACAAAGTGATGTTGCGGTCCTGGTGGGGAATGAAGGCTTGGAATATATCTGAAGTGGGGAATGAAGGTTGGGAACCACTGGTATAAAATGTAAACATGGAATGGCAACGGCCGATTTTGCAGCTTCGTTCCGCTTCGCTGAAGCTCTACTCAGACTTATTTTGCGGCAGCTACTGTAGGATTTCTGGCAATCCAAAAGTTGTCTTCCAGATCTCAGAATTTACTGAATCTGGTCTTGATCTGGTCTTATCATCGGATCATCCGTATCATTGCCAAAGCCCCACGGGGGCCTGGATGTGCAACTGATTAATCGCTTCTCAAAAGATTTGGTGTTCTAAACCTAGAAGATATGAGGAAGCTAGAAATTGCCAAGTTTATGTATCAGTTACATTGCGGTCAATGTCCCTCAAATTTCAACGACTACTTCACCCAGGGATATCTAGACTACGGGATTGATAACTGGTCACGTGACCGCGTACTGAATTGACGGGATGAGGGCATTCTTGTCAAACAGGAGTTGAGGTGAAGGAATATCGTTGCGCTCGCACCTCGCAGTTGAAATTGTGTGCGTTGTTATTTGTCAATTCAGGGATATATACTGTTCGCCAGGCATCTACTAGATAAGTTAGGGACGATCGTACATCGTAAGTTGGCTGGCAAACTGTCTTATAAATCTCGTGCGAAAGGTCGATGACGATCGCGTTTGAGCAGTGCCGGTACTAATTCTAATTGTAATTGCGGGTTTGCGTTCATCGCTAACTGCGTCGTTACTATTGATGCACGGGATGGACTGACCGTAGATCTTACTGAAGTGAACTGAGGATAAGTTTTGATAGTTTAAACGTTGGAGCGGTACCAGTATTGGCTACTCAGCTCGTTAAGTTTGTCACGCGCGAGAAGTACCGGTAAGAACTAGTCGAGTCGTTCAGTAGTAGTGGTAGTGACTGGCTGATTTGTACTCGTGTTTTTTTTTGTCTTGACGTATAGCCACTGGTGCTACACAGTATACAGACAGACAGACAGACAGACAGACCTATAGGCTGGGCGAGTGGGCGACTGAGCAGCGTGCAAGGCTTTGGCCCTATAGGCTTAATGGCCTGTAGGCTTGCAGGCATGTAGGCTTACAGTACATGCCTATAGGCAATAGGCATAATACAGGTCTATAGGCTTACAGGCTCATATGCTTACACCATCTAGATATCCCTGGCTTACGCGCCTATATCATCTAATTTCCATTTTATCACCATAAATTGCTGGAACTAATTATATTAGACTTGAATTTATCTGACGCTGACACTACGATTGACGAATGGGATATACCTGCTGTGTGCCAAATTGCCGTACTGGATACAGACCCAGAAAAAGTTCTACAGTAGAGGAATGCTCAGTTTTACATGAGCGCATGTTTGTTTTTCCACAAGAGCAACATTTACGCCAGAAATGGATTAGAGCGATTCCACGCAAAAATTGGATAGTAACAATGTACTCCAGGGTGTGTGCGAAGCATTTCTCTCCTGATGACTTCATGGTAGACACCTGTGATACAAACAGCACCCGCCGAAACAAGCACGAATTTCAGAAATTATCAAGATCGCGTTTGAAACCGGGTGTTGTTCCTCATATTTTCCCGAATCTGTCGGAGTATTTGAGTGTACCGAGCCCTAAATCTCGGAGTACGAAATCAAGTGCTTCTGCAAGACGTGAAATGCAAAATTCTCTAATTGATGGCCGTAACAAGCAAATTTTTCTGCTTGAAAATATTGAAACATTAGCTTCTCTGAAGGAGAAGATTAAGAGCGAGACACTACCATCTGGATATAGTTCTGTGTGCACCGATGATTCGCTGCAATTTCACTGGATAGAGACATCAGAAAATATGATCAATCCACCGAAACTTGCCATATCCGTTGTCATAAAGCAGAATTTGGAAGTCTTTGCTTTTGTTAATTCCAAACCAGTTCCCAGATCGATGTATGAGAACGTGCTTCCAACCGGTCTAGATATCTATGACTTAACCTCGGAGACAAAAGCGCACAAGTACAGCACACGCGCGTCAGCGAAGAACAACTACCATATGATCAGGACTGAATACAAGAAAACGCATTGCTCTATCAAGTATGCCGGACCCCAATTGTGGAACAGCATCTCGCCGGCTATCCGACAGTCGTCGAGCATGTCCGCATTCAAATCGAAATGCAAGCAATTTCTTCTAAATCAATACTAGCAAGTCTTCAGGATTACCGGACCACGACCTAACATCGAGCTCGCCCTCCGCCACATGCCACCTCATTTTGTCGCTTGCGTCTTATATTCTCTGCATTACTTTTCATTCAGTGTGCAATGTGCATGCCTCTTATTTACTTCGCCTAGGCTAAGGTGGGTGTCTGATCTTAATGGCTACTCCAAGTTGTTTCGACACCTTCCTATATTTTCATTGTATCGCAGTCTTGTGATGTTTTGAAACGATGAAAATATTCATAAACCTGATTGATTGATTGATTGATTGATTGCCGGTGAGCCGTGACTTGAAGTGTGGTAACAAATGTTTTATTCATTTTTTTTAATCAAAGGATTATTTTACAAAATGTGCGCGAACTAAGAATCGTCCCTATGCCACGAATCAATCATCAGGCCATCCTTAGTAGAATGCGTTATGATTTCGTGGTAGAGATCACGCAAATCGATTGGCCCTAGTTTTTCTAAGCCCGTCCGAAAGTGTTTCGTACACGATCCTGGTGTGTTGCGAGTTACGACCAGGTGATAGGCAACCAAAGCGTTGGCACCCGGCGTACGATTGGATCAATGGACAGTTTCTAGGCGTCTAATTTTCGCTCTAAAGGCATCTGCGTAAACTACGTACTGAGCAAAGATTCAACACGATTCATGTTCGCACTTGACTTGACTAATAGGCCTTTTGCAGGACTTCGATCACGTGACTAGATACGCATAGCAACAACAAATTGGTTAGCAAGCTACTTTCTCGCGCACCTGTTTCAGTGCTAAATATCGCATAGTGTACTGTTGATTTCTGGTTGTAAACGTTTCGGAAATTTGTTGTAGAAGTCATCAGAGATTCACCTATGCTAGATGTCAATCATGTACAAAGCATTTCGAATGATATCGTCAGAATTACGCAGAAATCCATCGGTAACGTAGTCGTATTACCGTACTCAACTCTGATCATATGTACTTAAATTTATGCATTTGAAGTAAAGCGATTGGCTTATATTCTGGTAAGAGTATTTGTTAGTTCAAGCAGTACTATTTGTCTGTTGTGGAGCGTGATTTTGGATGGAAGATATGGCTGAAGCAGCCGGGACCCGCAAGGATCAGGATATACTGTCTGCTGGTTTGGGTGCTGGCGTGCTGCTATAAAACAAATGTCGCTGAACACATCGGAAGTATCTTTTGGGAGAACCTGCCGTCAAGACTAAGCAAATCAGTGCACTTTATTGATGCCTTATACAATGCCAATTTTATTACCACTACTTCGCAACTGCGATTGAAGTGGATTTGGCAAATCACACTCGATTTTGATAAATAGTTGATGTCACATATGTGCGATATTTAGCGAACTAAGGGAAGTAACTATCATATAACTCTTTGAGCAGCTCAAACGCAGTGACAAGATCGGACATCCTATACCCAGACGTGGTCAACGTGGTCATTGTTGGGAACCGAATAGAAGTTATGCCTTAATTTATACTCCAGTACAAGTAGCACTAATTACTTCCAGGACATGTTCAAAGTACTTCAAGTGGAAGTAGAAATGAATTTCTGAAAAGCGGTCAAAAAATTCGTTACATGAAGTAGATTTGGTTGAGGGTCACTTAGTTTTAGAAATTGATGCCATGTGACAACTGTAAACATTGCATGTTGCATCTTCTTGATCAACGCAAAAGGGTGATGACACCACAAATAAGTGCAATTTTCAAAAATTAATTTAGTTACCGTGGTACTGGGACTATTTTGCCCAGTTGTTATGACAACCTCACGCTTGAAGGGGATGCAATCATGCGCCAAAGCTACTTTCTAGTTGACAAAATCCCAAACCTGACAAAAAAGTACTACCTAAAAAGTGTCAAATAGAAGTGGAAGTAGCCTAAACTCATAATGACGCTATAGTACTCAGGTAAAATAGTACTTCGTTTCTGACCCCCTCTGTGTATTGGCTCATCCAACTCAGAAACATCCTCTAAAGACGACTAACATTGTTTCTTTCGCATTGACTCCGCAATATTCTGAACTTATGATATTCTTTGATTCATTGAATTTACAAATAAACTTGCAAAGAAGATCGATTTATTAATTTTTGTGAGCATAAGAAATAGTTGAAGAAAAATGGATGTTAACCTTATCAAGTTCAATAACTGCCGAGACTGTTATGCATATGTATTTTCCTCTACCTCCATAGCCACTTGACTAGACATATTCATAGCATCCACGGAAGAGCGCTTGTCTTGCTGTACACAAATGAAATATCATTTTCAAAGCAGACATCAACATCGGGAAAGAAGTTCAGGACAGTTAGTCAGTGGTCAGATCATCTGTTGACATTTTCTGTTGGCATGAAACCACGCTGCCTTCCACCGCATGACCAAATTTTATGTGGTGATAATAATTGGCTCCAGGTTGAATTCTTGACGAGGGCATCATCAATTTCTTAGTTGCCTATGTTCGGCTCTCTTGGGATAATCCATCAGATCATTATTCCGTATGCATGTGGTATAGCCATATGTCTTGAAACTCAAGATATTTGCACTGTGCCATAGAGTGAAGTAATCCAATCCAGGCAATCAATCAAGTAATCCAGGCCCCGGGACAGTTTGTTTCACCCTCAATTGGAGCTGATGATCATTTTCCTTCGGGTAGTGCCGTAGTGGCACTTGGCAGCATGACAGAATGATCAATAACTTGTAATATAGGTGTAGAGGTCTAAACATTTTGAATTGTTTAACTGAGAAGTCATACAATAGCTTAGGACAGGGGTTCTCAAAGGGTGGGCCATGGCCCACTGGTGGGCCACAGAGCATTTTGAGGTGGGCCACAGAGCTATTTAGAAAATATCAGAATTCATGTAAGTTCAGTTATATTTCTTATGTTATTCGCTAAAAATACATTCGTATTATCTAATTATACGTAGGCCACATAAAGCTTTTCATCCGAATCTGATTAGACGTAGTGGCACGTATGAAGTCAGCTTGTACAAATCGAAAACGTTAGGGAGAAACGGTGGCTTTTTCCACTGGCTATGACAACCTACAGCTGACAGCAACTAAAAAAATTCAAGCGTATAATAGGCCTAACTGGAAGATAATGCTGAAGTAACCAAGTATTCCAGCAGGGTCATATGTCGTATGCCGTTGAAAGGGGTATGCAATGAACTCGCAATGAAGTGCAATTGATGTACAGATTTACTGTACTTCGACAGGCCGTATTATTGCAAGCTAAAAATAGCCATAATTGCAAATTATTAGCAACTTCTGGTGGAGGTATACTGCACCACCGCAACGAATCTTAATGGATTGAGGATTTAACGGAGCGCATTAATCATGGAAGTCGGTTTAAAATGTCCGGCCTGGAAATCATTGTACATAATGAAAGAGTCACAGGAATTGATTGTATCATTGGATTAAATATTCTGACATCGCAACTTCAGTTGTTTTGGTACAGGACATACAAAGTAGCCTACATCATGCATATTGAAAAAATCTTTCTCCACTTCTCTGTAGTACCCCATTCACCAATGAATTGTTCGATGCTGGCCCAGCGGACGAAAATAATCTACCTAAGAGTTTTAGCATATGATCTACCAGGGCCGTAACTGCCTCACCCACACCCCCAATTGGGGGAGCTCGAAGAGGCCCAAGATTATTTCGTTGGTCCTTTATTGGAGGATATTTATTCAACTTTAAAAAATTTTTCGCGCTTCGCGCGATTTCATATCCCGGGAGATCGAGATTTAAATATCATCAGTTTAAAAAAATCCACATATTTTAGAGAAATAGGCATATCGGCGCTGTCCATGACCACGCATTAAACAGGATTTTGACTGTAAGATATCAGGTGGGCCACAGCACATTTTCAAACCGGAAAATGGGCCACGGCCAAGAAAGGGCTGAGAACCCCTGGCTTAGGATATTTAATATATATATGGTATGTAGCACATTGCATAAATTCATAACACATCAACGTACTGGCACTGGCAGTCATTGTCTCTTAGGCTTAAAAATAGCAGTATCCTATATTGCAATCGATATCAATCATCAAAATGCTGCAATGATTACCAACTACCGCTACAATACAACTATAGTATACTATTCACACCTAACTTAATGCTGCAATAAATATCACGCAGTCAATGTCCTGCAATGTCGAATTTTGTGTCATAAAATCATAGTTGACTACCAAATAACGGCTTCAATGTCGATCATTTTGACGCAAGGAGTTTACATAGTTCATGAATCAAAGACATCCAACATATTTGAATCCTTGCGCATCTCCATGACACTTGCGAACGTTTACAGCCCGAAAACAATAATATACTGTATCCGAAATACGGCTACGTTAACGACGGATTTCTGCGTAATTCTCACGATATCATTCTATGTGCTTTGTACAGGATTGACATCTAGCATAGGTAAATCTCTGATGACTTCTACAACAAATTTCCGAAACGCTTACAACCAGAAATCAACAGTACACTATGCGATATTTAGCACTGAAGCAGGTGCGCGAGAAAGTAGCTTGCTAACCAATTTGTTGTTGCTATGCGTATCTAGTCACGTGATCGAAGTCCTGCAAAAGGCCTATTCTAACGACTAGAACTCGAGAGATTGCGTAAGCCTAACTGGAAAGGTCAACGAGTTCGGACACATACGCAATTGTTATCTCATAGATTGGGCCTGTCATATTGAATCCAAAACATCATTTTGAATGGTCTTTGAAGAACTAAGGATAACAGTATAGAATGTAAACATTTACATTCTATAATAGCAGCCTCGGAACTTCGGTCTCGGAACAACATAGGACATTTTGGCCTTGAAACTGGAGACTGTGACACAACACATACGGTAGGGTTGTTCAGAATTGACCGACTTTCAAAAAGTCTAGGTTTTCAGTCCGTTTCCCATGCCTTATACCTTAAAAACAAATTCTGGCTACTTTTTTTTGTAATTCATCTGCTGCATCCGTGTGCATTTTGCCGTTTTTTCATGCACCAAAAAAATTCTTCTGAATTTGGGGATTCCCCCGTTGCGAGTGACTCGAGAGCAATCGCATGTGTTCTCATTGACGTGAAGCGGATGTTCTAGCGTTGATGACGCGCTAGGCACGGCAGTGAAATGGGGATCATTGATTACTCAGGTGTTTTGCTGCTTTGTTGTTGAAGAACTGTGTTTACGATTGAGGTGCAGGACTTACCAGGTAGCTTTTTGGCTCATGCTGTTAGCGGATTAGTGATTATAGTATTGTAGCAGTATTGAATTATTCGGTCTAATGGACCTGATACTCTTTCTTGTCTACTGGGATAGAAAACAAAGCTTGTAAATGTCTTTTCCAGTGACCGTGGAAAACAGCCAATCGGTTGCTCTGAATTTTATGTTATTTCCTAAGATAGCAATATACTGGTCGGAGTATTTCCAATTTAGGAATCATTATCTTCCAGAATCAATAACTGGATCTAATCCGACTATTCTTGCTCAAGTTGTGCAGTATGTGTTTGACCTTAGAGAACTGAAATGTTTCCAACTATTCTTTGTTGCTTGACTGAGTTGATGTATATTTATTTTTCTAGGATTAGCTCTAGTGCGAAATGTCTAAAAAAAATGAAAATTGCCATCTAGTGATATAGTATCAAAGAAAACTAGAAGATCACGGTCGCAGACACAGCATTTCCTAGCTGGGCCATCTGAGGAAACATTACGAGATCGAAGCTGCTTACTCTTAGGAAAGTTATGCAGTATGTGTTACACCTAAGAGAGCATTCATATGCGAAAAATGAACCAGTAAAGTTACACATCCAGGACGGAGATGAAGTACGGTAATAGGTCTTTGGTTCCTGGCTGCCACAAAGACCATCACACAAGTCAATGCTATTGAAAGATTAGAGACAGTGTGAAAACAGAAACCAAATGGCTGTCACTAAAGGAAACTGCAGGCCAGCAATATGTATCAAGAAAACAAAGTCACTTTTAAGCCAAGTTGATGAAGCGATGACGACAATTGAAGCAAGTACACTTCTCTCCGACGATAAGAAACATGAATACAAAACATTTTATTAGGATCAAAGTGGTCCGTGATTAGCAACTATTGGTGGCAAAGATTCAGTGTTGAAAGTGAAAACCATGCAACAAAAGAGACGGACCATGAGTGCACCAGAGAGTGCACCAGCTTCAAGTAGCGAAGGTGAATTTACAGAGAGCTCATCTATATCTTCGCAGGTAGCTGACACTTCCCACAGCAGTGATTTTGAAGTGGCGCAGTCGACATCGGGTCATTCCTTTAACTTTGTGACTCTAAAAGCGCCTGTAAACCTGTTCAACGACAAAGACATATGCCAGGTTTCTGATCGCTTGAAAGTCAGCGATAATGCTGCTACCATGATAACTGCAGCACTGATTAAAGCTTGCGATGGTGACCCTAATGACTTTCATCTTTCAAGATCTGGAACCTATCAACGACGCATTGCAAATCGTTTTAAAATTTCTGAGTCGATTGTTGAAAAAATAGCAAACGATCCACCAAAGCACATCTCATTGCACTGGAATGGAAAGCTCACTAGGAGTCGTTTAGGAGAGCAATTTGAGGCCTTGGCAGTGCTGGCATCTTCTGCGTGTTCCAACGCATTTGAGAAGGGCAAACTTCTTGGCATTCGAACTCTTGATAGTGCTACAGGAAATTACGGGCTGATCCGTCATTTGAACTGCTGGAACTTTATTATCTAACAAAAATGTCAGAGCTCTTGTGTTTGACACAACATCCTCAAACAATGGAAAAAATAAAGGTGCTGTTCTGGTACTTGAAGAATTGATAAGCCGGAAAGTTTTCTACAGTGCTTGTCGCCATCATATTCATGAACTAGTCATCCGGGAGATCTGGAAGTGAAGTGAAGGCCCTGAAAACACAGATTTTAATAATTTCCAAGAAGTGGAAAGATATTGATCAATTAAGAAGCTCTAAAACACTTCAGTTTGATGAAGGCAGCGGATTGGCGATGAAAGCTGATGAAGCAAAGCAAGAAACAATTCCACTGATTAAGCCATATAATGGAAAGCAGAAAGAATTCTTGATAAGAGATGAATACAGAGACTGTGCAACAGGCGCCTTGGTGATTTTCGATGACCAATATGTTGATAATCGTTTTCGCAAGCCTGGTGCTACTAATAGCACTGGATCGACGAGTCAAGTGCTGTACTGTCAAAAATGTTCATGTGGAGTGGGCAAATGGGCTATTCTGAAGAGTTCATTAGAAAGTTGGTATGAACAAATATTGCCCAGTTTTATGTCTCAGCTTGAAAACTGGTATTGCATGTGATGCACAGAGTAATGATCTCAAATTCCTTCATGACATGACGGACTTTACATCATGCGATTTCGCAGTTGCTGATGTGGCATATAAAAAGATATGAAAACATCATTGGCATCTCACCGAGGAAACGGTGGTATCTACAATGTTCTCGGCTAAACCAAAGATTCCTGACAAACTGAAGGAAGCGATGGCTGCTAAATTGCTGCAAATGCCAATTCTTGAACAATTTCGCAGATGTGTACCTCTGAGTCTAATCTCTGACTCTGTCTCTGAGTCAATGAGTATGGTTGATTTAATTGGACCGGAATCGTGGTGTCTATTCGATGCTATACATACTGAACATGATTAGTTGGGTCTTCCAGTTTCGGAATGGCATACTGATCCGCATTTTGTGACTGCTTAAGAATTTGTGAGTACCGTAGTGTTGAAGTAGTTAAAGACGCAGCAGAGCGTTTGGTAAAATTGAATACCGACTTTGATGCTTTAAAAACAGATGACAAAGAACAGCGGGCGAGCCTCTTACAAGCAGTGGGAGATCACGGGAACAGATATGCCGATTTCTCTAAAGCAACCATTTCATCCACCTGATTTAAGTAGTATTTGCCAAGTTGATCTATTTCTTTTCCTTATTGTTTCGTTTCCTGTGAACTATGTGATGTTTAAATGTGGCTGTGAGTGAATGATACATTCACAGTTGTATTCTTGCACATGGTGATCCCGGAAATTGATTGGACAATCTCGGGTAGGGTTGAGGAGTGTAGGATATGTGATCCAACAAAATGACTATCAGTCTCAGGCAGTTTTGAGGAGTTCTAAGGGAGCGTGGGACATGAAATGGTGTTCTGAACCGGCAATACTTTCTATAGTAAGGTTATGCAGCACTCCAAACCGCAACAGCTGCATAAACCCAGCTTATATATGACGTTTACTAGCCTAGTCCGAATGGCGACACACAAATTTTAGGGGAATCCCCTATTTTTAGCCGATTTTCTTCCAGCTCAAAATGCACACGGATGCAAGGGATGAATTACGAAAAAAAGTAGCTAGAATATGTTTTTATGGTATAAGGCATGGGAATCGGACTGAAAACCACGACTTTTTGAAAGTCGGTCAATTCTGAACAACCCTAACATACGGCTTATTGCTGCGAAATCGCCGTTGGAGAATATATTAATCAATAAATACATACATGAATGAAAGCCATATCCCATATCCCGATAATCATCACGTCTCTGCATGCCTTAGAATTACTTAGTTTTGATGTAGTCTATCCTTGCACACATGCAATAATAGATATTGCGAAATCCAGCCCCCGGCTAAGACCCTTGACGTGGTGAAAGATAGATAATAATAATAATAATATGTGCCACAACCAAAATGAAACTGTGGCACATCTCATTTCCGGCTGTGGTGCACTTGCAGCTACCGAATACACATGGAGACACAATAGGATTGGATCTTGAATTATGCAAACATTTTAACATCACCACTTCGACAAAAAATTGGTACGATTACAGCCCAGCACCAGTGACAGAAAACGACCAGGTAAAAATTCTGTGTGATGTACCGGTTATAACTGACCGCGAAATCAGAAGCAACCGCCCGGATATGATCATCAAACTAAAAAAGAAAAGAGAATGCTTGTTCATTGAACTGGCTGTCCCAGCTGATCACAATATACAACAAAAAGAATCAGAAAAGCAGTCCAAATACGCAGAGCTCAAAATGGAATGTGAGAAAATGTGGCGATGCAAAATAAACATTGTACCGATAGTCATTGGCGCTACAGGGGTCGTAAGCAAAAAACTCATGAGACATATCCGACAGATTCCGGGTAACGTTCGATTCGACATGATCCAAAAGATCACGTTATTGGTCAGTGTGCATATTCTTCGGAAGGCGCTGAATGCACCACTGGACTAAAATTATATTAGTGAATCACAGCATCATTTCTAAACGTAAGACCTTAGTAGCTTTCACACTCTATTTAACGTCCACTTGCGAATGAATATAACTTTATTAGTTACACGAGCTTTCGGAGCGCTGCTCCTTCATCAGGTGTCAAAGCGAAAGTAACGCAAAAAGAGCAACGCAAAAATATTTTCAATTTGAACATATGCATATTATGACATCATAGGGAATGAGAAATTCTAGATACTGAAGTCGCGTACTCTATGACGTCATAGACACAAATATCAAGTTTTGATTTGAAATGCAAATAGTGAGTTGTGTGCCTAAAATCGGATTGGATAAGGTGTTTATATGCTAATTTGAAAAGAACAAAAAGTGCTAAGTCAAGCATTCATGGTGTATTGAGACATACATCCTCTATCTATATTCAGCCCTTGTCGGAAAGTATCAAATTTGTCGATATATTTTTGTTCTGTAGCCTTGCGGAGAGTAGCGTCTTCCATGTTCCCGACCAATACATTGATAGTCATGTCGCTCTCCGAGTGCCCAGCGGAAGAAAAATGATCACCGACAGGCCGTAAATAGTACACTGTTACATGACATCATCGAGAAGTAGTCTCATGGCCCTTTTCGGTATGGTACACCGTCAAAATTAATGCGAACAGACCGAATTTTGCGTGAAATTCACTGAGGAATATGCTGATCAAGTGATCAGCTGGTAGCCGCCATCGAAATCGAAATAGCTATCGCGCTTGACAGGGGGTTGTAAGCAAATGGCTTGAAGGCCACAATTTCACGGTGAAATTGACATTGGAGAATATAATATCAAAGTAAATATTTGAATGCAAACTTAGAATGATACCATCAACTCATCACCTATCTCAGTATGAAACACAGTTAACGTTACCACCGATACACCGGCTTCTGCGTGAAATAATCCGCAATGCGTTGTAGGCTAAAGTGTCAGATCAGAGCACATCTCTACCATACTCGACCTTGATAACGAAATTACTGCCCTAATCATCGAGCGTCAACCTTGAGACTTGGCACAGCGTTCGATACTAAAATCAAGACATACCGTGCAAAAGCTTATGACGGATCTAGGTAAGGAGCATCGTTAAAATCAATAGAGACCAATACCGGCTTTGCGTAAAATATGTTAGCGATAAATGACGAGTCAGCTCTCACTCGACTTGGGAAACGAAATTACCACTAACATAGTTCAGTGACAAACTTAAAACTTGGTACAGCGTCCGACACTAACATTAAGACTTACCGTGCCAAATGTCATAACCGATCTCAGTATTGAACATCGTCAAAATCAATGGATACCAATACCGGCTTTTGAGTAAAATCTGTTTGCGATACATGACGGATCAGCACACTCTCAACTTTGGAACCAGACTTACTACCCTAAACTTTAAGTAGAAGCCCTGAAACTTGGGGCAGTGTTAAATACCATCATCACGACATGACATACCAAGTTTCAACAGTTTTCATGCTGTGAAACACCATCAAAATCGACCTATACCAGCAAAGGTCGATTAAAAGCATATGACGGTAACCGAGTTCAGATATAGATACGATTGTTACATCACACCTTAGGGGCACAGACCTATTGTGCCCCGGTTGCTCGGTAATTTTATGAATAGGAGAGAGTAAATCGCCGTTTCTTTATTGTGCGCGGCTTTGAGAGAATAGACAGTGAAAGCTTGTTATGAGCGCTACCGGGGCATGCCCCGGCTAGGCATTCGCAAAGCGAAAACACAGAAGAGAATTCGACTTTCGCAGAGACTTCCCTAAATATGTGTTATGTTCTAGATCAGGGGTCACCAACACGCGGCCCGCGGGCCGCATGCGGCCCGCGAGGTCATATTTTGCGGCCCGCGGCCCGATTTGGAGAAATTTCGGAAGAATGCTCAGCGAACCATTTCGAAATGCTGAAATTGATTTCAGTTTAAACATATTGTTGTTGTTGTTCAAGGTAAGCCATTCTACTGCGCCCAATATCACTATTCCTTCGGTTCGGCATGGTAATATCCTTCTATGGAGGAATAATTTGCTGATATGAATGCGCATATTGCCTTCGCGTGCAATGGCCAACCACTGTCAAGATCGGGAGGCTTGATAAACGACTTCGGGCTCTACAAGAGACCATTGCTTTACGAGTAGATAATTTTCCAGCAAATAGGCTACCTTGTCTATAACTAACCCCAATATCGATTCTTTAATCCTGGGGCAGCCAATCTACGGCAGCAGAAGAAAAATTATGCGGCCGTCGACACTCAATTCAATTAGGATGTGTTGGCGGCTGTCAATATTATGCAAATTGAATTTACGAATTGACTCCCTAATTAATGAGAGGTTTGAATTGTTCTTGAAATTTTCTTAGCGCTGCGCGCGCGTCAGTGCGAGTTGATTTTTTATATTAATATAGCAGTGTCCATTGTAATCTGAGTCCCACAGTACAGATGCGAACAACAGAGAAAAATTATGTGCCCCATAAAGAAATACCAATTTTTAATCGTGATCTCCTCAACCCGAATTAATTTTTTTTTTGGTAGGCCTGCGTTTGGGCGAATCCAATATATTTCCACTATAACGACAATTCTAATGGGAGGTCAAGAAATAGCCGCATGCAACATAGGAGACTAATGAGAATTGGCCCACCCAAAGATGCACCACAGCATTAATAACTTCTCTAAGTTTTTGAAGAAACCCCCTGCATAAGCTCTACCGGCGAATCTGATCACATGGGCTGAGAAAAGATGAATTTTGATAGTAATGTGTGAAACAATGCTAATAATACAATGACGAAATCCCCTCATAAACATGAAAAAATAGCGCGCTTCGCGCGACTACAGTATACAAATCCCTGTTGCCCATCTTCACAACATGACTATACTCACGATCTCGGTGCCCATAGTAAGCCGATATGAGTAAATAGATTTGTCCGGAGTGTACCAGCAATGGACATGGTGAGTTTAACGTAGATATTTGGCCCCAGCTTGTTTATTATCACCATGCACCGGAATGCTGCCGCGGGCTACATGAGTAATCGAAATGCGGCCGTGAATAGCAAAAAGGTTGGCCACTAATGTTTTGGTTGCTACAAAGTGTTGTCAGGTATCGTGCGCAGCTCATAGTTCAAAATATAATGGAATTGATCAGCCTGATTTTTTTTTGTATTTGTGTTTGTTCAATCAAATATTATTCATTTAGTGGTGACTGGTGACTATGCCCATCTCCCATGTAAGAGAGCACAGCATTGTACTTACGTAGAGTTATCACACGTGATTGATAAGCTGCGTTGGCTATGTTAATTTCGATATTGAAGTCATGCGGCCCGCGGCCTCTGGGAATTTTGAAAAGTGGCCCGCGACGCATTTTGAGTTGGCGACCCCTGTTCTAGATCTTGTTCGAACAATAACTCAATGCGACGAGGTTGCAATAAGGAATCAGTATATTATCAGCAGTATAACTTTACGGCAGGCGACACGATCCAGAGTTCAGTTAAATGAAAGACCACGAGACAACAGAACACAGGGTATAAATACAAAGCACGACACACGAGGAAATAATGATTGGCGGTATACTAATCCTAGACAAATACGAAACAAACGATACCAACGTAAAATGCACGAACATAACAATATGGGCATTTACAAGCGGTATATATAGATTGCTGTGCGTCTATAAATGGTAAAGAATTGTTATTGAACAGAATTTTAGGTGGGGCAATGCCCCAGTTGCCCTATAGGACGAGCCGCCACTGCGAAACTGATAAAATTTAGCATGGCAGAACAGAACGATGCCGTGCCCTCTGTAGTCACTACCAGCATTAGGTGCAACCTACCTACCCAATCTATGTGCAACCTACCTTCAATGTTTTATTTCTATTTTCAAACAAGTTTGGGGAAATTTGTCGGAAATGTTAAAGACTCAACAACTGGAATGCGGATTCAAACTTGGCGTAAGACATACCATATGTAATTATGTATACTATTAGATCACGGAAGGGCAACTCATGCTGTAGATGGGAATTTGTGCGGCCGTCGACAACTAATTCAATTGGTATGTGTTGGCATCCGTCGACATGCAAATTAAAATTACGAATTCACTCCCAAATTTTTGAGAGATTTTAATTAATCTTGAAATTTTCTTCACACCCCGCGCAATTCAACATAACTTAATTTTTCGATATTATTAGTAGCGTCCTTCTCACTCTGACCCGGAATCGGAATCGTGTGCTCCTCGCGAAAGAAATTTGTTTATGGTACATTTGGGCTATTTTAATATATTTCCACTACCGATACAATCGACAATCCTGATCGGGGGTCAAGAAATAACAGCATGCAACCAATTGACTTATAGCATTTGGCCCACCCGAAGATGCATTATCATTTATAACTTGCCCTAAATTTTCAAAAGCTCTCCCTCAATGAACTCTACCGGTGTATCTGATCGCATGGGCTAAGAGAGGATAAATATTTGTAAATAATATGTGATACTGCTATACTATTAATTACGGAATTCATTCGTGAATCTGATAAATCCCAGCATCTATTCATAACATTGCGACTGGCGATTTCGGTACGTACAAAAGGCTTTTGTTAAAAGTATAATAGTCCGGACTCCAGAGTTCACCGGCAATGGATATGGACAGATTAACATAGGTATTTCGCATCCATTACGGCTATGCCCTGGAATGCGGCCTTAGGCTACATAAGTAATCGAAATGGGCCGTGGTTAGCAAAAAGGTTGCCTACCTCTGTATTAGATGATGTGCTCTTTTTGACATGACGAAAAGTGTAGGGGGGTCAGGGGGCGCAATATTTTCGACCATCACCAAGGGGGGTGCATGTCCAAAAAGGTTGAGAACCACTGGTCTAGATCGAAACCAATACCTCCTAAATCATAATGTGATTAAAGTGTGGATTTCTATAACGTATGAAAAAGCAACGTGGTTAAAATTATGAAAATTTGCATACTTCAGGCATATGTCGTAAAACGAAAACTTGACAAGATAGAAGAAACCAGAGGCATTTTTTGGAATCAGCACAACAAAACTGGCCTAAATCAGATCCAAATTCAAAGTCAACTAATTTTTCGTTCAAAATTGTTGCCCAGTGTTATCTTATCTCATCTATGCTTGATGCTTGAAGTCATTATAGATAACTAGTAGGTTAGTTATTTACAATGATGTATACAATCATTAGGGTTACCTTATTACGTCATTTTTTTAAGAGGATTTGTCCTCTTTTTTGACTTTTTTGAAAGTGTCCTCGGAGGACGCCCTTTTGTATTCTTTTTTGAGAATTTAGGTCATATTTATAGAAAAGTGCGACTGATAAGCCGTAAATCAGCACCGAAGTGACGCGCCGGCGGGTATTTCGGGAGCTGGGTGGGAAATTGACTTTTTTTTTTAGTCAACCACCTGAAAATGTGGAGTAGAAAACCGTATTTGGCGCTGACCTCTTTTTTTCTAAGTCTGAAAATTCTGAAAAAGTGTCCTCTTTTCCGATTTCCAAAATATGGTAACCCTGTATATAATCATAGCCTATGATACAATCATACATATCGTTGGTTATCTATAAAGTCATCGAAAATGATCTAACTTCATCCGACCGTGGCGATTCTGCGGGCTGACCACCATCGGAGAACAAGAAACAGCTGTATTATTTTGTAGCGATAGTTAGTCATTGAGATAATGATGAAAACAGCCCGTTAGACGTTAGGTTGAATTTATTAGTTGAGTGGTATCGCATTCGCGTAGCTGTCATTGCTTAATCAGTGGGAGATCAAACCTAAACCGTCCGTATATACGTACGTCGTAAGGCGTATAGTATAGCCTACATCTTAAGAAATTTTGCCGTATATATGTTTGGTACTGGGACACTGTATAAAATCTTGAACATCAACTATCATACCTTGTTTATTGAAGGTATAAAAGTTTTTCGTACCGGTATTATTGAATTATTCAAGCATAATCCACGGGACCACGGCAACTTCGAATGGAATCAAAATCACCATCAAAGGTTGATGGTCCACTTCCATGAATGTCAGAATGTGGAATGTTATTTTGCTAGCCATTATTGTACCGATAGCTCAACTCTTGATTCCGAGTTTAGGCAATTTCGATTGAATCAGTGGTAGTGTCAGCTGTCAGCCCGAGTTGGAATCCCGGTACGTTTTGCTTTGCGACTTTGCGTAATATATTTGTTGTGCCCAGACGGTTCCTAATATCACAGCTGTGTGTTGTGAGTAATGTATTTGGTGTGCGCGAGACACCGATTCCATATTGGCTATCATCCAGTATTTTGAGATTGCCAGAGGAGTTTTTGAACTCTACCTCTCCTGTACCTGAATCATGCCTCCCATCTTCTCTTCTTATCTGTTTAATCATATTTAGTAGCTTTGATTTGAGTGTGCATCACTCCTTTTAGCGCTTTATAATTTTTTTTTATCAGTACATCTTACAGTTGTAGCCCAAGCAGCTTTACCAAATTGTATCGCAATTCTAATTTTATTTCGATGAAACGATGAAATTACCATTAAAAATGACTCCGACTCTGACTTGGTAGAGTTGATCAGCGAATGACTCGAGACTCGGAAGGCCAAGACAGGCATTTAGTTGGTAATTTAGAAGAATAGTAAGCTACCACATTGATATTTTTCATCAGTATAAGCTACCCGTATTTGTAAAATAAGGCCAGAAACTCTGGAAAGTTAGGAAAATTATTATTGCGAGGGGTTCAATATCAACCAAACCGAGTTATGAAAAAGTGAGTAGACCAAGACTTGAACTCGAAAAGGAACAGGGAACACAATGACTTGGACATAGAGACTCGGGTCAACACTTGACTCGGACTGAAACCTTTGAACTCTGACTTGACTCGGTGGTGAATTGAAAATGGCCCGACTTGACTCTACACACAAAAAAATCTGGTAGATTTACAAAGAAATTTCTGTAAATTTTACAACGAATTACCGGTCGCAGCTAATAGCAGCGTGTAGTTTGTCATTTTACATTTTGATATGTAATATTACATTAATTTAGCTGCTAAGTCAAGTTACCAGAATTTCTTCGCAAGGTTACTGACAGTTACTCGTTACGGCATTTTAACTAGCTATTGGCAAAATTGATTAGCTTCCAAGCCCCAGCAACCAGTGGATACGTGGAAGTGCATGTCACTGTGATATCATTCTCGTTGCGATTTGACCTGATTCAACCTCGTTCGCGAGACAGGATTAGGTCACACGGAACTGATTGACCCTAGTACCAATTTCGGTATAGTGCATAGTTGGGTGCAAGAAGCAGCTGACAATGTAGTTACACCATATACATTATATTATAAGGCTATGGCTACACGGTCGGTCTCGGCGGTTAGATTTGTTGTAACAGATAGGGCTAATGAGTTACAAAAATCAGTTTAGGATATATAATCTTATTCCTGAAACTAGAAATATCAGCACAGCAGCAGGCTCAGTTGACCATTTCTTAATGGCGGACACGGCGACCTATAATAGGTTACCTTATGTTGCGCGTTGCAGGTTATTCTGAGATTCGTAGTAAACAACCAACAGTCAACTGTGACATCACAAATAGCGTCTGGTTAGGTAAGTAAGTAGGGAACCACACGTGGAGCAATAAATATCAATATATACGAAATTAGATGCAAAAGAAAGGGACTATAGGTGTTGATAGATGTTTCTGTTTGAAAAACCAACCAGGATTGAACATTATAACGTGGACAGTAAACATTATTGGTGGCATATGTGAGCGGATGAATATCACTTATTTCAAAGTCGTCTGCGTGTCGAGCCGAGTAGCCGACTGGTCGGTCATTAATATTGAGCTTTGGGCATGCAAAGGCTGACGGTGCGAAGCTTGTGACTTGTGATTGAAGAAAGTAGAGACTTTCGTTGAAGATTGTCAGGACTGATGAATGGGATGCGCATCGTAAAAGGTACAGTAGCCTACTGTATAGTATTTGTTACCGTGAATATCTACGACTGTGCACACCACCCGGATGACTTTGGTTTCATGATTTAAATATTTCAGTCGCCCCATTCTCAGTTCTATTTTGGGATATTAGTCGACTTGTATAATGACCTGCGACACCACATACTCTGCCGCGGAGTAGTTAAAACTGTTAGCTTGTTATTGACATTTATCGGGTCATAGCTTGGATATGTTTTCATCCACTGCTCGATATGTTTGGCTCACATGCCGCATTAAATGAGGCACCTTTTCTTTCAATACATTGATCATTTAAGTCATGAATCTCTGCTATATCATGTTAAATGAGGAGTCGTCAACTCACAATGTACCAGTACCGGTACTTCAAAACTTGTTATATTTTTGTTAGCCTATTTGTCTTAGTCTTTATAAGTCATGTCTAGGTTAGCAACTTGGCTTAGTATAGCGACTTACGCGTGAATTATTTTTAGTGGAACTGCAAGATACCAGTCACACAGAAGGAATGAAGACGAGAAAAAGAAACAATTGGAAGTTTATCCGGCGTTGGAATTAATTCACCTTTTCTTGGGACCACTCGTGCTATATTTGCATGCCTCCTAAACAAGAATTATACCTCCAGCAGCAATACTTTTTCATCGTGAATCATGAATGAATATACAGTTGTCCTAATGTCGTCTTGAGGGCGTGAAGAAACTTTTGCGGTATTTTGGCATCGCGTTGCTTTGGGATAGGTATGGATGTAGGCTGAGACGTGAATTTACAAGCTGGCATGTAATCTGATTTACAAGGACAGCATGTAGGGTTGTAGGTAGGTAGGTAGGTAGGTAAGGCGGTAAAATTACAGTCTCGGTGGTAAATGTACACAGAAGAGAATGTAGATTGAATATACCAGAGGTGACTGTAACATTACAGTCTGGCATGTAAAGTTAGATTACCGGACGGTTGTAAGTTGAATTTACATTGAGTGACGGTAATGTTATATTACTGCCAAGTGGCTGGCCACCCTGCTTCCAGACATTTCGCGGTAAATCGAGGTAAATTTTTTTTTGTGTGTAGTCTAGAATGGAATTAGGATCTTATAACTTGTTTACAACCCTGGTTTTATGTAATCTTCATTTAGTTGTTCTTCGTCTTCATTCACTAATTTGTCCACCTGAGTTGAGTAGGCTATCGTTTCTACTGTAAATTGAGATTATTTATATTGTACCTGCATTTGTGAAGTGATCGGTGTTTCCCTCCTCGAATGTTTGATCTGCATCTGGTGCTAATAGCAATATTGCCAATACTAAAACTATTTGTCAATAATATTGATATATGAACTTACGTGTTTGTGGATGTGTTTTTTGTTCCTGCCAGTGACAATTGCAACAAATTTAGTACCCATATTTTCCCAACAATTTTATCATCACGACCCAATTTCCAATTGGAAAATGTTCCGTGCGCCTCTAAATATATGAAACTAATTGCTAAAAAGGTCAATACCATCATGACCCCTAGAATATAGGCAAACAACCCCCAGGATGAAAACCACTGTTCTACAGTAACTGAATCAGGGGTTTGTGTAAAGCCAATTAAAATCTTAGGGAATAGGCTAATAAACTGAGTATGTAATTCCTCGATTTATGGTAAATCCATTGATTGATCATCGAGAGAACATTTTCCTGTTCTGACAACCTTGGTGAGCAAAATCATCAGCATCCAATGAGTATTAGCATGATAAGAACGTAAGACATGAATGAACACATGTTGAATGAAAAACATGCAGTCAACTTAACTGGAATTACGCAAGCAAGCACCTGTCATTGTCTTCATTTCAAAATCAATAAATGCTTTCTATTTTCTTAGGATAACCTATGCTTGTTGCTTGATATTCCAAGAATATATTCAAATGCTATGATATTTCAACTGTAGCAGTGGCATTCCTTCTATCCGACTTGATATCAACGTTAATAATGGAAGGCAAAACAAAGTCCCTCGTACATATTGACGGTATGACGTGCTCGTCATGTACGGACACAATTGAAAGGCTAGTTGGTGCATTGGATGGAGTCAGTGATGTCCAGGTAATTTGAGAGTTATGCTAACCATTCGATCAATGTTGTCAATTGTAGGTATCTCATATATTGATGCGTAATGCTTGACTGAGCTCCTGATTATTCAGTAATAGAGTTGACAAACATGTGTTTTTGAGAAGGTTCATCATTCATTGAATAATGAATAATTCTTGATAACCGGAATCTTTATAAAAATGTAGATCGATGTGAAAATGGAATTTGGCGATGGCATTGTGTTGTGTACTAAATGTGGCTTCCTGCGTAGTCCAGATGGTTCATGTCAGCTAACATATATTTTATAATAACATCATTTCATACTTGACTTTCTGACGGCGACGGAGTATTGGCACTCTCGATTTATATCAACTAGTTAGTCAACAGTGTTTGAATCCTAAAAGCTCTTCTTTCAACAGTTAAAAGTTTGTCAAGTAAAAAAATTGTTAATGAAACATGTGCTTCATTTGCATGAATGAAATAATACAGCTGACAAGTTTTACCAGTAGCCTAATGCCACATTCCAATTGCAAAGTAGCCTATCTATGAAATTAAATATATTTGTTGTGCCGTTATTCATTCTGCATTGGTCATGCGTCATTAAATAGTATGAGTTGTCATAGAATTTTGATGTGTATATATATATAATAGAGGTCTCATCGAAAGCTATATTACTTTAGTACATTTCAAAGACTTGAAACAGCCTCAGGCCTTTCAGCAATCATCTTGTGCATCTCTTGTAATGGGAAGTAGCTAATAGCATAGGTATATTAAAAAACTAAATGCACTCCACAAAGCTATATTTCATCATGTATCTATTCTGCAAGATTAAAATATACTTTTGCCATTAATTGATTCATTAATGAAGCAAATATTGAATTATCTGCTCCAAAATTATGCTGTACAAATCATAGGTTCACCGCTCATGATATTTGAGTCATGCCGGGCGGCATGTGATGTGTCGGTTTCTGCGTGTTGTTAATATCTTTGACGATCCCTAACAAATGCATTACTTTCAAGGTTTCGCTGGAAATGAAATGTGCCGAGATACAATACGATGCCACCCGTGTTCAGTTGAACCAGATTATCGGAACTATTGAAGATGCTGGATTTGACGCAAAAGCGAAGGGTGAAGGTGCGAATGGGATTTGCACGTGATGCTTAGTTGATAAGCCCGAACTTCTAATTACACGTAATTGTGATCATGATATCGACTTTCCTAGTCAGACATATAGAGTCAATGTTTCCAGATCTCAAATCTAAACAAAGTTTGAATTGAAAATCTATTGATTGTGATGATTCAGTTTTAGCAGTAACTAAACTGCACACTGTGCACAGTACAAAAGTGTCTGATCCACTTGTTCCCATGTTATGCGGTTTGAAAAAGTGTTGATAACTTACAGAGATAACCATTCATATTTCAACCTTCCATTTCAATCTTGCCGTGAACTTGCACATGTTCTATAAATTTATATTCTGAAACAGAAGCAGTAGAAATACACAACTGGTGTTGGCGCCTTAATTTTTTAAAGCATGCTGTTGAGTGTGTCGTATGCCTCTTCATACTCAAAAATCCATATTCATGTAACTACACCGAAACTCAGCAGCAATAGACATACTCAGATGGAGCTATGACATCAAGTAAGACCGATCATATCGACTGCATAAGCCAATATTACTATTCTTCATGGATGCATATTCTATGAGGCTATATCTGTATACCTATAGAATGATTGGAGACAAATTTCAGTAGCGGGTCAGTACATTTCAGGTGCTCCATGCCATATTCCCACCTTCTCGAAACGTCATGAAAATTGGCATGCTTACAGAGCTTTGTTTTCTGATTTCAGAAATCCAAATTTCATCAAAAAAGGTCGACTAGAACCGAAGGTATGACTGTCCAACAATTGATATTTTTGTGATCGCTCAAGTGGAAAAAATGGCAGAAATATATACATGTAACTTGAATTTGCCATAATTGGATCAAATTGAGGCTGTTGAGGGCGAAACTTTCACACTTGGTCATTTATAGCACACTTAATGCATTTTCACCTTCTTTGACACCTGGGGCCGCCTAGTTCGACTTTGAACCCATGCTTTTACTTATGACTTTCAAAGGCACTCATGCATGACGTCAATTTTAATTGCAGATATCTCATGGCTAACAGGTGGTATCATCAAGTGTAAGGCATCATTGGAAAGCTCTTGGAAAGCACTTTCAAAATCAACAATAAAATTATTGGATATTTCATCGTCACATTAGAAAAATTTTTTGTGAAGAAGTGTTGAAAAAATTGTTGAATTTCGAAATATCCAATATCCAGTAATTTTATTGTTGAATTTGATAGTCCTTGTCAAGAACTTTCCAATGACACCTTGCATTTGATGACACCACCTCTTAGCCAAAATATATTTGCAATTAAAAACGACGTCACGCTTGAGCAATTTTTCAAGACATGAACAAAATCACTGGGTTAAAGGTTGTACTATGCAGCCCCAGGTGCCAAAGAAGGGGACAAATTATCAAGTAGGATGTAAATGAACATGTGTGAAAGTGTCACCCTTGACGACCCTAATTTGACCAAAATATAGCAAATCTAAATTGCATGTGTAAATTTCTGACGTTTTTTTCCATTTGAACGAGCACAAAAACAGCAATTTTTGAACGTCCACATCTTCGGCTGTACTTGACTGATTTTTATAAAATTTGTTTTTCTGAAATCAGAAAGAAAAGTTTTTCAGGCTTGTCAATTTTCATGAAAATCTGAGATTGTGGGGGCATATTTTAAATTTTTCTGGAGCACCTGACATAATATTACCCTAGCCTGCATTATTCCTATGGTACTTATTGATCCAATGCGATTCACAATAGCCCATTACTAGGCCTGCCACGACCAACTAGTGATATACGGTTAATATTGTCTTAATAATTTTCTCTGCTTTCAACAGTATCGTCTTTGCCATCTGACGTGGTTGTAGATGTGGAAGGGATGATGTGTGAGGCGTGCGTGAACACAATCCAGACAAATATATCAAAACTTCAATTCATATCGTCCATTCAGGTGATTACTAGATATACTATCAGCTTGCTTTTGGTCAATCTTTTGTGATAAGTTGGGTAGATAGGTCTGATATCATTTGATATAGTTTGATAAAATTGCTGAAATTTGATTTTTATTGAGCAAAAAGTAGTTTGTTCCACTCCCTGCTGTAACCTAAATAATGAGTCATGTTGGATACTGAAAGTCTTATATTCGTAAATAGGCTGAATCCGTATTGGTAAATTAGATAGGTTGATGTGGTCAAGTGTTCATAAAAATAACGACCTGATTCAGGTGAGTCTTGAAAACAAGCAAGCCTACATCAAGATGAACGCGACTTCACAAGCACACATTGATGAAGTCGTAGAGGCTATCGGGGATCTTGGATTTGACGCCAAAGTCAGTGAATGTGGCCCTAAGAAAAGGACGACCACTATCCGAATAGAAATCATCGGAATGACTTGCAACTCGTGCGTGCAAACAATCGAAAAGCAACTGGGCTCGTATACCGGTGTCAATTCTATAAAGGTGAATGCTTGTTTAATGTATATCATGTATGTCCGTACTTAATTAGTATGCGTCTTTCAAACTACTTTGAACTAAGCTGGCCAGTACGGAGTTATGAAAATATCTACAATCCTTCTGATATTTGATGAGTCAAAGTAATTCACTATGTTGTTTCGGCTCATTCAGTAGGCTACCAATTGTGTTTCTGACAAACTGTAATAAATACTAATTTTGACTGGTTTTCAGTCTGAAGTAATTGTATTTTTAATTTCCAAGCTAATGAGATGTACCGTAAACCGCCCGGGGTAACTTTGGACACTAAGCAGTAAAAGATTTAAATGATTATTGATGGAAAGGGGTTGCCGTTGGAGGTCCAGTTCTTTTTCACGAGGCAACAGTACCACAAGTAGTCTCAATAAAAGGTGGATTCATTTCACTACCAGATAAACTTGACCCCACATTGATAAATTAGTAGTGGGGGGTCAATTTCATCAAAATTGATGGATATTGAAATTCATACAACCAAACATAAATAGCATGGGAGTCATAGATTCAAAATGTGGCAGCAGATACCTCTAAGTAGTCTTAATCCATGGCGAAAATCACAGAGAGCTCACCCTTAGATCAATATAAGAAAATGTGATGTTCAAAGTTACCCCCTCAAATGTTATCAGAATGGGGTAACTTTTGAGAGTAGAAAACGTGATATTTAGAGCTCTGGAAAGTGGCTGCTTCATCTGTGTCCAGGTGTATAGTCAACTGAATTTGTTATGACCGGTCTGATGGCTTTTTAAAATGGAATGAGAAGGTATGAAAAAACGGGTCTAGGCAATAAGCCGAGAGATTGTAATCGGGTGTAAGCTACTTTGAAAACTCATCACATACTCTTAAAGAAGCGCCTGCTGAATATGGCATACCGTAAATTACGACAAAATATATCCATCAGAGTACAAAAGAAAGGGAAAGTGCATCTTTTAAAGAACAGTAAAATAATTGAAATCAACAATAAATCATGGTAAAATGCTCAATGTTTGCTGTCGATTGCTGACACATTTAAGAGGTTTTATAGACAATAGAGTGTAAAGACATGAAAAAACTACATTGTCCAAAGTTACCCCACATGCCGGAGTAACTTTGGACACGGATAATTTACAAAATTAGGTACTTATTTATGACCATGAAGATTTTGGATTAGTTCATTCTAATCTTTGCTCCATAACCCTTGAAAACCACAAAACTTGCCTCCCCTACACACTCTAAAATTTCCAAGATATAAAGCGAAATCGTTGAAAATGTCCAAAGTTACCCGGTTTACGGTAGTGATGAGATGTCACAGTTATTGTGCCAGTCTTACGTCAAGTCACTTGTGCCTCTCAAAATTATGGTTAAAAATTCCACACTGTCACTATTGTACAAGAATTAGTTGTCATTGTTCTGAAATAAAATGGAGTGATTTCGCAATTCTGTTGATTACTAGAAATCTTACATTTTAAGCCAATCGAAATCGCCCATTATTTATCCAATATTTCTCTGATAGAATGTGCGAGCCTTTGAGGGTTACTATTTTTATGCTACTGTGTAATGTAATTATTGCACTGATGAGTATTGGGTGACATACTCGAACATGTCATAAGGTTTCTTGCCGTCTAATGTAATTTTAATACAAATAAGCATGCTTTCACAGTTAGACATAGTGTGATCGTGAGAGTTTTTAGATTTTGAGACTATTTTTGTCTCAACACCGGCTTACATTCGATAATATGACAGTTGTCGTTGCACTATTTCAGTTGAATTTTTATGACAGCATTTCCGTTTATTCCATCTCAGAATCTTGTTATTCACCAGGGATCTAACGATTGACATACTATGCCCGTAGGCTTTTAAGACATAATGCAGTGATGTTATCTTGCATTGTGCCATACCACTACATCTATTCTATGAATTGCATCACTGCAATAAAACTTGCTGATTCGATTCCGCAAAATTAAAATTGGAAAGTGCAGCAAGTTGCACACTTATTGCACACAAGGAGTGACTTTCTTCATTGACATAAAAATTTTCTAGTAACGGACATGTTGGTAATCTGTTCTGGAGTGTAGAGTACAATAACATGATACCAAGAATTTGATGGATTTCAAATTGCCTGAACATTGTGCACTTTAGCTCAAATGCAATCTGTACAGGTGTGACTTATATGCTGTTTTACAGCCTACTGTATATATTCATAGGTGGTCATTGGTCAGTAATAAAGGGCTGCTATTTTTCAGTAGATTTTGCCTACTTCACTAATTACTGGTTATGTTTTTGGACTACTTTCACTGCTATTTGGGCAGTATTTTGGGCAAAACACTTTACACTTGAGATATTGAAAAGTGGAGAATAAGTTGGCGGAGATAGTAAAGTTAGTTGATCAGAAAGAATGCTAATCGTGTGATTAAATACTGCTAATCGCACGCATAAAGTTGGAAAAGGTGACACTTGATGCTTAGGCGAGGTGTCCCGAGTTTTCAATCAAGTGGCGTTATCTGTTGCATCATAATGAGAAAACGCGTGTAGGCTGTCAGTTGTTAATTGATTGAATGAAACAGCAGCCTGCTGATAATGCTACTGCCACTGCAATAGGTCAAATTATCATCATCGCGAAATGAAAGTCATACGGTACAGCTAAGAAACGAATCATGAGATTAACACTAAAAACTTTATGTGCAGCGATCAGCCGGTTTCCTGAATCCTGGGTTGATAAACCCTGACGAACACGATAATCGACTTTATTGCTAATCCAACTTTATTATCTCCGCCCTTAAATTAGTTCGGACACCTTTTGGTAATCTCTGCTTTTGCTTGTAATTGAGTAAAAATTACTGACATTACTTCTACTTCTCTCTGACTACTTTAACTTCTAGCTATATTGCATACGATTACAGTCTGTTGAGATTTTTTTCAGTCAAAGCTGAGTAAAACGTGTACTGTACAGTGTTAGTGGTGATTTTCGGTTTCACCTTTGTAACACTTATCACAGCCTTTGGAGAACCATTTGAAATTCTGCCGAGTCATTATCTCCATGTAATCCTAGCTGTGGCTTCATGTCAGTAATTACACAGCTTTATTGTCTTCAGGGTTCAGGCTTATAATATAAATGTAAGTTGAATAAATATTGAAACTTAACATAGATACAATGCCAGTATGGTATGTTGAGTAGGTGTTGGTTATCAGAATTTTAATAAGTAATAAACTGTTGGAATTGTCACAAATAATTGATTCAAGTGGATTGTCGTAGAGTCATAATCAAAACTTCAAAATTCTCAGACTGATTTCTTTCTTGGTCTTATCCTGCTTTTTTCTGGTTATCATCTAGCTGAGAAACCTTGGTTCAAAGACTGAACTGATATTCAGATCTATTAAGATATATCCAGACATTAACTCTAGCTAGTCGCCAGCTTATTTTACTCGAATTATTGTGATTCGTTAGTATCAGATTTCACCATAATAGTGACATAATAAAAAGGATGTTGTTGGCTTCAGAAACGTCTCCTCATAAATTCTGGTTTGATTTCCATCAAAATTCAACCTGCTTATTACTGTATTGATGGAGTCTAATATTACACTCTTGCTGGGAGCTGCTAAAGCCCATTTGTTACGAAGGCCTGTTTGGTAAATTACTGGTGATCAATGTTTTCATGACCTTTCATAGTAGGCCTACAGTTGATATCAACTGTTGCACTGAAATCGATTCCAAGTCTCTGGCTGGTTATGACAAGATTTTGTCAGAAAATGACTGTCAATAGATGATTGTAACTCATATAACTGATATACTTACAGAGTAACTTTACCTTCATATGTGGAGCAAATATTATATGCTTGTTTATAATAAAATATAATAAGAATAGGCTTTATTGATGTGTAGTTCACCGGTGAAAGCGCTGGAATATTGAGTGTCTGAATCACTAAATTTTGTGAGGAAATTATGTTTAATAACAGCTCCAACTGATACATAATATGCATGGGTTCAAAAGCAGTAACATCAAAGTTCAATGATGTGTAGTGCGTACCATAAATAACACACACATTTTGACTAAGCTATATCTGTACTTATTGGTCCGGTTAAATGTTGACTGAACGTCTTGTGAAAATTACTTTTAACGACCTTGTTTCACCATTACTACCTTGTAACCTGTAATTTGCTTCTTGAAGTTCCCACGTCACTGTGAATCAGAACAACATGGTTCAAAAGGACTTGTGATAATACATGAATACATATTGATTAATTTTGTGGGTGCATGTTTGATGTAGAATCATAGCAAACTCATATTTTGCTTCAGGTCTCGCTAGAAGACCGCGAAGGAATTATCGACTACAATCCGGAATTGATATCCGTCGCGCAGATGATCGACGCAGTCGAAGAGATGGGGTTTGACGCCACACCAAAGCTTAGCAGCACCGAACATGATTCCAACAACATGAAACCAATATCCGACCCACCAATCATCGACTGCAGCGCGCAATCCTCGTGGCAAAACACTCCGATAAACGGGGCCAGTCAAGATGTTTCGTTAACGGTGGAGGGGATGAGCTGTAAATCGTGTGTTCGAAAAATCGAAGGCAACATCCGCGATGTTCCCGGTGTGTTACATATCGCGGTGTCGCTAGAGAAGAAACGCGCCGAGGTCACGATATCGGAAAATGTCTTGGGACAAGACGACGTGGCGCAGAAGATCGCAGATTTGGGATTTCAAGTCACGAATTCGTCTGGGAAAATATTCAAAAAAGACTCGCGCAGATTGGAAAAACGCACGCCCGGTGAGGATACGGACAGCCCGCAGTTGCAGAGAATGCCGAAGGTCGCGGTGATCAGTCCGAAAGGAACAGAGCTGGAGATTGAAGTGTTGCACATGCCAGAGAAGGGGACCGACATGAAACGGTGCTTCATCGAAATCAAAGGCATGACTTGCGCTTCGTGCGTTAACAACATCGAAAGACATATTGGTATGTTTGTTTTTCTGATTAATTACTCGCAGCCAACGTAGCACGTATAGTCTCAGCACCTATAGTCTCGTAAGCCTGAGGTATCGGGTACTATCACTGATGGCTGTCTCATAGGAACCCAGCCGCTATTGATCAAAACCTGTGTTGTTCCCAATTCCGTGTAAATGGATATGGTTTTTGCAGTGTATGGTCATCAGTAGGGCAATTTTTTTTTACCTAAAAAACGAAAGATTTTGACCTAAAAAATGTAAACTTTGACATTTTTTTACGGAAAAAAACGGAAGATTTTAACCTAAAAATGTAAGTTTGACTTATTTTTACCTAAAAATATGAATTTTGACCTCAAGTATGCAAATTAGGTGTTTTCGCACATAATGTTAAAATTGTACTACTTGGAATATCTTCATTTCTGGTTGAAACTGGCTACCCTTGCGAAGTAGTTTGGCCTGGAAAAAGTTTTTGGCTCGAACACTGACCAATGTTTGCATGAAGAAACTAGTATTTTAACGAAATCTGGCCCTATGAAGAATTCCAGTAGTTACATCAGGTATTATGGTAGAAATAATTGAAATTTGTTGTAGTACAACGAAAAATACTTACCTACATTCTCGGGCAGAAAGTGCTGGTCCTTACTAATACTAAGTAGCTTGCCAAGAATGGAGAAAGAACGTTCAACAGCAGCAGTTGTTGGCTGGCAACACTGAAGTTGTGCGTACACTGCTGGTGACACACCGTTTGGCTTCATTCTGACAATGGTGTCTACATCACAATTTTTCAGCTTGCACTTTTTGATATAAGAACCATGTCAACCTATTTGTTTCACTTGACCGTTTATGATTCACAATGAGCAGATGAAGGGCCGTTTACAACGGTAGGCTACAAGCTGAAATCATTGCGTCGATCACCAAGCAGTGAGCAGTGATCTGGCATGGTAACTCTTCAGTCGGGAGTGGAGTAAAAATATGTCAATGGCTTATTGCATAAAAATACTAACCCGATAGTAATGGCCTGTGGCCAGGAATCAACCATTTCCCAATTATATTGGTGAGTTTGACTTGTTGAATCGATCTTTGACATTGTAGGCTAATAAGACGATGGCTCGTGCGTTGTGTGCGGAAATTGCAATGGTAGATTATCACAAACCTGTCATTTTCTAATAGCAACCTCTTCTAATAAGTAAACATTCTGGTGGGCTATAAAGCGTTTTGAAGAAAACCGTTGATTTCTTCAAATTGTTCAGCTTCTATGTTTGTATGACGAAAGCCCTCTACATTCTTTCTGTTCATTGTGTTGCTTTTTATTAATCATCCCATGAAATGAATATTGTAGTCCCGAATTGTGTTTGTATTCTCGGCACTCCGACCTTAGTCGTTTTAAGTTGAACAAAAACGAATCTCTGGAGCGCTCGGCTTCTGAGAATCTATATTATTGTATCTGTTGATATGTTTGCCGCTTATTTTCCCTTCCACTGTGGACTGATGCAATGCCAGTAATTCTTTGGGACAGATTCTAGTTAAGATCCAGCTGGAATTGTCCCTCTGTGAAAGTAGAATGTGGTCGGAGGCCTGTCTCGTGATTTTTCACGATCATTACCAACATCCTAACTCTGTGGAAATGTATATAGCTCGGGAGGAAGGTGTCGTCAGCATTCTCGTCGGATTGATGTCTGGCAAAGCCGAGGTCCGATACCACAAGGAATTGACAGATCCAGAGGCGATCGCTTATCTCATCACCGATCTCGGCTTTCCGTCGCAAGTTATTCCGGAGGATCTACATAAAGACGGCCATGTCGAACTGAGCGTGAGTTGCAAATATTTGGTGTGTGGATCGATCGTGTTAATATGACATTACGTGGTGCAATTTGCATTTTAAGTAGTCCTATTTGGGATTTATGTATTGGTTTGATTTCCGTAGCCTGCTCTCCTATTTCGATGTATCTGTTATTGCTATGCGACACGATAATCAGACAAACCAGATTATCCTGATTACGTCGATGTAAATATTGTCTCGCACAGCTAATTCGAGGTGTTATGAAACATTTGAGCGTGATGAAAATGAATCAGCTATACTCATTTTTATCTCTTCAAGGGCGTGACTGGTGCATTTCACTTTAAAATATTATCGAGATCTCTACCATATAATGGTTATTATAATGAGCATATTTGTTCTATTCTTCAACCGTGATTCAGCAATTAATCAAGCCGTCTACCGGCAGCATTGTTACTTGCGATTAGTCATCATCCGGTGCGTATTTGAAATTAGATGCCAGTGTAGGAAACGTGATTATCGCTGTTGGCGGGTCGGTTGCATTGCAGAATATCTCAATACATGTTAATTCCGTTTTAGGTATTCGGAATGACATGCTCGTCTTGCGTGCACAAGATCGAGACCTCCATACACGAGATGAACGGCGTGAACTACGCTTCCGTCGCCCTCGCCACGAATACGGCCGTCGTGGATTACGATCCGGACGATGTGGGCGTTCGCGATATCATCGAAAATATTAAGGTGAGACTACGTTTACAGCATGGCTTTGAGTGCGCTCTGATCACAGGTTGTGAGGAGCGCATGGCGCAGGAAGTGATTGATGAGGAAGGAATGCCATCCCATGTCCGATAGGCTTAATACGAGCGGGTATCTGAACTACAGAGCAGAATTGACTTTCCCATAAAAGCCTGCGCAATGCCGCATACCATTCTTTGATCCATGGGTTCTTAGCTTTTTAGCAGACCCCTAAATTTTTCTTGGTGGTTGCATTGACCCCATATTGTGACCAGGTCAAAGATAATTTATGAAACTGTACAATCAGGAATAAATTCCTAGTTCAGCTGACTGCGATATTTATGCAGCTGATCTTAAAATACAGGCTCGAGTCAAGAACAAGGACTGATCTTTTAAATATGGACAATGTAATTAGTTTTATAATTCTTGAGTCAACATTGACCTTTCATGGGCCACTAAGCTAGTCCATGGACAACCAAGGAATCCATGTGACCCAGATTAAGAACCCTGCTTTACTCAATAGGTTAAAATTGTGTTTCGAGTTGACCTGTTCATCCTTTATAATGATATCAATTGGCGGGAAATTATGCTGTTTGCTGTGCTTGGAAGGCAGAAAAAATGGTACTGTCAATACTCAAATTGAACTAACGTTTCACTCGCTGCCCAACACGTTGTAAAACATTCTAATTCCAGCTACCGAGATTTTTTTCAGGGCTGTTATTCTCTTTGTGTGCATTCAGGACCACCATTATTTTTACTCTCTCGAAACTTTGTATTACTAATTTTTAGAGTCTCGGGTTTGACGCGGTGGTGCGCGATAAGGACAACAGATCCGAGGCTTTGGATCACAAGAAGGAAATCCGTCAATGGAAACGTTCCTTCTTGCTTTCTCTCATCTTCGGCGTTCCCGTTATGGGCTTCATGATTTACTACATGGCGTCGGGCGCTCACAATCACCCCACTATCATCGTGCCGGGCTTGAGTCTGCATAACTTGATTATGTTTGTGCTTTGCACTCCAGTACAGGTGGGATTTCAGTACTTTTTGCTCATATACCATTGAATATTGCTACTAGCCTTGGCTAGGAGCTGGTCTTGTTAGTAAACTTTACAAATGTAGGGATCACAGTTATTCAGGTTCCGTGCGATCAGGATGCAAATACAATCCAGATCCCGCTTTTGAAACAATGATCTGTTTGAATGACAATTCCCTGTCGGTTCAACTTTCTATTCGGTCAGATACAATGTGTGTGTTGCTGCAAAATTTTAAGTGAATCACAATTATAAATCGGTTTTCAGGACGAAACATACATGTCGATAAAAATCTGTCTACTTCTGTTACTTGTGAAACACATTGACAGGCCGTGATAGTTTGTGATTCTGTAACGTTATTATACGGTATCAAGAATCAGTTACATGTAAATTCTAGGGATTTCTAGCATAACTCTACTTCTATCGCGTATTGATCTGACCGTGGGTTTAGTAGTGTTGTATTTTTCTCTAACAATACTGCAATCGTGTATTCAATTGCGTTGTACTTGTGATCAGTAAATACGTTTCAATGAAACCTGGCTGGCCCTCCATACCTTAGGGTATTAGTTGACGATATCCCAACTATTTTCGCCACCATTGAACAAATCAAACTCTGTACAGATATTTGGCGGGCGATACTTCTACGTCCAAGCGTACAAATCAATAAAGCACGGAACTGCAAATATGGATGTGCTGATCGTCATGACGACCGTCATTGCTTACGTTTACTCTGTGGCAATCGTCCTGGTCGCTATGGTCCAGCAGAGTGCGGTGAGTATGTGTGAATGTCCGTTGCTCTGATCAAGTAATCGTCATTTACTTCATTTTTAGTCTTCTCCGAAAACATTTTTCGAAACGCCGCCAATGCTATTTGTATTCATCGCTCTAGGGAGGTGGTTGGAGCATATTGCGAAGGTATTGTTATGAATTTTAATTTGGAAATATTGGGTAGCAGAATATTTTTGACAGAATTAGACTGAAAAACAGTATTCGCTTTCGATGTTTTGTGTTGAAACACAAGTAGTTTGGGTAGTTACCGTAATTTTCCATGTATGATGCGCAAAATTTTACCGATTTTTTGCCCTAAAATAGGGGATGCGTATTATGCATGGGTACAGCAAGCCTTGAAAAAAAAATCCCTCGATCAAAAACTTGAAATCACACCTTTCTTCATGTTTGTCTAAATCGAGCATCACCTCTAGCCATTGGGCCCCGTAATTCGTATTATAGAGTGTAACGCGCTGCTGTTGTTGCCAATTAACGAAAAGCGTGTTTCTAATTAAGGAGAGTCGTCTGCAAAGTACGCGATCTCTTGCTGAGTTGGTTTGCCGTTAGTACGCGTGCGCTGCGCGGCAATCCTTGTTGAATGTTGATTCATCGCGTCAACGACAGGCCTTAACAATCGCATACACATGAGGCCATGTGCGCAAGATATAATCGCTTGCGTAATCATTCGCATCTCTAACAGGACTGGTGCGCCCAACATAACCGTTGGCCTAAGCAATCGCATCTGTAATTGTAATAGGCCTCGTGCGCAAGATAGATGTCGTGTGTCGCTAGCCTGAACTATCGTGTCGCCGACCTCACAGGCTTTGGGCTACTATCTCCTCTCGTTTAGAGACAATGCCGTTAATTGTGTTTTGATTAGCGATCATCATGTCACGATCGTTCGACAGTGACATCGCAAAACAGAACAACATCGTGTACTAAAACGCAACTATTCATGTATTGCGAATGCAGGGTGCGTACTATACATGGGTACAGGCTTTTTCCCAGAATATACACGTCATTTTAAGGGTGCGTATTATACATGGGGGCGCTCTATATTCGGAAAATTACGGTACTTGTCCTTGATTTTGTGAGTTTTTGGGCTTGATCCATGACACAACCCTGTAGGCTACTATTCGGAATTGCTTTGTAAAATAGTTTTCGTATTTTCACTGAGAAGTTTTGTCTTGACATACAAGTGAGCTGAGTAGGTAGTTTACTTGCTTAGAGATTTTGTGGGCTTGATCTGTGACGGAAACCGATCTTACTAACGGGTGTATTTTTGTGTCGCAACTTTCTAATATGCAGATGCAGAGCCTCGACTCAAACGAATTTAAACAAACCATACTCGTTCGCATAAAATTCCGGTCTCCCATATGTCGACGTAAACTTGGTGTAAAGTGTGTGATTATTTTCTGAACACACACAGTAAGGTTGATGTCAAGATTTGGTGTTACATCTATAGAGCCGACTACAGATTGCAAATCTGAATATGCCGAAAATTATATTTACAATCAAATCAACAACCAATCAACCGGAGATTTCCTCAATTGCGTAGAGAAACAAAATTTTTTTGAATCCTGCGACTTACAGACTGCCTATCCTTGTCTCTTTCCAAGCCATTCCAATACTACTAGCACTCGATTAGTCCGAAATGGAGGAAGTTCTTCATTACTGACCACCTCTGTGTGTGTCGTATCTCCAGGGAAAGACGTCGGAAGCCCTCGCCAAGCTGATACAGCTGCAGGCCACCGAGGCGACGCTGGTGAAGTTTGACGAGACCAACTTGAAAATCCTGTCGGAAGAGGTGATCGACGTAACCCTGGTGCAGCGGGGCGACCATCTGCGAGTGAAACCTGGCACCAAGGTTCCGGTGGACGGAAAAGTGGTGGAGGGCACCTCTATGGTTGACGAGTCGCTGATTACAGGTATTTGTAACCGTTCGATTAAGCAGGCAAAGCAAATTTTAGATGCTAGATATGAGTGGATATAATATTTTGGAAGTCGTAATCAGTTTTTAGTTTCGAATCATGTCCAAATGCAAGTAGTTTTGCATTGAGAACTGTTCAGTTGAAGTGAAATTAGTCAAAAACAACTACTGGAGGCAGTAGTGCCAGTATTGTATTAGCAGTGTAACGCCACACGGTGTTGGATTCGTGAAGTATTAGAATAGCCGTGAACGTAGACTTTGCTGTTCAGGCGAATCGATGCCCGTCACGAAAAAAGTGGGCTCCGCTATGATCGGGGGCTCCTTGAATTTGAACGGGGCCCTGCTGATGCAAGCCACCCATGTCGGTTCGGATTCGGCCTTGTCGCAAATTGTCAGATTGGTCGAGGAAGCGCAAACGTCGAAGGCTCCCATTCAGCAGGTGAGACCCATTTGCGGGGTTCTAGAACTACTCACTTTTGAAAACTCGCAGTGACTAGAACTACAACTCGCGACCTAACACGAACCAACTAAAACAGAAATAGTTTCAATTCCAACGCTACTCACATGTTTGAGATATATGGCTTTTGACTCCCAGAACCCACCCCGTTGCTGCACTGCTGTTAATAATGATGGCTCTGACCTCTGACAAGAACTACTCACTTTTCATAATCCGCAACTAGAACTAGTTAGTTGTCTGTCAACTAACTAGTTTGGTAGTTTGTACAAGCCTGTAGGCTGGACACTAGGGTTGTCCAAAATTTGGAAAATGTTACAAATCCTCCGTTGTAATGTCTTATTCTATAGATTATTGATAAAAAAACGACACTGGGCCTAAAAGAAACTCACAGGAAGGCCGTTAACATTTCGTGCAAAGCGTTTGAAAGTAGCTGCCGAAGAATGGGCGTGCCACCGACCATAGAACGGCGAGAAGACTAGTAATCACGAAACCACGGCTCTTGATTGGCTAATTGGCTATGCTTCAATGACCACGACTGCAGCAGCTTGATGATGAGGTGATCAAGGAGTCTGCTACCGGCGGCGATTCTGAAAGCGCATTGTATGTAGGTTGGCAGATATTGATTTAGGATTGATTCAGGGTATGTTGAGGTACGAAATACATGATGTACAAACAACAGTTGCTTCACAAAAACGTCAAAAGCATGACTGCTTTATTGTGAAGGAAACCGCCGTAGCCTATATGCCTTGTTTTCAACGAGGGAAAGCATAGACGCTTATGCGAGTGGCGACAGATTCCTAGTTTCGGAAAGGATCTATCATTATTGAATACAAATATAAAGCTTAACAATGACATTACTTTGCCTGTCTGAGCTTATTGGGCTCCGGTTGTAGTACATAGTTGAAGTTTTGAAAGCTCTAAGGATCGGCTGAATCAGCGGGTTAGCTTGGCCCTTATCAGATGCTTTTACATCAAATTGTATTCACTTGCAAGTGTTTTCAAAGTCCTTAATGCTGGTGCAGAAAAGAGGTGTAAAAGTAAGCACATACTATGCTGGATATGATATGCCAAAGTCCTTGATAATCGTGCAGAAAAGGGGTGTAAGGCAACGCACAGACAATAGTGCATAGTATCCAGCATATTGTTTATATCATATCAAGCATATAGTCCGTGCTTACATTTACACCTCGTCTCTGCGGCATCATTAGGGACTCTGAAAACACTTACAAGTGAATTCAATTTGCTGTAAACATCTGATAAGTGCCAAGCCTAACCGATCCCTAGATCATTCAAAACTTAACTATGTACTACAACCTGAGCCCAATAAGATGACACAAATTAAAGTGTCATTGTTAGGCTTTATATTTGTATTCAATAATGATATAGCCTTTCTGAAACTAGGAATCTGTCGCCAC
The DNA here is from genome assembly GCF_051294905.1 of Botryllus schlosseri. NCBI lineage: Eukaryota > Metazoa > Chordata > Ascidiacea > Stolidobranchia > Styelidae > Botryllus > Botryllus schlosseri. The sequence goes on along the minus strand of NC_137249.1, from coordinate 16,267,067 downwards.
TAGCATGAGCGCCTATGCTTTCCCTGGTTGAAAACAAGGCATATAGGCTACGGCGGTTTCCTACACAATAAAGCAGTCATGCTTAAGACGTTTTTGTGAAGCAGCTGTTGTTTGTACATCATGTATTTCGTACCTCAACATACCCTGAATCAATCCTAAATCAGTATCTGTCAACCTAAATACAATGCGCTTTCAGAATCGCCGCCGGTAGCAGACTCCTTGATCACCTCATCATCAAGCTGCTGCAGTCGTGGTCATTGAAGCATAGCCAATTAGCCAATCAAGAGCCGTGGTTTCGTGATTACAAGTCTTCTCACCGTTCTATGGTCGGAGGCAAGCCCATTCTTCGGCAGCTACTTTCAAACGCTTTGCACGAAATGTTAACGGCCTTCCTGTGAGTTTCTTTTAGGCCCAGTGTCGTTTTTTATCAATAATCTATAGAATAAGACATTACAACGGAGGATTTGTACGATTTTCCAAATTTTGGACAACCCTACTGGACACGGACATTCAGTAGTGCGATCTTTGACCTCGTATTAGGGCTGCTGAATTTTTAGAACAACACAGATTACGCTACCTGTGACAGCTTGTCTGATTTGTTTCTTGAAATTTAATTTCAGATTGCCGACAGGATTGCCGGATATTTCGTTCCTGGCGTGATCGTCATATCTATGATCACTTTCGTCGTATGGCTGTCCATCGGGCTCACGCATATCGAAGTGATTCAAGACGTATTTGCATCACACAAGTAAGACTGATTCGGTCTGTCTTTTTTAGTCAATGACTTACGTTAAGCCCACATGCATATTGCAGTAATTTCAATCTTTTTTCTTGTCTTGAAATTACATGCGCACTCTGCAGTCTATTTTCATTTATTTATGGTTGTGACTCGTTATGTAGCAATATTTATATAGTTTGATATGACAACATCGGTCATAGCATTGTATTCTCATTGCATACTAGAAACGAATTTTGCTTTTTGAAAATTGGTGTAGCTGAGGCTTCTGCGCATGAATCATAGTAAATCCCATTTTAATGCCATACCTACAGTTATTGATGCGTACATTGTGCTAATCTCTTACCCCTTTGTGCTGATGCATAGTTGCCACACTTTGATCATTATCTTTATACAAATTCGAGAAACGTGATCAAAAACTGCTTTAGCTTGAGACCACAATAACCAAAGTTATTGCCGAAGGCAAGTTGGATTCATTCATCCCAATAGGCGAACGTAATCATCTAGCTTTTAGCCTTACGTGCTTGCATTACGGAAAAGTAATCATTGATGATACTTGATTAGAAGTCGAAGCAGGACCAGTAATTTCTATTCTAATAGAACTTGCAATTGACATGGCATATTAAACCACTTGACACGGGTACATTATGAAAGGTTTCAAAAGTTCTACAGTACATAATTTGAAGAAGTAGAATTGAATTGTGCGTTGCAGACTTTGGTCAATCACAGGTTACAGCTTTCAAATAAGATCAATTTTTGAAATAGTAATCCATTATCGTTAATCATCACCCTGTTATTATGACAGTAATAAAAGTGAAGCAAATATACCCTGACTTGTCAAAACCTAGGAACTTTTTAGTTTAGGCTCGATGAAAATAGAAGTGGAAGTACTCTAGAACAAACCCACTCTAGTGAATAGTGCATTGAGACACAAGCCACTTGATTATTTCACAAATTAGCTTTGCTACCGACCAAATCTGACAAATTGCACCAAAGAATTTCAATGTTACAAACCTTGTTTTTCAGTTACTTATCGGACAAGGAAATGGCAGTCAGATTTGCGTTTCAAACAGCAATTACGGTACTGGCCATCGCCTGCCCTTGTGCCCTGGGACTGGCAACGCCAACCGCCGTTATGGTCGGTACTGGGGTCGGCGCGCAAAACGGGATATTGATCAAGGGCGGGGAACCTCTCGAAGTCGCGCATAAGGTGAGTGTCGGTGAGGAGCAGATTTAAGATTTTCCAAATTCTGTTGCAAATTTTAATTTCGAAGCTGTATCGAAGACCCGTTAATGGCTCAATCAAATTCTTTGAAAACGTTGCGAGAAATTCACATCCAAATCCAACCAAAATCTTTTTTAACCGTTTTGTCTTAAATCCTGTTTTAGATTTTAGTTTCGAGTCCAAATTGAAATCCGGTAATATCTCGAAATTCTTGAAATATGGTAAAAACCATGAACATTATCGTGAATTGCACGTCCAAATCCTGTTCCCGATTTTAGTTTCGAGACCAAAACTGTATCCGGGAATGGCTCAAATTCTTTGAAAGGGCGGAAGATAATTGAGAATTGTTGCGAATTCTGCCCCCAAATCCAAATGCGGTCGAAATCTTCGAATCCACTCTTTTTCAATTATACATGAAGTCATTTATGGGGCGTTGTCAATCGGCCATTGGTCGACGCCCAAACGCTTTTGAGTTATTCTTTGTTGATTTCCGTTTTCCACACAGGTAAAGACAGTTGTTTTTGATAAAACCGGGACCATCACGCACGGAGAGCCGGAAGTTCAGAAAATCGTGAGATTTGACGATGATGACCCTGACGCGCCTTCTCTACGTTTTCTGACGGCCGTTATCGGCAGCGCGGAAAGCGCCAGCGAGCATCCACTCGCCCAAGCCGTTGTCAAATACGCAAAAAAGGTGATTATGCTATTATATTATACATTTTAATAGTAGAAGAGCTTCTTGGAGGTACAGAACTTCAATATACAATTAAATAGTATATTCATATTGAAATGAACCCGAATATTTTCGGCTGACACTTTTAATAGTATATTCATGGCAGAGATATATTGAAACCGTTGATTTTCGAGCTGACACTCTTCAGGGGCAACCGTCGGCTAATGGAGAATTTCAAAAACACGCATCTAGCTACAATGCATACAACCCATTATGACGTCATAGAAACAAACAACATAAAATACAGACAAACCGCGAGCGCAGCAGGTGGTCAATTTTTAGATTGACTAAAAATTCCTTCTGCTGACACAAGCGCGGTCGGTGGATTTTAATATAAGCCGATTCCAGTGCAGACAGATGGAAATGAGTGTGGCCTCTGTACCCCAAAGAGTCTCTTCAGATATTATATTATCATTGGACCAAGCGTCTACCGAGCGATTATAATTATCACTCATTATGACGTCATCCATATATAGGCAAAAGCTGAAATTGTATCTTTCATTCGAGTGCAGATAAAATATTGTGGAACAGAAATAATAATTGAACGGTATATTCATATTGAAATGAACCCGAATATTTTCGGCTGACACTCGTCAGGGGTAATCATCAGCAACCAGTAAGGAATGGGAAAGAACATCGTTTATCAGCAGCCCCGATTATTCGAAATTCCATGCCGGTGACGTGATATTTTGCGATACGATTGTTGATATACAGTGTTTTTTCCAATTCTCTACTGGTTGCTAACGATTACCCCTGACGAAAATATTTGAGTTCATTTCTATATCAATTGTACATTGAAGTTCTGTACCTCCAATAAGCTCTGGAAATAATATTGTATTATCTGCCATGATTATGACATATCCTATGTCCTGAAAGCAAGGGACAATGCGTAGTGTAGCCGCCCGTCGATGCGGTAACACATTTAAAAAATTCAAATTTGCTGTCAGATTTTGAAAGTCGAGGCGCTCGGGACCACGTCTGACTTCAAAGCTATTCCGGGCTGCGGCATCGAATGCACCATTACCAATATCGAAGGGGTGCTTCTGAACAGTATAAATGCGTTCAGTGAAGAGGTGAGTGGATACAATTATCTTCAAAATTGCGAATTCTAACGAGACTAGGATTCGACAAATCTTTTATCCGGCCTTTTTTCTGGACCCATAGAGACCGACCATCTACGGCGAACCCCAAGTTTTCGTACCACGTTACACATCTAGTACATTACTATTGCGTGCTGGTGCATGAAAGGAACTGTGCTTCAACAACAGCATTAAACGACCAAAATTCATCATTTTACATACAAGACAGAACGAATATAATGAAACTTTACTCAATATCAGAGTGACCTTTGTTGTTCGAGTAGCTTGTGTGTCTTGTCCTCCGCCTAACCCCTGAGACTGGCTCAGCGAACCCCTGGTTTTCGTTCAAATTCTGGTTAAAAACTGCTGGCTTTACTTGAAGTCTCCCACAGTTCATATATTTGTATGCGCAGTGCAATAATGAGTTTGAATATTTCGGCGCTGTGCTTCCGTAATGAGAATCTGCAATTTCTTAATTTCTTTTCCATGAAATCTTTTACAGGATGGGATGGAACTGAAGTACTTTGAGAAAGCTTTACTTTCACGTGCCGGCTCCAGTGTCAAAACGAAAGTTTTACTCGGCAACAGGGAGTGGATGCGTAAAAACGGCATCGAGATCACCGAGCATGTCGACAGAGTCATGAGCGGTAAGTAGGCCTACGTGGTTTGGTTTTGAGAAATTTTTAACACATTCACCTACTTTTTCGTGAATAGATTGATTTTCAAGGTTGTGCTTTCTCTCCATTGTCTGGACCAGCTTTGACATCCAATAGTTGCATTGATTTTGTTGGTATTGCTATCTCAACTTGATCACATTATTTTTACTTTCTCATCGTCACTAGCATTTATTTATCCTATCTGTGGCCATACATTTAACTAATGAAGTGGGCTGATGATTTGAGATCATGGTGTCTTCCACGCAGAGGGTTGCCATGATGGTGGAACCGTTTTGTTGGAGTAATAATACGCGTGATGTGTTTTTTCCAGAGTACGAAGGCCAAGGCCACACAGCAATCCTGGTCGGAATGAGCGATAAGCTCGTTTGCACTTTGGCAATCGCCGATACCATCAAAGCTGAGGCGGCGCTTGCGATTCATACTTTGAATCGGATGGATATCGAAGTCGTTTTGCTGACTGGAGATAATATGAAGACGGCAAAAGCTATTGCTGCGCAGGTAAGAGGCACCCTATCGTGTTATGCTCCATCATACATATATGCACCACAGATAGAATGTTTATAGCGGAGGTTGCCAGTAACTAAGTACTTCTAATTAATCAGAATTTAGCCTGCTTGCACTGCTTCCTACAGTGATTATAATGATGATGTTGTTAGCCACTTTCGCTTATACTTAACAGTTTTCAGGGATAAACTTGGCCTAAAATGCATGGAAATAGCTACCCATGAGTAGAAATTTCGATGTTACTTCTAGTTAGGTACCAGCAAGGACTACCTTGACTACCCCTGTCCCTGCTGTCAGGCCTAGGCTACATCCTACGTGACGCACAATGAGAAATTGGTGATTTTCGTTTCCAGTGTGGAATCAAGAACGTGTTCGCCGAGGTCTTGCCTTCTCATAAAGTCATCAAAATCCAGCAAATTCAAGAATCGGGCACCAGGGTAGCGATGGTCGGAGACGGAGTCAACGATTCGCCGGCCCTGGCTCAAGCCGACATTGGGATCGCTATCGGAACTGGTACAGATGTCGCAGTGGAAGCAGCTGATGTTGTTTTAATTAAGGTGGATAAACTACTAGATTCATTTCTTTTACTGTGTATTTTTAAAAAACTTGGAACGGTGCTTCGTTTTCGAGCCCGTTTTTTGCGAGTATAATCACAGCTTGTAATTATTTCTCTCAGAACGACCTGATGGACGTCGTCGCCGCGATTGACTTGTCAAAATGCGTGATTCGCAGGATACGTCTCAACTTCGTCTTTGCGTGCCTTTACAATTTTGTTGGTATCCCTCTCGCGGCCGGGTTATTTCTACCTCTCGGCGCTACGCTCGAGCCCTGGATGGGTTCTGCTGCCATGGCGTTAAGCTCGGTGTCGGTCGTACTGTCTTCGTTGTTTTTGAAACTGTAAGTAGATCTCTGGAATATATCTACTTTTCGTCTTAACTTTGAAAGATTTTTTAAGCCAAGCGTTCTTTCTCTAGCTGGAAACTCGGGCGTGTCGTCGCTTGATATCAGATTCGCGACTTTTGTTATTTAAAAGACAAGTCCCGTTGATGGTATCATATGTAGAATATATTTGGGTGAAGGGACGGTGTTTGTAGAGTCATTGCGGGTGTGACTTGTGATTAGCATTCATAGAATCAAAGCATGATCATTTTCAAGTTTTGGGATATTTCTAGGATATCGTAGGATTAGAGATTTAGGTGTAAACATGTAGCCTCGTTAGATTTTCATGCATATACTTGTGATCACACTGGCAGCCGGATATGGTGGCTATATGCTCCCTATTTACATTCATCATTAGTAGATATTCAAAAGATAGTTTCACAGTCTGGAAGTGATTTCAACCAGACATGGGGTGATTACTTCATGAATGTAATCGATTGCGATTACGATTACTTCTTAATGACGCGATTACGATTACGATTACGATTACAGCAAAATCAGAAAGTAGTCGATTACGATTACGATTACATTGGAAAAGTAATCACGATTACTCACGATTACATTTATTTTGCACCTTAGAAGCTATGCTGGAAGACAATATATGGATTGCGCCGAAAAGGCCTAATAAGATAACAGGCTCATTTTAAAAAAAAAGCGTCATTTGCTTGTTACGTCATAATGTACCCATTGCCCATTTTTATAGAGGTCAATTTATCGCGCCCAACGATTTGCGTTCTTGTCAGGGCCATAACTGCCGCACCCCAAATTTCCAAATAGGGTGGAGAGCTAGATCGAAGGGAACTCAAAAAGTATTTCGTAAACAAACCTAAGTTATAGAGTATTTTCGAGGGATCTAATTAACTTGAAAATCCTGTCTAGATCAGTGATTCCCAACCGCGGGTCCCAGCTAGCCTACTTGCGACTCCCATTGACGTTGGAAAATCCAACAAAAGTAATAAAAAAATCAATCTATAACAAACAAAAAAATGATATTCAAAAATTACACTTGCTTGGCTTGGAATCTGGAGTCTATAAATAAGGGTGGAGACCAATTCATTGGCTGTCGAGTAGCGATTCTCTACTCAGCAACGATTTCGTTATTCAACTCACGTCACAAAGTATCCTCACACTCAAATGCGTTTGAATCGGCACTCAAACCTAAGTCTGCTCAGTTACAGATTTAATTAGGTACAGGTGGTGTTACAACACGTTTTACAACGCTCTATGACCATCAAACCAATGGATCATTTGACTTGATTGTTAAGTTCAACGGCCGCGTTGACGGAATGAATGCTTTTTGCCCATGATGAAATTGTTTTCAAGTCCTATTGTAGTTAATGAGGCCACTGACCCTATAGTAATTCAAAACTTGAGTTCCCAGACATGCAGTCAGATAGAAGACATGACAATTAGTTCGTGCGTCTCACGAAAGTTTTTCTTTTAGTCTGCTGCGTTTGAGCCACTACAATATCTTTTGATTATATAACAAACCGAAGGTCACGAATTAACAACATACACTAAAGTAATTATGACAAGATACCAGCTATTATAATTATGAAATACGTGCCTGCAGCTCTGCAGGTAGGTGTAGTTGTGTGGCGAGATAGCGTAGCGGTATATAATCCACGGCTGCAACACTGATGGGTTGCGGGTTCGAGTCCGACGGAGGTCGACTTCAGAAATCCTACCAAAGTGTTGGAGGTTTATCTATGCTCATCCTCGCCGCCTTATCCGCGTAAGCGGTGTCCTACAAAAAGCCTTGAAGTGGGCCGTGCTACAAGTCGGCAGATACGGAATCAAAAATGTAGAAAATCGGCCTGGTCTAAATGACAAACACCATGATTACGTCAGACGAACAACCTCTACAGGTAAATCTGACCATCGGGGGCTGAGACGGAATAAAAAATTAATGCAATTACTAATATTATTGACGAAATTCAACTTGAGATTACCACCAACGTCTGGACTGGGGGACGAATTGCTATTTTAGTCCTGCTTCCAGCTACAACCAACGCTAACATGATATATAAGCGGCAGGTCCCAATGTTGAGAAAATATTTGTGAAATAACGATTGGCACCCGTTTCAAGTAGAGTCATATGAGAATATGACGAAGTGAACATAAAATTCTGGCTTCAACTTGATACAGATATTGTACTGCAAGCTGCAGTTACGAGAAACGGCCAAAACGGCTCGGTTATGATATATATATATCACCAGCAGCTGTTGATTTTTACTGCTTCGTTATGGAAACCGCAATTTGACTAGTACAAAATGTAAAATCTTTGTCCGGTGTACGTACGTACTAGATAGGCCTACTGCTCGCCAAGCAGCAACGGTTAAACTGCGTTTAAATAAGCATAACCAAACATCAACACATAAGTTACTATTTTAAACTAGGCAGAGCGGAGACAAATTATACTGCTGCGAGGTAGTGCATGGCGTGTGGAACGTGTTGATAACCTGATACACAGCACGGCGGGTGTTCTTGCAATCACGCTAATGTACGACGTACGTACATCGAATATCTATTTACTGTGGATACTTCTCACGCAATGACGCGCCAAGCTAATAGGCTGCTTCTGACGTAATAATGAGCAGTGGCGTTTGAAAATCAGACGTTTGTGCTACCACGAACCTGGTATGATATCTCTTCCTTGTTCACGAATGTTCATATGTCATAGTCCTTGTACAAATAAAAAGTAATCGTTCTTTCACAGAGTAATCGATTAGATATGGGAAGTAGTCGATTACGATTACGATTACTTCGGAATTTTTTCGAATGTAATCGATTGCGATTACGATTACTTGAAAATGCTGTAATCGTCGTAATCGATTACGATTACTAATCGCGATTACCCCATGTCTGATTTCAACTAAGCGGTGTATGTCTGGTTGTTGGGAAACTTTTGCAATTAAAAGCGATGATCGAATAGAGTTTTAGAATACAGATCAGGAATCATTCGTGGCACTTAATATGTCACATGAGTTAGTGTGCTACATGCAATTGGCACAAGGTATGATTTGACAAAATACGATCTCTAAACAAGATGCATGACTTGCAGGTACAAGAAACCATCTGCCGAAAAGCACGGCCATCCCAGGTACATAGACAGAGACAGAATACTAGAAGATGATGATGTGGTAGTTACGGTTGGTGTGGGAGATCGTTTGCCTCAAAGAAAGAAGCCTACGTTGGGCTCCAAAGCCAGCGATATCGGATTATCGATCAAAAACAAACTGGCCTCGATAAACTCGTACCCGATTTCGAATCCGTCAAACGACGGACGCGGCTCATACCGAAGCTTGGATATCGAAGCCGGTAATGACAAGAAGACTGCTAAAAGCAAGGAGGACCAAAAGTCATCGGACAATAGCTATTCCGTGTCATTATTAAGTGCCGAAGGTTTTGAACGCAGCCATCTCAACGACGCATGAATGTGACAAAAGTATTTTCGAAATGATGCAGATTTGAAATGGCAGTCGTTATATCATTTGTATTCGATAGGGGGTTAGTGCCAATTATCGTTATGGAGCTTCTAAGCCGGAATTTTGATCACTGTTTTCTTCCGGTGAATTAGTACTACTGTTACGTACGAGTATTATTGACGCAGCCATTACATATTTATAATGAATGTAAACTTTACACTGAATAAATGTGTCGATTTTGTAATAGCGCCTGGATATGTCATGCGGTACTACATCGTAAAAATCGAACTTGAGTTTACGTTCAAGAAGTTATGTTGATGGTGCTGGTAAGTTTTGGTACGTTTTGGGGTACTAACACAACTTCCGTGCCACTAATTCGAGATGAATGATGTGCAGCATGACAATGACACCTTTGCATTCCTTATGAGATATTGTTTACGATTTTCTGAAGTACGCTCGATGCCTTGCTGCCTCACGAGCAGTGCAATATTATTGTTCTGAAAAGGCTGTTGTCATACTAACCAAGATTTGGAATGTTATCGGCTGTGAGCTTCTGTATCTGAATCCTGTTCAGCGTCAAAGTTCTTATGGTGTGAATTGCGGTTTGATGAATGAAGCAATGTGCGATTATTATGGCATTACACAACTCTGTTATGTTGTTTTTCTAGGTTGAATTAATGTATATATAATGCGCTTGGTATATTACAATACATGAACTATATCTGATCAGTATGTTCCTACCATTTCGATGAAAGCTCTTTGGTTTGCAGACGGTAGCTTTTGAGGGAAAATGTTTATTTCGGCATGCTAATACTAGTCAGACAGGTAAAAAATCATATTTTGAGCAGAAGTCCAATTTGTGTAATCGAAATAATTTTATCGTCACCACTACACATGCTTCTTGAGACTTTATTACCTCGCGTATACGATGCAAACTAAATGAACTACAAAACATTTTCCTGCACTTTTCTAAACCGTAGTAACACACGACCTCAATAGGATGCAAGTTGGATTCGGAATTTCAACGCCTGACCAACTACGCCATGAAGCTAGACGAGAGCAGGGCAACCGAGCGTGTATATATAATCAAGAAGACAAGATAAAGCTTGTAAAAGTGGACAAATTTTGGTTACTTATAGAGTCCACAGCGTACACCTAGTACGAGTGATTTTTAAGCACAAGCTCCAAGGTTTCAGTAGGATTTATGTTCATCAACCTTACCGAATCCTTTTAAGACCTTCTTGCATATCCTTATCCTCCCCTTAGCCATGTCTAGCAACAATCAAATAAATGACACTTGATAAACTCACTTTCCCCTCCCATCCGCGGCACTCATTCGCAATGCCTTACCAGACGAGTCCGCAGTCGTACCACAATAAAAAACCTTTAATCCAAACATCTGAAGTTCGACCACACGCGCAACCATCACTAGCAACGAAGCTAACCCCGAACACGGCCTCGTAGTTTCACCGGATCAACCCTGTCGCTAAACATACCCAGCGAGCCCCATTTCAGCTCAAGTACTGACCGGAAAACGTCCGTTTCCGAGAAGTCCTCCGCAAGCATCCAGCTACGTCGTTGATAACATTCGGCGAGACCGGTTGGGAACGAGGGACATTCTCCGGAGATTTATATGAAATTTTGCCATTCTTCGGACGGCCTTGGCACGAATCAGACGGCGGAGAAAAGGCGTCCGATAAATCAGAGGTGTTAACGCAGAGAGAACTTGTCCCCGTCAGGCAATCTGCAAGCTCAGGGGCGTCGCCATGGGCGGCTGGGTTAACTGGCGATTGAAACAGACTAGCCAGCGACGGCAGTTTCATATCAGGCGTCAACTCCGAATTTTTGTTCTGGACCGTCGAAAATTTACGTGGCGACTTTCCTTTGACGGGCGAGCGGAACAAACTTCGCAAAGGCCGCAGTCTCGACTTTGGCATCGATTGCGACCTGTCCACTGGCGGCTCTGTCGCCGAATCTTCCGGGATGGCGGCAAAGCAAAAATCCGAAGCCGATTTGCGCGGAGAATGGAATAAACTGGTCAGCGAACGGCGGCCTATTTTCGGTGAATGATCTTTCTTAACCCCCTTCCCGGCGATAATCGGAGTCGAGAGGACGCCTTGCTGGTGCTGCGATAGGGACTTGGCGCGTGTGACGCTTCTGGAGTCTTTGCCGTCGCAGTAGAACGAATGCCGGCGGGTCAGTTTTAAGCTGAACCGAAAAACGGATGTATGAGAAGGTGTCCGGCAAGGTACCCGACTATGTCAGGTCCACGAAAAGTGGCTTGGAGTTTAAAAAATAAAAACCTACTTTTGAATGTTGATGCGCCGACTAAAACCACAGGCTGTATGAGCTAAACCGAAAATACGTTTACTATGTACCGTGTGTTTATGTACCACCTAGCACCTAGCCCTCCCAAAGTGAATGAAGCAACACATTCTGAAATCAGCCCACTCCAAAACATGCTCGTGAGAATCTCACTATCACCGACATTGCAAGGGGAGATCCTTGTTTCATTTGAAAGCGTTAAATCAACTAATATTCAGTGGTCTGTTCCAGTTTATGCGAATAAAAAGATTTTCTGTATAACGCTCTCCCATTAGTTTTCGTTGGTATAAGTATACCATATCCTTCAGCGTTTATTGTCGGAGCACGACAAGTTATTCCAGCCTACTTTTTACTACCCGTATCTCAAGTTGACCAGTGCTAATCAAGCTAACGCCAGTGATGATACCATAAAGAGCAAAATATGATTTCAAACATCTAATACTCGATACCCAAAATATATACTCAATACTCATTTAAAACAAGACATTTGCATGACAGCTTCCTACCGTTTTAGCTGTGTAGGTACTTCAAGTGTGCAGACAGGAAGGTATAGTAACGGGGCGAATACCTTTTTGGGTCGTTGAAAATAATTTTCGCCTCATCGTCCTTGGCGGGGGATTCCTCAATAACAGTAACGTTGTTGAGTTCCTCGCCGTTTGCGTGCTGCTTCTGCATTCGCAAGCTCTGTCGCTTGAAAGCGGTCATTCGTTGCTTAACCTTTGGAGTCTCGCGCACAAAAATCCGTGGCTGTCTCTTGGGGTCTAGCAACGAGAGTGACGAGGCAAATGTAAAAGAAGGGTTGCTTTTGTCACATACCGAGTCAACGGAAGTCCCACCCCAGCCACGTTCTAGTCTACCAGACGCACACAGAGGTGATCAATGTGTAGTGGTTGATACTTCAGCTCACATGACTCCGTAACAAACTACTTCTACTTTTTTGAAACACTCATGCAAGGTTTGTCCACTTGGAGTACGGTACAGTGTAAGTGTTTCTGGATATGTTCACATGCCTTTTATGAGTGGCTAACGTTGTACTGGTGAAGTAGAAATGGAAGAACTCAAAATAACTCAAGGGAGAAGCATCAGAACACAAAACCTACTCGAATACTCCAGTATGTACTTCACTACTGACCATCTTTAGTCGCATTCAGATTTGATCACTAAACAAGCTCTTATACGCATACAAGGGACGGCGTATCAGCCGGACTAAGGCAGAAGCAATCTTTCTGATCGACTATAAAATAGATAGTGCCGGGCCTTGACAGAACAATTGCAGCTTTGAGCACTCAACAGAAGCGATAAGCTTCACAGTCAAACTTTAAAGCTGTTCACAAAATACTGTCTTACCTGGACTTTCAAAAACGGGTTTTTCGGAGGACGCTTCGTCTTGCACAGAAAACAGATCTCGGATTATACCTTTCCCCTTTGAAGATGACTCTGAAACAGAACGGACTGGGTTATTTTCGCCGTAAATCAACACTAGGGCTGTTCAAAAATAACTTTTTTTCCTGAATCTTGCTGGCTACGTGATTAAATCGTTAGGTTGCCTTAAAAATCGACGCACGCCAAATTTGAATTCATTCCAACCGGTAATTGCGGATTTCGTACAGTTTTAAAAATTTTGAATTTGCCCAAAAATGCAAAAAAATTTTTTTTAAATTCTTCTGCCAGCCCCATGAAATTGTCTGTCTTCAAAAACGATGCCAAACAAATTTGACTCATTTCCAAGCCGTAAAAGCGGAGTTATTTGAGTTTTTCGGTGATAATTCTTGGATTATCCACAGATCAGCCGATGTTATAAAGCAAATATGTCGTACATGCCGTAGATCCTAAAGAAATAGAATACACTAGGCCCGATTTTGACATAAACCTCCTGACTGAACATCTACCGTTGAACGCGGTATCTAAACCACCTTGGCATGTATGACATATTTCCTTCATATCATCAACTGACAACTATGTAAAGTTCGATTTCTGCGTGACTGCTGGAGCGTGAAGTTGCTATCGAAATTTCAATACATTGCAGCTCCATTACGGTGGCGTTCTGAAGAAAACGGCTGCGGCCAAAATTTTTCTTCCGTTTTGCCCTTCAATTTTAGACCACATCATTTTTAGAGTGCAGTGCCCCTTTAACTAACTCGATCGATACTATCAACACATGGTTGGTTGGTTATCAGCACTAGGTATACGTTGTGGACTCTATGAGGACGTAATCAAAACTTGTCCGTTTTACAACAAGGTGATCGCGTCTTCTTGCTTATATACACGCTCGGTTGCGATGCACTAGTCTAGCTTCGTGGCGTAGTTAGTTTGGTGTTGAAATTCTGTATCAAATGATATATTACTCGTTCAGTTCACATCCAATTGAGGTCGTGTTTTTCAGTTTTGGAAAGTGGAGCAACATTTTTCGGAAAAACCCGTCGGTGCCAGATGGTTAAAGCCCTCGACCGCAATTTATATGCTGAATACCTCACAAGCACAATTTTCTCAGCTTACAATATCTTCACTTGTCGCAGAGAATAGACGTATGTCAATACTTCTGCTCGAACTGTAGTATCATCATCGACGACGACAACCATTGCCGTCTAAATCCCGAGTTACCTGAACAAGTCTTTTCCCGAGTCGGTTTCTGCGTTTCTTTTTTATCATTGACCGGTTGACTTGGAATCTCAATGATTTTGCGGAGCTGGGACACTGATGACGTCACGAAACGTTGTCGCCTAGAAAGGTAAAAACAACGCCAGTGAAGTGAAAGAAAAAGTTAATAGTTTTGCGTCAGAACTGTGTAGAATTGATAGAGTTGAATAACAAGTTGAGTAAATCATGCTTTGAAAAAGTACACAAATACTTCAAACTTTGGTATTATTTCAACCAACGCCACACTCAAAAGTTAGCTTTCCTTAACGCATATATTTAAAATCTCCAATGCAGAAACACCACATAAACCAGGGCTGGCCAACCTTTTCAGCCAAAGGGCCGCATTCAATCGACGAAATATTGCGGGGGCCACTAGCCGCACGAAGCGCGAAAATTTTTTGAAGTTCATAGGTCAATAATATTGTCACTTGACTATATTGCGGGCATGTTGTATATCGCTGGGCTAATTTTGCGAGGACAGGGTTATTCGGCGCATGGACATATCGATATCGAAAGCTGCGACCAACATGCGTCAATCATTTCGTTCCTAGGTTTCATAGTCGACGGTCTTACTGCGAGCGCAAAGGCAATGTTGCATATGTTGAACGACACTTTGTCTCGTAATCACGAATATAGTTCGACTCAAGCTGATACATTAGGTATTCTTCCACTTTCACAAAAAGGCAACCATATTAAAAACAAGAAATCGAGTGACAACATGTTGCGCCAAGCTTTTTTTTTAACTTTGATAAATCTATCGCAAATTATTCTGCTTTATTGTAGTGTACGAAGATATACCAATATGTGAATGGCTGATGGCTCTGTCAATGCGTCGGAACTGATATTTTAGTCGTCACATCTCAAGTCTTGCGGCCAGACTAATCAAATTTTTGGTTCGCCTAGCAAGTTCACAATCTGTGCAATCCATTTTTGATGATATTAGAAATTTCGGAAATTACCTCGCGGGCCACTCAAAACCTTCTCGCGGGCCACGGGTTGGCCGGCCCTGACATAAACGATAAGACACAGCAGACGAACACACTCCAACATAAGAACCCAGTCAAAACACAGTTACACGGTCACTTCAAGCATTCCGAAGCCATTCCATTACCTAGATTTTAAATCCGTTGTGCCGCACGACCTCGATATACTGGTGTTGCTCGGCAATGAGTTGTAGCTGTTGGCGGACCACAGAACACTATCGCTGAACGTAGTGTCTTCTTCCTCCTTTGCGTATTTCTCCAACACCTCCGGTATCCGGAGCATGAGCTCGTTATGGACTTCGTAAAGAAGCTTGCCGCAAACATCGTAGAATCTGACGAAAAATTTCCGCTGTCACTACAATTAATACTCTGTTTCATAATAATCGACCACCAGGGTTTCAAATCACAGATGCCACCGTAACAGTCAGACACATGAGGTAAGTGCACCCCAGAGGTGGTCAAAGTAGCCATATCGCTGTAAGTTTTTACTGAATTACAAGTAGCAATTTCCAGGACTTGTTAAAAATACTTTGGATTGGAAGTAGAAAGCTATGAAAAGTAGAATAGGTCGAGGGCTCTTTATACCTTTGGCAGTTGATCAATGGTGGTTGAAAAATTGGAAGAAGAATCTCAGGGTTGTAATGACTCAAGTCATAACTCGACCCGAGTCAGTACTCGAGTCACGATTTTTTGATGACTCGACTCGAGTAAGTCATGACTCGAGATTCAGACGGCCAAGACCAACATTTCATTGTAATTTCGAAAGACAGTAAAGTAACCACTCTATTGGGATTACGTCTATTGGTACTGGTACTTTAAAATGCGACCAAAAACTGTTAAAAGTGAGGAAAATTAGTATATTACCAATGCGAACCATTCGATATCACCAAACAGAGTTATAAGAGTGGGTTTAACAAGACTATAACTGGAAACTGAGCAGTCAACACAACGACTCGGACTAGAACCTCTGCTCGATGACTTGGGCTCGGACTTGACTCGGTGGCGAATTCAAAATGACTCGACTTGACTCGAGTCAAAACCATAAAAGTGAGAATGACTCATGACTCGGAGCTTTGTGACTTGGTTACAACCCAGATGAATCTTCACGAATAACGCAAAATGACTAATGAAGCCAAAAATAGCGACTATTGCAAAAATATAGTAAGCAGTTACTGCGATGACAATTTCATGCGGTTCTTATGGCAATTCAACGTAGAAAAGTGATGACAATGAGTCCCAAAACTTATAACTATGTTGCAAAAGTACTTTTGCCGAAAAATATACAATTCGAAGTGCACTCAGGCCAAACTACTCGAGTATTTTGGAAACGTAGAAGCGCTATCTCTATACCTAGTAGGCTAACGAGGGTGGTAGTACTCCAGTCCCGGCGACAATACAATATGGTACAGCCCCACAACCCAGGATCGTAACAGATGACATTGTCAACGTACTTCTCGACGAGGACTCTTCCCACAAACTTCGTCATCACAGCATGTCCCGATGTTACAGATATCGAACGCAAATGACGCGAGACGTCATCGATGAAATCCGAGGGATCCCTCTCTTGCAAGTAGCACTCCGCGTATTTCAGAATCATCATGACTTGCATTATGGACCTGCAAAATCAAAATGAGACGCACTATTGGCTGCTTGGGAGTATAACCACGATCCAAAAACATCAGGTTTCATCTCAACACAATATTTGCTTGAATTTGCACTCCGAAAAAGATTAAAATTTATCTCGCACTCACATTTGAGTTTGTTCCTTTGCTTGCAATTTTTTGATGTTCTGAACAGTGCAGAAGCATTCCAGCTCTTCCAGCTTCTCGCAAAACTCATTCCAAGTGGGAGCTGCAAAAAAGGGGTTCATTTACGGCGCTGCTCTTATCCCCAAATAACTTAATCACCGGTTGATGGAAATTTAAAAATGAAAACACACCTGCAAGAAAAGTATGTATGATTCGAGGGTTGAGAGAACACTAGATACCACAGATATATTCAGAAAGATTAAAACTAATCTTCATTATTTTTATTTCCTAGGAGTTTATCCGTAAATAGATAGCGCTACTGTTCGCTAACTAGCCACAAAGTTGGAAGTCTCAAGACGGCATGGAATCCATATAATGAATACTGTAGAATTTTGCGGTCTTCAAATTTCCAACGTGCTAGATTCAAGTCAAGTCATTTCGGTCAATCGAGTCATCACAACTCAAGCTGAACAGTGAACACATAACTCAAAAGTTACAGCAGAACATACCATTCACCAGCATCGAGCACCTTGCAGAAGAGAAGAGCGTATTCGCGGCACGTATCAAACCGTCGACTTGCGCAGTGGACAAGTCGGGGAACGTCAACCTTTCAGTGGAAGCCAAAAATTCGTCTTTGAGAGAAAGCGACGCATTCGAATCGTTTAAAGGCTCGACGCCTTGTATGACGTCCTGCGGGACTGTTTTCGTTCCAAAAGCTTGGGTTGTGTCAATTTCTTTCATATGGTTCGCTTTATTCTGAAGGAATAGAGTGAATTTTCTCAAGGAATCGGACACAAAGCAACATATGGGGATTTACCAAGTATCAAAAAAGAGCAGCAAAAATAGGTCCTGGTCAATGGCACAGTCATGTCATAACATTGCAGATTTGAAAGTTTAACAACACGAAGGAGTGGGAGTAGAAATTTGCATATTTTTGTCCATGATGATTTTCGTGGCATATACACCGACTCATGATATATATATACATGACCTGCGCATATGGATATGCATACCATGAGTCCATGATGTGCATATGCCGCTGGACAAGGAAGATGCAGATATAGCCTTGGAAGGCGTTCTAAGTCTTGCACCATCCCTCCATGCTATCCCGGTAATGCCGAGCGCCAAGCGAGGAAGTCATGGATACCAGTGTAACTAATCGGGTCTTTGGTCTGACCCGGCCGGGGATTGAACCCACGACCTACAGATGAAGAAACAGGATGCTCCACCATTACGTTATCTTGCACAATGATAACATTCGAACAACGGACAGTCGACATTTTACTGGAAGTATTCGAGACAAAAAAATATTATCAACATTGCAAGATTTCTTATTCACATTGGCATGTGTGACTAGCAGACATCAATACCATATAAAAAATAAATTCGCCAAAAACCTACAGAAACCTTACCTCATAATATCGTTTCAAGTCTTCCATGAACTTATCACTCGATGGTTCAGTCGCTCTGTGAAATGAAACCGATTAGTCTCTCCTATGTAATCTGAGAGTTTGTGAATGACATCTGGGGGTGTGCCAAGCAATCGAAGACAGAGAATGAACATCCAAAAGTAAATATAGGTATGTTTAGAAGCGCATTGAAAGAAGTTTGTGAGCATAGTTTTTGGAAAAATACTGTCAATAGGCATAGTGCTGCCACAATTTTTCTCCACTAGACTCGAAGTGATCATAACCAACTTCTCGATGGGCCTATCGTTTCATGCAAATTCCTATCTTACTTTTCCTCCACCATCTTGAAATTCTGCAGTAAAACATCGGATGTCGGTTTCATGAGCCACCAGTCTTCCACCATCGAAGGACAAAATTTTACAAGGTCATGTTCGGACGGAGGTTGAGTATTATTTTCTTTTACCGCCTTCATTCCTTTCACTGGAGATGTGGCACTGTAGTTGCTTTGATAGGGAACCCAACAGCCGGGGTTGAGCAACATAGTCGATTTCAAACTGAAGGAAATGTTAGTGATTGCAGGCGTCAGTCAAGCGAGAGTTCGAGGATTGCTAATAGATTACTCGTCGATGTGGTGTGATTAATCACACAATCGACACAGTTTTCTCAACAACTGACGTGTTTTGAGATGCGAAATATTATGCAGTAGGTAGGACTTGGACCGAAGTAGTAGGGTAGCAAACAGAATATCATAGGTTGAGCTGTATAGTAGGCTACTTAGCTTGCGTCATACTACCCTGGTTGGTGAAGTCTCAAGAGAGAGAGTCTTTATGTTTTTCATCCGACCAAAATACATAAAAACAGACGGCAATGATGGTGGTACAGAAAATACGCATGCACAGTATTCTGTATCAGATAGGATTGATCGATACGACCTTGACGGTCACCTAGTCTAATCACACCAGCATCAAACAGGTACACTTGTCTACACAGTCTAGCTTTAAAAAATATTAGTTGAAGAAGGAAAAGAAAAAATTGAACCATAGTTGCAAATGATCAAGGAAACAATGTCTGGGCGAGGTGGGGCAACAGTGTTAATATGACGGCGAGAGGTAATTAAGTACGTAGGTCTTTGTTGAATCTATCAATTCCCAGATTCACTCAATAGTCAATACAGATATATTTCATATCATATACGTATGATATAGATTTGGGTTAAATGAGTCTCTGGTGCGACAGAACAGCGAGTTTATATAGGCCTAGTCAAGCAATAATGAGATTATATCCTGAAGCGTGTACATGGCGTAGCGCAAATAATATTGGTTCACCATAATACGGTCAAGATACAAACACCTGATACGCTATTACTAGAGTAAGTATTATGTCCTTTGTAACAGGTGCAATGGTGCATGTGTGTTAACTAGGGACAATGTTAATTGGACAATGGGGAGGGCCAAGTGCAATGAAATAAATAATATTTCCGGATGTGCTCAATTTTGTCTTGATATACTTGGATACCGTAATCAAATATTCAAAATAAAGAGTGCAAAATAGAAGAATTGTTGATGTTATTCAGTCCAGAATCATCGAAAAATAAGGACCTAACCCACAATAGCAAATTCAAAACTGAAAGAACTGACAAGACAATTGTAATCCGTAAATAAACAGATGGATACATACCGAACGTATGTCACCGACGCTAATCCTTCCTCCTTCATGTCAATGATCGCGTACTTGATCCCAAGATACTCAAGGGGCGACTCATGCCGGCATTTTGTGCAATATTTATGGACCTCAGTCACGAGACACCCGTTCCACCGGTTCGGACTGTAGCATGACGACCAACTAACTTTACACCATATCGAGCACAATTCAACAACATTCTCATGATCCAAGAGCTGCGGCAATTGGTCTCTTCGAAACTTCCCCAAAATCATGAGGATATTTTCTGGAGGCGGGTCTGTATTCGATTTCACAAACCGGTCGCAAAATGTCTTATTAAGAGTCACGCGAAGTTGACTTTTGTCATCCGAGATCTGAAGACTGTGTGATGCAGTGGACACGTTTTCAAGCTCATCAATGCAATGTTGGCACGGGTGGTCAGTGAATTGACCTATCCATTTGCATTGTGAAGGCGGCATGCTTTGTGACTGTAAACAGAATTGCTTCTGCACCTTTAACGACCCATCTGGGTTTGTCGTTGACTCCGCAACGTGTATCAGGAGACATTTCTTGGAATCTTTGAAGTTACTAAAATCTTTTGTTGCATGCAGGAAAGGATAACATCCTATTTCTTGCACAAGATTGATACCTGTATGGTTGAAGCATATATATTTACAGTAAGAATATACAGCAGGTGTGAGTAATGTAGTGAGAGTGATTTACAATCGTTTATCCTATCAACATTAAGTACCTGTTGTTTCTCTTGAGAGAACCGACAATGGTAAAACATCACCCCCCAGAGATCTCAGAAAACTTTTCATAGTACTGGTCCCCACAACATCAGATTGTTTGTCCTGCAATGAGTATAATAACGATAACATAATACTGAGCAGCTAATGGCGAACAGATATGATGATAAGAGGGTCCAAGGATAATGAGCAATGAGCATGATGACTAAAGTTCGGGGCTAAGGTTGGGTTAGTTAGGTACGGTAGGTTTATGATTCAGTTATATGATTTGGGTAATAGGGTGGAGTGAAAAATGAAAATTTTTGAATTTCAAAAAAGGGTCTTGATATGTGGTGCCAAATAGTAAACAAATATATTCTATCATAATTTTGGGTTCGTACACCCTCTAGTGGTCGTGCAATTTCACCGAACGAGCCAAAAACAGCTAATTTCGCCATATCTTGATCATCACTTACACTAGAAAGTCAGTTTTGGGCTTAAAAGATGCAGAAGCAACATGTTTCGATCTCACTTCCATAGAACTTACTCTTAAAAATGAACAGAAAAAAAGTTACAAGCAAATTTCTGATTTTATAGGTAGAATTAAGCACTGAAGCAGTGGGTAGGATGTCAAAAGCGTGTAGTGATTGATCTGATGACTGAGCAACATACCCTATCAATTAGAACCACTTTTCAAAACTTGCTCAAACAAATGAAACCCCCTCCAAGCATTAATAAGGCTCGGGCATCGAATAGAGACTGCTAAAACTGTATTTAAAACAGCGTCCATTGGTAGTGCAGCGTCACGATATCGGTAAGTTTATAACAACGGCCCTCATGAGATTTCTTACCAAAATGCTGTCGTAGGGTTTGTATCATATTTGTCACAAAGCTCCGGAATGAAAGCACAAAAATTGAAAATACACATTCAAAACACCAACATCAATTCTATACTGGAAACAGAAATTTTTTGTAGCAGTATCATATGAGTGTGCACAAACAATAAAATTATGTTTAGTATTGAAAGATTTCATCTGCTTTCAAGACTTCAGTTTTTGTCTGATGAGGCTATCTCTACGTTTAAATCTTGAAACATTGAGCAGATGCTTATGTCACCACTGTCACATGTCTTTCCAGTGCTTGGTTGTGGCAAGGATAACTGAGCCTTCATGGTGTTGATCATAGGTTTCCCAGCTCGTGATCAGACAAGATCTTGATTGCGATGCAGGCGGCTGTTCAATATTTTTGAGGTTTAAGGTGACAATTTGGTGGAAAGATTAAGCCTTGATGTTGATAACTGGAATTTGGAAGAATCTGATGCTGGTGTCAATGTTGCTGCTTTAGGGTTTGGTTTCATTTATATATCCTCCTTCAAAGTCGTAAATTGGAACCAGATTTGCAATATTTAGAGGCTGGGCCCGTCGTTCATTCAATATGGTTGACTCTCGCATCTCAAATTTCAAAGTACTCTGTGGGACAGAGTCGTCCATCGAGAAATCTGAACTGTCTTGCTCGATTCTGCATGGAGGTCTATTTTCCGTTATGGTTTGAAATAAAAATGCACAATTCCAGTGTAGATAGTGCTAAAAATTTCCACAATATAGTTTCCCGTGTCACAAAGCTGACTGATACCCGAATCCACTCCCTTGCACTATCTTTGCTACGAAGAAATGCTCATTTTGAACATCCAGAAAATATTTTGCTGGGAATGCTTTGGTGACGAGGAGGGAAACGTCCGAAGATTTACAGTTAACAAGATTACAGCTATGCGCAGAACAACCACACCATACCAAATTCCAATTATGAATTTGAAGGAGGATATATAAATGACACCAAACCTAAAAACAGCGGCATTGGGCATCAGTTTCTTCCAAATTCCAGTTATCAACATCAAGGCTTAATCTTACCACCAAATTGTCAACTTAATCCACAAAGATATTGAACAGCCGCCTGCAAGCAAGACCTTGTCAGATGTCGAGGTGGAAAACCTAAGATCATCACCATTAAGGCTCAGTCATCCTTGCCACAACCAGGAAGTGGAAAGACATTAAAACGAGGTTACTGAGGCATCTACCCGTGTTTCAGGATTTAAACGTAGAGATAGCCTCATCAGACGAAAACTGAAGTCTTGAAAGCAGATGAAATCTTCCAATACTAAACATGATTTAAATGTTTGTGCACACTGATACTCATATGATACTGCTACAAAAATTTTCTGTTTCCAGTATAGAATTGATGTTTGTGTTTTGAATGTGTATTTTCAATTTTTGTGCTTTCATTGAGGACCTTTGTGACAAATATGATGCAAACCCTATGACAGCATTTTGGTAAGAAATCTCATGAGGCCGTTGTTATAAACTTACCGATATCGCGACGCTGCACTACCAATGGACGCTGTTTTAAATACAGTTTTAGCAGTCTCTATTCGATGCCCGAGCCTTATTTATGCTTGGAGGGGGTTTCATTTGTTTGAGCAAGTTTTGAAAAGTGGTTCTAATTGATAGGGTATGTTGCTCAGTCATAAGATCAATCACTACACGCTTTGGACATCCTACCCACTGCTTCAGTGCTTAATTTTACCTATAACATTAGAAATTTGCTTATAACTTTTTTTCTGTTCATTTTTAAGAGTAAGTTCTATGGAAGTGAGATAGAAACATGTTGCTTCTGCATCTTTTAAGCCCAAAACTGACTTTCTAGTGTAAGTGATGATCAAGATATGGCGAAATTAGCTGTTTTTGGCTCGTTCGGTGAAATTGCACGACCACTAGAGGGTGTATGAACCCAAAATTATGATAGAATTTATTTGTTTACTATTTGGCACTATCTGACACTATTTGAAATTCAAAAATTTTCATTTTTCACTCCACCCTATTGGGTAAGGGTTAACTTTGGGGTTATGGATGGGTTTAGGGTTCGTTTTGGGGTTATTTCTCATGTTGAAGCAGTGGTTCCCAAACTTTTTTCGACACGCTCCCCTTGATGATTGGGGAAAATTTCGCAACCCCTTATAGTTAGCCTATATCAAAAAGTAAAACCTAAATATAATTAGGAATATTGCCAATGGTAGAAACTTGGAAGCCTCATCGCAACTTGAAAACTCATTCGCAGTTCAAGAAACATCATTCTCTCGGGTAGCTTCACGCCTCCTTTGAGATGCTTTCACGCCCTCCAGTTTGAGAACCACTGTCCTAAAGTGTCGCATGCTCAAGCTCAAATGTCTTTTTCATTGTTACATGCTCAAATGTTGGACAACCGATAAGAGGTCAAACATTCCGCAACTACAATACTAACTAAAAAGGTTTGGAACACTCTGAAATAGATCATTTGATAAGGAAATCTTGATCACATTCAATAAAATCAGAATTCAATATAAATTTTGAGATTGAGACCTACCGGAATATCGCATTGAATTTGCTCTGCAGTATCAATCCAAATCAAAGAAATGTTATATTTTTCTCTGAAGTAAATTCGTAAATCGGACGGCATCAGCTGGCGGCAAACATGCTTTTCATTTGTGTTCGGGCGATCAAAGAAGTCATCAAGATCACGTTGAGACTTTGGCAGTGGACATATTATCGTAACAATATTACAAGAGAATTTTTCAACCATTTCCACATGGCCTGTGCAATCTTTCGAGTAGCTTGATCTCTTCGATGGCTTTTTAACCGGAGACACAAGTCCAAAGTCATCCCAGCAATAATCGTGTACGATAGATTTCAAAGTTTCCGATAAACACGGGCCCCCGTGCGAGGTTTCTGGTTCAATCTCATTGGAGTTTGAATGAAATTTCTCCAATCTTTTCTCAAAGAGCTCAAATTCTGCATGAGATAGTTCGTTCCATTCTTGTACTATCGAATAATTCTTTCTGTTCTTTTCTAGAAATTTATATGACCATTTCACCGATTCCCCTATTAGTGCTGAAAAATGGCGCGATGACTTTCGACTTCCTTTATGGAATTGGAAAAGAAAATTTAAAGTGGCCTTTTTAATGCCTTCTAATTGTCTCTTGTCGTTGCGTGGAGATACTAAAAATACTACTTTCTTCACTTGAGACTCTGTCATGATTTCAGCATTGAAGTAATTCATAAATACATATTACCATTATTATAATCTGAGCAGTGAAAATATTCGTTAATCCAAACCCACGGTTCGAATATTTTGGAATTGTATTTCTGATACCATACAGGCTGCACTGTTACAATATTACATCTTGGTCATTTTGTATAGGTGTATTAACTGGCATGATTAATGAACGCATATGTAGACACATTTGAGATATATACAATACAGATAACAGATCGGTTTGTAAACACTTAAAAAGCTGCCGAATTCGATGAGACATTTGTAGTCAATCAAAATTGTCAACTAGCTGTTTGAACAGAACTCAGAACTGAACAGATCCTTGATCAAGAATGCATGTCAACACTCAACATCATATTATGTTGAGAGCTTGGAGGCTGGGCAGCAAAGATTTGGACTTGCTCAGCATCAGCACAGTACCAGACTAAAGAAATCAAGAACTTCTCTCAGGATTTGCACTTCTATACGGGCCACATTTGAAGGATTCCCTCTACTTCTCATTTGGATAGCATAAATAATTACTGCTGAAAAGTTACGGTAGTCTCCATTCCGAATCCGACCGCGAATCTCGTACGCCACAGCTCGACGACATTTCAGAATTTCAGATATGTTATTGTTATTTCCCCAAACAAATTCTGGCGCGTGTTCACTGGGGCATTAAAATATCACTGTGCTGTTACTAAAGTCAGTCAGTCAGTCTTATTAATATTTTCATCATTCTAAAACATCACAAGACTGCGAGACAATTAAAAAGATAGGAAGGCGTGGAACAGCTTTGAGTAGCCTTTAAGATCAGACACGCACCTTAGCCTAGGGCCTAGGCGAAGTAAAGAAGAGGCATGCACGATTGCACATTGCACACTGAATGAAAAGTAGTATATTCATATTGAAATGAACCCGAATATTTTCGGCTGACACTCGTCAAGGGTAATCGTCAGCAACTAGTAGAGAATTGGAAAGAACATTGTATATCAACAATCGTATCACATGAATGAAAAGTAATGCAGAGAATATGAGACACAAGCGACAAAATGAAGTGGCATGTGGCGGAGGGCGAGGTCGATGTTGGGTCGTGGTCCAGTAATCCTGAAGGCTGGCTAGTATTCATTTTGAAGAAATGGCTTGTATTCCGACTTGAATGCGGACATGCTCGACGACTGTCGGATAGCCGGCGAGATGCTGTTCCACAATTGGGGTCCGGCATACTTGATAGAGCAATGCGTTTTCTTGTGTTCCGTCCTGATCATATGGTAGTTGTTCTTCGTTGACGTGCGTGTGCTATACTTCTGCGCTTTTGACTCCGAGGTGAAATAGTCGTTGAAATTTGAGGGACATTGACCGCAATGGAACTGATACATAAACTTGGCGATTTCTAGTTTCCTCATATTCTCTAAGTTTAGAACACCAAATCTTTTGAGAAGCGATTTATCAGTTGCACATCCAGGCCCCCGTGGGGCTTTGTCAATGATCCGATGTTGAAGTTTTTGCAGTGGGTCAATTGTATTCTTGCAGGAAGCACCCCAACAAATAATCCCGTATTGTAACTTTGATAGGAATAGAGTGTTGAGGGCATGCGAGGCTCGATGCTTTTTGCTGAAGCCGAATTGTTGTGGAGAAATGATTGACATCTTGGAGAGGAACGAAGAGTGCGGCAGTTACGGTCCTGATTGACGGAATCATAGGCTATGCAAGGCAAGTTTTGAATTGTAATTATGCTTGACGCGATTTCGCGCCAGTCGATCATTTCCGCCCATCACTGAGCCGAAACACTACGGCTGGATGCTTCACAAAGTGTGCCACGTGATCAAGTTTCGACCTCCGTAAGTTGCGCAACATGTACTTGTTGACCGGCCGGCAAAGAAGGTCATCTATTCTCTTCTAAGGTTAGGACAGCGTAATTTGACAATTGAAGGAAATACCTTCCGGTTCTCAAGAGAACTGATGACTTACGGTCCTGATCAGCGTCGCTCCGGTGTGGATTTTGTTAGCTGAGTCTTGTAGGATGGGTACGGGAAATGAAAAGGAAATATTGAATCTCAATGTCTTGTTATTGAATTATATACGTTTACCAGTATAGCCTATAATATCATATATAGCGGTACGGTAATTTGTTTATAGGCATTTCCAGCCCGTCACTTATTCGATATGCCTGAATAATATATCAAGATATGCCATGCAACATTTAACCGGTTTAATCAGGTCAACATCATTATTTTGTGGCAATCTATATCCAAGTTGAATCTGAAAGCTATTCTTTTACTTTCCGTCGTGAGCATGAATAGATATAAGAACGAATGTGGTCATGCCGCCAAACAATATCATTGGCATAGAATGTGTTCATTTTTATATATTGTTGTGTAATTAGTAATGGAGTCCATGCTCTGGCATGCTGCACATTGCACAAGTCAGGTCATTCTTGTATAGCTGGTGCAAAAATTTATTAAAACCTACTGTATGACTGCTGCGTCGGGTGGTCGGTTCGGTGGTTTATTGTATCACTGACGTTATGTATCACTGACGTTATGCATAACAGTGCGTGGCATAAAATGACTTTACTTTGAAGTCATTTGCATCGAGCTTTGATGTGTTGAACATTTTTGAGCTTGAAGATCGGGCTGTCATGATCGTACATCGAAACCCTACTCTACTGAGCCATATAACAGTATAGGAGAGAAACAGTTTTAAATCGGCTCAGCACACATTTTGACACAATCTCAGTTCCAAACATTATGTAGGATCACATTTGTAGCTTTAAATGAATTAATGCCAACCCCCTACTGCCTACTGGAATCTCGGTACGTTTTACATAATATATCAGGTGAGCAGTGATGATTCTCCAAGTTGAAGTAATTTATTGAAAAAAGAAAACAAAAAGAATTGTGCGAGCAGCCGAGCACAGGACACCGATTCCAAACAGGCAAAGAATATTTCCACTGCACATTTAATGTCTACAATAACACACTACCTCCCATTGTTAACACAAGACACAAGTTGAACTTCCTGTTGAAGCTATTTTTGTTTCATAGATTACACTGTGTAGTTGCGCTCTCTGGTTATCATGGCTCTTTCAAAATCAAACTCATTTCTGCAAACGCTCGAAAAGTCTGTGAATCTCGCGTCCGTATTCGGATGTCAAGCCACCCAACAACGGAGTTATGCGAGCGGCAAAAGGATAGAAGTCGCGAAGCCTGTCGTGGAAATGGACGGTGACGAGATGACCAGAATCATTTGGCAGATGATCAAAGATAAGCTTATCCTCCCTCACGTGAAAGTGGAGCTTGAGTATTATGATTTGGGATTACCGTATCGTGACTCCACTAACGATCAAGTCACTATCGATTCGGCATTAGCTACACTCAAGCACAACGTCGCAGTAAAATGCGCCACCATCACACCGGATGAAGAAAGAGTTGTGGAATTTGATTTGAAGCAAATGTGGAAGAGCCCGAATGGTACCATCCGTAATATCCTGGGCGGCACAGTGTTTCGCGAGCCAATCCTCTGCAAACTGGTGCCGCGTCTGGTCCCAGGGTGGAAAGAACCGATCGTGATCGGCCGTCACGCGTTCGGTGATCAATACAGATCTACCGATTTTGTAGCGGAAGGTGATGGTAAATTTGAAATTGTGTTCACCCCGGAAGGAAAGGCTCCGATCACTACCGAAGTATTCCAATTCAAGAACGGCGGCGGAGTTGGCATGGCAATGTACAACACCGACGAATCGATCACAGCATTCGCGCACAGCTGCATGCAAGTCGCCATCCAGAAGAAACAACCTCTGTACATGAGCACCAAAAACACCATCATGAAAAGATACGACGGGCGTTTCAAGGATATCTTCCAAGACATCTTCGAAAAGAATTACGAGAAGCAATTCAACGACCTCGGCATTTGGTATGAGCACAGGCTGATCGACGATATGGTCGCGCAAATGTTGAAATCCGCTGGTGGCTTCGTGTGGGCTTGCAAAAACTACGACGGTGATGTGCAGTCTGATATTCTCGCTCAAGGTTTCGGATCACTCGGACTTATGACCAGCGTGTTGATGTGTCCTGATGGCAAGACCATCGAATCTGAAGCTGCCCATGGAACAGTGACAAGACACTATCGTGAACACCAAAAGGGTAATCCGACAAGCACAAATCCAGTTGCTTCAATCTTCGCTTGGACTCGAGGTCTCGAACACAGAGGAAACTTAGACGGCAACCCAGACCTTGTGAAGTTTGCGCAAACCCTGGAAAAGGTATGCGTCGATACTGTCGACACTGGTATTATGACCAAAGATCTCGCTGGATGCATCCATGGTCTGAAGAATGTGAAACTGAACGAGCATTACGTTGTCACTGCCGACTTTTTGGAAGCGATAGAGAAAGGCCTAAACAAAGCACTCAATAAGTAAATCCACACAAGCTCTTGGATGTAAAGTAGACTGTCTGCTAGAGGTGTGTTCATGAAATTTTTAGGAAATTGTGCCTTTTAAATTAAGCCTATTATGTCGCGGGTTCCAATGATTATCTTTGGATTATGTTCATTTCGGTGCCTATTCTTTGTCCTTGTATGATCATATCATATTCATACTTGAAATTGATTGACATCTTTATCGGTCAATGGATAGAATTGAATCGCGTCTACCATACCTATACATTGTTTTCTTCGTAATCTTTTGATTGCCTTCGGTCTGAACAGCATACTCTGCTTTTGTGTCTTCCATTCAAGTTTGAGCAAAAATACAGCCAAATACTTATTGCCGCCATTGTGCTTGCACGGATGTGTGTATCACAGTGGAATAGCAGGTACAACCTTCAGCCATATTAGGGGATTAGCAATCACAAGGTTGTGAGCTAACGTGGTGGATTTATTGTGTCATTCCGAAGGGCATTAATCCTTAGGGAGGAATGGATGGAGAATTGTTGGAGTATGGGTACATTTCCAAGTACTGCAGAGATCTTTTGTAATTACTATGTGCTGTGGGTGAGAAAGGTCGTCCGGATACAAAATATAGGGTTACCATATTTTGGAATCTGGAAGGAGGACACTTTTCAAATCATAAAAGTTAGTTTACCTAAGTTAAAAGTAGCTGATTTTGAAATATTTACTAGAAATCTAGTTGTGTTGACTAAAAACCCTACCTAAAGCATCTGGTATATTTGAACTTCAACGGAGATTCCTCACAATTTCCTTTCAATGTCGTCAAATGGTGGCATGTGAAGAATATCGATTGTGGTAGACTGAGCGGTTGAAAAAGTATGCAGAAATCCCATTACATCGGACGGAGGAATAGTCCTGGTCTAGAATGCTGTTAGATCTCACCACCTATTCTCGTGAAAAGGCAAGGCAATAGTGGATGCCAGGATAATCTGAGAGCGACTTCATTAGTTAACCAACTGATCGAGGTGCACAGCATATCGGACCCTACTTCTCACTGTGCCGCGGCAATTTTCTAAAATTATGCACTGCTGAATACATTGTTATATTGCTGTCAGAAACCATTGTGTAATATGGTATTTTTCAACTTAGAAGTAGTCGCAAAGGGACCTATCAACTCAATTCAAGGTATGCCGCGGGAACTGCACTAGTGCACAGCTGCACAACTGCGCTCGAAACAACCAGCGACCTCGTTGCATGCCGCGCCCGCGTCGTAGAAGACAAATTAGATTGTGAGATCTGTGATATATATACGATTTTGAATGATGTGCGATTTCACCTAGCGGCGATCAACATTAACATAACATAAGTCATAACATGGTTGGGTTATATTTTTGATCTGAACAAGTCACACACAATGTACAATGCGATAAGACACAATGCGATGTCATGAACAGATAGGAGGATGTCAAACGACACGCATCAGTAGCGATCCTTTACTCTAACATCCACATCGGCCTAGATAGCAGTGTTGGGATCAAGTCACTACCTTCGAGTCACGAGTCAGCTCGAGTCATTGCACATTTTGACTCGAGTCAAGTCAATCGATTTTCAAAGGTGACTCGAGTCAAGTCAAGTCACTAGTTTTTTGGAGGTGACTCGAGTCAAGTCAAGTCACGAGTCAAGTCACAATTCAAGTCAAATTGAATTTTCGAAGTATGAGTGATCATTTAAATTCATTATATTTTACTAGCTGTGTTAAAGAGATCAATTGGTCATTTATCCTGAATCAAATAACGAATTAATGAAGTTAAATATACATGCAAAAATGAGATGTATCGCTCACGCACACGTAAAACTGCTAATAAAACACGTAAGTAACTGTATAGCTACATCAGGAGTGTCAAACATACGACCCGCCAAATGATTTCATTCGGCCCGCGAAGAAATTCTGAGTATATGTTGCGTGATTTTATCCAACACATTTCTCGAATTTGTAGTAAGAAATACTACTAATAAATATTCCTTCAAGATAGCAAATTTCGAGTATGTTCATAGGCCACATTATAACAACCCGACAGCGGAGTTGTAATTGTAGTTATCGTCAGGAGATAATCGCTGACATTAACACCCAATTCCGAGAATGAGAAAAAGTGCATTGTCTGTTAAAAGTTAGTAATATTTTGGAATCATTTGACTGGTGCGGCCCGCGCAAGTGATCTGTATATTTGAATTCGATCCGCGACGTCAGTTGAGTTTGACAGCTCTGAGCTACATATGCTGTACATTCTCTTATTACCAGCCAAAATAGAGGATCGAATACGAAGCCTCGAGAAGCTGAAAGAAATTGATATCGTACATAAAATATATTTGTTAGATTTAAATCATACAAGAGGGTTGGTAAGGGTAAGCGCCGTGCAATGTAAGGACAGAGCCGTTGCTATTAAATTAATCTGCTACTACGACAACGCAAGCTGTGATCATTTCGTATGCGGTCAGTGTATTTGTGATGTAATAATGTAGGATCAGTGAAGCGTACAATCAGTGAATGACTGGTTGCTCTCACAAGTTACAACGACGTATCGTGAATAAGCCGAACATGCACAATGATTTAGTCGACATCGTTTACTTGATGACTTGAAATTGACTCGTAAATTTTGCTCCGAGTCACGAGTCAATCCACATTTTTGAAGCGCCGAGTCAAGTCAAGTCAAGTCATTTTTGCAAAGTGACTCGAGTCAAGTCAAGTCATTCGAAAAAGTTGACTCGAGTCAAGTCATGACTCGAGTCATCCCAACACTGCTAGATAGCTCGATGTCACAGTTCTTTTTCGATTTTGATCTCTTTGAAGCCGCAGCCCTTTCTACTAGTTCTTTCCATTCATTGTGAGTGCTTTCTTTCGTCGGGTCTTTGTCTGGGCTTTCTTGTCGCCGTAAGAACGGCAAAGGCAGGAGAAGAGGAGCCCAGATAAACCTCCGACGGGAATCGACCAGGTCCGTCTGCGTGCTGGGCGCTTATGTAACCACTACACTATCTCCCATACGCACTATTTATTATTGAAGTGATGAAATGCCACTGAACAGCCGGGAAAGAAGGGATATATGACCGACTAGGTCACTAGGCCGTTTCCGTGCGAAACTGTTGAGCTTGTTCGAGTAATTTCGACCTCGGCGAGCTGCTGCTCCCGAACTTGGTGGCGTGATATCTCACTGGTTCTCCCCTGTTGGTGTTGGTTGACAATTATTTGGTTTCGTGGAGCACAGCCGGGCAGTACTGCATACCAAGTCAAGATGTAATAAAACTTCTGGCAATGATGCGCATTTCTTTAGGCACGAGCTTGTTGCTAACTATTGTTTTACCGGTGACATATAGGCATAAGCAGGGCCGTAACTGCCGCGAGCTCGAAAGGGGCCCAAAATTATTTCGCAAGTTAGCATAAATTGGAGAGTTTTTTTGAAATTTAATAAATGTTTACAAAAAACTTTTGCGCTAGGCGCGATTTAGTGTGACCAAATGCATGGATTATTGGGTACTCCCCCCCCCCTCAAAAAAAGGGAAAAAATACCATCTTGTATACAAATGGGCATTTCAGCGTCGGCCATTAATATATAGAATTTCAGCCCATGCAACATGCGACTCCAAGAAGTGTGCCAGAACGATCGCGCGGCGAGAAAACCTGGGCCGAAATGGACTGTCCTTATGCTGACCGTAAACTTCGATATATATTCATAGGCCTAGCCCGTAGGTGCCAGTGATGAGCGGATAGTGCTTTTAGAGACGCCGAATCCCTCCGACAACTTAGGCCTAAGTGTCTGAGGAAAACTCCCTCCGACTCTGATGAATCTCGTCAAGTATCCGAAACATAATTAACTACAGACAGCTCAACGAAAATTCCTTGCTAGATCACTAGGTTAAGATAGCTCGTGGCCAATCATACCATTTTAACCATATATCATTAGAGTGGCAAGCATGGTACACTTGGTAATGTGTTTTACTAAAGAAATGTGATAAGACGGTTAGCCTCACTCTCCAGTCCCCAATTGCAGTGCAGATGGCTGATTTTTATGCACTTGGGAATCATTTTTGCATATTAGCCGTCATAATACAACTTTAAAAGGTGTCAACTGTCTGTGTTTAGGTTTGTAATCATAATCAATAGTGTATTCTGGTCAGACCTATCCAAAGATATCGGAGACAAAAGTTACAATTCTCCGAAAAATATCTGTAGTAAACTCCGACTGTCACAAAATCGGCAAAACTCCGCTCCGAATCCACTCCGACGCTCATCACTGGTAGGTGCCTAAATGGCTGGCGCCGAATGTTCCTGTCCTGGCAAACTGAACCCCACAAGACAAATGCCTACCCGCAAGGAAAATTTAATTG
Organism: Botryllus schlosseri; assembly: GCF_051294905.1. Lineage (NCBI taxonomy): Eukaryota > Metazoa > Chordata > Ascidiacea > Stolidobranchia > Styelidae > Botryllus > Botryllus schlosseri. Next base: position 16,233,426 of record NC_137249.1, on the reverse strand, counting down.
CCAGTGAAATACCAATTTGAAATCGTGTGTGTCTTTTAGCCTATAGTACGTGTAGGGTATTTCAATATCTTTGACAAAACAGAAAGGGGGCCACGTAATAGCGTCATGTAATGAAGTTATTATACCGCCCGAATATGTTTAATTATTATTCACGGGCCCTACAGTTTCCAAGACACCTCATTCAGCTCTACCGGGAAATCTGATTACGTGTGCAGGAAGGATAAAAAATTGATAACAACATATATGCAATTCCCGATCATATTGACCGATGCAATCATAAATTGTTGAAAATTTTCGTTTGGTTTATCACGTCATGGGAGGGGGAGGGGGGCAAGACCAATGTTTTTTTTTTGGGGGGGGGCTGACGAAGTGCTGTTACGGTCCAGGGTATAAGTGGAAAGCTTGAAAAATCGATAGGATTAGTGCGTGCGTGTAGAACCTGGAAGAATTGTTCTCCACCGTCGCATCAGTCAGTCCGTATGTTTATATTCATCTAACCAGCAAACACAACATGTAAATTGGTATGGATTGGGAGACGACGGGGGACCGGAAGGTTCATCAACACAACATCCACCTGGCCAACGTACCAGATACCAGAAGCCCCTGAACACCGACAAAAGGTTTTTGGTCTATTGGGCACCAAGCCGTTCCCGCGCTTACTCTCTTTGCATGCAAATCCAATCCATAGACAGCACATACACGTTATTTCCAAGCAGGGCTGTGGAGTCGGAGTCGGTGGAGTCGGAGTTTGGCTAATTTTCTCTTGATGGAGTCGGAGTCGTGAAAACTATAACGGGTGGAGTCGGAGTCGTGGGGAAAATACTGACTGGAGTCGGAGTCGGAGTTTGTGAAAATGACCGTGTCTTCGACTCCGACTCTAACTTCTCTATCATGAAAACAATTGCTTTCAAAGGATTTTCAATAGAATTTTCATGTACCACCAATCACTGTTATTAATAACCATACAGATCAGGTGCGGTCAACGCGTGGTTTTGTGTGGCATGCGAGGTAATTCTCGAAATTATTTATAACATCAGGTAAAATTGCAAGTCCAACCAAAATTTGGTTAGCCTGACCGCGAAATTGTATGATGACTAAAACATCAATTCATATGTATTGGCGTATCCAGGGGCCAGTCACATTTATCGCAAATCTTCGTCAGAGTTGGATCAATTGTAATTTGTAATTGTAATTAAATGTAATTAATTACATTTTTCAATGTAATTGTAATGTAATTGTAATTGAAGCATTTTTATTTTGTGTAATTGTAATTGTAATTGTAATTTGACAAAAATTTTGCTCAATTACAATTTCAATTACATTAAATTGCTATTGAGACCTGACAAGCACATATAAAATAATTGACCTATAATGCATTCTCTTCATATGTCGACAAGGAATTTGGTGGATCCATTCGCGGAAGCCCTTGACTGCGCCCTTGCGGGCGAAGTTTTTTTCTATTTTTACCGCTATGCTGGCCTAGGCTGCCATTGTATACAATTTTTAGATTACTAACCAACGGATGTATTCGCAACACGTGACTCACGATTGAATACGTCGAGAAGCGAACTGTTGAGCCGGCTAAAAGCAGCAGAATTGATATTCCCATAGCTGGCGATCCAAGCGTCGAAATTTGATATGTATGGTCCTAATCGAAAGCTAGTGTCGCACTGATTCCGCAATAAAAGTATATTTCCAGGCAATGGTACCATCCCAAAATAGTCGTGAAAGTCTGGGAATCGGCATTGTTCTGAACAATCGCTAGGCGTAATTGGTAATTCTTGTGGTCATGCTGCTGCAGCGCTCTCACTTTTCAGAACAGTCGGCCTTAAACGGCTATTTTGGAGCAGTTACATTGCCCTGACGAGATTTTATTTTGTATTTTCGGAATTAGTATATCAATAGCTTACGATAAAGAACAAATGCATCAAATTTGGACGCATGGATCGCCAGCTTTAGGACCACAAAGTTTGCTGCTTTTAGCCGGCTCTGCAGTGCGTTTGTCGGTGCATTCATCCGTGACTCACATCTTGGGCATCTATCCGTGGGTTGGCAATCTACAATACGATTTCAGATCACGATGCTGCATCGTTATTTCGTTTGGCTAACTAACCAGACCACTGGATATTTTATAACGTCTTATCTGACAAAGCACGTTTTTTTTTCACTCCTCATCCTAATTCCTACGTCCCTCGATAAAAATAATATTATTTCTTTAATTATATACTATATACCAGTGGTCGGGAACCTATGGCTGGCGAGCCATACATGGCTCTTTTGGATATAAGATATGGCTCTTTGCCAAATATTTATTTTTGTACCGAATTGATCAATATTGCAGCGACTGGTTGGTAAATCTTCATCTCGGCCAGAATAATTATTCTCGTGGCAATATAAACATGTTTTTGGGAGTCAAAGACAATGTTTTCTTCAGGTTTAGGGGCTAAAACCCCCTATTTTAAAAATCATCAAATTTTAGTTACTGTGACGCCGGCGGCCAATATCACTCGCGAATTCTATGTACCCGACTCGAAATCTTGAATTGTGCGATACGTTGATTAATCAAAGAGCATATAGCAGACATGGCGACGCCCATTTCAATACGCAGTTTTCAAATACGCATTGACTTAATTGATTCATTGATCTATGGCGCGAAATGAACGGTTGTGGATGTGACAATTACAAACTTGAATTACAAACAACGTCATAGCTATCCACGTTCTCGATTGGTAAGTAGCTCTGTGTAGTACCGGCGATAAAATGTAGGCGTGTAGCGCAACGTTATGTTACCGCCGAATACTTTGAGAATTGGGAAATCGGTACGTATTTAGATTTTCGGAATCAGTGTGACAGTCACATTCGATTAATATCAGTTATAATAATTTCTATGCTACTTACGATGGTGTTATCAATGGTGAGACTTGGCCCGTCTGTGCCTTACCTCTCGTTTCGAGCTTTATTTTCGAACAAAAAATAACAGTTTTTACAGAGAAATTATTGCGCATACGAGAAATCCCATGTAGTGAGCTCGCATTAGTACTACAATGACGTCACGACTTTTCAATTGTGACGTAACAGTTGATTGGAATGTATGGCTCTTTGGGAGTTGAGATGGAAAAAATAGGGTCAATATGGCTCTTCGGACAAAAAAGGTTCCCGACCACTGCTATATACGCAAATCCAACACGTGCATATGTTATAATACTTTTTCAACGACATACTGCACCCTATCCTTAATCCTAACCCATAGGAAATTAGGTAAATAACATTTTACATTTCCAATTACGTGAGCCATAATTACCAAGCATACAAAACACGCTTATATTACGTCACACTGACATCTCACATAGCATACTATGTACGCACATAAACGCATTTATTACCACACAATCTGAACTAGACTTGAATTGTTGTTAAATACGACGCTACGGTTGTCAAGGAGCACGGTTGAATTTATGATTATTCAATTACATGTTCAACAGCAGCAATTGTAATTGTAATTGTAATGTAATTGAAGCATGCAAGGAGTAATTGTAATTGTAATTGTAATTTGATATTTTTAGCATGAAGTAATTGTAATTGTAATGTAATTGAAACATTCATGAAAGTAATTGTAATTGTAATGTAATTGAACTGAAATAATTGTAATTGATCCAACTCTGATCTTCGTATACGACCATAAAGTAGAATATTTTGAAGCAGATTTATTTGATTTGAAATTTTCCTCCGCACTTCGCATGATTATTGTCAATAGATTTCTTGCATTCAGCATTGGAGCCCCCTTCTGAAAATGATAAATACATGTTATTTACAGAATTGGGTCTAATTATGTTCGCAATTAGGAGATAACATGTCGTCCAATATGCAGCTTCGCGTGTGCACTCGAAGCGAGATCGTCGACGACGAAACATTTGACCAAAATGATAGAGGCATGTTCACCGAAACCGACGATATTGTTGGTCCGTGGACATCGAATATTCCTGTCCTTGTAAAATGAGCCCAGTGGTAGGCTATACAGATGCGACCCCAAAAATATGTATATAAGTAGGCTAACATATTTATTGATAGAATTCAGTCATCACCTTTGAAAAATTTCGCGCTTCGTCCGACTAGGGTATGATTGCACACTGCACAGTTTCATGACATAAATTGTTATCAATTTTAGAGCGTAGTAATATATAAGTCTTGTTTGCAATGTTACCTACTTCGGTTCGCTCCTATCGGACGACTGAAAAAAGGTTATCAACATTTCAGTTGCCCGAGCAATGGTTCGTAAATCTCATGTGAACGTTTGGCCAAAAAAGTTGGCCACCCCTGATATCGATAAAATTAGACATTACTTGCAAATTACAATTCAGTTGTGTAGATGAAGAAAATCGCAATATGCATTTTCGCGATGCAGTCAAAATTGATGCAATTTTTGGAATTATACCATGATAGGTTACTGTGACAGAGAAAATGCATCGACTGGTTTTGTAAAATTGATGTAAATATAACCAGACGATGCTTCCTACTGACAAAATTAAAAATATTTGCAGTAGCTTAGCTGTTTGGGTCGAACAAATGATTAAGAAAGACTGCAAGTCCTATAGTCCTTGAATACTTGACTATAAGTAGCCTACATGTAGACTAGACATAGGCTATGGTGTATGACTGCATACTAAATTTCATTTATGATCAATGTTTATTATTAGTAAGAGTGTGTGTGCTTGTAATCAGTATAGTGTGTAATGAGAAAATTAGTAAGTTCAATCTCTGTATTATAGTTGCTGACTCATACACATGTGCAAGAGCTACACTTGGATTTTAGATCTACATTTTAATTATGCAGGATTGGATATATGTCATATTTGAATGATTCATGCGTATTAGGATATTAGAGAATCCATGTCATAACAACTTATAAAATATGAAAAAGGAAGGATATTTATCAAATCATTCTTTCATGTTCATTGTGTAGTGGATAATTCGAGCTGTGCCACAATGAAACAATTTCGCATATGCCACCGTTAATCATATGTTTGCATATGTTTAATTGTTGTATGATAGATTTCGAAGTCAATTGGTAATACTGTTGGAGTCGGAGTCGGAGTCGGTACGTTTAAAGACTCAGGAGTTGAAGTCGGAGTCGGTATATTGAAAATGTGTGGAGTCGGAGTCGGTGGTAAAATTTACCGACTTCACAGCCCTGTTTCCAAGTCACAACTCTGTAGAAATATCAGAACAGACAATATCCACATCAAGAATTAAAATCAAGCTTAGGCGATTTCATTTCGAATGCCATCGTACTCGTTCCGGTGTTTAAGCACTTAAATTCATTATCCTCGTTGTACAGGCCTTCGAATGTAAGTTTACGGCTTGCCTAGCTTGATAATTATTCCGTTCCTTGGATTAATTGGTTGGAGAGCGTTGGTGACGATCCCGGGCGAAATAGCGTAATCGTGATGCGTCCGACTTCTCATCCCCGGCCGGGTGCGACCAAAGACTCGAAAACTGGTATCCGCGGCTATCCTGCTAGAGTGCTTGGCGCTCAGCATCCACGGATAGCATGAAGAAAAAAATCAGAGTGCAGACTAAATGACGTGACTAGAGGTCGTCAAAACATCTCCATAGGACAGGCGAAAATGAATGCCGTCCCTTTCTCTCTCTCCCTTACGCACCTAGAGCTATATTAATCACCGGATTTCCGAACAAATTCCCCATTTCACTCTCAGTGCCACCCAATCACACAGTTTAGGCCAGGGGTGGGCAAGCTTTTCAGCTCGTGGGACGCATTCAACATTCGAGTCCATTCGCGGGCCGCACTATAGTAAAATCGTATTTATAAGCTTTTAAGCAAGCTTTTATGAGATTATATGAAGTAACAGCGAAGACATGGAGATAATACATATTAAAACCATTTAAATGTTGATTTGATGATAACTCACATGTTTCAGAAACATCACCGAGATTGAAAAAGCTGGCCATCCTTAATCAATTCGTCAAAATAGGGATGAAAGTAGGCTGTGCCGATTCTCAGGATGGGATGGAAATTTTAATGTAAGCAACGATCATCTTAAAGATATGTGGATTAGGGGTCTTCAAAACTGACTTTTTTTCTCAAATTGTACTGGTTACTTGATAAAATTGTTAGGTTACCTAAGTTAAGCCTATACATACCATATTTTTTCAATTCCAGCCAGTAGCCGCGTTGCTACAGGAGAACAAAATTTATTATGTAAAAATAAATTACCAAAAATTTCAAAATTTCCTGTTCACCCCATCAAATGTTAGGTTGTCTAACATAACATAACATAACATGGTCGGGTTATATTTTTGATCTGAACAAGTCACACACAATGTACAATGCGATAAGACACAATGCGATGTCATGAACAGATAGGAGGATGTCGAACGACACGCATCAGTAGCGATCCTTTACTCTAACATCCACCTCGGCCTAGAGTGCCCGATGTCTCGGTTCTTTTTTCGATGTTGATCTCTTTGAAGCCGCTATAGAAACGATGTTCACCAAATTTGGCTCAATTCCAACCAGTGGAAGCGGAGTTATTGCCGTCGAAAAATTTGGATATAAGTAAAATAGTATTTACCAGGGCTGTAATGAGTCGAGTCATGACTCTGTCCGACTCGAGTCACAATTTTCTGATGACTCGAGTCATTTGCTTAACATACGGAGATGACTCGATTCGACTTGAGTCAATCTGTGTGTTGACTCGACTTGGACTCGAGTCATTGCGCATGACTCGAGCCAAGTCATATGACTCGAGGCGCATCCGGCCAAGACCGACATTTCATTGTAATTTCGAGGAATGATAAAGTGACCACGCAGTTGGGATTTCGTCTATTGGTACTGGTACTTAAAAATGTGACCAGAAACTGCCAAAAGGGTGGAAAATTACTATATTATAAATGCGAACCATTCGATACCACCAAACAGAGCAAACATGGAATGATTACTTCATGAAAGTAATCGATTGCGATTACGATTACTTCTGAATGACACGATTACGATTACAGCAAAATCAGGAAGTAGTCGATTACGATTACATTGGAAAAGTAATCACGATTACTCACGATTACATTTATTTTGCTTCTTGGAAGTTATATTGGAAGACAATATATGGATTGCGCTGAAGAGGCCTGATGAGATAACAGTCCTTTAAAAAAGATGCGTCATTTTCTTGTTACGTCATAATGTACCAATTGCCCATTTTTATAAAGGATCATTTATCGCACTCAACGATTTACATTCTTGCCAGCAGTGGTGGCTTTTGGGGTGGGCGAGGTGGGCGGTCGCCCGCCCCCCCCCCTGGTCGAAAGGGCCCCCCTATTTGGATTTTGCGCTTTTTTCAAGGAGAATGACGAATAAACATGGAAATCCGTGCACCAAGCAAGAATATGATTCCGTACAGATGTGTCAACCATCATCAAATTACTGCATTTGTTAGAAAAGTCCCGTATCCCGATAATCATCACGTCTCTGCATGCGGTAGAATTACTTAGTTTTGATGTAGTCTATCCTTGCACACATGCAAAATAGACATGGCCGAATCCAGCACCTGGGAAAACCTTCGTGGTGGTGAAAGATCGATAATAATAACCGATGCGAAAGGGGGTCTGGGGGGCGGAGCCACCCAGAAGTTACGGATGGATACTTATAGGGGCCCCCCTCCCGGTAAGTCTCGCCCAGCCCCCCCCCCGTTCGTAGGGCCACCACTGCTTGCCAGATCCATGAATGGCGCACCCCAAATTTCCCAATAGGGAGGGGAACGAGCACGAAGGGTACTCAAAAGTATTTCGTAAACCAACATAACTTAAAGAGTATTTTCGAGAGATTTAATTAAGTTGAAAATTCTGTCTAGATAGCTTGATTTTGAAATGCATACGTCTCCCCTTCAAGAAAGATAGCATACATAATTTATAGTAGGGTAGCATTTAAATCAAATAGTTGTTTAAAACACTCTGTTTGAAACATATTTTAAACAGTGTTTTAAACAAAGGCATTCAAAAAACCTAAATTGTGTTTTTTAAGTTGTAAAATTATGCCATAATTGTGTAAATACTTTCCAAAAAACATTTTGTATGAGCCTACGGACAATTACCACCCGATTTAGCCGACGTACATTGATATGGGATGGTTGTAACCCTCAAAATAGTCTGTTCAACAGTTATACTACAGATATTTCGTCAAAGGAACTATATTTACCCTATATATTTTCAATTGTCAATGTCAATCCACTATGACGTCCCAAATGAATAACGTGACGTTATGGCTTAAAAAACATGCTTTAAACAAGGGCCTTGTTTCATACATGTTTGCTTTAAATTGCTTTTTGTTTTAAATGCAACCCTAATTAATAGTAATTTTAGGCATTTAGGTTCCAGACCAAAAGACATATGCAGTTTCGACCAACACGCGACTTAACGAAGTGTGCTACTAAAGAAAGAACTAGGCCGAAACTTATGGTATGTGTCCATTGTCAATAGCCGCGCTGGGTGGGCGTGACTAATAGTCCGATCCTTCCAATCTGAGCCCACTATGCAGATGCCACCCTGGCACGCACAGAGCATTAAAGACATGAAAATTTGTGTGTGCGTCTCACAAAAGTTTTTCTTTCAGTCTGCTACGTTCGGCGTACAACAATATCTTTTGATTATGTAAGAGACCGGGGATCACGAATTAACAACTAAAGCAGAGGTCTCAAACTCAAATGTGCTCGCGGGCCAGTTTTCCAGTTTTGACGACGCCGCGGGCCGCAGCATTTATAGGGGTATTCTATGTCTTTCCAAGTAGGCCTTATTTGGCGGGAATTAATTGTTATATTGAAAGTGAGCCGATCCAGCAGACTGACAGTAAACACTCATCGTTAAAATGTGATTTACTCTTGTATCAATTTAGGCCTTGCACGAAAAGAATCATCACATTTATAACTATTTGAATAGAATTGTTGTTGTACTTGATATATAATAATGATAAGATATAGACACCATATGAGCGGACAAATGCATGATGCCATCACAAAAGCTCTCGGGTTATAATGTTTCAGCTACTATGAATATTTTGAATTGAACAGATGTATAAAAGGGACTGATCTGATATCGAAACATTTCTAAGTTGAGCATTGTAATGCCATCCATGATTCGAGAATACTTCTGATAAGTAGGCTATTAATCTCATGGCCGAATATCTTCAAATATAGGAGCAGAAAAAATATAAATATAATATAAATATATCAATGAATATGTGTCCTAGTGATTGAAATGTCGGAACGCCGAACGGCCCATTGCTGTTACATCGTTAGGGCGTACCACTGCGGTACTCGGTACCTTTAAGTGGCCTTAATAACATGGTTTAGCAACCAAACATGTAACTAACAGATCGCCATAACTACTTGCTTAGTTAGCGATCCAACTGCGACCTTCTGATCTATTACTATTCCCCTGATACGCGATTAGTTTGCCGCGTCAATGGTTCTAATAAATTCACGGCATTGCGAGTCACTCCAAGTCCACTCGAGTCATTTTCATTTTGCTGTCGAGTTAGCCCGAGTCTGAGTAATTCTAAGAAAGGTTGCGTCCAAGTTCAACTCACAAACTTCAGTCGCGAATCGTCTAAGGGTCAGGGTTTGTCATCATGAATTGGCAATGTGGCGAAATAGTGAATCTTCCACTGCATGGTAGCGTTTGCAATTGATGTGATAGTGAAGTTTGATGAATAGTTCAAGGCTTTTGGAGCAATTTAAGAGGGAATTTTCTTTTTATTACCTGGAAAGATACATGTGACACTTACATATTTTCAAATTAATAAAAATCTAAAATGTCGTCGCGGGCCGCACAAAATGCTCTGGCGGGCCGCATGCGGCCCGTGGGCCGCGTGTTTGAGACCTCTGCATTAAAGTAATTATAACAAGATACCATACATTATAATTATGAATTTAGCGCCCCCAGCTCTACCTACAGGTAAATCTCACCATCGGGTGCTGAGAGATGATTAAAAATTAATAGTAATATAATGCAATTACCAATATTATTGACGAAATTCAGTCTTCAACTTTAAAATACCACCCTATGGGGGCCAAAGACCAACGTTTGGACTGGGGGACGAATTGCTGTTTTGGTACTGATTCCATAGCTACAACCCACGCTAACATGGTATATAAGCCCATGGCTATGGCGGCGGGGCCCAATGTTGAGTAAAAATTGTGAAATAACGATTGGCGCCCGTTTCAAGTAGAGTCATATGAGAATAATATGCAGAGAACATAAAATTCTGTCTTCAACTTGTTGCAGATAATGTACTGCAAGCTGCCGTTACGAGAAACGAAAAAAAAACCGGCTCGGTTATGATATATAACGTAGGGATGGTGTGAACCCCTAAAAGGTTCAGGCTCGTGTGAACGCGAACCTTTTTAAAAGGTTCTGTGTGAACACGAACGTGAACCTCATGACGTCACGTGACGTCATATTGCTAATTCTAACCCTATCTTTCAATGAAGTGATAGCCTATATTAATGTACACCAGACATGGGGTGATTACTTTATGAATGTAATCGATTGCGATTACGATTACTTCGGAATCACGCGATTACGATTACGATTACGATTACAGCAAAATCAGGAAGTAGTCGATTACGATTGCGATTACATTGAAAAAGTAATCACGATTACTCACGATTACATTTGTTTTGCTTAGGACTATACTCTTAAATGATGTATGGGAAGACAATACAAGGATTGCGATGAAAAGGCTTAATGAGATATCAACTTTCTGCATCATGCGTCATTTGCTTATTACGTCATAATATATCAATTGCCCAACTTTATAGTGGATGATTTATCGCATCCAACGATTTGCATTATTGCCAGGTCTTTACCTGCCGCGCCCCAAATTCCTTAATAGAGTGGGGAGCGTGCTCGAAGGGGACTCAAAAGTATTTCGTAAACCAACATATATTATAGAGCATTTTCGAGAATTTAATTAATTCTTGTAAATGTTTTTCGAGCTTTCGAGTGAAGAAATCCAACTGAACATGGATAATCGACGGGAGTACGAGGTAACCCGTCGGTCGTCGCAATAATCAGTACACACTACACAAGAAGTAGCTTTTCGTTTCAAAACAGTTGGTGACCCCTGCTCCAGTAGATAGCTGGGTTTGAAATGCATACCTCTTCCCCTCAAGAAAAAACATACAAAGGCTATATTTTATGGGAACATGCATTTCGTAGCCGGTCATTACCGCGCCACGATCCCACAACATACCAAAACACATATGCAGTTTCGGCCAACACGCAACTCCACGGGATGTGATACCAAAGAAATACCTTGGCCGAAACTTAGGGTATTCGTCCATTGTCAATAGCCGCGCTGAGTGGGCGGGACTTATAACTCCTGTCCTTCCAATCTGGGCCCACAATACAAATGTCACCCGGCGCATCCACATAAGAATAAAGCCATGACAATTTGTGTGTGCGTCTCACAAAAGATATTCTTTTAGTCTGCTACGTTTGGCCGAGTACAATATCTTGTGATTATACAACGGACTGGAGGTCGCGAATTAACAACATACAGTAATTATAACAACATACTAGATCAGGGGTTCTCAAAGGGTGGGCCATGGCCCACTAGTGGGCCACAGGAGTAATTTGGTTGGGCCACAGAGCTATTTCGGAAATTGTAGAATTCGCGAAGGTTTGGATGCATTTTTTTTTGTTCATATTAAAAAAATATATTGATGTTATCGAATTATACGTATGCTACATGAAGCTTTTCATCCGACTCTGATGAGACTTATTGGCACGTATGGAGTCACGAATGTACAAGTCGAAATGGGAGGGGATACGGCGATTATATAATAACTGAAAGTTAATGCTGAAATATCCAAGTATTCCGGCAGGGCCATAATGGATTCAGGAGTTGGCACAGCACATTAATCTTCGGAGTCGGTCTAGAAATGTCCGGCCTTGAAATCATTATACATAATGTAAGAGTCACATGAATTGGTGATATTATTGGAATTAATGTTATCACATCGCAACTTCAAAGAGTACAAGACATATACTAGGTAGGCCTATACATTTTACTACTAGCATATTCAAAAAATGTCTCCATCTTCTCTGTTGTATCCCATTCATCAAACAATTGTTTGAAGCGGGCCCAGAATGGGTATAGTATTCCCCACCAAAGTGGAATTAAACCCCCAATCACACAGTGAATGCGGGGATTGGATCATTGGGTTTCGCGACTTGAGTCGAACAGAGGATGCCCCAGCAAACACAAAACCGTAAAAGGATCATCCGGGATCATCTCGATTAGGTTCTGATTTTCTAAGTGTCGAGGGAATGTCTAAAATACGTAGTAGGATGGTCTTGTGGTTATATTCAATCAGAATAAATTCATACTCGGTGTTGTTCCATCTCATGCATTAGGCTTCGTTATATCCGGTAGTTAACCTAATAATGCAAATTTTCTATCTCTCGCGGGTACGACTAAAATACGTAGAAAGGATGACTTTGTCGGTACATTCAATCACGATGAATTCTATCCGGTTTTGTTCGATCTCATGCGGTAGCTTCGTTCTATCCGTTAGAAAACAATGTTCTCCCTTCGTTTTATTGCGTGAGGATGTCACCGGTGTTGTATATTCGTGTTGTTGCTCTAAGGTCGAATAGTTTTGTTTTCCTCTGATATATATGATCTTCATTATATATATATTCGCTCTTTCGGTAATCTCGCATGTTCAACGAGTATGGTTAATAGTTTTATTCAGAGAATAACTAAATAAGTGATATGTTGTACGTTTAGGAATATGATTATCGATGCGTGACTTCTAGAATATTTCGGCGATTCAAATTTTACGTCATCGCGCCATACAAAGATTTGAAGCGCAACAGGTCGCAGCCAGGCATAGTTCGCTCTTTCTGTATGGTAAATGCCGTAAATATATAGGAATTGTGACTGACTGAGGTAGCGGGTTAAAGGTATATATGCAGTAGCATATAGCTTATGGGGTATTTCGAATTGCCTGTAGTATATGACGCCTAGAGCTGTTTGACTTTCTGCAAAACAGGTGTAGACAACTATAGAAAAGTTTCAGCTTTTCCAGGTTAGAATTAGAGCTAAACCGTTTTTCCGAATTAGATTACAATTATATTGCTGGCATTTCGCTCTAATTTAGTGAAATTAGACCACTATAATTCGCTTCAAACATCTGAATTACCGGTACCTATACCTACGGTATATCATAATATTTATGCTTGAATTTTCTAGGTATATAAGTCATATAGATACATTCCTGTAGAACACTGATTCATGATTTTATAAAAGTTGGTGCAAGAATGGACATTTTCAACTTGATGTTGATTAATGGAGCAAAATTTGATATTTGAGTGCAATTATACCTCGAATCCAGTGACAAGATTATTAATCGTTGAAACCAAACGCAGCTTGATTATGTTGGCCCAGAGAATTTGGCTAGCCAGACCATATTGATGGAATATGGTCACAGTAAGATAATATTTTGGGATATTTTACATGAACTTTCCAACATTTGATTTGATATGTCCACTAAAACAGTTGTTATTCTGCTTTCGAATAAGACCTTAATTGCTGGTTTCAATGGTAACTGTGTTTGTCAAAGGCTGCAAAGGTAATTTCTTTTCCTTGTTAGATGTTTATTTGTTTGTTTGTGGTGTTCATGGTGGTGGTTCGACTACACTGGTCATTTTACACCAGGCCGGTTCTTATTATTATTATTCCGTATCTGCCCGATTACCAGTGAACTCGGCACTTAGTGAATTCGGCCGCACAAACTCGGCACTTGGTGAATTCGGCCGTGGTAGATCTCGTAGCGGTACCGGTCACCATGATTGGTTACTGGAATGTTTGCCGGTGAACTTGGCACTTTGAGTGGTTGTCAATGTTGTACGGCGGTCAGGGCATGCGTAGATCACACAGTCACGGCGTGATTAGATCACAGATTGCGTAATTGCGGGAAATAACGTGATGCTCTTCACTTGGTGAACTCGGCCCTTGGAGGAATTGGCACTAGAACACCTTCGCATTAGAAATGCATTTAGTATGAATGAACAGTATCAAAAAGGAAATTTAAACGTGTCGTGGCTCGTGGTAGATCTCGTAATCTTGGGATCCTTCAACCGTGTTATCGAGACACCCTAATCCCAGAGTGGAATCGTCTCTCCAAAGGCAAAAAATAATTTATTTTGACGTGATCATGCGAAACATTTGTTGATGAGGAACACTGGCTTGTCGTGATCGATAAACGAAGAAGCGCCGCTTGATGTTCCACAGTTTTGATCTCACATACAACGCCAAGATCCATCTTCTCAAAACTTACACGACACAGGCCCGTGACTCACGCCATCGATTCCAAGCAGACCGCGCGTGGTCGGTATATGAGCGCTGTGTTATTTCCCGTGGCTACGCAATCCGTGATCTAATCACGCCGTGACTGCGCGATCTACGGATGCCCTGACCTCCTTACAAGATTGACGAATCACTTGATAATACTATTATTAGTTTGATAATTCATATTAATAGCTGTAAATACACTTCATTTCAAAATTTCCCGAGGGCCGAATTCACCAAGTGCCGAGTTTGTGCGGCCGAATTCAACAAGTGACGGGTGCATCGGCAACCATCTGCCCACTTACAGCACGGCCCACTCCTAGGCTTTTTAAGACATGGCTATGCGAATCAGATGGCGAGGAGGAGCCTAGATAAACGGCCAACACTTCGGTAGGAATTATGGAGTCGACGTGTCACGCTCGAACCCGCAATTCATTGGTGTTTAGCTATAATAGAACGTACCACTACGTTTCCTCGCCATACCTTGTAAAATGAGACCGTAGCATTTGGCATTTCGTGTGGCAATTGACTTTTGTGTGGAAAATTGTGTTCGTTTTAGAACTTATCCGAAACTTTTATTCCGCCATAGATTGTATATGATAAAACAATATCGGAATTGATCCTAGAAGAATTCCAAAGCAACTCACCACAAAGGAGGATTTAAAGAAGTTTGATGGAAAATTGAATGAAAGCAAAAGCCTTTGCAAGAGATGTGGTATGTTGAATCTGTTTTGGTATTTTTAATAGGCCTACTTTGTTGTGCCGATAGCAGACAGTATATATAAACGTAAGATGTGGAAGCTATCAAGGTGTTTTTAGAAATTCAGTCAGTCAAAGTGGACGATCGTATTGCTTGGATTATATTTAGGCTTATTTTAGCATCTTTGAGATGCAACTCTAAACGTGGACGGTCATGAACAGTAGGGCTCTTCAAAAATGACTTTTTTTCTCAAATCGTACTGGCTACTTGATAAAATTGTTAGGTTACCTAATTTAAGCCTACAAACAAAATATGGTTCAAATCCAGCCAGTATCCGCTTTGCTACAAGAGAAGAAAGTTCCTATTTATTATATAAAAATGAATAATAAAAAATTTGAAGATTTTCTGTTAACCCCATGAAAGTGTTAGGCTGTCTATAGAAACGATGCTCACCAAATTTGGTTCAATTCCAACCAGTGGAAGCGGAGTTATTGCTGTCGAAAAATTTGGATTTTAATAAAATAGTACTTACGGTGAGTACAACTTTAATAAGTAAACAAAGAATCGGTCACCGTAAATACTATTTTATTCAAATCCAAATTTTTCGACGGCAATATCTCCGCTTCCACTGGTTGGAATTGAACCAAATTTGGTGAGCATCGTTTCTATAGACAGCCTAACACTTTCATGGGGTGAACAGAAAATTTTCAAATTTTTATTACCTATTTATTTTTATATAATAAATAGAAACTTTCTTCTCCTGTAGCAAAGCGGTTACTGGCTGGAATTGAACCAAATTTTGTGTTTAGGCTTAAATTAGGTAACCTAACAATATTATCAAGTAGCCAGAACGATTTGAGAAAAAAAGCCATATTTTAAGAGCCCTAATGTCCATGTGAGAGAAACGTTTTAGGGTAGGCCTACTCATATGTCTCGCAGCGTTCTCTACATAATTGTCAATTGCGATACAAACTGTTTGCTTGTATTGGTAAAGCCATCCAACTTCGAATTGTAAAATGTTGGGAGTCTTGATATCAAATTTTTGAAAGGTGCACTTTGAGAAGATTTCGGAATCTGTCAAATTATACAAAAATTTAGCAAATTCTTTGACATATTTCATCTATTTGGGACTCGATCAACGTAAAAGAATTGGTAATCATTTTATACAATGTATTGTATTTGTAGTTGAAGTATAGTAATAATTCTTATGGTTACCGCACTTGTAACGATTCACGGCCATAACTGGAATAATTAGAATGATGTAACTTTCAAATTGTCATGCATTTTGCAACAACTTTGTTCTCAATTTTCAAGGTGCTGACCATTCGAGGAAGAATCACCCACCGGGAATTCGCGATCCGTAAACGCGGCCGACTGTTTCTCTCCTCAAGCGGAAGCGACAGAGAAGAGGAACGAAGAGAAAAAAGGAGCAGAAATAGCAAGAGTATGACAAGTCGCGTCCGTTCGCTTTAATGCGTATTTCCATCCTCGAAGTAGTAGGTGGGAAAACTAATGGGCGTTTGGTTAGGGCTTATATAAGGTTGACTCCAGCGCTGTATTTGCTAAATGTTGCTATGAAATAGGGGTGGTGTCATTTGGTATCAATATTAACTATTGAAAGACCATTTGTTAGTGGTCATGGATTTGTTCGGCCAGTATGCAGTAATTTCTGATGGTCACTTCCCGGGCTTCTGTTCTCTAACCCCTCATGATTGTTATTCTGCTTCTAGTAAGACTGTCGATTCTAATGTTTTATCGTATCATTTGTCGGAGGTTTCGCTCGCTTTATTTACAACGTTTTGCTCTCTGCTAGGTCAATTACTGGCTGAGTATCACTACAGCCTAAGAAACTGCACTAATTCTCATTTTAATGTCTTGCTGGTTATCTTGCTGTCAATTCTAATAATTTATTAATGTCTATACCAGTGCCGCCACTCAAATGTTTTGTTCTCTGTACACAATATTGTTAGGTCTTCAGCTTTCCAGGCAGAGTATCATTCCACTTTCTAGACTTGAGTATATATCTCTCCAACTAGCTGCCAAATAACTGATTCATTTGGATTGTTGAATTGATCATTTTGGACAGAATGTGAAGAAATTTTAGTCAAGAATTCTTTTTGTGTTAGTGGCTGTTTTCAAAGAGTGCTGAAGTAGTCATCGTTGATCTTGATAATCAAGTAGAAGTGACGATTGAAGTCAGTTCTCTAGTCATATAATATTAAAAAATATAATAATAAAACTTGAAAACTTGAGTGGAAATAGTTCAGAATCGAATCCATTTTAGTAAGTATGGGCGAAAAAAATGTAGGAGTTATTCGTTAGTCGCTACCTCTGCCATTTTCGCAGTACGAATGTCTTAGCTATTAATCATCATTTTCATTTTATTTCTGCAGGGTGTTGAAAAAAAAAGGCCGCTTGCTGGTTATTTAACTGGCTCATCAGAAGATGAAACCTGATGATAAGGACTGTTTTCACTTTCTTTCTAAAGACATTCGTTCGTTTGTTCGTTTTATTTTTTACAACGGCATTATTGCCAATTCGTTTGAAATTAAATTATCACAAATGTGATTAATATGTAGTAAATAATGTGGTGTGTGTACGCAGCCGTGATCAGGTTAAGCCCATAGTGGTAGAAAACAGGTTATTATATCAGGATCTTCTTCTTCTAACGTAGGATCTACATTCTACTCACCATGTTTAAAGGCTGTAGCATCTGCATAATATTTACATTATTGAAGGACATGGAAAAGACGTTGAATTGAGTCGACACAAAATCCCCCTTTCTACGACCTGCCGAGATCTAATATCTACTATATCGGCTCGGCTTTTCTACATCTTTGGTCTGTACTGTGTTTGCTGGGTGTACACAAGAGTTATACGATATTGCAGGGCCGTAACTTTCGCACCCCTAACCCACAATTGGGAGAGCTCAAAGTTGCTAATAATAATTTCGTTGGTTGTCTGTTGGAGATTTATTTACCTTGAAATTTTTCGTCGCGCTTCGTGCGAATTCATGTTTCCTCAGATCGACATTTAAATATAAACAGTCATGAAAAAGATGCGTATATTTTTGAGAAATAGCCATATCGGCGGCGATTAGCCTACCACACATTGAAGTGCACCATGACTTTATAAGAGGTGGGCCACAGAACATTTTCAAACCTGAAAATGGGCCACAGACAAAAAATGGCTGAGAGCCCCTGTACTAGATGCTATGAATATGAATTACGTGCCCCAGCTTTACGGGTAAATCTGACACTCGGGGCTCAGAGAGGTTATAAATGAATAGTAATATAATGCAATTACCAATATTATTGACGAAATTCACTTTTGAAAATTGACGAACGGTTGGACAGTGGATTGGGGGGAATTGCTGTTTTGGCTGAATTGCTGATTCTAGCTACAACCCACGCTAACATGTCAGGCTATATAAGCGGATGGTTATGGCGGCAGGTCCAAATGCTAAGTAACGAACTGTGAAATAACGATTGACGCCCGTTTCAAGTGGTTAACATAAAATTTCTGCCTTCAACTTAATACGTATACACCCAGCAAACACAGTACAGACCAAAGATGTAGAAAAGCCGAGCCGATATAGTAGATATTAGATCTCGGCAGGTCGTAGAAAGGGGGATTTTGTGTCGACTCAATTCAACGTCTTTTCCATGTCCTTCAATAATGTAAATATTATGCAGATGCTACAGCCTTTAAACATGGTGAGTAGAATGTAGATCCTACGTTAGAAGAAGATCCTCCTGATATAATAACCTGTTTTCTACCACTATGGGCTTAACCTGATCACGGCTGCGTACACACACCACATTATTTACTACATATTAATCACATTTGTGATAATTTAATTTCAAACGAATTGGCAATAATGCCATTGTAAAAAATAAAACGAACAAACGAACGAATGTCTTTAGAAAGAAAGTGAAAACAGTCCTTATCATCAGGTTTCATCTTCTGATGAGCCAGTTAAATAACCAGCATGCGGCCTTTTTTCTCAACACCCTGCAGAAATAAAATGAAAATGATGATTAATAGCTAAGACATTCGTACTGCGAAAATGGCAGAGGTAGCGACTAACGAATGACTCCTACATTTTTTTCGCCCATACTTACTAAAATGGATTCGATTCTGAACTATTTCCACTCAAGTTTTCAAGTTTTATTATTATATTTTTTAATATTATATGACTAGAGAACTGACTTCAATCGTCACTTCTACTTGATTATCAAGATCAACGATGACTACTTCAGCACTCTTTGAAAACAGCCACTAACACAAAAAGAATTCTTGACTAAAATTTCTTCACATTCTGTCCAAAATGATCAATTCAACAATCCAAATGAATCAGTTATTTGGCAGCTAGTTGGAGAGATATATACTCAAGTCTAGAAAGTGGAATGATACTCTGCCTGGAAAGCTGAAGACCTAACAATATTGTGTACAGAGAAAACATTTGAGTGGCGGCACTGGTATAGACATTAATAAATTATTAGAATTGACAGCAAGATAACCAGCAAGACATTAAAATGAGAATTAGTGCAGTTTCTTAGGCTGTAGTGATACTCAGCCAGTAATTGACCTAGCAGCGAGCAAAACGTTGTAAATAAAGCGAGCGAAACCTCCGACAAATGATACGATAAAACATTAGAATCGACAGTCTTACTAGAAGCAGAATAACAATCATGAGGGGTTAGAGAACAGAAGCCCGGGAAGTGACCATCAGAAATTACTGCATACTGGCCGAACAAATCCATGACCACTAACAAATGGTCTTTCAATAGTCAATATTGATACCAAATGACACCACCCCTATTTCATAGCAACATTAAGCAAATACAGCGCTGGAGTCAACCTTATATAAGCCCTAACCAAACGCCCATTAGTTTTCCCACCTACTACTTCGCGGATGGAAATACGCATTAAAGCGAACGGACGCGACTTGTCACACTCTTGCTATTTCTGCTCCTTTTTTCTCTTCGTTCCTCTTCTCTGTCGCTTCCGCTTGAGGAGAGAAACAGTCGGCCGCGTTTACGGATCGTGAATTCCCGGTGGGTGATTCTTCCTCGAATGGTCAGCACCTTGAAAATTGAGAACAATGTGGTTGCAAAATGCATGACAATTTGAAAGTTACATCATTCTAATTATTCCAGTTATGGCCGTGAATCGTTACAAGTGCGGTAACCATAAGAATTATTACTATACTTCAACTACAAATACAATACATTGTATAAAATGATTATCAATTCTTTTACGTTGATCGAGTCCCAAATAGATGAAATATGTCAAAGAATTTGCTAAATTTTTGTATAATTTGACAGATTCCGAAATCTTCTCAAAGTGCACCTTTCAAAAATTTGATATCAAGACTCCCAACATTTTACAATTCGAAGTTGGATGGCTTTACCAATACAAGCAAACAGTTTGTATCGCAATTGACAATTATGTAGAGAACGCTGCGAGACATATGAGTAGGCCTACCCTAAAACGTTTCTCTCACATGGACATTAGGGCTCTTAAAATATGACTTTTTTTCTCAAATCGTTCTGGCTACTTGATAATATTGTTAGGTTACCTAATTTAAGCCTAAACACAAAATTTGGTTCAATTCCAGCCAGTAACCGCTTTGCTACAGGAGAAGAAAGTTTCTATTTATTATATAAAAATAAATAGGTAATAAAAATTTGAAAATTTTCTGTTCACCCCATGAAAGTGTTAGGCTGTCTATAGAAACGATGTTCACCAAATTTGGTTCAATTCCAACCAGTGGAAGCGGAGATATTGCCGTCGAAAAATTTGGATTTGAATAAAATAGTATTTACGGTGACCGATTCTTTGTTTACTTATTAAAGTTGTGCTCACCGTAAGTACTATTTTATTAAAATCCAAATTTGTCGACAGCAGTAACTCCGCTTCCACTGGTTGGAATTGAACCAAATTTGGTGAGCATCGTTTCTGTAGACAGCCTAACACTTTCATAGGGTTAACAGAAAATCTTCAAATTTTTTATTATTCATTTTTATATAATAAATAGGAACTTTCTTCTCTTGTAGCAAAGCGGATACTGGCTGGATTTGAACCATATTTTGTTTGTAGGATTAAATTAGGTAACCTAACAATTTTATCAAGTAGCCAGTACGATTTGAGAAAAAAAGTCATTTTTGAAGAGCCCTACTGTTCATGACCGTCCACGTTTAGAGTTGCATCTCAAAGATGCTAAAATAAGCCTAAATATAATCCAAGCAATACGATCGTCCACTTTGACTGACTGAATTTCTAAAAACACCTTAATAGCTTCCACATCTTACGTTTATATATACTGTCTGCTATCGGTACAACAAAGTAGGCCTATTTAAAAATACCAAAACAGATTCAACATACCACATCTCTTGCAAAGGCTTTTGCTTTCATTCAATTTTCCATCAAACTTCTTTAAATCCTCCTTTGTGGTGAGTTGCTTTGGAATTCTTCTAGGATCAATTCCGATATTGTTTTATCATATACAATCTATGGCGGAATAAAAGTTTCGGATAAGTTCTAAAACGAACACAATTTTCCACACAAAAGTCAATTGCCACACGAAATGCCAAATGCTACGGTCTCATTTTACAAGGTATGGCGAGGAAACGTAGTGGTACGTTCCATTATAGCTAAACACCAATGAATTGCGGGTTCGAGCGTGACACGTCGACTCCATAATTCCTACCGAAGTGTTGGCCGTTTATCTAGGCTCCTCCTCGCCATCTGATTCGCATAGCCATGTCTTAAAAAGCCTAGGAGTGGGCCGTGCTGTAAGTGGGCAGATGGTTGCCGATGCACCCGGCACTTGGTGAATTCGGCCGCACAAACTCGGCACTTGGTGAATTCGGCCCTCGGGAAATTTTGAAATGAAGTGTATTTACAGCTATTAATATGAATTATCAAACTAATAATAGTATTATCAAGTGATTCGTCAATCTTGTAAGGAGGTCAGGGCATCCGTAGATCGCGCAGTCACGGCGTGATTAGATCACGGATTGCGTAGCCACGGGAAATAACACAGCGCTCATATACCGACCACGCGCGGTCTGCTTGGAATCGATGGCGTGAGTCACGGGCCTGTGTCGTGTAAGTTTGAGTTTTTTTTTTGGCGTTGTATGTGAGATCAAAACTGTGGAACATCAAGCGGCGCTTCTTCGTTTATCGATCACGACAAGCCAGTGTTCCTCATCAACAAATGTTTCGCATGATCACGTCAAAATAAATTATTTTTTGCCTTTGGAGAGACGATTCCACTCTGGGATTAGGGTGTCTAGATAACACGGTTGAAGGATCCCAAGATTACGAGATCTACCACGAGCCACGACACGTTTAAATTTCCTTTTTGATACTGTTCATTCATACTAAATGCATTTCTAATGCGAAGGTGTTCTAGTGCCAATTCCTCCAAGGGCCGAGTTCACCAAGTGAAGAGCGTCGCGTTATTTCCCGCAATTACGCAATCTGTGATCTAATCACGCCGTGACTGTGTGATCTACGCATGCCCTGACCGCCGTACAACATTGACAACCACTCAAAGTGCCAAGTTCACCGGCAAACATTCCAGTAACCAATCATGGTGACCGGTACCGCTACGAGATCTACCACGGCCGAATTCACCAAGTGCCGAGTTTGTGCGGCCGAATTCACCAAGTGCCGAGTTCACTGGTAATCGGGCAGATACGGAATAATAATAATAAGAACCGGCCTGGTGTAAAATGACCAGTGTAGTCGAACCACCACCATGAACACCACAAACAAACAAATAAACATCTAACAAGGAAAAGAAATTACCTTTGCAGCCTTTGACAAACACAGTTACCATTGAAACCAGCAATTAAGGTCTTATTCGAAAGCAGAATAACAACTGTTTTAGTGGACATATCAAATCAAATGTTGGAAAGTTCATGTAAAATAGCTCAAAATATTATCTTACTGTGACCATATTCCATCAATATGGTCTGGCTAGCCAAATTCTCTGGCCAACATAATCAAGCTGCGTTTGGTTTCAACGATTAATAATCTTGTCACTGGATTCGAGGTATAATTGCACTCAAATATCAAATTTTGCTTAATTAATCAACATCAAGTTGAAAATTTCCATTCTTGCACCAACTTTTATAAAATCATGAATCAGTGTTCTACAGGAATGTATCTATATGACTTATATACCTAGAAAATTCAAGCATAAATATTATGATATACCGTAGGTATAGGTACCGGTAATTCAGATGTTTGAAGCGAATTATAGTGGTCTAATTTCACTAAATTAGAGCGAAATGCCAGCAATATAATTGTAATCTAATTCGGAAAAACGGTTTAGCTCTAATTCTAACCTGGAAAAGCTGAAACTTTTCTATAGTTGTCTACACCTGTTTTGCAGAAAGTCAAACAGCTCTAGGCGTCATATACTACAGGCAATTCGAAATACCCCATAAGCTATATGCTACTGCATATATACCTTTAACCCGCTACCTCAGTCAGTCACAATTCCTATATATTTACGGCATTTACCATACAGAAAGAGCGAACTATGCCTGGCTGCGACCTGCTGCGCTTCAAATCTTTGTATGGCGCGATGACGTAAAATTTGAATCGCCGAAATATTCTAGAAGTCACGCATCGATAATCATATTCCTAAACGTACAACATATCACTTATTTAGTTATTCTCTGAATAAAACTATTAACCATACTCGTTGACCATGCGAGATTACCGAAAGAGCGAATATATATATAATGAAGATCATATATATCAGAGGAAAACAAAACTATTCGACCTTAGAGCAACAACACGAATATACAACACCGGTGACATCCTCACGCAATAAAACGAAGGGAGAACATTGTTTTCTAATGGATAGAACGAAGCTACCGCATGAGATCGAACAAAACCGGATAGAATTCATCGTGATTGAATGTACCGACAAAGTCATCCTTTCTACGTATTTTAGTCGTACCCGCGAGAGATAGAAAATTTGCATTATTAGGTTAACTACCGGATATAACGAAGCCTAATGCATGAGATGGAACAACACCGAGTATGAATTTATTCTGATTGAATATAACCACAAGACCATCCTACTACGTATTTTAGACATTCCCTCGACACTTAGAAAATCAGAACCTAATCGAGATGATCCCGGATGATCCTTTTACGGTTTTGTGTTTGCTGGGCAGCGAGCTGCTGTTACGAGAAACGGCTAAGCACGGCTCGGTTATGATATATATCAGCAGCTGTTTATTTGTAATGCTTCGTTGTGGAAACTGCAATGTCTTATTCGACGAGTACAAAATTCCGAATCTTCGTCAGGTGCGCGTGCGTACGTAGGCCTCCTGCTCGCCAAGCATCAATGATAAACTGCGTTTAACTAAGCACAACCAAACATTAATACATAAGTTACTATTTGAAACTATAGGCGGAGTGGTGATCAATATCCTGCTGCTTCAAGTAGCGGCTTCTGTAGTGTATTGATAACCTGATATACACCACGGGAGGTGTTCTTACAATCACACTACAATGTCCATCGCATGTCTGTTTACTATGTGTGGATACTTGTTACGCAATGACGAGCGGAGCTAATACTTCTGACGTAATAATGAGTCAGTGGCGTTTGAAAACAGACGTTTGTGCTAACGCTAACGTGGTATATTATATCATTCTTGTTCACGAATATTCAGTTTATGTCATAGTCCTTGTACAAACAAAAAGTAATCGTTCTTTCACAAACAAATCGATTAGATATGGGAAGTAGTCGATTACGATTACGATTACTTCGGATTTTTTTCGAATGTAATCGATTGCGATTACGATTACTTCAAAATGCTGTAATCGTCGTAATCGATTACGATTACTAATCGCGATTACCCCATGTCTGATGTACACGATACCTAGCGACGACTTGGGCCACATAATGCAACAATTCTGAAGTACATATTGGCGTTTTAAACGTCGCTAAATGTATCAACTGAGGAATTCCAAGGATATAATACTACTACCATAAATCAATATCTTTCGTCGCTTTGCCAACAATTTCGACGAGGACTTACCAGGGAATATACGCTTATCCCTTATCGGTCTAGGCCAGACCGGACAATGTATTCGGTGTCTGAGTATTTCTACATTGATATTGATCAGAGTGTAAAATAGGTTTCTATATTTGCTACCGATATTACCTCATTAAGAAGCTATACAACAGTAGCCAACTACTCAATCGCACAGATTTGGTTTTAATGATGCAGTAAAGATATGAAGTCCAGAGTGACCCCATACGCCTTCTCGAATTTTTACATCAGAAAACGATATCAATCTTATTGATTGGTTGAATAAGCATCCTTCGCTGACTACGTATTTTGCTCGTGATGTTGTGTGATTGCGGGTCAAGCTCACAGCAGAGAGTCAATAAATATTCACAAACGGAAAACTCGATAATTCAAGCAAACTTTTGTAACAAAGCAAGTAAAACATTTGACATTGTCAAGGTGCATGCTCGTTTAGTGTTGATTTTGAATGCTGCCAGCGCCATGCATGGAGTGGCCCGCAGTTGAAATGCAATAAATTTGAACCAATGATGTTATAATGAAGTGAAAATTGCAATATATGAAAAAGGTTCACAGTGCAGAACCTACCAACGTTCTGTTGTGAACGCAAACCTCTAAATTTCCGAGATTCACACCAGGGATATCTTTTATCTAGAAGTTCTAGATATCCCTGGTTCACACACAGAACGCGAACGTGAACCTCACGTTCACACCATCCCTAATATATAGGCCTATCAGCAGCTGTTGATTTTCCATGCTTCGTTGTAGAAACCGTTATGTTTACGAGTACAAAATTTCAAATCTTTGTCCGGTGTACGCACGTACTACATAGGCCTATTGCTCAAGCAGCAACGGTCAAACTGCGTTTAACTATGCATAACCAAACATCAATAGGCCTACGCAAGTTACTATTTTAAACTAGGCAGAGTAGCGATTAATTATCCTGCTGCGAGGTGGTGGTGTGTGGAACGTGTTGATAACCTGATATACATCACGGTGGGTGTTCTTACAATCACACTAATGTACGTTCAGTCGTACATCAAATATCTATTTACTGCGGATACTTCTTACGCGATGACGTGCAAAGCTAATAGGCTACTTCTGACGTAATAATGAGCAGTGGCGTTTGAAAATCAGACGTTTGTGCATGTGCAATCACGAAACTGGTATCCTTGTTCATGAATGTTCATTGTTCAGTTTATGTCATAGTCCTTGTACAAATAAAAAGTAATCGTTCTTTCACAGAGAAATCGATTAGATATGGGAAGTAGACGATTACAATCACTTCGGAATTTTTTCGAATGTAATCGATTGCGATTACTTGAAAATGCTGTAATCGTCGTAATCGATTACGATTACTAATCGCGATTACCCCATGTCTGAAACAGAGTTGTAAAAGGTGGGTTCAACAAGACTTTAACAGGAAACTGAGCAGTCAACACAATGACTTGGACTCGACTCGAGTCAGAATACCGTGACTCGGGCTCGACCCTCTTTTCGCTGACTTGGACTTGACTCGGTCGTGAATTGGAAATGACTCGACTTGACTCAAAACTATAAAACTGAGATTGACTTGTGACTCGGTTAGAACCCTTGTATTTACGGTGGCGGGTGGGCACGGCGGCACACCTATAATAAATAATTAAAGAATTGGTCACCATAAATACTATTTTATTGATAATCCAAATTTTTCGACGGCAATAACTCCGCTTCCACTGGTTGGAATTGAACCATATTTGGTTAACACCGTTTCTATAGACAACGTAACACTTTCATGGGGTGAACAGAAAATTTTGAAATTTTTGGTAATTTCTTTAAACTTTGTTCTCCTGAAGCAATGCGGCTACTGGCTGGAATTGAACCAAATTTGGCGTGTAGGCTTGAATTAGGTAACCTAACAATTTTATCAAGTAGCCAGTACAATTTGAGATAAAAGTCATTTTTGAAGACCCCTAATGTGGATTCTGTGTTTGGTCAAGCTTCAGAAAACACCATGCTGCCAACTGCATAACCAGCATGGATAGCATCAACATATTACACTTAAAGTTCTAATCTAAAATGACAATTTTGATCCGAACCAAGCCATGTCCGTTTTGACGTTCCAAGATGTTAACAACCGAAGCGTTTCAAAATTCGTAGGTAACGAGGTTGGTCTATTGCGCTAACAATGAAATCAGAAAATGCAACACTAGGATTATAACTTGATCAACATCATAATAAATATATCTAGAAAAAGTACCAAATCGCTCTAGCAATTGAATATTTTAATGCGCATTTTTATCAATAATTCTATTACGTCTCTCGATGCCTTCCCGGGCCGTAGTTTGCCCACCCCTGGTTTAGGCCTATAGCTCGCACCTCCAGGTTGGCACCGGCAACCGCTGTGCGAACCACCGATCAACTCTGTTGAGAGATAAGGTATATAACTACCCTAGTCAGGGCACTGTCCTGTCGTGCCATGAAAGGATTGGATGAAAGGCACCTAAACGAATCGGTGACGTCTGCCACTCTGGACTACAAACATAGTGCAAAAGGAACGTGTTAGAAAAGGCATGCGAAATTGCGCATTCAATGAGAAATAGTACATACAATTATAACAAAATGAGCAGGTAATGAAGAGGCATGGTACAGCACTTGGCACAGGCAAAGTTGGTGAGTCGCAAAGTCGATTCAGTAATCTCAATAGTAGAACCTGCTTGAATTCCGACTTCACAGTGGCCATTCACGAATATGCTCTAATGTCCGGCTTCACACATTGTGTTGACTATGTCGAAAATTGATGCACATGCGCAACAAGCATCGACGCGAGAACAAATAGGGTATTGACAAACAGGCGGTAACT
The DNA here is from genome assembly GCF_051294905.1 of Botryllus schlosseri. Taxonomy (NCBI): domain Eukaryota; kingdom Metazoa; phylum Chordata; class Ascidiacea; order Stolidobranchia; family Styelidae; genus Botryllus; species Botryllus schlosseri. The sequence continues at coordinate 16,205,452 of NC_137249.1, read as the reverse complement.
TTATAACAGTGTTGGCGGTTCAAGGATTTATAAATGAACAATGTCCTTGAACATGAACACATAGAGTTGTTGTGATCACAAACTCCGTGCAGTAATAGAAATAGTATGATGATTTCAATTTCCAATGAAGGTAGAGATTGCTGTTGTACGAGGTGCAAAAAGATACACTGTCATAAACCTGTAGTATGTACCGGCTAACATTAATTAATCAGTAGCATTGAGTAATCATACATATTTACGGATATATTTGAGGATCTGGAGACCCGCCAATTGAATCGCAAGGCGTCGCTCGCTGTGATAAATCGGAATGATGATTCGTTCTCATCAACGGTTCTCTTGACTTATCTTCCGGATGACACGCAGAGCTCAATCGCCCGTAGCTTTCCGGCTTTGGATATACTTCATACGCAGGAGTTTTTCTACGAGGCATGTTGGAATGCGAACGCACCCCCGTATCAAGTGCTTCACTGTAAAAAATCCCAGGTTCTTTTCCATGCCATGAACCAACCAGCTGTTCTGTAATGTTTTGCTTGCAGTTCCCGGGTATCATGCTATCGCGCATGGGTATTTTGCACGGGGTCTCGTAGGTTGGGTCCTTCGCGATGACGTGCTGTACACTGCTGGGTTTTCGTTTGTTTCGTTTTGGGGACGTGAAATCGCTTGGCGAGGTCACGTCGGTGAAAATCCGATTGCTCAATCCTTCGAGTTGTGAGACTGGCTCTTTATCGGGAGATTTCCTCACCGGGGAGACAACCTTCTTTTCCAATGACATTGATTTTTCCACGCTGGGATCAAAATACAAAAGCAGCATCAACATTTCTAGAATAGAGTCAGAAAAGGTGTAGTGTATTGCATCATATCAATTTCTCTCAACTTCTCGGAATTTATATGCGATCCTCTATTTCAGGGGTGTAAAACTCCACTTGGATCGCGGGCCGGACCAGTCAAATGATTCCAATACGTTACCTCCAAATCCATACCCTTGTTTTTTCACTGGAATGCTATATTATCAACGCTATGCAAAATAGTATTATCTATTGTATCACATATCATGTGGGCTTTAGTCGAGCAACACCGTTATTCGCACACAATGGAATTGGCAAAATTCAATGATTGATTGAAGACAGACATAAACCACTAAAACAGTGGCTATAAGATGGAATATTTCTATACTGCCCCTGTATTAATCATGATGCCTCATTCCCCTACGTATTCGTGGTGAGGAATACTAGAAATTGTAAGCGCATTATTCTTATATCACCTGACCAATTCACCATTCAAGTTTCTCTGGAGACCGACGCTGGGGCCTTTTGGGTCAGAGTAAGGGAAACCTGACCAAAGCTATTTGAATTATATGTAGCTCCATGTATTTTATAACGGTTTCACATTGTCATTTCCGCGTTTGTGAATACTATTATTTGGTTCATTTTTCCAGAAAACTCTGAGCTTGGTTTGCACTTTTATGCCTTCTCAAAATGAAATGTCAATGTCACCGACATCTTCTTGATGGTTACTTAGGACAGAACCAAACATTGCCAACATATGGTATAATGTGGCCTATGAATAAATCTTTGACATTACTGTCTTGAGGACTTATATAATATTTAAGTCAAATGATTTATTTCTAATGATCTGAACTTCTATTAGAAATGTGCGGAAATATACAATAATTTTTCAATTTGCTCATAATGGCCTTGTGGCCGGATGAACTAGTCCGGTGGGTCGTATTTTTTACACCCCTGCTCTATTTTGTCTGAAATTACATATTGTAGCTATATACAGTCACTTTTGTATTTAAATAGCAGTTGTACGTATATTTTACACAGTTGATTAAATGTGATGACTTTGAATCATTCCTTACAGGCCTACTTCGAAAATTCAATCTGACTTGAATTGTGACTTGACTCGAGTCACTTCTAAAAATCGAGTGACTTGACTCAGTCCGAGTCACCTTCGAAAATCGATCGACTTGACTCGAGTCAAAATGTGCAATGACTCGAGATGAATTTTGACTCGAAGGTAGTCCAGCACTGGATTTACACGATTTCCCATCAGAAATCATAATCTCCGATGATTTTTTTTTCTATGGTTACAAAAGTGACTCTTCAAGGATCGAAGTTATCACTTTAGCGTACTTAGTGAATGTGATGAATGTATACAACCATTGTTGTTGAGAAAAACTAATTGTCTCTGCTGCTGTTGCAGAGGATTACACTTCAATTAAATATTGATAGACTATTGTTGAACACTTGCTCGGAAACGAGTTATCCTACAACATTAGCGGAGTAGATAATATATCGTACCAAAATGCAGCAAACACATAAAAGGATCGCTCAATATCTTATACACAAATGATCAATAAATATCTCACTTTATTTTGCTTGCGAGTCTCTGAACGATACTACTCAATTTTGAACGTGTTCCCGGTTTGATCTTCTTCTTGGCTGGTGTAAAAGTTGCAGTTGAGCATATTTCATTTTTGACAGCCTCCTGATTTTCACTTGAGTTGTTTGCCTTTGACGTTTCACCTTCATTCATCAAAATGGACATAAAAGGCAAGGAAAAAAACGTAACCTCTGGTCATATCTGGTATATAATAGTGGCATCATCGGATATCTTTTAAATTCATCATAATATAATGACTAGGGCACATCAACAAACCCAACATTTGAGAGTGGTGCACTTAAATTTGACAGGACAAATATCCATCTCTATCACAAATTGGTAAGTTGAGAGCAAACAAAAGACGTGTGTCAGAAGACATACCGTATATAATATTTATATTAATTTGATCACTCTACACTTAATCATGTACAATGTACATTGTACATTGTCTCTCGGAGGTGACATGCACAGTTGCACATTGAATGAAAAAATACAGAAAAATACATAGTCTAAGTTACCACATGAAAATAAAGGGTAGAAGAAAAGTGTCGGTACATGTCGAAGTAACAATATGGTCTGAATATTTGAGCTCCAAACTTGTCAAAACTTTAGTCCTACTTGGTTGAATATTGAACCTTACCTTCATCCTTGTCATTTCCTGCTGGTGAAGTCAGTATATTCCCCTTCTCACCATTACATTTATCCTCCTTATTGACAACAGAGGCAGCAGCATCCATCATTTTATACTTCTCCACAACCATGCTTACAGGGTCGCCACTTTGATAGATCTAGAGACATGTTTGGTTCTAATCAAAACACACGTACTGTCTCTGCACAGTACCGTAAGTAGTCAAGCAAACCCGCTCTTGTGTACCGTTATAGTAAAGAACTGCAATACATACACAAATCAATAGCTGGAGAAGCCTTATCATTACATCACACCCCATTAGTGTCAATCTTCATATTTAAATACCTAAATTTATCCTATGAAGATACAGGGTGCAGGAGTTGCTCAGGACAACTCTAGTGGTTCACCAAACCAAAAAAGGTTGTGCAGCACAGCTCTGGAGCACTCCGTTTCAATCAGTGTGTGGCGAACAATAATTAAAACACTGACCTGATTTCTTTCACCGTTCAACTTAAAATGCTTCAACTTAAAATGCAGTCTCATGTTTATGTTGCTTGTGAAGAGATCCAAGCATTCCGGGCATTGGTGAATCCACTTCAACTTGCTGTCCTCTGCCATAACCTGACTTGTTGAGAGGCTTCCAAGATTGGTATTTTTAACAGGGGAGTTCTCCTTTTTGTCTTGACACTTTTTGTCTCGATTCGACTTTGTATCCTTTCCAGAGGAGTTTGATCTGCAATATTAAACGTGGTGGAAATTCACCTCTTATGGAAACTCCGAATTGGTCAGAGTAGTCGCTGATGTAGCAATTGAAATGTGTATCAAGCAAGCAGTTTTGGACTAGGTGCGAAAATAACAGCCCACCCCTGAACACAGAGTGCTGTAAGAGTTCTCAATTTAGTATAAATCCAACAGTTGTGAGTGACATAGGAGTCATACTGCACTTCCGCTGTGATAAATCTGTCATTAGAATCATTCTCTTTCATTTGTTGAATTGCAGTTACTGTGGTGCCATGCTCCTGTAACCACAGAAATTTCGAGTGCCTTTGGTAAGACGCAATCATGTAAAGTTAAAAAATGAGTCGACTATTTTTCCACCTCAAAGACGGCAAATCAATCAATACCTTTTCCAATACAAGAAGCAATACCGTCATTGATTGGTTTGGTAATTTTTCGTCAGTTAAAAGTAACGAGGCACTGTGATACCACGGCAAAACAGAATAGGCTCGAAACGAGTTTGTGAAGTCTATTTATCAAACACTGATTTCAATATGGAATAGCTTAAAAATTATGCACCTTAATTCCTACGGACGCGGGTGTGATGAGGCATAAAAATACGATCATTATGCATGATTTCATAATTAGCCAATGCGATATCATGAAGACCAGTGGTTCCCACATGTCTCAGGTGTGTCATTAGTGGTACTGTACACGGGAGCATCTCAAGTTGTAGCCTACGTGAGTAGCTTCAGCAAATCTATAAACTTCTGAATTGAAATATATCTTTTGATCAAGATTTCCAATTTGCTTTGTAATCAAGTAACGCAGAGCCTACCCAAACTACATTGTACCAGTGAGAAAGAGAAGATTCATGTCATCAGCAACTGAAAATCTTCAATGTAACCTGTAAGAATGACCTAATGGCACAAACAAAGTAGCATGCCAGATTGCTCGCGGCTGAATTACGGCTCATGGTTGAAATTAATACCCATTGTGGTCATGGTCACCATCGAGAAACCACGGGACAAGCTCAGACTCATAATACGTCCCTTGGTTTCACGATGGTGACCACAATTAAGCTCGAAAAGCTTATTTTATGACAACAGCACGGCTTTTTTGAACAAATACCAGTATATCAAATTTGCTATATTGCAGATTGTTAATTATTGAGCCTTGTTTAAATTTCAAAAGATTACATACGAAATCAGCGTAAACCATGTTTGTGTCAAACTGATCTCGTTACTATTAACATAAGAGCAAGCTAAAACAGTGGCTATGTGACTTTGGCAGTTTCGAGGTAAAAACCTAGGACTATGTTGCGATCGATATATAACGAGGGTCGAGGTGGTATGTGAGCTCAATAAAAATGCTCGGAATGGTGAACGCATAGAAAAAATTTGGCAAGAACTGCTGCAGGCCTAATACAAATTTGGTCAGAGCATGAGCAAAAAACATCAAGGACATAAATATATCACGTTCTATCCGATCCTATGATAGCAAAGACCAGAGATTGCATGAAGTGGATAAATCTATGGGATACATACACGGACACTCTTTCTCCCATCAGAGTGCCGCTGATGTGCCGATCAAGCTTCAAATATGCAGCGAAATCGATATTCTCTTGAAATTCATTGTCTTCATTCTGAATCATAACAGAATTAGGAATCAAGATTTTGCATTCAGCATTAATCGTCATTGATTTGAAGAGATCTCATGTTCTTGACGTCACATTTTACTTCACTACATTAATCTCAAGTATTCATTTGCGAAAAAATAATTTTCTGTATCAACAATGCGTCTCAATACGATTTAGTGGATTTGTAAGAATATATATATTATCTACCTTCAATTTCAACATGTTACTCAGATCCAATGCATGGTCATCTGCAGAATAAGAATACAGATTACTGCTTGAAGAATGCTTTCAACAGACACTCCATCCAGGATAATTGCCAACAGTCAAAATCATAGTAGGCTATACGGACAGTATATCAAATAATGATGCTATCAATAAACTGGCACCGTAATAAAATTGTACTCTCAGTGACACTAGAGCTACAAGATTGAGCGCTATGATATGAAAAACAAGACAATTGAAAGAAATCCTTAGCCGGTTAGCCAAACAGTATTGACCAAGAAATCATTCAAGTGGCAGTGTACTGTAAACATGATGGGGTCACAAATATAAGTTGATAGCATGAAAAACATTTTGGCAGCAGCCGATATCTTAAGAAGTAATGTGTGCTAGAAGCTTTGCAAAGGGTTAAGAAGCGATGATGCATGACCTCGTGTAGCAGAGAAATATGCAGTGAAAACCACCGCACTAGAACCCCAGCTGTAGGACCCCTCCTTCAACACTTTATACTTCTTAACCCATTGCAAAATATTAAGATGCAATTTTTCACGATTTCTTCACTTTCTCAAATTAATCAAGTAGTCGGAGCGAGAACGAAATATGGTTTTCAGGAACTGTGTCCTGCGAACACGGTTAGTGGGAGTACGGTACCGGTGCTCAACCGCCGACGTTCAGCCTGTCTCGCAGCAAATTTGCATAACCTCTCATTCAACGATGCAGGAAGATTCAGCGAAGGTACAGCGCCTGTCAAGAAACAGACAAGGGAAAAATTAGTATCCATTTATAGAAGATCAGGAATAATTGACTTCACACGAACCCTTTTTCAGTCGTCGTGGTGTGTCGGTTCCCTTATTAGGGTTTTTATAATCTGATTCCAGGAAATGCTTACTGCAAATATATATCTTTTTGTATTCCCATCTCCTGTTGAATCTATACTTCAAGTTTCCTGTGGCGTTCAACCACCTCTGTCTTAATTCCATTTCTTCAGGAATTCGATGTAGACCCAGTTTACTTCGACATAATGCGACACCACAGACTCTCATTGTAAAGCAATATTTATGTATCTGTCGAGATGAAGGGCAATGAGCCTAAAGTGGAGTCTTTCATATAGACTTAAACACCGAAGGATTACTGAAATTCTTGAAATGAGTTCTGCTATGAGCCTGTACGGAATTGGTGTCCTGTGTTCACACTACGTTTTCTTTTTCATCATTTTTCATAAAATTACATCAACTTGGAGAATCGTCGCTGCTCACCTGATAGTGATATATTATCCATAGGCAAAACGTATAGAGATTCCAGTAGGGGCTATGAGCCTGTGTTTATTTTGACGAGTCAATATATAGGATAAATGTCATTCGAATTACCCAGGTTGGAATCCCGGTACGTTTAGCGCAATATCTTTGGTGTACCAAGACGGTTCTCGGCGTCACACCTGTGGGCAGTCAGTAGAATATTTGGTGTGCACGAGACACTGATTCCATATTGGCCAATTACCCACATCATCGATTTATCAAGACAAAAAGTTGTGTCCTGAATCCATACAAATTATCAATTCGATTTCGAATGCAGTTCGGACGTCATTTTAGCATTTGCCTGGGCACATGCTTCCTTCCTATCATGTATAATTGTATATATATGTGTGTGTGTGTGTGTAGGCGTCGTAGTCATGGCAGTATCCCCAAATTCACAAAAGCCGATAGACGGACACAGGCAACACTGTCGAAGAGATCTGCTTCATTACGTGATTATCAAAATTAAATTAGGTCTCCTTCAAAAAGAGTGCGGACCCATACTCCGATGCCGTCAAATCCATTTGGGTTTACTCTTTGCCAAATTATCGCCAGTAAATCAAGGAATGTACTAAATCACTTGTATTTGAACCTGCGCGACATGGAAATCGATCCGTTACCACAACGACTAGCGACCACTAACCACAATCACGTCAGTTGCGATAGCGCATCACTCCCTTTCCCCCTTCCCTGCCCATCGCGACCAAGCCCCGAACTACTGCTATCTCCGGCTAAGCAAATTTGCGTGATCCTAATGCGCAGATGCATTGTGGGTACTCGGTTAATCGATTTAGTACAGGGGCTTATGGAAAAGCGGTCAGTGTTTGAATATATTTGATTCGTGTTGGTTCTGTAGTATTGTATGCGTATAGAGCTTTGAATGACTAATTATTCTAATATTCAGGGTTTGTTTCAGCCCAATATCTCGTGTCAGTATATTGATATTCTGTGTAATTCGACATGTCGAAGATAGTACGTTCATCAGGTGGTAGTGGTAGCCTTTGCTGTGCCTATGGGTGTAGTAAAAGGCGGAAGAAGATATCCAGTGAGTCGTATGGGAGAAGTAATAGTAACGGCAGTAGTGATGAAGAGTCGATGGTAAAGCGTCGATACCCAAGAAATTTTCACCGGTAAGTGAATAACAGAATAAGCATAGCAGCCAGACATGCCCAGATCAGTCACAGTTGTAATGAACAGATCATGGTAAAGTGATAGCAGAACATTTCGTTGCAGCTATATGAAGGAAATGACCAGACCAGACTACCAGCAGAAATCCTTGTCACCGTATCTTCTATGTAATGTTCATCATCAATATCTGTAATAATCTGTAATAATGTCCATCTCACTCTTCGTATTTTGTCCATGATCGAGTACAAGCAGTTTGGCCAATAATCAGTTTAGTATTCAATTCTTGCTTATGCTATGTAGGCAAGAGTAGGAATACAAGGAAAAGATTCAATTAATAGCCTATGGGTCTTCATCAGCATAGTTAAAACAGGATATCTTTTTCAGATGCTAAACAAATACTGTGGAATTTGCAAATTCCATAGTCGAGTTCATCTATAGTCCTTATAGGTTTGTGCGAAACTGTCAATTTATTTATTCAAAAATATTTTTCAAGGTTTACCTTTGAACTGCTTTAGCTTTAGAAGGCTGCGTCAATCTTGAATACGATAGCATATGGAGTGAAATGTGGCAGATGTATAATTTTATCAGACAAGTTATTTTATGTCCCTTCTGCTTTTATCATAGCTCATAACAAAGAATTGACTATTTAGTGTGCTTTGCTTCATACAATGATCCATATAATGCAGCTTTCCTACTAATGAATCGCTGAAAGGAAGATGGTTAGAGAGCATGAAAAGAAAAAACTGGGTCCCATCAAGATAGTCAGTTATCTGCTCCGATCATTTACCGGAAAGTGCCATTTACCATGTGGGCCAGTTGATACGTTTGAGGGAGAATGCGGTGCCAACGAGATTTCTGAACTTTCCGAAATATATGATGTCAAAGGTACAGTAGACATTTACTTCTAAAGTTAAGTTTATATTAGTAAACCCTTACCCTAGCCTCTGTTGATTTGAAATTCGTGAATTTCAGGCTTCCAACAAACGGCAAGCAAGACCAGCAACACTTCAAGATAAGAATCGTTATTGTAAAGCACAAACTGGTGAAGCAGTTCTCCACGACCGCAGTTACTGTGCACGTACCTCTCCGCAAAAGCTCATTCAACAGCAACGCCGTAGAGTGGTACAAATTAAAAAGGGGTTGCATGCTGCCAAAATGAGGACATGCCGCCTGAGAAAAAAAGTGAAAACTCTGGATGAGGTCATTGCATCTCTGAAAAAAAATTTGATCAGCGATTTGTGTGGAGAAGTAATGTCACAAAAATTCAGTCGTCTACCAAGTGAGCTGTTGCAGCGCATGAAGCTACAAGTTGGTGGAAGAGGAGTCAAATACTCTAAAGAACTGCAATATTTTTGCAATGACGCTGCAGTATTATTCTGCTAATGCAGACAATTTTGTGCGTCAAAATTTTCAACTCGCTCTTCCCCATCCGAGTGTGATAAGACGCTGGTATGGAAAACTTCCCGCTGAGCCTGGCTTTACTGGTATTGCGTTTTCTGCTATCAGAGGAAAAGTAGAGGCATCAACAGCTCCTGTAATATGGATGAAATGTCGATCCGCAAACAGGTTTTTGGGGATGGAAGACGATATCGAGGATATGTAGACATGGGTACTGACTGCGAGGACGATGATTCTTTGCCACTGGCAAGAGATGTATTAGTTTTTATGGCTGTTTGTATCAATTCATCCTGGAAGATTCCGCTTGGATACTTTTTCATTAATGGTTTGACAGGATCGTAACGAGCAAATTTCGTTAAAATTTGCATGAACAAGCTCAACGAAACCGGGCAACCGTTGCTTCATTGACATGCGACGGGCTTTCCTGCCACTCCGCTTGGCTTTCCTCATTGCGGGCAAACATATCGTCCAAACATTGAGTCTAGTTTTCCTGGTCGACATTTACCCAATCACCAAATCCAAGTAATTTTAGTCCTTGTCAAATGCTCAAACTCATCAGAAACAGCCTAACAGAATGGGTACTTTGCTAGATGGGAGTGGTCAGCAAATTTGGTCTTTTAAATTGCAACTTCGATCAGAATTGGTTCGTTTATTGTACCTCGTTCGCAGATATTAAGCCCTAACTTATCCCACATTTTACTTTCAGATCACCCTCAGTTACGTCGAGGGTGACGTCAAGTCAATATAACAATTAATTAATATATTTCTGGTTTTTATTTTTTTTTATGTTACTTATTTTAATAGAAAAATCATTCATGACCTTGCGTTTCTCATGACTGAAGCTAGTGTTTCTGAAAACGAAAGTTTGAGTACTAGACAGTACAGCGCGGTATTTCGTGTGATCCCAGAAATGGTTGATCGAAAGCCAGGTTGTGATGCATCGTCTTGTAGGGAAGAAAGGGATCAGGTAGGCAGCAACTGCGTGATCCCAGAAATGGTTGATCCGAAAACGCACCAGGTAGGAATGCTTCATCTAGCAGGCAAGGAAAGGTGGGTGGGTGTAGATTTTGTAGATTACCTCAGGTCGTTGCGTTACCTTGCTATCTTTTCATCGATGATTGATCTGATCAAATCAATAACGATAATAAACTCCGAGCGCAGATTGTTGTAACCAACATAGCGTCAATTTCAGTGAGTACTAGGCAATTCTACCCCGATCTAAATACGGACTCATGCATTCATCTTGTATCTCTCATTTAATGATATAAATATATTATTTCTCTCATTTGATCACCTCTGCAGAAATCGCTAACCCATATTGCTACACATAACTCACATATCCTCACTTTCACTTTCTACGATTTATTTCGACCACTTTGACACAATGAATAAGTAGAATAACAATTAGATCGTATAAATTTGATTGTAGCTGTGCCTTTGTCATGTCACATGATGCTGAATTTTCTTACGCCACTGGTATTCATAGCCACCACGTAGCTGGCAGCGATAGCATTGACATCAGCGCCATTGTAGTGAGAAGATTTCGAATCGAGGCCAAGGTGATTCTGGGACAGTCTCCGGTAATAACTTGAAGCTGGTGGTCATAGCCATAGATGCTTTTACTACCTATAGATACAGTACATGGGAAATAACAACAAAACTGACAATATCCATTGCAATCATTTGATAGCTTGGTAATTATATATACTTGAGATGTGCCTGTTTGCTGGTTTTCAAGATTTGTAAGAATAGTAAATTACAGTGTGTGCTTGCAACAACAATTCGAGGACGCAGTACATGAAACTGAAGCTATAATGAGTATAAAGACAACATCAGCAAGCTCCCTCAGGATTATTGGCATCATATCCAAATCAAATTGCCATACACAGTACCTGAAACTGTAGGGATAGAGAAGACAACATTACCAAGCTCCCTTAGGATTAACGGTATCATATCCAAATCGAATTATCAATGCCATGACAATTGACTTATCCCAGTAATTGTGAAAACAGCACTCAAGGCCAGCAGGAATTTTTGAGCAGAAGCATATGTTTATTTACCTGGATACAACGAGTTAAGCAATCTACATCAGGAAGATATTTGCAAATGAATACATACGGTGACACATATATAACCTTATCTTGTCCGAACCATCGAAATCGATATGTCCAGACCAAAGAGTAATCAAAACAGTCACATCAACCAGCCACTTCTGCCTTGACTACCAGCTTAACGCGCAACTATCAACTTAACCCAAAGATGGCGGCCAATTGATCACGCAAATATCGCGAGTAACGCACTCCAGTGTTTATATAGCTCAGTGATCGCGACCGCCTCACAACACTACCAGACTAGTGTTGCCAACTCCGGACTATAGATAACTAACCTACGGATAGATACGCAACACCCGTCGTCACGCTTGCTTGCTCAGAGTATAGATAACTAACCTACGGTACGTAGGTTAGTTATCTATACTCAGAGGGAATTACTGCTCAGCAATCTGAACGCACTGAGCTATATAAACACTGGAGTGCGCTACTCGCGATATTCAGGGCATCCCTAAAAGACGGAAAAGCGGAAACAGCGGAAACAGCGGAAAACGCACCCTAAAACGCGGAAACAACGGAAACAGCGGACACAATAAAAAATGCCGATTCCTGAAAGACGGAAATAGCGGAAAACTTAACCATCGATTAAATAGCGGACTTTGATACTGACATAATCTGCTCGCTGCGGAATCTAAATCAGCGGAAAACGGAGCGTGGCCGAAGCAACGGAAACAGCGGAAAAGTTAACCATACCAGTTTGAGGCAAATTTGACGGAAAATTTGACCATCGATTACATAGCGGGCTTTGATACTGACATAATCAGCTCGCTGCGGAATCTAAATCAGCGGAAAACGGAGTGTAGCCTGAGCAGCGGAAACAGCGGAAAAGTTAACCATACCAGTTTGAGGCAAATTTGACGGAAGATTGACCATCGATTAAAGAGAGGACTTTGATACTGACATAATCTGCTGGCTACGGAATCCAAATCAGCAGAAAACGGAGTGTAGCCGAAGCAGCGGAAACAGCGGAAAATTTAACCATGCCAGTTTGAGGCGAATATGACGGAAAATTTGACCATCGATTACATAGCGGACTTTGATACTGACATAATCTGCTGGCTACGGAATCCAAATAAGCGGAAAACGGAGTGTAGCCGAAGCAGCGGAAACAGCGGAAAAGTTAACCATACCAGTTTGAGGCAAATTTGACGGAAGATTGACCATCGATTTGACTGAATTTTTAACATTGATGAAGTGCGCAGTGCACACTTGTCGCACCCCTGCCTGTTTATCATAAGCAGAGGTGGTCAAAGTAGTCATCGTCGCTACTCAAGTAGAAGTAGAAGTAGCACCGGAATTGAACGCATTCGACTGTGGCATTCACGTAATAGCAAATGCCTATTGCGTGTCAAACAATTTACCCTTGTCTGAAGATTTTCCGTCGGGAAGGTGCCGAGTGTGGGTGGACCACTTGCCAAAGAGTTGGCGACAGTCAACTGAGTACCGATTCACATTGAATGACACAGCCCGATCAAAATGCGCTTCTGTATTGGAAAATTGGGCTACGATATCGGACAATGATATGCCATACAAAGAACTAGCTGATTCCTCATCTGCCATTGCTGTCACGGATAAATCGAGATGGGGTAATTGCGACAGCAGCATATGTCAAGGTAGTAAACACGACGATCAGCAGATAATGTGTGTCGAATGTCGGAAATGGTTTCACAAGTCTTGTCTCGCCGATGAAAATGTTGCTGAGATGACATACTTCATTTGTTACAGGAACGACTGCTTAGCTGCAAAACTTGAAACGTGAACTTTTGTATTTGACCTTTTACTCTGTGTTTTGCCATGACTGTAAATATTATCATCGTTTCATTTGTCGTTTTCGTTGATGAAGTGTGATGTGTTAGCAAATAAGGAGTAGTCAAGCGAAGCAGGGGTGGAATGCTAAAGCCAGAGGTGGTCAAAGTAGTCAAGAAAGCTACTCAAGTAGAAGTATAAGTAGCGACGAAAAAATCTACTCAAGTACGAGTGTACTTCTTCCATGAGCCACCCAAAACTATTTTAAGTAGAATAGACTGACTTTAAATCTACTCAAGTAAGTAAGTAGTTTTGAAAACAGTCTTAATTCGTTTGCATGGACTGTCAAAAGCTGGAAATTTAACTATGCCTAAGGTAAAGAGAGCTTGATTTATATTGATGCATCCCAGGAGGTATCAACTATCGACAGAATAAGCATTCTTTCGTATCATGGGATGCAAATTATAGTATTGATATGAAAATGCGATACTAACCCTTTGTTTACTGGAAAACCTTGTGTTAGAGAATATCATGGCATGGCGCCCTACCCCATATGATAAGGCCCCGAGTTTAGGCGAAGAGCAATACGGAGAAGTTGTATCGGATACGGTTTCAACACTTTGCGCGATTAGTATACGTTAATAACAAATATTGTGGATCGTTAACGTTATTTTTAATATAGCTTTATTTTCGGAAGATAGAGGCATTACAACACTTGTTTTTATGCTTCAACATGTACTCAAAGTCAACATGTCAACATGTACTCAAAGTATTGTAGGAGCTCTGGCTGCATGCATGTTATTTTGCTTGGCAACCATAACTACCGCCCTTTGACTATCCCGCGTCATTAATCGGATTTGGTTTCGGCCTTCTTAGATATGACTAGAACCAAACACGGCTTTGTTCACGCCTATTTCTCAAGTCACATATCTTATCGGTAACGAATTCTCTCGCAACTCCGGCATAAATTTCGCATAATATGACTTCATCATGTCTCATGCCCCTCTCAGAACTCCAAAAATTATTCCCCAGTAATTGTCGATTAACGAGTTGGGTAATTCGGCTTTTTAACTCCAAATCGTCCCAGACTCGCAGATACGTGATTTCCGATGACTCCTTAAAACCGTCTCTCAAGTGTGCCACGCCGTACACATTAATTTTATGCACGCAAAGCTCGGTGGTTATGACGCAACTCGCTGTTTACTTTGTTGTTCTTTGTTTGCACTCCGTGAAAACAGCCCCGAAATTCCTCAGGCTCAGGCTATATTCGGAGATTAGCTACTTCTACTTGACAAACTTAAAATAGCGAAAAGTAAGTAAGTAGATCACCAAATATTACGAAGTAGAAGTAGAGAAAATCAGATCTACTTGAGTAAGTTCCAGAAGTAGAGGAACACTACTTGAGTACTTCCAAAAAGTAGAAGTACTTCGTTACTGACCACCTCTGGTTAAAGCTATAGTGAAAACACCGCGATATTGAGACCAGACATGGGGTGATTACTTAATGAACGAAATCGATTGCGATTACGATTACTTCTTAATCACGCGATTGCTCTTACGATTACAGCCGAATCTGGAAGTAATCGATTGCAATTACCATTACATTGGAAAAGTGATCACTGATCACGATTACTCACGATTACATTAAGCAGATTATGACAGTATCAAAGTCATATTCGCCTCAAACTAGTAGGCCTATGGTTAACTTTTCCGCTGTTTCCGCTGCTTCGGCTACACTCCGTTTTCCGCTGATTTGGATTCCGCAGCGAGCAGATTACGTCAGTATCAAAGAGAGAGAGAGAGATATGATATTCTTTCTCGCCTGCACCATCGAGATGCTTTGGCGACGGAGTTGCGATACGGCCCCATGAGGTCATCTAGTCTGCGCCCCCGTTTTTTTTCTCCTCCATGCTATCCGTGATTGCTGAGCGCCTAGCAGGATAGCTGCGGATACCATTTTTCGAGTCTTTGGTATGACCCGGCCGGGGATCGAACCCACGACCTACCGCTCGAGAAGCCGGACGCTCGGTCAAAGTCCGCTATTTAATCGATGGTCAATCTTCCGTCAAATTTGCCTCAAACTGGTATGGTTAACTTTTCCGCTGTTTCCGCTGCTCAGGCTACACTCCGTTTTCCGCTGATTTAGATTCCGCAGCGAGCTGATTATGTCAGTATCAAAGCCCGCTATGTAATCGATGGTCAAATTTTCCGTCAAATTTGCCTCAAACTGGTATGGTTAAATTTTCCGCTGTTTCCGCTGCTTCGGCTGCACTCCGTTTTCCGCTTATTTGGATTCCGTAGCCAGCAGATTATGTCAGTATCAAAGTCCGCTATGTAATCGATGGTCAAATTTTCCGTCATATTCGCCTCAAACTGGTATGGTTAAATTTTCCGCTGTTTCCGCTGCTTCGGCTACACTCCGTTTTCCGCTTATTTGGATTCCGTAGCCAGTAGATTATGTCAGTATCAAAGTCCTCTCTTTAATCGATGGTCAATCTTCCGTCAAATTTGCCTCAAACTGGTATGGTTAACTTTTCCGCTGTTTCCGCTGCTCAGGCTACACTCCGTTTTCCGCTGATTTATATTCCGCAGCGAGCTGATTATGTCAGTATCAAAGCCCGCTATGTAATCGATGGTCAAATTTTTCGTCAAATTTGCCTCAAACTCGTATGGTCAACTTTTCCGCTGCTTCAGCTACGCTACGTTTTCCGCTGATTTAGATTGCGCACCCAGCAGGTTATGTCAGTATCAAAGTCATATTTGCCTCAAACTGGTATGGTCAACTTTTCCGCTGTTTCCGTTGCTTCGGCCACGCTCCGTTTTCCGCTGATTTAGATTCCGCAGCGAGCAGATTATGTAGTATCAAAGTCCGCTATTTAATCAATGGTTAAGTTTTCCGCTATTTCCGTCTTTTAGGAATCGGCATTTTTTTACTGTCTCCGCTGCTTCCGTTGTTTCCGCGTTTTAGGGCTCGTTTTCCGCTGTTTCCGCTTTTCCGTCTTTTAGGGATGCCCCGATATTTACGTTGTCACTAGAAACAGTTGCATTGTGGGTAGTAGGATGGAAGATTTAGTACAGGAGCTTATGGAAAAACGTCCAGTTTCGAAATTATTTGATTCGTATTGGGTTTTGTAGTATTTTATACGAATGGAGCTTTGAGTGAATAATCATCGTAACATTCAGGATTTGTTTCAGCCCAATATCTCGTGTTTATATCTGTGTTATCTGTGTATTTCGACATGTCGAAGATATAAGTGGTTTCGATTGTTCGTGGTAAAATAAGGTTGTATATGTGTCATCGTATGTATTGTGGTTATATTCCTGATGTAGATTGTTTTACTCGTTGTATCCAGCTAAATAAACGTACTTATGTTTAGAAATTTCTATGGTCGCCGAGTGCCTTTATCACAATTACTTGGATAAGGCGATTGCCATGGCATTAACAATTTGACTTGGGTATGATACCGTTTATCCTGAGGGAGTTTTCTGATGCTGTCTTCTTACTCCTTACCTTCAGTTTCAGGTCACCGTATATGCAATGATACAAATACACATTGCAGTTTGCTTTTATTACTAATGTTGGATAGCAACAAACTGGCATATTTTACGTGTACAGAAATAACCAAGCTGTCAAAAGATGTATAATGCCAGTTCGGTTATCTTTCAGATATATGTATCTATAGGAAGTAAGAGCATCTACGATTGCCAGCTTGAAGTTATTATCGGAGCGTGCCTTAGAATTACCTATCCTGGATTCAAAATCTTCATACCTACTGCAATGGAGCTGATGTGAATGCTGTAACTGCCAGCTACGTTGCTGATGGAGAAAATTCAGCATCATGGGACATATCAAAAGGCACTGCTGAAATCAATTGAATGCCAATGTGGTTATTCTACGTATTTATTGTTTCAGCGTATTTGAATAAATCCAAAAAAGAGAAAGTAAAGATATGTCTGCTATGTGTAGCGATGGGGTAGTGATTTCTGAAGTGACTGAATGAGTTCATTGAATGAGAGAAACAAGAAATGTATGGGTCCTTATTCAGATGTAGCTAGAATTGCCTAATTCACAGTGAAATTGAGGCTATGTTGGTTACAGCAATCTGTGCACTGTGGGAGTTCATAATAAATATTAATTTTATCGAATCAATACGGCACAAGATACAATCTAGGTGGGGTGTCTTTGATTTGTACATGTCGCCAATGTCGACGTCTATCTATTTTGTCAATGTCGCCAATGTCACCAATGTCGCCAATGTCACCAATGTCGGCTATGTCGCCAATGTCGGCTATGTCGCCAATGCCGACATTGCCGACAATGCAGCCATTGCCGACATCGCCGACGATGCCGCTCGGGGGCCGAAACTAGGATACTGTAATGACTCGAGTAAGGATTTTTGGTGACTCGACTCGACTTGAATCAATCTTGGTATTGACTTGACCTGCACTCGGCTACTCAAGTACTTCGACTATCTCGCTACATACGCGATTCTTAGGGTTACCATATTTTTGTTTCATAAAATCGGGACGCTCTTTAGCGCCCACTAGCGGATTTCAAAATTAGATATGAGCACATTTTGGAATGACGTCACACTAGCAAAGCTTTGTCTATCGCAGGGATGGGCAAACTACGGGCCGCATGCGGCCCGCAAGAGTCTGGAGAAACTTTGCAGAAATATTGATAGAATGTGAACTAAAAATCGAAATAATGAAGGGACTTGATCAACTCTTTCTTAGTATATTCCACAATGGTTCTCAAACTGGTGGGCGCCCCCCTTGGGGCGTGAAAGCATCTGAAGGGGGGCGCGAAGCTGAACTCAACTGAAATTTTTTTCGCGCTTCGCGTGATATACATCCAATTTATACTTAACTACTTAACATACTTACTTATCGATTACAGATATAGCTTGTCTATTTATTGTATAATATCAGCACGGCAGAGGGATTATAATAATTTTGAGTGAGTTTAAATAAATGAACTTGTATGGGGGGTGAATTTTTACGAAAATGGTTGATTTCAAATCGTATTTTAACATACTTCTAATTCGAAATCAGACAAAAGCAATACATTTTTGAAAAGAACTAGTTTCATACTCAAGGATTCTGCAATAAAAAAATTTGGAAAATTTTGTTAGTTCAGCAGTACCTTACGGCCTTAAAAAGCGGGACGTTTGGCTGACTGGTCGGGACGCCGGGACAAGACGTTAAAAAGCGGGACAATCCCGCCTAAAACGGGACGTATGGTAAGCCTAGCGATTCTTGACGGGAAGACCTGAAGATTGCATGGCCACAAACGCAAATTATTTATAACTAATCATATTATTTTCATTATTAGGCCTACGTTGAATTGAATAAATATCATTATCAATGTTATTATCATATAACTAATCATATTATTTACATTATTAGGCCTGTTGAATTGAATAAACGTCGAAGTCTTTATACATTCCAGTGTAAGATTCGCGATGAAAATACACGACTGGACGTAAGGTACGCTGGCAAAAAGTTGGCACGTTGTACTGTAGGCTACTTGAGTCATTGAGCATGACTCCAGACCGCATGGGATAACTTACGGACTTATCTGGTACAAACCACTTGCAAGATTGAGGAGGCCGACGCACGCAAAACAGACATCGGCGATTATTTTCGATTTCGACCAGACCTTAAGATTGGCCACAAACGCAAATTATATATAACTCTAATCAAATTATTTACATTATTAGGCCTGTTGAATTGAATAAACGCCGAAGTCTTTATACATTCCAGTGTTAGATTTGCTATGAAAATACACGACCAGAAGTAGTTTGTTTTTCATTTCATTGACATGATAACGACATCAATATCCCGACCGTTTTACCAGGATGCTGTGCGTCTATTGAGCACGTAACTCCAAACGCTCTAACGGTAGTTATCGTGTCGGTTTCCGCCGGTACGACTCTTATCCTCCTGAAATCACGTTTCAAGATTTTCCGAACATTCTCAATTGATACAAACGTTGGGGTGATATACCATTGCTTATGGACAAGCAGAAATCCAGGGAATTGCGGATGACGATACGTATTCTTGCCGATCTTTGTCAGATAACCCTATCCTACCGCCGGGCATGATGGTCAATAGCAATTGGTGATGTTTGATCTGTTGACGAATGTTCAAACAGACAAACAGGTGAACCCACTTCGTGATTCTGAAAAGTCCTCTTTGATCCCGATCCGGGACCGAACTCGATCACTATATTCAGTCCATTTAGGGATACCCTATACTCCTATACTATTGCAGAGAAGATTATGACGATACTGTGCAGGGGTTCTCAACTTTCCTTGTATAACGGGCCGCATTTTAACAGCAAAAACCGCTGCGGGCCGCAGAACATTATTACCGTGTATTTTTGGAATACTATCAGATTTAGGCTACTGCAGCCGATTTACCAGTCGTATACGGACATTTAGTCTATTTTTATGCATTCTGCAGCAATAATGGACAGCGTTCGTACGTTTTCAGTAGCTGTTTCTAGTGAGATTATGTCAAATACTATTAAATTTAGGCTACTGCAGCCGATTTACCAGTCGTATACGGACATTTAGTCTATTTTTATGCATTCTGCAGCAATAATGGACAGCGTTCGTACGTTTTCAGTAGCTGTTTCTAGTGAGATTATGTCATCTTCTGGCGGCGCAAGTAAATCCGTTCATGGAGCGCGCATTGCATTCGTTCCCAAACCGGACTGTACAGTGTACACCTTCAAACCCTTACACCAGACAACAGAACTCACAAAACTCTCCGTTTCAATGCGTAAGCGATCAAGTATAAAATTACGGTAACTTTTTCGTTACGGAGACCATTATCACTTTGAGCTCTCAGTGATAGAAAAATATGTCTAACGTTTGGGGTAATTCCTGAGCAAACCAATCAGCCATTTCCTTCCAGGACTGGAGCCCTGAACCTATGGTTACAGAATTCAGATTTGTCAAGTTGATATGTTTTGCTGGTCCCCTCCCCACGTTTACCCTGTCAGCAGTTCCTCTGCAAATATGTCCACTCCTATAACATGAACCCGTGTAATTAGCATTGCAATGTCTGCGGATTTGGTCAGTGCTAAGCTGAAGTAGTCTAAAGGGCAACGTGTTTCAGAACATGCGACAAGAGATCGACTGACATTGCTGTTTCTCTTCTTGTCACGGTTGAATTAGACAACTGTAGCTTTAGAATTTGTCTGGTGACGTTGTCCTTGCTGCTAAACTCCGGAAACGTCGAAGATTCGCGCAGTATATTGAAGTTTTCTTGGAAGCACACCTTTTCTAGCAGATTTCTTGGGTTTAGCGATATTCCAAGCAATTTTCAACCATGCGTCTGTAACGTCGTTGGCAATTTTAACAATGCCTCGAAATATGGATTGATGGGATTGACACCTATAGCTAGCAAGGATTTTTGTAGGATCAGGCGATACGTATATCTCCGGATGGAACTGTCCAATTCAAAACAATAAGATCTAAACTCGACCATAGACTGTGCGATAAGAGAGCTAATGTAGCTAAATTAATATGTAACAATACTGTGCCAATAGTAGCTGCGTTCATAGTGAAGGATGTCGCGGGCCGCACAATAAGCGTCTGCGGGCCGCATGCGGCCCCAGTGATGAGCGGATAGTGCTTTTCGAGACTCCAAATCCCTCCGACAACTTTAGTGTCTGACGAAAACTCCCTCCGACTCCGAAGAGCTCAATCCCAGACTCCGAGATACTCCGATGAATCTCGTCAAGTATCCGAAACAGTGGCAAGCATGGTACATGGTACACATGGTAGAACATGGTACATGTGATAATATGGTTGGCCCCATAGTATTGTTTACTCTAAAGTCCCCAATTGCAGTGCAGATGGCTGATTCTTATGCACTTGGCAATCATTTTTTCATGTTACCCGTCATATTACAAATTTACAAGGTGTCAACTGTCTGTGTTTTGGTTTGTAATCATAATTAATAGTGTATTCTGGTCAGAGCTATCCAAAGATATCGGAGACAAAAGTTACAATACTCCGAAAAACTGTCTGTGGTAAACTCCGACTCCGCTCCGACTGTCACAAAATCGGCAAAACTCCGCTCCGAATCCACTCCGACTCCGCTCCGATGCTCATCACTGTGCGGCCCACGGGCCGCGGATTGAGAACCCCTGCTGTAGGGTGATCGATTCAGGATACTCTCTGACTGGTGCTCTTCATACAGCCATCGAGAGCTCGTTTCCCAAGTGTACACATATACTTTGCCTGAAACATTTGAAGGAAAATCTTGATGAGAAGCTGCAAAATGGCATTGGAGTCAGCTAAGATCTGAGACTGAGTTTAGTCAAAAATGTTTTGATTCTTCTCGACAGTGCCACGGAAGATGAGTTCGAACAACGTCAAAGTGAAATGATTTCACGCTGCAATTCGGACTGTCCAAAGTTGATTCCATACCTTCAGAATCGAATGTTCAATTTGCTAAAAAATAAAGTTTGGAAAACTGGCAAGATATCTCCCGGATACACATTTTGGACAAATAACAACAACGAGAGTATGAACCATGTTGTTGTTGTTGTTTTTATTAACGCATATAATTGGCGCTTGCAACTCGTGGTTATTTGCGCCCACACAGTAAATTTCATAATCGCATAATGGCATGTCTTCATGTCTTTTTTCGGCTCATTTGCTGCCTCCTTTCACGAGTTCGGCTCTCTCTTCGTCTGGGCTTTTCAATGCGCTGTATTACAGCGGGATCGGCGATGAGGAGCCCAGATAAACCTCCGACACATAGAAACATGGCAGAGCCGAGACTCGAACCATCAGTGTTTAACCAACTGCGCCACTCGCTTCCCATATGAACCATGTATTTAAACGACTTACTCGTTGGAAACTTGAAAAGATTCCAGAACTGATTGACACCTTGCACACGGCAGTTTCGACGCAATATGTTGATGCTCGGAAGCATAACTAATACTGGGCCCTATCGTATGATCGGTTGCTGCGATAAATTTCTTGTTCCGCAGTGGATGGAGCGTTATGCCCGATGAGCAACAGGAAAAGATTTACCATGATTTCTTGAAGTACATTCCCCGAAAACATTTGCATGCTGATCAAAAGACGTCTGTTTCGAGCGATTCGAAGATGATCACAAGAACTCCACTAAAACGTAGTGGAAGTAAGCCAGGCCAATATTCCAGATCAGCCATCAAGCAAAAAACGAAGAAAAAATACTCGTGATCGTGATCATTGATTGTTGTTAGTTGCTGTACAGACGCAGCTACCACTTGATGCAGTGGCGGCTCGTCCTATAGGGCAACTGGGGCATTGCCCCACCTAAAATTCTGTTCAATAACAATTTAACCATTTATAGACGCACAGCAATCAATATATACCGAGATCACAGCGAAACCCGCGTTCTTCTTGTGCTTTCGCTTGCAAACGCCCATACATAGCGAAGTCTCTGCGAAAATCGAATTCTCTTCTGTGTTTTCGCTTTGTGAATGCCTAGCCGGGGCTTGCCCCGGTAGCGCTCATAACAAGCTTTCACTATCTATTCTCTCAAAGCCGCGCACAATAAAGAAACGGTGATTTACTCTCTCCTATTCGTAAAATGGCCGAGCAACCGGGGCAAATATGCTTGCTCGCCCTTAAGGTGTGATGTAACAATCGTATCTATATCTGAACTCGGTTACCGTAATATGCGTTGAGTCGACCTTTGCTGGAATAGGTCGATTTTGACGGTGTTTCGCACCATGATATTTCTTGAAACTTGGTATGATATGTCGTGAAGGTAGTATTTAACACTGCTCCAAGTTTCAGGCTTGCTACTTAAAGATAATGGTAGTAATTCCGTTTCCGAAGTTCAGTGTGTGCTGATCTATCATGTACATAGTAAAGCAAACAGATTTTACTCAAAAGCCGGTATTGGTCTCCATTGATTTTGACGATGTTCTATACCGAGATCGGTCATGACATTTGGCACGATAAGTGTTAGTATCGACCGCTGTAACAAGTTTTAAGTTTGTCACTGAACTATGTGGGTGGTAATTTCGTTTCCAAAGTCGAGTAAGAGCTGACTCTTCATTTATCGCCAACAAATTTACGCAAAAGCCGTTATTGGTCTCTATTGATTTCAACGATGTTCCATACCTAGATCTGTCATGAGCTTTCGCACGGTATGTCTGGATTTTAGTATCGAACACGGTGCCAAGTCTTAAAGTTGACACTCAATGATTGAGGCAGTTATTTCGTTTTCGAGGTCGAGTATGGTAGAGATGCGCGCTGATCTGATACTTAGCCTACCTACGTCATTGCGGATCTCACGCAATAGCCGGTGTCGGTCTGTGCTAATCTATAGTCTGCGTTCCATAACGAGATCGGTGATGATATTTCCAATGGTATATCTCGATGATCGCATGAAACAGCTGACCAAGATTCTGGGTTTGCATTCAAATATTCACATAATTTTATGTTCGCCAATGTCCATTTCACTGTGAAATTGTGGCCTTCAAACCATTTGCTCACAATCCCCTGTCAAATGCGATAGCTATTTCATTGTCGATGTCGGCTAACAGCTGATCATTCGATCAGCCTATTCCTCGATCTATTTTACTCAAAGTTCGGTGTTCGTCTGTTTGTATTGATTTTGACAGTGTACCATACCGGAATGGGTTATGAGATTGCGTATGCTACTTCTCGATGATTTCTTGTAACAGTATACTAAGTTACGGCTTTTATTCATGTATTTATTGATTAGTATATTTTCCGACGGCGATTTCGCAGCAGACTTATAGACTGTAAGCCGTATGTGTTGTGTCACAGTCTCCAGTTTCAAGGCCAAAATGTCCTATGATGTTCCGAGACCGAAGTTCCGAGGCTGCTGTCTTTAGTTCTTCAAAGACCATTCAAATTGATGTTCTGGATTCAATATGACAGGCCCAATCTATGAGATAACAATTGCGTATGTGTCCGAACTCGTTGACCTTTCCAGTTAGGCTTACGCAATCTCTCGAGTTCTAGTCATTGGAATGAGTGAGGTCAAGTCAAGTGCGAACATGAATCGTATTGAATCTTTGCTCCGTACGTAGTTTACGCAGTTGTCTTTAGAGCGAAAATGAGAGGTCTAGAAGTTGTCCAGTCTATTGATCCAATCGTACGCCGGGTGCCTACGTTTTGGTTGCCTATTATCACCTGGTCGTAACCAGAGATAGCCACAGTCCGGTTCAGGAGCCGGAGCAGGATTTCAATGTTTTTTTACCTGGCCGGACTGGATCCGGATTTTGAATTTGGGGTGACGGTCGGATTTTAGCCGGATTTTTTTGCTGTGATATGATTAATTAGCATTGTTCTGGCAGGATTTTTTCGGATTCCGAACTGGACATTCACCAGCCGGATTTCTTTGGACTATGAATTTCCAATTGCCAGCCGGATCCGGATAGATTCGGATCCCGAAATTTTGGAATCCGCCCATCTCTTGTCGTAACCACCAGCTCAGTGGTCGTAACACACCAGGATCGTGTACGAAACACTTTCGGACGGGCTTAGAAAAATTAGGGTCTATCGATTTGCGTAATCTATAACTATACCATTAAATCATAACGCATGCTACTAAGGATGACCTGATACTTGATTCGTGGCATAGGGACGATTCTTAGTTCACGTACATTTTGTAAAATAATCCTTTGTTAAAAAATAAATGAATAAAATATTTGTTACCACATTTCAAGTCACGGCTCACCGGCAAACCTCTAGCGGCACCTACGTTAAAATCACTGTTGTCGGGAAATTCATGTGAGCATCATAAAGTTACTTTTTTACGTTGGAAAACGCCATTGTGACGTCATGTTGATAAAAGTCGCTCGCAGCCCTTGCCCCACCACCCGATATTGTCACGAGCCGCCACTGGGTGTTCGTCTGTTTGTATTGATTTTGACAGTGTACCATACCGGAATGGGTTATGAGATTGCGTATGCTACTTCTCGATGATTTCTTGTAACAGTATACTAAGTTACGGCTTTTATTCATGTATTTATTGATTAGTATATTTTCCGACGGCGATTTCGCAGCAGACTTATAGACTGTAAGCCGTATGTGTTGTGTCACAGTCTCCAGTTTCAAGGCCAAAATGTCCTATGATGTTCCGAGACCGAAGTTCCGAGGCTGCTGTCCTTAGTTCTTCAAAGACCATTCAAATTGATGTTCTGGATTCAATATGACAGGCCCAATCTATGAGATAACAATTGCGTATGTGTCCGAACTCGTTGACCTTTCCAGTTAGGCTTACGCAATCTCTCGAGTTCTAGTCATTGGAATGAGTCAGGTCAAGTCAAGTGCGAACATGAATCGTATTGAATCTTTGCTCCGTACGTAGTTTACGCAGTTGTCTTTAGAGCGAAAATGAGAGGTCTAGAAGTTGTCCAGTCTATTGATCCAATCGTACGCCGGGTGCCTACGTTTTGGTTGCCTATTATCACCTGGTCGTAACCAGAGATAGCCACAGTCCGGTTCAGGAGCCGGAGCAGGATTTCAATGTTTTTTTACCTGGCCGGACTGGATCCGGATTTTGAATTTGGGGTGACGGTCGGATTTTAGCCGGATTTTTTTGCTGTGATATGATTAATTAGCATTGTTCTGGCAGGATTTTTTCGGATTCCGAACTGGACATTCACCAGCCGGATTTCTTTGGACTATGAATTTCCAATTGCCAGCCGGATCCGGATAGATTCGGATCCCGAAATTTTGGAATCCGCCCATCTCTGGTCGTAACCACCAGCTCAGTGGTCGTAACACACCAGGATCGTGTACGAAACACTTTCGGACGGGCTTAGAAAAATTAGGGTCTATCGATTTGCGTAATTTATAACTATACCATTAAATCATAACGCATGCTACTAAGGATGACCTGATACTTGATTCGTGGCATAGGGACGATTCTTAGTTCACGTACATTTTGTAAAATAATCCTTTGTTAAAAAATAAATGAATAAAATATTTGTTACCACATTTCAAGTCACGGCTCACCGGCAAACCTCTAGCGGCACCTACGTTAAAATCACTGTTGTCGGGAAATTCATGTGAGCATCATAAAGTTACTTTTTTACGTTGGAAAACGCCATTGTGACGTCATGTTGATAAAAGTCGCTCGCAGCCCTTGCCCCACCACCCGATATTGTCACGAGCCGCCACTGACTTGATGTATGTTGTTGAATAAAATCAGTTTCGTTTGGCTATATGGAATTGTATTATTTTTGAACAAGCTAGGGGTTCATATAAAACAGGGTTAGTTCTAGTTCTATAGTTGCGCTTTTTGAAAATCCAGTAGTTTATACAAGTCTGATGGCAACAAAGAAGGTTTGTCACTACATGGCACTTAGCTACATTGACTTCATTTTAAATCTGGATTACTAATACGACAAACGTTGGCCATTTATATATGAATGTCGTCATTAATATTGATATAGTTGCACATTTGATATCATACTTTTATCGTTTCTCCAACCATTTGATCGATTTACAGATAGAGCTTATGGGAGGGGTGTCTTTGAAAATTTAGCGCAATTAATTGATATAATGATGCATCGGGCGGGCGCAGCATTGTTATCACTTTGTTGCAAGTTGTTATTAGGCCTACTTGACCTCCCATCAGGTTTGTCACAAAAGTCAAAATATACTGGAATTCCCTAAACATACGAAAAAAATTGTGAGACACACACGATTCCAAAGGTCTTTTTTTATTTAAAGAAAAATTTGGCACTTATCACCTGTTGGTCTTTTACAACACGGCCAATAATGGCGTAAGTATAAATGAAAAGCAGTCAATGATGGCGTACGTCTTGGTTAGAAAGACATAATACCGTTCAAAATCGCGTCGCGGGCCACATTTGGCGCAATCTCAGCGACGACGAACTATGTTCGCAAATCAAAATATCCAAGTAATTATATTGGAATCTGCTTTGTATATGACAGCGATTTCAAGTTTCAAGTCAGCCCTTTCTTATCTTTTGATAACTCGAGCCTTGACACACATCTTCTGAACGTTATGTTTTAGCATTAGCGGATATCAATTAGGCTATAGGCCTACGCCAATTACGGTTTGAGGCGAACCGCGCAGATTCGATGTTATTCAGTTTCAAGATGTCACTCAACTTATTCAACGGTAGAGTTGATGGAGAGGGCAAGTGAATGACGTGTCCACGGCCGCACAAATTTCCTTCTATATGGCCGCTGGTTGGCCACCCCGGGTTTACACGAATGTCATGGCGAGGAGGAGCCTAGATAAACCTCCAAAACATTAGGTAGGAATAGCGAGGAGTCTAGATAAACCTGCAAGGCTGCAACACTTAGGTAAGAATTCTGGAGCCAACCTCGGTCGGCCTCCCTCTGTGTAAGAGTATGGATGATATGGAAATTTCAAATTAAGTACCTTCCCAGGTGAATAGTATATTGATATTGAAATGAACCCGAATATTTTCAGCTGACACTCGTCATTTTGATAAAAGTCGGCCTCTACCGTCAACAGGAAATCTTTCGTCTTTTCGCGCTCACAACAGGCAAATGCCATAAACATTTGTTAGATTTTCTTGCTTGCTCGAAAAATAATCGAGGTGACAGGTTTCGTGTCTTCGGGAGACGCAGTCCACACTTCATTTGGGGGCCTTGGAGTCAAATGATAAGTTCACAGACAGAGCACTATCTGACACCAATGGAATGCGAAATTGTGTACTTCTTTTGCTAGCGTACCACCTACGCCCGGTCGTGTATTTTCCTCGCGAATCCTACACTGGAATGTATTAAGACTTCGACGTTCATTCAATTCAACGTAGGCCTAATAATGTAAATAATATGATTAGTTATAAATAATTTGCGTTTGTGGCCATGCAATCTTCAGGTCTTCCCATCAAGAATCCCGTAGTATGTAGCGAGATAGTCGAAGTACTTGAGTAGCCGAGTGCAGGTCAAGTCAATACCAAGATTGATTCAAGTCGAGTTGAGTCACCAAAAATCCTTACTCGAGTCATTGCAGTATCCTAGTTTCGGCCCCCGAGCGGCATCGTCGGCTTTGCCGACATTGGTGACAATTGACAAAATAGATAGACGTCGACATTGGCGACATGTACAAATCAAAGACACCCATCTAGATGGCGTACATGTATTTGATCATAATTACACCTATAGCTACCCATATACGTGTGTACATGAAGCTTGGCTCGTTTTGCACTTTCATGAAACCAGAAATTAGATTAGATTCAAAACTAACTGGACATGTGAACATTTCAACACAGTTTTTCTGCCCACGATACTTGCCTACCCTACTAGATGAAGCACTCGAACCTGGCTTTAGATCAACCATTTCTGTGGTCACACGCAATAACGCGCTGTACTGCCTCGTCACACGAAATACCGCGCTGTACTGTCTCGTACCAAAATGCTGAACTTTCGTTTTCAGAAACACCAGCTTCAGTTATGAGAAACGAATTTTTCTATCAAAATAACAACATAAAAAAATAAAAACAGAAATAAATTGATTAATCGTGATTGACTTTACGTCGCCTTCGGCGTAATTAACGGTGATCTGAAAGTAAAATGTTGGGGGTTAATATCTGCGAACGAGGTATAATAAACGAACCGATTCTGATCTTAGTTCCAATTTAATGGAATTTCTTCTCTTCTTACGCAGCACAGGCACAGTCACATTGAAGGCCACCCCACTGCGGGGCCTACGACGACAACGTCGTTTTGGGGCACTGTTCAAGACAAATGAACTAACATATGAGAAATTGTTCACTTGAAGACACATTGATCGACATACCTTGGTGTCACGACGTTTTTCTCTACAGCGGGGGGTAAGTCCCATATGAATCGAGCTCTGAAAAATTGTATTAAATGTAAATGCAAGTAATAATGACATATTCATTGGGATACCTTTTAGCCGTTGTATCTTCCGGTTTCGGTCTATTTTCTTCAGTTTTTTCTTCAGTTTTTTCTTCATATTTTTCTTCTTCGTACACAAATGATAATTTATCAATATCCATATCCATACTTAATAATCTTCTGTAAAGATACGAAAAACGGTTAGTACAGAATTACAATAATGAAAATTCTGCGGCATGTGAAGAAAGTGGCCTCAACATTGAGTGAAGCGAAAAGGATACCAAAATGCGTATAAAATAGTAAAGAAAGTGTGTTAGCCGGTGTCTTCTACGGGTTTGAAGTATGTGTTGGCTAGACTTGCTCATCCTTGCTCCCTTCTTTGTTTTCTTTCGGTAGAGGAGGGAGGTCATAGACGATCGGAGTCCTGAACAATATAGATAATTGTTTGTATAATGATAATGACATTGGCGTCATATTCATTGGGATACCTTTTGGCCGTTGCACCACCACCAAATCAATTTGATCTTTTTCAACCTCTTCAAAAATGAAGGATATCTTATCCATAATTATTTACTGAAGCTTATTATCTGTAAAGATACCAAAAACGGTTAATACAGAATTACAATAATGAAAATTCTACGGCATACGAAGAAAGTGGCCTCACCTCATTCAGTGGGTTAGCCGGTGTCAGAAATATAGAATTATTACTCAACTATGCTGGACAAAACCGTGTGGCCCTCAATTATACCTTTCCTTCTAGTCCTACCTCCAACCTTCACGACAATTTCAAGCAAGGATTGAGTACTAAGCTAGTTATTGGCTGAACTGCCCATACAGAATACAAACAGTGGCCTGGCTGGTCATGCTATTACAGGTATACTCATAGGCGCCGACTTTTATTTTTTTACGAGGTGACGAAGTCTTGTGACGTCATAACTGTTCCATATCGATGACGTCATCGTTGCTCTAAAACGCACTTTACTAAATGCCGCTGGTTTACGTGCAGCGTTAAACTATTCGTGTGGCGTTTTAATACCGGCCCTGTGATCATTCATATCAAACCATGCAGTCCATAAATGGAATCTTAAAACGATACGAGTACGATCGCACGAAAATATAACTGCGCTACTAGTCTGTCCGACGGAATGCACTTAACAGAAATCGAATTTACGTCACTGAGAATTTGGAGTTGTATCAATGTTATTCACGCGCAATGCGCTGTGATGTAACTAAATACGCTACGCACTGGCCTGGCAAGTTCGCTATTAACACATGACAACTCTCGAACATGAGGTTTCAAGCAGAAAATAATGATGATTACATACGCGAAATCGCGCAGCCAATCAATAGTTGTCTCTCGCGATTTCTGGCTTCGCGTTGATTAGCTCGCATCGCGGCAATTGTTTGTCGATTAAAACAGCGATTTTGGCGGCATTGGTACATTTCCGATTTACGTTCGCGAAGCATTTTGGGAGTACATCGGTCAATTCGTAAATTCAATTTGCATGTCGATGGCCGCCAACACATACTAATTGAATTACGAGTTGACGGCTGCACAAATTTCCTTCTACGGCCGCTGGTTGGATACCCCTGGGCTAGCACTAATTCCACTTCCGTGCGCATGACGCGATCTTATCAATAGAAATTCACCGGCTACCAAATGCCCAATAGTTTAATATTCGATATTGTTGTTCTCGATACGAGTACATCCAGCAATCAAGTTGATCGGAATATAGAAGGTTCCCTGTTCAAACGAATCGAATAAAATCAGAATTTGTGCCACCCAGAATCTCGTTATGCATCAATATTTGACAATGGCATGGCATCGCCAACTGCACGTTAATAACGAAAGGAACACTGAAAAATGATTTCGTGCGACAATTTCGGAGTACGAAAGTATCAAGTAGAAAACAAAAAATATGGATGGTTGCAAACGAGAAAGCGTGTATTCTAATCAGCATCGCTACGAATGGGTTTTGAGTTTGACATAGTATTGAGCAGCTTTCGTCGCGTCAATTGTTTTCTCATTATATCGGTGTTTAAGCTGTATTGCTGCGTTACCCGATTAGTCTCACTAGCAAAGCCTTCTTAGAGAAACGAATATGCGCAGAAATGAATTCCAATTTGGAGGCACACACCAACACACCCTCCAATTTCGCGCTCCGATAACGAAGACTATCGCACGAAGCTAGCTAGCGTAAGAATGGTTTTGCAAACGAATGTGGTCGCACATCATTTAGATTTTAGAAAAGCAGATCGTCTATTTGGGCGAATGGTCGGGAGAGTAAATCTAGGATGGTGTTCATGTTGACGATTTTACGCGTATGATGAGCTTGCCAAAGAGTCCGGAAGTGCTGTCAATTAGAGAGTCCCTGATCTCTGGTGAACAATTAAATACGCGCGCGTATTACGCAGTCTCAATGACAGTTTTGGCAAATCAAAATGTCCGAACTTGACGGCACTGATTTCAGGTGGTTCAGACCTGTGTAGTCTTTTAGAACTCAAGCCATGATACACATCTTCTGATCGTTACGTTCAAGTATTAGCGGCAATCAATTACGCACGTTAAAGTCTGCAGCGATTCGCTGTTATTCAGTTTTGCGATGTCGCTCTTTAATCAATGTAACATAAAACAATCACCAATTAGCGTAAACTCGACCGCATTGTCTCCAAACCAGCGAGAGATAGAAGCCAAAGCATGCTAGGTCCGAGACGCGATAGGTAACCAGCAATGGTATATTTCGCACGAGGCCTATCGCAGGTGCTCATTGCTCATGTATATACCAGCGATGATATCGTGTACGCCAGGCCGAAGCCGCCAATACAGATGCGATTGCGCGGGCAAGCGATGGTATAGTGTGAAGTTGGCCTATTGCAGATGCAGGCTTGTTCGAGACGCGATAAATCGGGCTAGCGACGATTGCCACGCGCACGGGAATGAATGACCTAATTTCGCGACCATCTCAGCGGGGGATCATCACAGTATCTTCTCACTAATTGACAACATGCTTCTCGTAAATCGACCCGCGGAACAATGATAATACAATTATTGAATTGCAACTGAATATTAGAGTTAGAATGGTCGTTTCAAAATGACGTGGTTCCGCGTTTCAAAGGTTTCGATCCCCGAAAGCCCCCTGGCTTCGCGCCTGGCACACGCGCGTATCGAACTCGAGGACGTCTCTAACAAGGTCGCGTCGATTCACCTGATTATTAATTATGTGTCACAAATCACTTGGACGTTTGGGCATTTTGTACGAGGTGGCCGCCACCTCGTAAATATATTCACGAGGTGGCTGCGCCACCTCGTAACCTCGTAAGTCGGCGCCTATGGGTATACTGATGAACTGACATGGTGCTGGGACTGCTGATATAGTCTGCTCTGATCATACCAACATCCATATACTTGTGACAAAATGTTCTGGTATAATGACACTTTAACATGGCCTATTCATTAATGCTGTGGCTTATCTGGACATTGATTGACTGTGATGGTCAGGAGATAATAAAAATAGAAACTGATTCTTCAAAGATAGTCTTGCTGCCCTGCATATTCTGCCATTCACTCACCGGTGAAATGTTCTTGGATGCCGACGCTTTACCAAAGACTCTTCATCGCTACTACCATCGCTATTACTTCTCATATATGACTCCGTGGATATCTTTTTCTGACTTTTACTGCACCTATAGGCGCAACAAACACTACCACCAAAACGAGATGTCTTCGACATGTCGAAATACACAGATAACACAGATATAAACACGAGATATTGGGCTGAAACAAATCCTGAATTTTACGATGATTATTCATTCGAAGCTCCATTCGTATAAAATACTACAAACCCAATACGAATCAAATATATTTTAAAACTGGACGTTTTTCCATAAGCGCCTGTACTAAGTCGTCCAGCCTACTACCCTCAATGCATCTGCAACATGGTGACCACGCAAATTTGCTTAGCCGGAGATGGCAGTAGTTCGGGGCTTGTCTGAACGTAACATAATTGGTAATCCCATCGCTGACGACCCGAGCGCTCTAATTACGTAAATTTGATCTTATTTGAAAGCTACTGTCGCACTGATTTCGAAAATATACATTAAATCTGATCAGGTCAACGGAACCCCCTCGAAATACACCTCAACGTCTGAAAATCGGCGTTGTTTTGAACAAACGCAAGTACGCAAGGGCCATTGTTATGTTCATTGTGCTGCGTCGCTGCGATTGTTTTAGAGCAGTGGTTCCTAACCTTTTTCGACTCATCGCCCTCTTTTCAAGCTCAACGCCGATCATCGCCCCCCAGATTTTGTGAACCGAAAAATCGGTATACAATCTGTGATCAGCGGCGGGTTGACTAAAAAAAAAGGTCAACTTTTCGTCTCGATGTCGAATTTTACACTTTTGCAACTAAATTTCCGTGGGTTGACTTGAAAAAAGGTGATTTCTCCGACTTGACTCCTATATAGCAGTTTTAACGCATCATCGTCCCTATCGCTATTTTCGCCCCCTTTGTCCATTTTCGCCCCCTATCGCCCCCTTCGTCGTTTTCGCCCCATAGGCCGCCAAATCGCCTCCTGGGGGCGATATTGCCCACGTTGGGAACCACTGTTTTAGAGCAATGCAAATTTTCAGATTTTGAAGGTCATTTCGGCATGGTTCCATTGCTTTGATGGATTTTTATCTTATATTTTCAGAATCAGCGCCACAGTAACAGGGGCAGCTCTAATCCTGGGGTGGACAAACTACGGCCCGCGAAAGCCTCAAGAAACGTAAAAATATTGATAAAATGCGTACTGAAAATCTGCGAGCACTCATTAAACTTTTTCTGAATAAGTTTTAACATGATAATGATAAATTATATTCTACCACTTTTCCCTCCAAGCTGCGCGTGTGCACTATTTGTGCAGTTCTGACACGGTATTTGCGCATAGAAAATCTAAGCTGCGCACAAAAATGCCGAAGTGATGACCTTTTTTTAGTCTTTACGCACTGTTGTCCAAGGGACTGCGTAGTGTGTTGGTGAGCGCGCGCAGACTCGTGAAAAATTAGAGGAAACATTGATTCTTACGATAGTATTTTTCATTTCATTGATGGCGCGATAGCCCTAACTCGAGGTTTAGTAAAACGCGAAATCATTCAATGAATGAAATTGGTCGCTCTCACACATCACGCCAGCGTATCGAGAATAATCCGAACAAATGAAAGATACAGCTATTTTTATCGACACAAAATACTTGATGACTTGAAATTGACTCTTAAATTTTGCTCTGAGTCACGAGTCAATCTGCATTTTTGAAACGCCAAGTCAAGTCAAGTCATACGAAAAAGGTGACTCGAGTCAAGTCATGACTCGAGTCATCCCAACACTGCTCCAATGTCAATTCACCGTGGAATTGTGACCCTCAAGCCATTTGCTTACAACCCCCTCTCAAGCACGATATAGCTAGTTAGCTACTTCGTTTTCGATGACGGCTAACAGCTGATCTCTTGATCAGCCTATATTCCTCAATATATTTTACGTAAAATTCGGTGTTTGTCTGTCCGCATCGATTTTGACAGTGTACCATACCGAACTGGGTCATGAGGCTACTTCTCGATGATGTCAAGTAACTGTGTATTAAGTTTACGGCTTTCAATCACGTATTTATTCGGTAATATATTTTCCAATGTCTATTCGCAGCAAAATTCTAGACCAGTGGTTCCCAACTTTTTGTGTTCATTCCCCACTTGAGATTTATTCCGAGCCTTCATTCTCCACTACACAAAACTTTACGGAGCAGCTATTAGCTTGTTTGAGTACACAAGACACACAACCACACTAATACGCAAGACAATCGCATATAACTGCAATATAAAACGTATTGTGAACCGATACCGGTAACCCTCAAAATTTAGCGAAAGCGTTATATCACTGTCTCTCGTTTCGCTAGACAGCATTGTTGCGTCCCAATGCCAATCTCCATAACAATGAAAAATTCGAGGCTGATTGTGGGAGTTCCAGGGCCACGAGCGGAATAAAATTTATATTTTCGTAATGAGTTCAGAGTCAGCTTTCTATCGATATCCGTTTTACCAAATTTAATGCTCGACAAGCCGGTCAAAAATGACCGTCAAATTGCCCGTAGCCAAATGGAAATTGTGACGTGTTACAATTTCACTGAGGCGTGAGATTTGCTCATGTCGACACCATATAGGACACTATGATAGAACAATACATTGCATTGCTTAGCTTACTTTACTTCATACAGGAACAACTGCAAGCCATCAGCATATTTTTGACTATATAGTGATACCAGTTTTATACAGTACATAAAAGAAAGTACTCCGAGTACCGTTCAAGTACTAATATTAATCCCTGGCATGAGCCCAAGTGTGGCCGTTCTGTCTTTGTTCCTATTATAATCTATATACCTCACAGAAGATGATGCCACTGTCTTTCAGGTTCGAGACTGAAATGAGAGGTTCCACCGAATGCGAACTCACAGTATGTATTTCACAAAAGAAGCAGACCAGTACCAAAGCCAGCGCAGCAGAATACGAATAATACTAGTTCCTCATTTTCCCACCGGCGTGCTCTCCTAACCGGAGATCACCCAGCCTCCGGATCCGAGCGGTTACACAAGAAACAATCCGGATGAAAAGCTTCTGCGAATGCGAAACCGCTGATTTCGGTATCATAATTATTAATCTCGCGAGATGGCGTAAACAAGCTTCAATCTAAGTTGGAATTCCCATCGATGGTTTGTTCATAGCCTTTATAGCCTTTATAAAGGCTATGGTTTGTTTATTGTCGCTATCTTTTCTTGGCATTCGTCTGGCATATTCACGATGAGAATAGTCTTATGTAGGGGATAGTCTATCACTTATTTTCAGATAACTGGTTTAGTGACTTCCTTGACTTTGTAGTACTATAATTCTCGGAAAGTACCATAATTCAGTTCAGTTAAGTTTGATATTAAAATTTCGTCATTTCAAAACACCACAAGACGGCGATACAATGAAAAGATAGGAAGGTGTCGAAACGACTTGGAGTAGTCTTTGAGATCAGACCCCTACCTGGGTCCAGGCGATGTAAAGAGGAGATATGCGCAATGCATACTGAATGAAAAGTAAAAGGAGTTAATAAAAATAACGACAAAATGCGGTGGCATGCGACGGTAGACGAGATCGACATGGCAGGTCGTGGTTCGGTAAAGTGGAGAGCTGAGTAGTATTCATTCAGTAGAAATTGCTTGTATCTCTATTTCAATGTGGACATGGACTGGACATGCTCGACGACTGACGGATTGCCGGCGAGATACAGCATCATACATTTGGTCCAGCATATTCGATAGAGCAATGATCTTTCGCGCAAACCCTATGATACTTGCACGATACTTGAAGCTCGTGTGTTGTACTTGTGTGCACTTTTTATGCTGTGGTAAAGAAGTCATCGAAATTTTCGGGTCAGTGAACACAGTGGAACTGATACATAAACTTGGCAATTTCTAGTTTCCACAGATCTTTTACGTTTATGACACCGAATCTTTTGAGCAGTGATTTGTTGGGCGCACAACCTGGCCGCATTGGGCCCTGGCTATGATTGCACCTTCCTTTCCAGGGCTAGTGCGATTTAGTGCAGAATATGGATGATTGCGTACAGCAGATGAGCCGTATCTATATGCAGAGTATTTGAAGTGTCATAACGTTATCAAAATCCAAACTTAAATTTCAAATTCAGTCCAACTTCTAGTCCAAAAACCAGTTCCACTCTTCCAACTTTTAGTCTAATCAGCCCCAATCTACCAGAGATGAGCGGATATATGGGATTTCTGTCCTAATCCAATCCAAATCCGAAGCTTCAAATCCTAATCCAAATCCAAATCAAGAAATTTTGTCGCCATTCGCCACATGACATCAATCTCCCTGAAAATCGGTAAATCCAATCCAAATCCTAATCCGTTCAGAAAAAATCTCTAATCCTAATCAAATCCAAATCCGACGTAATTTCACAAATCCGTTTTTTTTAAAATCCTGATCCAAATCCGTGCTCATCTCCGCAATCTACCCAATATGCGTATGTCTAATTCAGTTCTTCATTATTTGTGTTATGAGTTGAAGCATTACAGGAAATTGCTAGATTTTTCTGTCTACACACCAACATGTGTTTGCAATCTGTGAGTAATTATTTTATGTGTTATCAAAAGAGTATATTACGGATTCTAATGTATGTTTTCTGATTTTAGCTGGCATGCTGCTTTGGCGCTGCAGCCTGCTCTCTTTGCTGTGCAAGTCTCCCCAGCATCAAAACTTCTACTGGTACCGGGATAATGTATCTACTCTTCTTTATTTTGGTTTCTGGCATTTGCATGCTCATGCTGTTGTCAACCAATGTACAGAATGGTTTGAGGACTGTAAGTAGCATATTATTCTATTTCATGACTCTGTATTGTATATTATAACTTAACTCTGTAGGGTACATTCTACGGTCATGTATGTGAAAACATCAGTGATGATCAAGGTTGCGAACAAATTCTGGCATATTATGCTGTCTACAAAATTATGTTTGGCATGGCTTGTTTTTTCATTTTGATGATGATCATTACTTGCTGGATAAAGAGTTCCAAAGACTACAGAGCTGGTCTTCAAAATGGGTGGGTATATATTTACTTTTCGGAAATTTTCTGACAGGCTACAACCAGCTGTTGTTATAAGCAATCATGTTAATCGCGCCGCTGCAAATAGGGTAACACTCAGTTGATGGCAGTTACATTGGTTTTTATTGTGTTATTGTCAATATCCGTTGTGAATGTTCGTATGGTTAGCAGGATTACATTTTCAACTGAGCAGATCAGTTAGTCCATATTTCCCCAATTCAGGCTATAATTCATTACATTTGTTGACTGTGTCACATCTACTAATACTATACTTTTCTGCAGTTTCTGGTTATTCAAGTTTCTTGTTCTAATTGGGCTGTGTATTGGAGCATTCTGGATTCCAAACCAGATAACATTTCTCCAGGTATGAAATGTTTTTGTTGTTGAAACTGGTCGAAATCCCTGCGATTAGCTTCGCCTCATAATAACTCAACAACGTAGACACGGACACGGGTGATTCGATTATGTCAGGCGTATGGACCCTAACGTAACCCATCTGATCCGCAGCTATTGTATATTTTGCTGTATTAGAAAATGGTATATTTGCTCATGCTGTTTTTGTATTTTTGATTCATGCAGCATCTTAGCGAATGCCTGATATTCTGACAAATTTTTCATTTCTAACACTGATTTCGCGATAATTATGTAATGTTATTTTGTTTGTAACTCTTGTTGAGCATTCGAAAGGGCCGCCTGTTATTGTCTTGGAAAAAGCAATTCAAAAAATTGGAGTGCAACCCATGCAGGACATTCCACGTTAAGAGGGAATCCTGGCCGTAACTAGACCATGGCATTAGACAATCTGACGTTGTATCAATTATTTTTTTTTCAGACTTGGGTGTACATTGGCATGGTTGGCAGTGCCATCTACATTATGCTGCAGTTAATTTTGCTGATCGATTTCGCTCACAATTGGAATGCAAACTGGGTGTTAGGCACTGAGAAAAATAAGTGCTGGTTTGTTGGTATGTCTCACAGTCGATGACTGGTTTGGGGTATTTAAAACTGGATATGAATATTTGTAGCTACAGTGCAGTACGGTTTCGATACATCAGCATGTTGAAGTTAAAGTAAATTTTTCCTTATTACAATGCATGAGAAACATGAGATTCTGCAGTTCTTCTCCCATTGCAATTTTATTGGTCACGTTACAGATTCAATATCGAATGGATTTATCTTTTTGTAAGCAAATCCATCTTCTTGAAGTATAAACTTAGTTTAAATGGGCAGGTTTAACTTCCTTGTATCGAAATAGTGTGAGCATGTGTGGATTCATCAGTTGCGTACGACTATCTGTAACATACAACAGAATATTCTGTGCTGTGCGTATTTCTTAGTGACGTATATTATTTGATGCTAAAACCATGTACGTCTTCGCAGTTGACGCAGCTGTTTTGGAATTGAATTCCGCGTCCCGACTTGTATTGTTAATGCTGTAAGCACCAGGCTATTGATATGCTTACCACGTACGGTCCGTACCCGAATACATGTAGCGCAAGTCGTTTCGGTAGACCTTTCAGTAGAGAGATTTTTTTGTGGATCCAATGAAAATATTATTTGAATTACGAACTTACAGGTTTCTTCTATATTTTTTACATGTACCGCATCTGGCCGACATGCACAGTTGTATATTCTTGTATTATCCAACAAATTTTTAACAAAAATAGAGATATCATGGGTATGTCATATTTGCTGAATTTCTAGCGACAAAAATCTTGTTGGCGCTTCGTTCGATTTCCTATTGATAGTTTGTATATGTCCCGAGTAGCCTATCAATGTTGGGTATTGGCTAGAGCCAATAAGCGCGAGACACGCAGAAAAGTGGTTACGACAATATGACTTATCACGGAAACGTGCCGACGTTTGTAATATACACAAATTGATTTGCTGTTATATTGAGATTCCTCTGAGATTGGTTTCTAAGGAAACCCGTAACTATATCGCACACCACTTTTTCAATACGCATAATTTATTGAGATGAATCTATCTGCATTCGCAATTGTGAAAACAATAAACACGGTCTGTTTTTAGCAGGGCTGTGGAGTCGGAGTCGGAGTCGGTGGAGTCGGAGTCGGAGTCGGGGTAATTTTCGCTTGATGGAGTCGGAGTCGGAGTCGTGAAAACTATAATAGCTGGAGTCGGAGTCGGAGTCGGTGGGAAAATACTGACCGGAGTCGGAGTCGGAGTTTGTGAGAATGACCCTGACTTCGACTCCAACTCCGACTCCAATTTCTCTATCATGAAAACATTTGCTTTCAAAGAATTTTCAATATAATTTTCATATACCACCAATCACTGTTATTAATAACCATACAGATCAGGTGCGGCCAGCCCGTGGCACGCAGGCCAAATTTGGCACATGAGAAGGTTAGGTGTGGCCTGCGAGGTAATTCTCGAAATTATTTATGACATCAGATACAATTGCAAGGCCAACTAAAATTTGATTAGCATGACTGCGAAATTTGATGATGACTAACACAACAGTTCTGACACATTGACGTATCCAGGGGTCAGCAACATTTATCCCAGATCTTCGTATATGACCATAAAGTAGAATATTTCATAGCAGATTAATTTGACTTGAAATTTTTCTCGGTACTTCGCATGATTCATTGTCACTAGATTTCTTGCATTCAGTATTTGAGCCCCCTTCTGAAAATTATAAATACATATTATTCGCAGAATTGAGTCTAACTATTCGCAATTAGAAGATAACGTGTCGTCCAACATGCGGCTTCGCTTGTGCACTTGCAGCGAGATCGTCGACTAAACATTTGCACAAAATGATAGAGGCATGTTCACTGATACCGTCGATTTTGCTATGTCTAAACGTCGAATAATCCTGTCCTTGCCAAATGAGCCCAGTAGTATACAGATGCAACCCCCAATGTATGTTAGCGACATATTTATTGATATAGCCTAATTCAGTCGCTTCGCGCGACCAGGGCCTGATTGCGCACTGCAAAGTTGCATGACATATTGTTATCAATTTTAGAGCGTATTAATATAAGTATTGTTTGCAATGTTACCTAATTCGGTTCGCTCCTATCGACGACTAAAAAAAGGTTATCAACATTCCAGTTGCCCGCGCAATGGTTCGTAAATCTCAGGTGTCCCTTTCACCGAAAAAGTGGCCCACCCCTGATATAGATAAAATTAGACATTACTTGCAAATTACAACTCAGTTGCAGAGGGGAAGAAAATCGCAAGATGAGTTTTCGCGATGCAGTCAGAATTGATGCAATTTTTTGAATTATACCATGATACTGTGACAGAGCAAATGCATCGGCTGGTTTTGTAAAATTGTAAAAATACTGTAAATATGACCAAACGATGCTTCCCACTTGATAAAATTAAAAATATTTGTAGTGTAGCTTAGATGTTTGGGTCGAACAAATGATTAAGAAAGACGGCAAGTCCCAATCCTTGAATACTTGATTAAGTACATGTAGACTAGACATAGGATATGGTCTTTGACTACTTAACTAAATTCCATCTATGACCAATGTCTATTAGTAGTAAGAGTGTGTGTGCTTGTAATCAGGATAGTGTGCAATGACAAAATTAGTAAGTTCAATCTCTTTATTAGTTGCTGACTCATACACAAGAGCTACACTAGGATTTTTTTATCTACATTTTTATTATACAGGATTGGATATCTGCCATATTTGAATGATTCATACATTTCAGGATATTAGAGAGTCCATGTTATAAAAACTTGAAAAAGGAAGGATAGTTAGCAAATCTTTCTTTCATGTTAATTGCATAGTGGATAATTCGAGCTGTGCCACAATGAAACAATTTAGCATGCCACCATTAATCATATGTCTGCATATGTTTAATGGCTGTATGATAGTCATTCAACCGACAATGTGGCATATAATTTTCGAAGTAAATTGGTAATAATGCTGCTGTCGGGGTCGGGAGTCGGAGTCGGTACGTTTAAAGACCCAGGAGTCGGAGTCGGTACGTTCAAAGACTCAGGAGTCGGAGTCGGAGTCGGTATATTGAAAATGTGTGGAGCCGGAGTCGGTGGTAAAATTTACCGACTCCACAGCCCTGGTTTTTAGTATCAGATAACGCATTCGGATACCAGCTTTGGCATGCTTTGGTCTATAGGGCAGTGGTTCCAACCTTTTTCGTCTCATCAACCCCGTATCAAGCTCGACACACATTTTCGCCCCCCCCCAATATTTACGGATCACAAAAAGAGGACATATATATACGGGAAACTTACTCAAATACTTGTGATCGCTGGTGAACTGACTAAAATGAGGTCATTTATCAGAGTAGGTGCTCGGAACACCAATTTCCACGTCTATACTTTCCGCTGAGTTGATCTTTTTTAGTCAACTTTCGCGTCATATGCAGAATAAGCAGTCTGCATGTGCATTTTTGGCGTGGTAATTAAATAGGGGGAGATGGGGTACCGATGAGACACTGGGACACAAAATAATTGAAAAATTGTCTGCGATAATCCCATGATTACGCACCGTGAATTTGTTTACAATTGCATCATGGCAGAATCCTTCTTCACACGCAAAAAACTTCGACTTGCATGAGTTATGGGTCTCTGGCAGATGTTTTCTGTTTTCGGGGGTGTAAAGTAAATTTCGATCTACGCATTTGTTTTTCTTTGAAATATTCAACAGCAAACCAGCAATAATTTTAATGTGAAGTGTAGGGCTTGTACCAGGCTATATAACGGCACATATTTTATTCAATACCATCCTTGAGTGGACTTTTGTTCAACTCAAATACGTAATTTACAGAGTTGAGGCAAATGATACGATGGTCAAATCAAGCAAAATTTGGATTAACTAGTCATGCAACAACAAAAAGCACGCCTACACACATATACGTTGCATTTAATAATTACCAGTGATGTTTTATCGCTATAATCAGCTATTTGAAAGTCAAAATCTCGATTTACGGGCAATGTGTCGGTATACCCGCAAATTTGTAAGTTTGTGCTCAAATCGAAACGTGATTTCATGGCAACATTTCAGGTATTATTTATTATATTTTCAAGTTCAAGTTTATTCATAAAATTTCATCACTTCAAAACATCACAAGATTGCAATACGGTTGCGACCAAACATTTTTTGTTAGCTTGCTGTAGCTTAGATTATATTACACAGCAAGAAAAGTTGGAACATTTAAGTTTTTGAGGGTATGTCTCATAGGTCCTCAAGTTGTGTTCCTTCCGACCTACCTGGTGGGGAACGATGATACGTTCGAGCAACAAATTTTGAACGTTCATAAATATTTTTTCAAATGGTGGATATTCGTGTAGCCTATATATATCCGGTAAGTAGAGCTTGTACCAAAGTGCTGAGCCAGCAAAAAATCTGATGTTATTGGCTGAAGATTTGGGAGCCAGAGATCATTTTGCAATTCTTGATCCATCGGTATCACACATCCCCCTGTATCTCACAGGATGTTCTAACATTTTCGCCCACCCCAGTCGCCCCCTTTGGTGTTTTTGCCCCCTTGTTCCTCAAAATTGCCCACATTGGGAACCACTGGTCTAGGGTTATGCCACGTTCGGGCGCGGAGATATTATACACAGGAATTTCGGGACCAACCATTTCCGCGCCAGGGCATAACGAAATGCAGTTTTAACCAGCATGTGCCTGGAAAAAGTGCTGTGCAAACTAAAGTAGGCGGATATAAAAGCTTGACCCAAAATGACCGTCGCTTGTTGACCAAAATCTTCGATATTGATATGGAATATTCGTCACAGAATAATGCACCCAAATTTTAAATATTGTGCGTTACATATGTTTCATAGAACTGTTTTGCGCAAAACTAGTTGTCTGGCGCCATCTATTTCTCGCACATGCCCGTTAAATGTGGCATAATTATATGAAGCATACACATATGCACGTCAGAGGCCTCGGTCTAAAATTTTAAGACCCACTGCATTAGGAAAGACTTTCACATAAAAGATCCCCCAAGATGGCAAATGTTCATAGGCCGGAATATAACCATCCGACGGCAGTGTTGCGTCTTTACTCAAGACGCTGGCATTGACACAAAATTCCGAGAAGGCAAAAAGTGCACACTAATTTCTGAGTTTTCTGGGAAAATGGACCGAACAATAGTTTGATAGAGAGGCGAAAACTCCGACCGAGGTCGACTCCAGAATCCCTGCCCAGTGGTTCTCAACCGCCGGTGCTGGTCCGTGGCAAGTTTCCTGCCGGTCCGCCAAATATATTGGAAATTTATATCTCAATTGCGAA
Organism: Botryllus schlosseri; assembly: GCF_051294905.1. NCBI lineage: Eukaryota > Metazoa > Chordata > Ascidiacea > Stolidobranchia > Styelidae > Botryllus > Botryllus schlosseri. The sequence continues at coordinate 16,161,450 of NC_137249.1, read as the reverse complement.
ATACAAGACGTTGGGCGATCATCCAATAATTAGGGGATAAACATCAAATTTCATATTGATTAAGAAGTTTGGAACTTTTTCCTGCAGTATCGTAATAGAGAGAGTTCATGCTCAACTTTGGGCGTAGGCTACGGCACAATAGCGCAAGCGTTGTACGAAACTGTTTAAAAGAAGACTACAACTCATTTCGAACGGAATATTTTTATAATAATCGTTGAGTTATATTTTCATCAGAACAAGATACACACAATGTACAATGCGATAAAACACAATGCGATGTAATACGAGCAGATAGGAGGATGCAGTTGCGGTCTTTTAGACTGACATCCACCTCGGAGTGCCCGCCGTCACAGTTCTGTTCGATGTTGATCTTTTTTTAAGCCGCGGCCCTTTCTAGTTCTTTCCATTCCTTCTGAGTGTTTTCTTTCGTCGGGTCTTCTTTCTGGTATTTTTGTTACCGTAAGAACGGCGACGGCGGGCGGAGAAGCCCTGATAAACCTCCGACGGGAATCGAACCGGAGCCGCCCGATTGGTGGGCTCTTATCGTCACCACTGAGATATCTGCCCCGGTTATATGGGAAAGATACGAAGACTTTTGAACAAATATTGTAAAATTCCGACAGTGTAATTGGGCGGCACTTGGTTATAGAAATGGCAAAGCCTCATTCTTTCAGAGGATATTGAACAATCTCAATCCAGTGTGTGGTCTATCACAGAACTTCGCGAGCTTCGCCTTGCTGAAACTTCAATAGAACGACGAATATCTGATATCAAAGAGACAGTATTAAATGAAGTTTCCAATATGACATTAGAGGCGTATAAATTTGTCGTCATTGAATTGGGGGTTAATTTGGGTTTTTGAAGGTTCATCGGTCCGCAACACTTGTTTTCAAGTTTTACCGGTCCGCGACGTTCAAAAAATGGAGAACCACTGGTCTAGGCTCCTCTTTGCCACGTGATCCACGTAAGCCAGTGATTCCCGACCGAGGGGAATTTTGAAATTTTTAGGGGGGAATCTGGTTTTAGGGTTGTATCGGAAGATACAGTGGGTTCACAAGGTTTTTAGATTTTTATGGTAGAACTGTTAAGTATGAAACTACTTCTTTACAATTGTATGTTTCTTTGGCGGATTTTAAGCTAGGTGTACGTTTAAATGCCTTCCGTAGATATTACACCCCCTGATAAAGTGAGGCTCGTGAGACGATATCGTTGGGACCGTGACAGCCTCTCGCCCGAATTGCTACTAAGCAGGAAAAAATCAAGCCGAATTCAGCACAAGGCCGCTGGTGATTCAACTCAAGGTCATAGCAAGTGGACTTGGTGATTTATTTTTCGTCAGCGGCTACCCAACCGGTAAAGAACAGGTCAAATTTAGCGGTACTCTGCCAAAGTGTAGTGCGGTTCGCATTCGACTTAATTCGGACACATCTGAATATTTTTGGCCGTATAATACTTAGTCAACAAATGATTGTGCGTTAAAAAGCACCTCTGTAGTCATAGGCAACTTTTTCATGGGGGCAATTCTAGCTCAAATATCGGCCAATGGGTCCACGAGACGAAAAAGGTTGGGAACCACTTGCGTAAGCGGTGTCTTGAAGAACCCTAAAGTGGTCCGTGCTACAAGTAGGCAGCTACGGAAGCTTAATAAAGAATATTCCCAGGTAGCACGACCACTTGGGTAGAACATGGGTTCGAGATGAGCTGAAAGGTGCTGACCACGTGCGGAAACCAACCGGGACCCGTACTTTATTGGCCCCATATTACAATGGTATTTTATGGGGGGTACCAAGTGGGTTACCCGATTATGTTCGTATGCGTCGTATGAGCCTTTCGTAAATGACCATTGCCCCCGAAAAACATCACGAATACCACAAGCAACAACAATTGTATTCAATGGGCCTGTCATCGGATTTTTGCCAGTTCTGTTGTTTGTGAATAGTGTATCTACTCTCTATAACCCGTAATATCATATATGTAGTGTAATAAAGCATGCGAGTGAAAAACAAAAGTATGGATTTGGAGGTTAGCACTTTGGAATCGCTTGACTGGTCCGGCCCGCGGCCTGTAAGTTGAGTTTAAAACCCCAGGATGAAACTTATATCTCTCTCTATTTGCAGCTCTACTCCTGTCCACAATGATTCTTTTCGTGTTTGCCATCGTAGTATACATCCTACTGATCGTTTATTATACCAACTCCTCGGGATGTGCCACTAACAAAGCTTTCATCAGCATAAATTTGACCATTTCAGCGATTATATCGATTCTTGCCATCACGCCATGCATTCAAAAAGGTAAATATTACCCCTTGTTTGCTTGCTGATCACAGGGGCATATATCCATGATCGATTCAGTGCTATATTGCATTTATTCCGCGCAAACTATTGTCATAAGACACCTTGGACATGTATGACACAGATGCATTGGCGTAGCCAGGAGGCTGTCATATGCCCCACCCCACCACAGAAAATAGATATATATATTTCGAAAACGTTTGTAAATTGTCATAAGTTTGAGTATTTTGGAGCAGATGTATATTCTACTTAAAATTTTCTCTTTTAATTTTTTTCGATACGTGTGAGCGATCTTTTGTGTGGCGACAACTTACTCCGGAGTTCAGGAAATAACAGCATGCTCCAACAAAATAATAATTAAGGGAGATGTGGTACCGATGGATCAAAAATTGCGAAATGATCTCTGGCCCTCAAATCTTCAGCTGAGAATTGCAGATCTTTTGCAGGCCGAACACTTTGATCCAAGCTCTCCCTATCGCGGACATTTACATGAATATCCGCCTTTTCAAAAAATATTTATGACCGTTCAGAATTTGTTGCTTGAACGTGTCATCGGTCCCCGCCCGGTGGGTCCGAAGGCACACGACCATGATACATACGCTCAAAAACTCTTATTTTACATCCTGTTTTGTTGTGTACTATATTCTAATAAGCTACAGCAAGCCGATTAAGAATATTTCGTCGCCACCTTCAAGAATAAAATAAATTATATCAACTCAAATGTTTGCGTAAAATCGTGTATCGATTTACGCCTAAACTTACGAAATTAACGGCATATACATAATACCCGTAAATCGACATTTTGACTTTCAAAGACCTCGTTATAGCGATACCACAGGAGTAGTTAGTATGATCGCTCGTCATGTAGCAGGGGCTCTTATGGGTGCGGCGGTGATTCGTTTGAAAACCCGTGGTGGTGACTCGTACTTTCAGACCCCCCTCTCGGCGGTGATTCGTAATGGGTTCTTATGGATGCGGTCGTGATTCGTACTTTCGGGTATAGGCTGTGGCGGTGACTCGTATTGAAAACTCGCGGCCGTGATTCGTACTTTCAGACCCCTCATGCGGTGTTGAATCGTATTGAAATACTCATGTTGGTGAGTCGTACTTTCAGGTATAGGCTGCGGCGGTGACTCGTATTGAAAAAACTCGCGGCCTTGATTCGTACTTTCAGACCCCTCATACGGTGGTGAATCGTATTGAAATACTCGTTTTGGTGAGTCGTACTTTCAGGTATGGGCTGCGGCGGCATGGTGTTGAATATGTATCAGGTATGGTAAATAGTCACGTGATTGATCCTTAGTTATTGTGTATATCCCAAATTATCATATATGACCGATTCGAGTTAATCCCAACGTTTACGGTGATTGCGACTTTAATATATTGTAACCGCTTGGCTCCGGAGCCATAATGACTCCGTACTATCTGGTTGCAAGACCAGTCATGCGTAAGGTAGCATGCGGGATTGGGAAAAGAGGAAGTGATTGGAGTTAGTCTTTGGTGTATAGTTGGGTTTTTGGTATGGAGTTGGTCTTGGAGTATCTTTGTGTGGAGTTGTTACTGTGTTAAGTCTTGGATTGGATTGGAAGTGTTGATGTGTTTGTTGTGCCTGCATTCGTTGTAATATATCCGTCGAATCTGCAATGTGTCTCTGGGTCCAGTCGAACCTGAAGTAATATAGCCGCATTCAGTTAGATAGCGAAGACTACGACAGAACGGCTACAATATCATTATTCTTATGGACGCGGCGGTGATTCGTACTTTCGGGTATAGGCTGCGGGCGGAATGTCGTACTTTCAACAAAACAGGCGTGAAAATAGTTTGCAAAATCTAGGAATTACTCGCATGATAATGTTTGAGTAATTAGTTTACCACATAGCCGGCGTAGACGGCGATTCGAATATCAACAATAACAACGGTCACAAATTAACACTTCAAATAGGTGTGAAATAGTTTGCAAAACCCCGCGATCGCTGACAAGATAATGTCTCGGACATAGCCATCTTTCGCGACTTGGTGTTACAGGCATATCGATCGCTCACGCGGTGAAATTTTCGTAAGCAGTTTGTTACAGAACTTGATTTCACTCGTAAGATTTAATAAGTAACGAATAACAGAACCGTCAGTGTCGGTAACTTGAATAGCGACAAATCATCACTTATTTCTGCTCTAGCCCTAATCCTTTGTGAAGTGAACGCTTATTCAAAAAGGTGTGAAATAATTTTAAAATCCTACGACCACTCACAGGGTAATGCTTCAGACATAGCGATCCCTTATGCCCGCTCACAAGGTAATATTTCGGTAATTAGTTTGTCACAGAACCGTCGCAGTCGGTGATTCGAAAACCAACAATTCGTCACTTGCCCGCGATCGCTATATGTTTCACGCCTCCGGAATAGTGGCTGACTTTAGTTGTATGATAAGAATCATGAAAATATTCAAGCAATGTGTCAATTTGTCAACTTGAAATGAAACTTACTACACAACTCAAGTTGACTCTTATCTGAATGTGTTAATTCGATACAACTCTAATTCTTTTGAGAAATCCTAATAACGCGATCTGTTGAATCGAACGTAACCTGAATATTACTGACGCCGACTTTCAGCCACATCGAATTATTCGCACATTCCGCGCCGCTGTTTCACACCTATAGAATCAATACCAACTAGCTCAATGAGAATCAGGAATCACAAGTATACACATACAATAATTGTATTTAATACTGAGAAATCAAACACTTAACAAAAACACGCAACTAATCATTTACCAACTCTAGCATTACCAAAAAAATTCAGGCATTGTTGATTGAAAATCCGTGAATCCTTATTATCAAAAAATGTTATAGTACGGTGTCGGAATCCACTCGCGAGATGTACTAAAGGTAAATTCAGATAATCCAAAATGAAATATTTGGACTTTGACATAGTCTGAATTGAAATAAATTGACAAACATAACTACCAACTTTCAATCCAGTCATATTTAGAATTAGATTTGAAACAAGTAATGAAACCTTACAACTCTATTCACGACTGAGTTTTCCGTTTGTCAAATAGAGTTTCAGTAATTACTATCGCGATATTTTAATGTGTTACTACACACAATCGAGTCAGTCAATGAAATGCCACCTGTTGTAAATATTTCTGACTTGACAACCACTTGTGCATACCACGATCTAGTTGCGACGCGATGAGTTAAATCGGAATATTTCAATCTATTTGTCAAAACCTTGAACAAGCTGTCTGGTTATTTTTTTTGTTGCAATTGAGTTAACGCAAATAGTATAACGTCTCGACATCTTACCATATTCAAAGAGTCAACCACAAAAACCTTGTCACGTAAATCCGTTTGTAACTCACCCAATCAACTCAACAGTATCCGTATGGAAAGTAGACAAGATTACGCAAGTACATACAATCGCTACGATCTAAAATCCATAGCAAGTTCGGTTGTAGTCATATACCGCCAACTCGCCTATTTTGTTCAACTGTGAAAGTAATTACTACTCGGTATACTCTGTAACATAAAGTAATTACTACTCGGTGCACGCAACTTGAGATTGGCATATGTTGAGAATATACGACATTTGAAAGTCTGACCAACGTAGTTAAGAATTCATTTCTTACGATCAAACGCAGGCATTATATTGAAAATTATCATGATGTAAACATAAGGATTGACACAGTGATTTGACATATGTAATAGTTGATCAAGACTTGATTATTAAATTATTCACGGTAATTAGACCCGATGTTGTGGTAAAGGTTATTATGACAGCAACACACTTTTCAGTACCATTGTTATTAACATATTGAGTTGTAAAACTATGCGTGTCTGAAATGTTCTTGATTGGAAAATTATTCCACCTTGATGCAAATCACTCTGCGTATCGCGAATATCAGAAAATATTTTACAAATGTAATTGTTTCCAGTAACCAAGACTAAAGATGAAACAACAATTTCGTTTGCTGATTAACAACCGGCGCAATACTTCATTGTCGGAATCTGCGACGAAGAACTGAAACACATACCCGCATTACTCCGGTGTCAAGATGTGTGAATTGGCATACCGCCGCTTAATTAATGCTCAATCCGTTCGCACCATTTCTCACAGACTTTGATCATTACAAAAACAAATTAGAATATGTTTGCTAGACACCTCCTATTCAACTAGGCTTGAGTAATACAGAAAACTCCTAACATCAATAAAATCGAAACATATGCTCCCGAATACTACAAAATGTGGTTGCATTGATGTTCAATGTTTATAGTAGTGATCACAAATTATCATTTGAATCTTCTAAAATTGTAATCATAAAACCAAACCACAGGAAGTCATCAAACGCATATTGCAGGATGTTTGCTCAATGCATCCTAGTTTGGTAAACTGGAATTATTTGTAGAACGCACACCATCAAAGAAAAACACGCAACCACTAACACGATTCCTAGTTGAGATTGAACTCCTAGTCGTTTTCTACGCGTGCACAACTATAGGGTCGTTTTTCTGGACACAAGACTTAAAATCTTTGAGTTGTCAAAACGACACACATATTTCTAAATATCACTTACTTGGTTAAAGCTAATGCATCGACGGTAACAACCAACACGGATCATTACTATTTATTTCATAATCATTTCAACAAAATTACACACACTGTACATTGTTGCTTTTTGTGCGACACGAGAATAAATCAGATCACAACGAACTTAAGGTGTATTTTACTCACTCGTCGCATTATGGATATTGACCAACATCGTTTCAACGGCGTGCATCGTTTTGCCGAATACGAAATGTGTTAGTGTAGCAAACGTTTTAGCGTAACAGAAAACTATTTTCACTTTCTTGACTTTTGAAAACAATACACGCGCATTTTGTTTGTGTCAACTGTAGTTACTTGTATGATACGACTGATAATCCCCGCGACTCATACAAAAGTATGAAAGATATTTACATCACACAAAGTACTCGACCTTACTCGATATTTTTGGTACTACGAAACTGAAGAATGATTGCCTACGCTTTCAAAGTAAAGAATGCTTAGTTAGACTCTACAAACTGTTTTGCCGTCGCAAGTGTTTTTGACATGAATGATCCAACGTAGCTCATTATTCACATAGTTCGATACAGTACTAGTACTTACAGAAATATCAGAGTTGTTTACACAAAAGTTTGTATATGTACAATATGTGAATACCATGCGTAAGTCCTGCACAACCGCGGTATCTATCCTAGTTTAGTCAACACACATTTATTACACCGGGTCACGTAAACTTTTGTAGAAGATAAGCATAGTCACTACTCGAGGGTTCTGGCAATGTCATAGCAATAAACCAGTTACTCCAACAACAGAGTAGAGTATCTATGTTTGCTAGTCACGGTCCTTACATCTTACACACAAATCAGTCTACTTTGCTAACGAAAAGTGCCGAGTCATCACATGATTGTCCTAACAACAAAACAGCTGAAACATACTGTCATACAAAATGGTCGTTCTAGTTTGTACCCCAACGGTAAATTGTACAAGTAACACGTTTCGAGAATCGAGGTATCGAATAACGTGAAAGTGTTTTTCAGTGTCAAGTCGTTATGTTGATTAAAGCGTATATTGTAATATCATGATCAATTATCATTCGTCGGTCACAAACTGCCACTACGCTAAATAATTCATTTTCACTCAAACACCAAAGTATACTTGTCATCAATCGTTCTCATCGAACACGACACTCAAACAACTTATTTACTTGCTACTACATGAATTCCGTTATTGTTTTGCAAATATTTTTAGTAACACTATATCAATGTCATCGAGTTGAGTGTTTACGATATTAGGGTGTATGTGTGTGTGTGTCATACTTGGGGGATCTGTATTACAATTGATTCGAATTGACTAAATGCAAGAAGGGTCGAAATGTTTCGAATCGATTCATAAGTGGTCTTCGTTGTGGTTTTTATCGGGACATACAGCACGAACTAACTGTAGACTCTTCTCTGTTGTACAGCTACTCGGTAATCGAGATACATGCGGTCACATTTAAACAACGATCTTGTTTCGTCGCACCAAAAATATGTTCACTGTCGCGATACTCTGCACAAGACGTGCAAATCCTTTTAACACTCATAATAGTATACCAACGGCTATCGGTGACAACGTTTAACAATACCAACGACACTGGAAACACTGAACCCACGACACGTACCCGAGTAACAATACATTTTCCTTTGGACACACTACACTTACCCGAGTAAAAATACATTTTCCTTTGGATAGATGACGCTTACCCGAGTAAAAAATATCAATATCACCTGGAGATCCACCATTACCCGAGTAACAAAACCATTTTCACTTGGAAATATATTTTTTCCCTAAGTAACAAACCATTTTCACTTGGAAATATATTTTTTCTCTGAGCAACAAACCATTTTCACTTGGAAATATATTTTTTCCCTAAGTAACAAACCATTTTCACTTGGAAATATATTTTTTCCCTCAGCAACAAACCATTTTCACTTGGAAATATTTTTTTTTTGATCTGAGCAACAAACCATTTTCACTTGGCGGTCCGTCGTTTACCTGAGTAAAAATATCATTTTCCTTTGGATATCTGGCGTTTACCCAGTGTAACAATACATTTTCACTTGGCCATCTATCTTTTCCTAGAGTAACAAAACCACTTTCATTTGGAAATCTGACAAACATACCTGTCAATTTGGTATTTGTTGTATTGACGACAGTTTGAAATAGATTACAACGAACAGTGACGGAAATATACACGGACTGCCGGTTTCAGAGTATTCCCGCGTCAGTCGTATCACATCAATATCATCGGTTAACCACATGAAATAACAATATGCTCTTGTACACCGAAATGCATGTTTTGGAAAATTGGACAATAGGCTTCGATAGGTCTGTGATGTCCGGGTTCGTGCTTTGGATTGTCCAGAGTCAAAATGTCTGAATTAAACACCCCTCGTCGACTTTGGTAACTGTGTGGTACGTGGATAACGGTGTTCGGAAAACGGCTGAATTTATGTTCCCCAATCGTGCTAACAACCCTGGGTTACTTGTGAGTTTCCTCGCACATGTTTACTATATTGTGTTGTTATTGGTCAGTGTATGTCTCAACATTCAGTTTGAAATCGGAAACGCTGATAAAGTATTAACCGGATCCGGATATCAACTCTGAATCGATAAACCGATGAACAATATTCAAGTAAACATGTTACACCCTGCGTTTCCACGAAAAAATACCATCCACACATACGACGCGCTTGTTTGCCCACACAAGTATACGCGTAAATGGAGGTGTGTGACAATGCATTTCGGTGTACAAGAGCATATTGTTATTTCATGTGGTTAACCGATGATATTGATGTGATACGACTGACGCGGGAATACTCTGAAACCAGCAGTCCGTGTATATTTCCGTCACTGTTCGTTGTAATCTATTTCAAACTGTCGTCAATACAACAAATACCAAATTGACAGGTATGTTTGTCAGATTTCCAAATGAAAGTGGTTTTGCTACTCTAGGAAAAGATAGATGGCCAAGTGAAAATGTATTGTTACACTGGGTAAACGCCAGATATCCAAAGGAAAATGATATTTTTACTCAGGTAAACGACGGACCGCCAAGTGAAAATGGTTTGTTGCTCAGGGAAAAAAATATTTCCAAGTGAAAATGGTTTGTTGCTGGGGGAAAAAATATATTTTGTTACTCGGGTAATGGTGGATCTCCAGGTGATATTGATAGTTTTTACTCGGGTAAGCGTCATGTATCCAAAGGAAAATGTATCTTTACTCGGGTAAGTGTAGTGTGTCCAAAGGAAAATGTATTGTTACTCGGGTAAGTGTCGTGGGTTCAGTGTTTCCAGTGTCGTTGGTATTGTTAAACGTTGTCACCGATAGCCGTTGGTATACTATTATGAGTGTGAAAAGGATTTGCACGTCTTGTGCAGAGTATCGCGACAGTGAACATATTTTTGGTGCGACGAAACAAGATCGTTGTTTAAATGTGACCGCATGTATCTCAATTACCGAGTAGCTGTACAACAGAGAAGAGTCTACAGTTAGTTCGTGCTGTATGTCCCGATAAAAACCACAACGAAGACCACTTATGAATCGATTCGAAACATTTCAACCCTTCTTGCATTTAGTCAATTCGAATCAATTGTAATACAGATCCCCCAAGTATGACACACACACACATACACCCTAATATCGTAAACACTCAACTCGATGACATTGATATAGTTTTACTAAAAATATTTGCAAAACAATAACGGAATTCATGTAGTAGCAAGTAAATAAGTTGTTTGAGTGTCGTGTTCGATGAGAACGATTAATGACAAGTATACTTTGGTGTTTGAGTGAAAATGAATTATTTAGCGTAGTGACAGTTTGTGACCGACGAATGATAATTGATCATGATATTACAATATACGCTTTAATCAACATAACGACTTGACACTGAAAAACACTTTCACGTTATTCGATACCTCGATTCTCGAAACGTGTTACTTGTACAATTTACCGTTGGGGTACAAACTAGAACGACCATTTTGTATGACAGTATGTTTCAGCTGTTTTGTTGTTAGGACAATCATGTGATGACTCAGCACTTTTCGTTAGCAAAGTAGACTGATTTGTGTGTAAGATGTAAGGACCGTGACTAGCAAACATAGATACTCTACTCTGTTGTTGGAGTAACTGGTTTATTGCTATGACATTGCCAGAACCCTCGAGTAGTGACTATGCTTATCTTCTACAAAAGTTTACGTGACCCGGTGTAATAAATGTGTGTTGACTAAACTAGGATAGATACCGCGTTTGTGCAGGACTTACGCATGGTATTCACATATTGTACATATACAAACTTTTGTGTAAACAACTCTGATATTTCTGTAAGTACTAGTACTGTATCGAACTATGTGAATAATAAGCTACGTTGGATCATTCATGTCAAAAACACTTGCGACGGCAAAACAGTTTGTAGAGTCTAACTAAGCATTCTTTACTTTGAAAGCGTAGGCAATCATTCTTCAGTTTCGTAGTACCAAAAATATCGAGTAAGGTCGAGTACTTTGTGTGATGTAGGGGAGATGTGGTACCGAGGGATCACTGGGACCGAAAATACTTGAAAAATTCTCCATGATAATTCCATGATTATACTCCGTGAATTTGTCTACAATTATATGCAGACAGAATCTTTCCTCACATGCAACAAAATTCGACCTGCGTGAGTTATGGGGTCTGTGGCGACTGGTTTACGTTTTAGGGGGTGTAAGGTAAATTTGAATCGACATTTGCATTTTTCTATATTACCTTTCAGACTAACGAACCCGCCATAATTTTTGATGTGAAGTATAGGGCTTGTATCAGGATATATAATGCCACATATTTTTTGAATCAATACCACCCTCGATTGGAATATTTTCAAGACAATTACAATATTTATGGGGTGGGGGACCTATGGTACCATAGCCAAATCAAGCAAAATAGATGCACCAACTAATCACTTAGCAACAGAAACTTGCCTCCATATATAGGCTGTAAATCATAGTTATCTGTGGTGTTTCATCGCTATTACGAGGTATTTGAAAGTCAAAATGTCGATTTGCGAGTAATATATATGTGGCATTAATTTTGTAAGCTCAGGCGTAAATCAAAACATGATTTTATGCCCACATTTTAGTTGATATAATCCATTTTATTCTTGAAGGTCGCGACGAAACATTCTTCATTGGCTTGCTGTTGGTTAGCTTATAGTACACAACAAAACAAGTTAACAAATTTGAGTTTTTGAAGGTATGTCTCATAGGTCCTACGGTCGTGTGCCTTTGGACCCACCGGATGGGGACCGATGACACGTTTGAGCAACAAATTTTAAACGTTTATAAATATTTTTTGAAAAGGCGGATATTCATGTAAATGTCCGCGATGGGTAGAACTTGTATCGAAGTGTTGAGACAGCAAAAGATCTGCTATTATCGGCTGAAGATTTGAGGCCAGAGATCACTTTGCAATTTTTGATCCATCGGTACCACATCATCCCCTAAATATCTTTCATACTTTTGTATGAGTCGCGGGGATTATCAGTCGTATCATACAAGTAACTATAGTTGACACAATCAAAATGCGCGTGTATTGTTTTCAAAAGTCAAGAAAGTGAAAATAGTTTTCTGTTACGCTAAAACGTTTGCTACACTAACACATTTCGTATTCGGCAAAACGATGCACGCCGTTGAAACGATGTTGGTCAATAACCATAATGCGACGAGTGAGTAAAATACACCTTAAGTTCGTTGTGATCTGATTTATTCTCGTGTCACACAAAAAGCAACAATGTACAGTGTGTGTAATTTTGTTGAAATGATTATGAAATAAATAGTAATGATCCGTGTCGGTTGTTACCGTCGATGCATTAGCTTTAACCAAGTAAGTGATATTTACAAATATGTGTGTCGTTTTGACAACTCAAAGATTTTAGGTCTTGTGTCCAGAAAAACGACCCTATAGTTGTGCACGCGTAGAAAACGACTAGGAGTTCAATCTCAACTAGGAATCGTGTTAGTGGTTGCGTGTTTTTCTTTGATGGTGTGCGTTCTACAAATAATTCCAGTTTACCAAACTAGGATGCATTGAGCAAACATCCTGCAATATGCGTTTGATGACTTCCTGTGGTTTGGTTTTATGATTACAATTTTAGAAGATTCAAATGATAATTTGTGATCACTACTATAAACATTGAACATCAATGCAACCACATTTTGTAGTATTCGGGAGCATATGTTTCGATTTTATTGATGTTAGGAGTTTTCTGTATTACTCAAGCCTAGTTGAATAGGAGGTGTCTAGCAAACATATTCCAATTTGTTTTTGTAATGATCAAAGTGTGTGAGAAATGGTGCGAACGGATTGAGCATTAATTAAGCGGCGGTATGCCAATTCACACATCTTGACACCGGAGTAATGCGGGTATGTGTTTCAGTTCTTCGTCGCAGATTCCGACAATGAAGTATTGCGCCGGTTGTTAATCAGCAAACGAAATTGTTGTTTCATCTTTAGTCTTGGTTACTGGAAACAATTACATTTGTAAAATATTTTCCGATATTCGCGATACGCAGAGTGATTTGCATCAAGGTGGAATAATTTTCCAATCAAGAACATTTCAGACACGCATAGTTTTACAACTCAATATGTTAATAACAATGGTACTGAAAAGTTTGTTGCTGTCATAATAACCTTTACCACAACATCGGGTCTAATTACCGTGAATAATTTAATAATCAAGTCTTGATCAACTATTACATATGTCAAATCACTGTGTCAATCCTTATGTTTACATCATGATAATTTTCAATATAATGCCTGCGTTTGATCGTAAGAAATGAATTCTTAACTACGTTGGTCAGACTTTCAAATGTCGTATATTCTCAACATATGCCAATCTCAAGTTGCGTGCACCGAGTAGTAATTACTTTATGTTACAGAGTATACGAGTAGTAATTACTTTCACAGTTGAACAAAATAGGCGAGTTGGCGGTATATGACTACAACCGAACTTGCTATGGATTTTAGATTGTAGCGATTGTATGTACTTGCGTAATCTTGTCTACTTTCCATACGGATACTGTTGAGTTGATTGGGTGAGTTACAAACGGATTTACGTGACAAGGTTTTTGTGGTTGACTCTTTGAATATGGTAAGATGTCGAGACGTAATACTCTTTGCGTTAACTCAATTGCAACAAAAAAATAACCAGACAGCTTGTTCAAGGTTTCGACAAATAGATTGAAATATTCCGATTTAACTCATCGCGTCGCAACTAGATCGTGGTATGCACAAGTGGTTGTCAAGTCAGAAATATTTACAACAGGTGGCATTTCATTGACTGACTCGATTGTGTGTAGTAACACATTAAAATATCGCGATAGTAATTACTGAAACTCTATTTGACAAACGGAAAACTCAGTCGTGAATAGAGTTGTAAGGTTTCATTACTTGTTTCAAATCTAATTCTAAATATGACTGGATTGAAAGTTGGTAGTTATGTTTGTCAATTTATTTCAATTCAGACTATGTCAAAGTCCAAATATTTCATTTTGGATTATCTGAATTTACCTTTAGTACATCTCGCGAGTGGATTCCGACACCGTACTATAACATTTTTTGATAATAAGGATTCACGGATTTTCAATCAACAATGCCTGAATTTTTTTGGTAATGCTAGAGTTGGTAAATGATTAGTTGCGTGTTTTTGTTAAGTGTTTGATTTCTCAGTATTAAATACAATTATTGTATGTGTATACTTGTGATTCCTGATTCTCATTGAGCTAGTTGGTATTGATTCTATAGGTGTGAAACAGCGGCGCGGAATGTGCGAATAATTCGATGTGGCTGAAAGTCGGCGTCAGTAATATTCAGGTTACGTTCGATTCAACAGATCGCGTTATTAGGATTTCTCAAAAGAATTAGAGTTGTGTCGAATTAACACATTCAGATAAGAGTCAACTTGAGTTGTGTAGTAAGTTTCATTTCAAGTTGACAAATTGACACATTGCTTGAATATTTTCATGATTCTTATCATACAACTAAAGTCAGCCACTATTCCGGAGGCGTGAAACATATAGCGATCGCGGGCAAGTGACCAATTGTTGGTTTTCGAATCACCGACTGCGACGGTTCTGTGACAAACTAATTACCGAAATATTACCTTGTGAGCGGGCATGAGGGATCGCTATGTCTGAAGCATTACCCTGTGAGTGGTGGTAGGATTTTAAAATTATTTCACACCTTTTTGAATAAGCGTTCACTTCACAAAGGATTAGGGCTAGAGCAGAAATAAGTGATAATTTGTCGGTATTCAAGTTTCCGACACTGACGGTTCTGGTATTCGTTACTTATTAAATCTTACGAGTGAAATCAAGTTCTGTAACAAACTGCTTACGAAAATTTCACCGCGTGAGCGATCGATATGCCTGTAACCAGCACCGTAACTGCCGTACCCCAAACCCCCCAATTGGGGGGGGCCCGAGCTCGAAGGGGGCCCAAAATTATTTCGTGAATTAGCATAAATCATAGAGTATTTTTTGAAAATTTATGCAATATCTTCAAATTCAAGTAGCCATTTATCTTTATTATTAGGTATCGGGCCCTTACCGCGACACGACCCACCAAGACATAGAATCAAGTTTTAGGCCATATAACATGCGACTCCAAGAAATGTGCCAGAACGATCGGCAGCGAGAAAACCTTGGCCGAAAAGGTCTATGCTCTTATGCTGACCGAAGACTTCGTTATATATACAAAATACATAAAGGTTTAATTGTCCATAGGCGCCTAAATGACTGGCGCCGAATGTTCCTGTCTTTGCAATCTGAACCTCACCAGACAAATGCCATCCCGCTGGGAAAAATTTTAGGCCAGTGAAGAAATACCAATTTGAAATCGTGTGCGTCTCTTAGTTTAGAAGCCTACGTTTGGGCGATTCTACATTTTTTGATATAGCAGACTGGAAGTCACGAAATAACATTATGTAACAAAGTCATATCGACGGGTCCGCCCTCCCGAAAATGTTTAATCATTATTTACGAGCCCTCCCGTTTTCCAAGACACTTCACTCAGCTCTACCGGTAAATCTAATTACGTGAGTAGAGAGGACAATAAATTGATAGCATAATATATATGCAATCGCCGATCTGATTGACCGATTTTATCATAAATTATCGAAAATTTTCGCGCCTCGCGCTGGCTCACAATACAGTACAGATGATTTCGTGACAAACGCGAACAACGTGATGGAGGGGTCGTTTCCAACAAGACCCACGTTTTTTGGTTCTGATGAGGTGCTGCTTCGTTGCTGCCAACGGGTATACGCCCGAAGATGTTTAATTATTATTGAGTAGTCCTACCTTTTCAAACACACCTCACTCAGCTCTACCGGCAAATCTGATTACGTGAGCAGATAGTAGATAAAAATTGATAACAATATATATGCAATTCCCGATCATTACTGACCGATTCAGTCATGAATTCTAGAAATTTCCCGCGCTCCGCGCGCTTAGGCGACAAAAGTTGATTGACTACACAAACTCCCAACGAATATGATAAATAGTGTGAAATAGGCCACCGCCGGAGGGGGGTCTGGGGGGCGAAGCCCCCCAGAAGTTCGGTCTATAACCCTATGGGGGGGCCCAAGACCAAAGTTTTTTTGGGGGGGCCTGACGAAGTGCTGTTACGGCCCTGCCTGTAACACCAAGTCGCGAAAGATGGCTATGTCCGAGACATTATCTTGTCAGCGATCGCGGGGTTTTGCAAACTATTTCACACCTATTTGAAGTGTTAATTTGTGACCGTTGTTATTGTTGATATTCGAATCGCCGTCCACGCCGGCTCTGTGGTAAACTAATTACTCAAACATTATCATGCGAGTAATTCCTAGATTTCGCAAACTATTTTCACGCCTGTTTTGTTGAAAGTACGACATTCCGCCCGCAGCCTATACCCGAAAGTACGAATCACCGCCGCGTCCATAAGAATAATGATATATTAAAGTCGCAATCACCGTAAACGTTGGGATTAACTCGAATCGGTCATATATAATAATTTGGGGTATACACAATAACTAAGGATCAATCACGTGACTATTTACCATACCTGATACATATTCAACACCATGCCGCCGCAGCCCATACCTGAAAGTACGACTCACCAACACGAGTATTTCAATACGATTCACCACCGTATGAGGGGTCTGAAAGTACGAATCACGGCCGCGAGTTTTCAATACGAGTCACCGCCGCAGCCTATACCTGAAAGTACAACTCACCAACACGAGTATTTCAATACGATTCACCACCGCATGAGGGGTCTGAAAGTACGAATCACGGCCGCGAGTTTTCAATACGAGTCACCGCCGCAGCCTATACCCGAAAGTACGAATCACGACCGCATCCATAAGAACCCATTACGAATCACCGCCGAGAGGGGGATTCTGAAAGTACGAGTCACCACCACGGGTTTTCAAACGAATCACCGCCGCACCCATAAGAGCCCCTGCCACATCACGAGCGATCATACTAACTACTCACAGGTAACTATGATTTGCAGCCTCTATATATGTATCTGTATTTCTGTTGTCAAGTGATTAGTTGGTCCAACTATTTTGCTTTATTTGGCTGTGGTACTATAGGCCCCCACCCTATAAATATTGCAATTGAATTGAAAATGGTCCATTTGATGATGGTATTGAATTAATAAAATATGTGGCATTATATACCCTGATACAACCCCTACACTTCACATTAAAATTTATGGATGGTTTGTTAGTGTCGAAGGTGATATAGAAAAATGTATACTTCGATCCAAATTTATTTTACACCCTCCAAAACATAAATCATCTGTCACAGACCCCATATGACTCACGCATTCGAAGCTTTTTTGCATGCAAGGAAAGATTCTGCCAGCATACAATTGTAGATAAATTCGCGTACTGTAATCTTGGGATTATCACAGAGAATTTTCCAAGTATTTTCTGTCACACTGTCTCATCGGTACCACATCTCCCCCACAATTGGCCCACCTTGCGTTCATTCTCCAGAAACTCATGAATAGTCTTACCGTGTTGAATGAACATATAGCTGAAGATGTATAATTACGTGCCTTCTAAATCTTTGAAGACACCGCTTCTGTCAGCTTAATTGATAGAAATTCTGTCAGTTTAATTGATAGAAATAGGCACTTCGGTGCCTAAAATCAGCTAGATATTTTGGCCGAGACCTTTAACATATATACGTCAAATTGTCAATTGTTAATATACGCGTCTGGTCGGCCTATGACAATGGAGTCGGACTTTCGAGTAGCCGTGAAATGAGGGTCTGAGAACGAAGCAACGCCAGAAGTTCGGTTGATCACCTTATGGTTGCCCAAGACCAATGCAAGCAACAATATTATTTACCAAATTATAGCGGGGGTCAAACTAGTTAAGAAAGCTACTCAAGTAGAAATAGAAGTAGCTACGAAAAATCTACCCAAGTACGAGCGGAGCGATTATTTTTTGGAGAATCATTAAACTTGAAAATTACTTAACTCGATTTAATGCAACCTAAAACGACTTGACGTAGAAGTAGAATTGGAATTGACTGACTTTGAATATACTCATGTAAGAAAGTAAGTAGTTGTAAAAACGATCGTATTTCGTTCGCATAGATAGCCAAAAGCTGCAAATTAAGCTGTCCGAAAGGTGCAGAGCTTGATTCATTTTGATGCGTACCAGGAGGTATCCAATTTTCGACAGCAGTATCATTCATTGGCATCATTGGATGAAAATGATACTATTTTATGGAAATGCGATACCAATCCCCTGTTTACTCGAATAGCCCGTTTTTTATAGAAAATATCAGGGTATGGCACCATGGCCCATTTTATATGGCTCGTAGTTTAGTCGAAGAGCAATACGGAGAAGTTGTATCGGATACGGTGTAAACACTTTGTGCGATTATTATAAAAATGGTGGATCGTAGAAATGCCATATTTTGTAGCTTTATTTCCGGAAATTAAAGGCATTTCTACACTTGCTTTTATGGTTCAATATGTGTGTTCTCCAGACAAGAGAATTGAAACTAATTAGAACTCAAAGTATGGTACTGGAAATTGAAATTGAAATATAAATACTACTTCTAAAAGCGGAAAATGCATTTCACGTCTTAGGTCCAGAAAGTTTCAAGGTGGTATGCTAAAACAGGTCTAAAGCTAAAAAAAAAAGTCATTTTCCAGATTAGGACACGCCATGGACTGCTAGATTACGATATGATAAGTAAATGCTAGATTGCGAAACATCAGTTTTAAATGTTATGATCGGCAATATATACTGTGATGAAATATTTCATATGGGCGACAATGCGGTGTGAACGGAATCACGTAACCCGCTACCTAAATTATATTCACCGATACTTTCGTGAAGTCATATTGGCCACTCCATGTCCACTGTGCGCGTAGCGCGACGAAAATTCTAGCTTTACTCAACTTTTATGACAATTAAATGTTGATACTCGGTGAAAACAGCCCTGAAATTCTTCAGGCTATCTTCCTGATTGGAGGATTAAACTACTTCTACTTGACAAACTGAAAATAGCGAAAAGTAAGTGGCTAGATCACAACATATTACGAAGTAGAAGTAGAAGTAGCGGGAATTAGATCTACTTGAGTAAGTACCTAAGTAGCGGAGTTCTACTTGAGTACTTCAAAAAAGTAGAGGTACTTCCTAACTGACCACCTCTGCCAAATTCATCCATTAACCCTAAAATATTTTCTCACTTCATGGAGAAGTGCACACCGATTTTCCATAACATTAATCTTATAACATAACTGATTATGATTGTGCATGAAATATATGTATAAAGATCCCCAATGTGATAACTGAGTCACAAGGTTCCGAGTCAGAAGTCAATCTCACACACGAGTAATTTTCAATTCACCACCGAGTCAAGTCCGAGTCCAAGTCAGTGAGTAGAGGGTCGAGTCCGAGTCATATGTCTTAACTCAGTTCAGTTTTCAGTACAATCCGGTTGAACCCACTTTTCTCAACTCTGCTCGAGTGATATAAAATGATTCGCATTCATAAAATAGTAATTTTCCCCTAGTTTTGACAGTTTTGGGCCCTATTTTCCAAGTTTCAGGATTGATAGAAAAAACACCAATAATGACTTTACTATACTTTGAAGATACAATGAAATGTATGTATTGGCCGTCCTATAGCCTCGAGTCATACACAATGACTGGAGTACAAGTCGAGTCAACACCAAAATTAACTCGAGCCGAGTCATTTTACGCATTTGAAAAAATGACTCGATTCAAGTCGAGTCACCAAAAAATCGCGACTCGATACGACTCGAGTCATTACAACCCAGTAGATCCCCCTAGGGCAGGGGTTCTCAAACTTTTTTAGACACGCCCCACCTTTATGATAGTGAAAAATGTCGCCCCCCCCCCCCACTTTCCTCATATCACAAAATGTAACCACAATGCTAGCAGTCTTAACGGTTATTTTGATGGCACGATAGATTATGAATGTTGATTAGTGAATTCCCAAATGAGAAATAAGGACTATACACAGAAAAAAAAATCATGAAGTGGATGTAATCTTCATTTGACCACAGCTTCGCGCCCCCCTTAAGACGGGTAGGGTGCATCACCAAATAAGGGCCCAAAACCATCGATTTTCACTATATTATGCCATATCTTTAAGGACGGGATTTTACCTCTCAAATTTTAGCCCCCAAAGTTTTCCCCGGCTACGCCCTTGCACAGATGCAATTCCTTAATAAGGACAGGTAGTTTTGATTTGTGAGTTCGGATTGTTGATTCTTTTCACAGTCCATTCCGAATCAGGTCTTCTACAGTCTGCGGTTGTTGCTGCCTATGTCTGCGTCCTAACCGCCTCCGCTATTTCCAACAACCCTGTCGGTGATCCAGGTTAGTGTTCACCAGTAACCCACACGATATGTCCTGGGACCCGAAATATGATGTCCGTTGTACTATGCAAAGCAACTGTTAACTAAGTTACTAAATGTTATTACTACTTATGCTAGACTTCTTGTCTTCCGATATGTTGAGTACAGTACTTTATTACGGACCACCTTTGGTTCTGCCTACTTTGCCTGGATCCTGGTAGGGTTGTAACCAGGTTACAAGGTTCCGAGTCACAAGTCAATCTCACTTTTATAGTTTTAACTCGAGTCAAGTCCGAGTTCAAGTCAGTGAGGAGAGGGTCGAGTCCGAATCATGGCGTTGTGACTCGAGTCCAAGTCATTGTGTTTACTGTTCAATCCACATTTTAACTCTGCTCGAGTGATATAGAATAGCTCGCATTCATAATATAATAATTTTCCTCAGTCGTGACAGTTTCAGGCCCTATTATACAAGTATCAGGACTGATAGACGAAATACCATTAATGTGGTGACTTTATTATTCTTCGAAGTTACAATGAAATGTCTGTGTTTGCCGTTCTAGTCTCGAGTCATATCAATTGGTACGAGTCATGTACAATATCTCAAGTAAAAGTCGAGTCGATAAACAAATTAATTCGATTCGAGCAATTTTACGCGTTCGAAAAAATGACTCGAGTCAAGTCGAGTCCGCAAAGAATCGTGATTAGAGTCATTACAACCCTGTATCCTGGAATCCTACATTACGCTACGATTTATAACGGGGCTTACCAAATTGCAGTCTGGGATCGCCAGACATCCATTGCCAAGCCTTGGATGAGATCAATGCTGGTTAATCTACTTTATATGCAGATTGTACATTGTGCATTAGGGCTCTTCAAAAATGACTTTTTTTCTCAAATCGTACTGGCTACTTGATAAAATTGTTAGGTTACCTAATTTAAGCCTACACACAAAATTTGGTTCAATTCCAGCCAGTAACCGCTTTGCTACAGGAGAAGAAAGTTTCTATTTATTATATAAAATTATATGATAAAAAATTTGAAAATTTTCTCTTCACCCCATGAAAGTGTTAGGCTGTCTATAGAAATGATGCTCACCAAATTTGGTTCAATTACAACCAGTGGAAACGGAGTTATTGCCGTCGAAAAATTTTGATTTGAATAAAATAGTATTTACGGTGAGCACATCTATAATAAATAAACAAAGAATCGGTCACCGTAAATACTATTTTATTCATAATCCAAATTTTTCGACGGCAATAACTCCGCTTCCAGTGGTTGCAATTGAACCAAATTTGGTGAGCATCGTTTCTATAGACAGCCTAACACTTTCATGGGGTGAACAGAAAATTTTCAAATTTTTTATTATTTATTTTTATATAATAAATAGAAACTTTCTTCTCCTGTAGCAAAGCGGTTACTGGCTGGAATTGAACCAAATTTTGTGTGTAGGATTAAATTAGGTAACCTAACAATTTTATCAAGTAGCCAGTACGATTTGAGACAAAAAGTCATTTTTGAAAAGCCCTATTGTGCATAGCGTTTTTGACCTGTCACGTCGCATGATTTTCACACAGATAGCGCTTGATTTTTATTCTCATATGCTGTTGCATTGATATTGTTATAGTAGTTATGACGCTGTTTTCTCTCGGACCATACCCGTTCCCATAGGTTTCCGTGTATTTTCCTGAATGTTCTGTTTTGCATGTAGGGTGCAGGCCTATACAGTATAGATAGCCAGGATGGCGATACATGATTTCCGGCCAAGTGACCTTATTCCGATATTGCTCTATAAACCTTTGCCCGTTAGGTCATCGGTTGCTGGTGACGAGTTATCAGTTGGTTTGCCATTTCCTGCCACTTTTTCTTTCGTCACTTCACAACCGACTTCAACTCCGATTAGAGTCGAATTCGTAGGAGTTGAAAATATTTGGTTGCACTTTCAAAGTAGTTGGCGCCAGAGCCTTCTGACGAGCTCCAACTTCACCCAGTATGCGTTACCCAACTCCGAACCCGAAGGATGTTACAAAATTTCTGTGACTCCGACTGCACAACTCATATTCGCAAACTGTCGATTATTCACGTGTATAATAGGCTATTTAACTCATTATGCCGTCGCTTGAAAATTTCACTTCTAAAATAGGATTGCAGAGCAAAAAGCGTCGGTGAGACCTGCTTTAAAATTTATATTATATGTCATAGCGATGAAGAATGTGTGAGGGAGGCGGGGTACTATTTATTTGGCAATCGTGCAAATCAGTAGGCCTACATACATCGATAGCAGATACATTACAAAAATGGTATTGAGTGAAATATGATATACAGGAAAGCAAGGCATTTTGACCTTGCCTTTCACTCAATTCTATTTTTGTAACTGATTTGCACGACATGACAATAGTCTTCAAAACCGAGCCACGCAGGCCAGGATTATTTTTCTACAAAAATCGTTACATTCAAATCTCAGTTTCACTTACAAAAATAGAAGTGTCGAGAAAAATACAGGGCCCTGAAAAATATTTAGGCATAAATGAATAAAATAAGGTGTACGGCAATTCGGCCATTGCAAATACAATTCAGCGGTAACTTGAGTTCAGCGAGTCAAAACATGTTTGTGATCCATCATGAATTGTGAAACTCGTATATATTACGTGTAAAGTTTAAAGACGCAATGCTGTTTACTCATTACGATTCATATTTTATAGTTATGGAACAAGACAATTCTACCGGTGCGCTGTCTGCAAATGGAACCATCACATGCTTTACAGGAGAAATTGGTCAGGATACCGACAAATATGTGACTGTTGGTGGATTGATTTTTGTCTTCATCACCAGGCGCGTATATACCCACGGGGTGAATCTGCGGAGTCAATACACTTTTCAAAATGAGATCATTGGTGCTCACTACGGCGATCACCATCCATACCGATAGATTGCGAAGTCATTCCTCCCGTGGAGTAAACCACGAGGCCTTTTCAGTAAATCATTTCTGCAGTCAGGGTTGTGGGGTATGTCACTTCGTGGCCATGGTCACTTTACTGCTTACTCTGACTACAGACATTTCCAATATTCCGACTCCAAAACTTTAAACACATCGACTCTGACCCTGATATTATCTTCACAGAACTCCGACTGCAACAATCCTTTAAATCTAGGCTACTCGGAAAATTTATTACATGTATTGTACATGCATGGTTCGCAGAAAAATTGAGCTCGCAGAAAGAGGAGCGATAATTTTACGTGACACCTTTAATAACATTTGACAACGTTTGGTTCGATTTTAAAGTATAGATGAAGGCAGGGCATTTTACCAAATTTTTGCATCTCTGACTCTATGAAAAGTAGGAAAGCTCCAACTCCACATCCCTGCAGAAATGCTAATGTATTACATGGAGTAAAGTTAAATAGATTTTATGATACAATAATGGTAGCCCAATTAAATATTACTATAAGTGTTTTTAGTCAGCATTGTTGGTAGAATACATAGTCATCTGCATCCGAAAAGTAGATTACATCCCAACAAATAGTGAGCGTGAGCGGACCCCACATGTTTAGAGCGCTGGATCCCTAGTGAGCTATCTGCAACCACGATGGGACATTACCTATACTAATTGGACGAATGCAGACGACGGTTTTAAAAGAATTCAGAAGAATTAGCAATTCAACTTATGTGACACCGCAAGGTGCGCTGTCTAAGGCAGCGGTACCCAAACTTTTGTGGCACACTAAAAAATTATGAAATTCTCGTGGCAGACTTGGGCCGAGAAAATTCGCTTTAAAAATATCGATCTGGTCGTTTATATGAACGGAACATGTACAACAGGAACGAGTTTGCATTATTGACAAACACACCCGCGCATTTCGTAATTATAATTCCAAGCAGCATTGTTTCTCGTTTGAAGCTTTTTAATTTCCGTCAAAAATAAAAGCTATGTTCACATAGTCATTAGAATGCAAACTGTAACATCATTTTCCTTATTTTTGCACTGCTGATGGAATAGGATTTGGAAGCAGACAGCCCATACTCGTCCACTTTCTTTTGCATAAACAGCTTTCTTATAAAATGGGCATTTTCGTAAATCAATTGGCTGATCTTCTGCTGAAAGAACGCTTGATGCCATAACTGGTTTCATTATTGTCACATGCACTTATTTATCAGCTGTTGAAGAAGCTAGAGCGCCCTTAGGTCGCATGTGCTAGTCTCAAAATTTCGTTTTCATAAAATCCAAAAATATTCGTGGCACACCTGATAATCTGTGCCGGCACACAGTTTGGGAATCACTGGTCTAAGGTCATGCAAGGCCAATAATAGCAGCTATAAGACCTCGGCCTAAAGTGATAGGGATGGTGCGAACCGCTTAAAGGTTCAGGTTTGTATAAGAACGCGAACCTTTTTGAAAGGTTCTGTGTGAACTCAAACGTGAACCAATGACGCCACATTGCTACTTCTAACCCTAAATTTCAGTGAAGTGATATGTTTAGGGTTGCACTTAAAACAGATATAAATTTGAAACAAACATGTTTTAAACAAGGCCCTGATTGAAAACATGTTTTTTATTGTTTTTTTTTTAAGCCATGACGTCACGAATATTGAATTAGGACGTCATAGTGGATTGACATTGGCAATTAAAAATAAAGAGTAAATATAGCTCCTACAACCGACGATTTTGAGGGTTCCAACCATCCCATATATCGTATACGTCGGCTATATCGGGTGGTAATTGTCCGTAGCCTGATGCAACATGTTTTTTAGAAAGTATTTACACAATTATGGCATGATTTTACAACTCAAAAAACATTTTTTATAAGGCCTTTATTTAAACAGTGTTTAAAACATGTTTTAAACAAAGTGTTTTAAACAACCATTTGTTTTAAATGCAACCCTAGACATGTTAATGTACGTACACGTTACCTGGCGACGACTCAGACTACACTATGCCACAATGCTGTAGTAGGCTTACGTGGTGACTTTTCAACGTCACCCTATGTATCTACTGGAGCAATCAAATGCTATGATAATCCCATAAAATCAACATCTTCTGTCACTTTGCCAACACTTTCGACGAGGACGTGCAAGGGCGGATAAGCTTTCGCCCCAACGGTCTAGGCCAGATCGGTCAATGTGTTCGGTTTCTGACTATTGCGACGTTGATGTTGTGCAGGGTGTAAAACGGCTTTCTATACTTGCTACCGATATTACCCCATAAACAAGCTATACAGTAGCGAACACCAGAAACGAAAAGCTGAATATTTCGAGCAAACTTTTCACATTTTTTCTCATCCTGACGACAAGTGTCGAGTGCCGTCCCTGGCCTAACGTCACTGCTTCAACAGGCGACTTCCAATTTTCCAAATAGCAATACAATTCAAATTCACCTTATTGAGAGCCAGGAATGCGCTCTTGTGAATGACTTAAAGATCTTCCTTTTTACTCCTTTCTAAAGTATACCAATCATACTTAATTTGGATAGTGATGAGCTGGTTCAGTTGAAATTAACCACTAATTGAGTGACTTTAGCAAGGAAAATAGGGTATAGTCCAATTGATGTTTAACAACTAATTTTTGGATTTTGATAAGGAATTATCTGAAAATGGTTGGAATCATATTCAACATTCGATAACCACTAAAACAATTTGTACTGAAATCATTCTCCTGATTTTCTCGTTACGAGGTTTCAATTTTCATTTAGTCGACCTGTAGTCTATATTCACATGTGTGTTGAAACCAGTGTACCATTATGGCTATTTTGTTTATGCTTGCATCAGGTTGAGAACTGCAAGCGAACAAAAACGTATAACTCTACGAGGGAATCGCATCAAACCAGATAAGGCAAGCTGCTGTTGCTGTTTTGTTGGTGGAAATGACAACATATCTGCAGGTGGGATTACCCATTTAAACTGTGTCCCATCGTGAACTAATCGGAACTTCCTATTAAATTATTAGGGCAATAATGGCTTATCTTAACAGGTGAGCCATATGATAATTTGAAGGTGTGCCTCCGAGCTATGCGGAAAATTATGGAGTAGCTTAGGTAAAGATCTCAGTATTTTTCGTCTTCCTATTCCAGCAAAAGGTAACGTTACACGTAGTCAGCGAATTGTTCTATTTAAATTATTCATGGTGTCTAACATGGAAATGACACGATTTGCTCTATCTCGTGTTAATTCCATGAAAACGCGGACGTGGTTTTTAGAACTCATGCTCAGACATGACAAGGCTTCTACATGTCTATGGGAATCTGACAGCCACCCTAAATGTTAGTATTCCCAAATGAGATAAGTATATATTTGTGTAGCGGCTAGCTCCAGTTATAAAGCTATTATTACCTAGCACGACGTCAGATCAATCCGTATATACTTACGTCCAAGCAGCTCAAACGCTTGGTTGTTGAAATTACTGTATACTTACGTGCAAGCAGCTCGTCTCCGAAAATAGCAGATTAGCAGAAAGCGCGGGAAACAGATAGACTCAGATCAGCCAAAGCTCGGGCGTTGCCCACCCTTGGATTATACCTGGTTTCAAACTTGGGATTTACGGAACAGCAGCAGCTGAAAGAAAAGGAAAGGACAAAGCGGAAAGACTCTCCTCTGGCCGCCTTAGTAGAGGGGCCGTCAGGGGAAGTCAGACGAACGATTGGACGAGTCACAAAGACAAACCAAGACCCGAGAAGAGGACTCAATGACAAAAAAGCAGTAAGACTATTGCCTAGACCCTAGAGACTATACTTGCTACGATATCCTATATATAAAAGTTAAATAAAGAGGACAAGACCTCCTCTTTACGCGCGTATTGCCTGCGGACTAACACTCCGCAGGACAACATACACTACTCCCCTGCGGACTTAACACCCGCACAGTAGTATGGCAGCCTATAAGCATCGCCCAAGATCTTTGGATGTAACCATTCCTGAAGGAATGACAATCTCTGAAACCTACTCGGCAATAATGGACTTCCCTCCTATAAGGAATATGACGGACTACATAGAATCGATTTACCAAATAGGAGCGCGTACGTACAACATAACCATTCATGAAATGGAAAGCACCCAAAACGTTATAAAAGAATTCCTAAACATGACAAAAAACGGAATACGGACTCAACACGGACTCATCGAGATCAACCCCCCACAAGAACCATACCAAACAATAAATATACGAGCCATCCCTACGGAGGCCACCGACAGAGAAATTGCTGATCTAGTGGAAAAAACAGGATGCGGTAAAGTGATCAAAATTATCCGTATAATGCACCGCGGGACAAAAGTACACAACGGATACAGACGTGTTCTGATCCAAAACTACCAACAAGGCAAACTTCCGCTCTTCTTTAACATCCGAAGAATATCATGCAAAGTTTTCTACCCGCCTGGGGAATACGAACCTGAATGCTACCACTGTCTTCAGAAAGGCCACACAGCCCGTAATTGCTTGGGAGTAACAGCATGCCTCGAATGCAAACAGCCAGGGCACCGTAGAGCTAACTGCCCAAAACTCATAGACGAGTTTCCCACCCCTCAAGAGATAAAACACAACATGACAATTGAAAGTAATGAAGAGAACAACCCAAATGAACCCAACGAACACCAATATCCTCCAAAAGTAGAAGAGGATAAAACACAAGAAGAAAACAACGAACATAACGAAACAACTAATGAAGAAAACGAAAAAGAAGAAACAAATAATGACGAAGAAAACGAGAAATCCCCGATATTACCAACAATATCCGAAAGCTCCTCCCCCTCCTCCGATGAGAGTGATGCAAACACAGACCTATTCGAAATATCTACCGAAAAAAGACCCTCCTTATCAGACGATGTAGAATACCCCGAAGAGATGAAAACATCTACACTACTAGCTGGAAAAGAACCCACCCCCTCCCCCGACTCCCTGGAACCCCCCCGAATACCCCCCAGAAACAGAACCAAGGGCATTTCAAATGCACCAGCAGAAGAACGTCAGCACATCCACATCAAGATTCTTAGCCAGATGCCATGTAGCCCCATAGCCTCAGAAAAAAGAGAGCAAAATAGCCCAGGCTCCAAAAGATCATTTCACACCAGCTCAGAGGAGGAAACAGTCGACAAAACCAAAACAAAAAAAATACTGAGAAAATGAATGAGAGAAAATAATAAACTAAATGTCAAAAAATTGAAGAAAGTCATATCTTACTCCCTTCTACCTTCACCATGGATGACCAGGCCCCTCCCCCCCTACCCCCCTTGGAGACGAACCAGAACACAGGGCTCTTCGACTGCAAAACTATCACAATTAATGTGAACGGAGCAAACAAACACTGGAAGGACCTCACTTACTTTGTTACCCAAACTAACGCAGACATCTATTGTATACAAGAAATCCACAGACTTGAGGAACAAAAATTAGCGTCATGGACAATCAAAAACGGGTACACGCACTACAAAAACTTCCTCTCCTATAAAGATATAAGTTACGACAACCAAAAAGGAAGATACTATAAAGGAACAGCTATCTTACTCAAACAAGAAATAGTGGCGAAGCGAAGCATAGAACACGCTATCCTCATCCAAGATCGCGCCCAGCTAGTTAAAATAAAAACGGAAGACAGTGAACAACCACTAAATATAGTGAACATCTATGCCCCTCCATCCGGACGCGAAGCGCAAAATACCTTCTTCGTGGAGCTTGTACTACATCTCAGAGAACTCAAAGGCCCTACAATCATTGGCGGAGACTTCAATATGATAACAGATAGTCGAGACAGGGAAATACAGAAGAACACCTTCAAACTAGAAAAAGCTGGCCAAACTTGGAAAGCATACGTAGACCAGTACAACCTAGTAGATATCTTCAGATGGAGAAACCCCTCAAAGAAAATTTTTACGAGCAACGCTCGACTTAACTCCCGAAGGATCGACAGGATATACGTCAGCAATGACATAGCACTACAAACAACCTCGGTGACATACAATATAAATGCGATCTCAGATCACATCTACTATGAAAAGCTTGACATAAAGCCCATACTCCAACCCAAATGGGGAATGGGTTCCTGGAAGAATAATACCTCCCACTATGGAGATAAAAACTTCCAAGCCGAACTCAAAAATATACACAACCAGTTCACCATAAGAAAATACGAATATCCCACCCATACTCTGTGGTGGGACGATTTTAAAAAGAAAGTGAAGAAAGCCTCTATCTCCTACGGAATAACTGAAAAAAAGAAAAAACAAGAACATCAAACCAACCTAAACAGGAGACTAGAGAAAGAAAATATAACGCCCCAAGAAAGGAGGAACATATTAAAAACACTGAAAAACATTGAAAAAGAAAAGACAAACCTTCACATGAAACTTCTCTATAAAGAAGAAATGGAGGAAGGTGAAAAGCCAACGCATCTCTTCTTCGAAAAGCTGAAAACAAAAAAGCTCAAGAGAACAATTACTAGACTGAAAACCGATTCTGGTGTAGTAACTGAAAAAAAAGAAGAAATAATTGGAAACATACATCGCTTCTATAAAGATCTATGGTGCAACCAGAATAATCTCGATGAAACCCTACAACACAATCTAGTTGAAAAAATAACACGAACTCTGCACGACGAAGATAGGCAGCAACAAGAACTCGCCATCTCAGAGGAGGAAATAAAAAACGCTATTCGGGACCAAAAGAACAACCATACTCCTGGCCCCGACGGCCTCTCAGCCGAATTCTATGCATCCTTCTATTATCTTTTGAAAGATGAACTCGTTCAACTCTTTAACAACGCCCTGCTATTCAACAGCATTGCAAAATCATGGAGTGACTCGGTAGTAAGCCTAATATTCAAGAAAGGAGATCCCGCTGAAATAAAAAACTGGAGACCGATCTCCCTGACTAACGTGGATTATAAACTCCTAATGAGAATAGTGGCAAACAGACTGAAGCTACACTTAGATCAGCTCGTATCCCAACAGCAGAAATGTGCGGTACCAGGGAGGCAGATGTCGGATATCCTCAGAAACATCAAATCAGCTACTGACTACCACAAGATGAAGGAAAGCCCTATTATCATCGCAAACTTCGATCAGGAGAAGGCCTTTGATCGGGTACCACACGCCTATATGTTTAAAATCCTCGATAAATTCAACTTCGGTATACGTATAAGAAACCTCGTTAAAATGCTATACAACAACGCAAAAAGCCGCATTGAAGTTAACGGTCATCTAACTGAGGAAATCCCACTCGAAAGAGGATTACGACAAGGATGCCCGTTATCCATGTGTCTATATACAATCACAGCAGAACCGCTGATGCTTAGTATCCTGGAAAACAGTAACATACAAGGATGTAAAATTGGACCTCACATTATGAAAATTCAGCAATATGCGGATGATGTAACAATCATCACAACAGACCTAAAATCAATAGAAGAATCTTTAAACGAATTTACCCGCCTCGAAAAAGCTACTGGTCAAAAACTCAACAAAGAAAAAACGAAAATGCTATGCATCGGTAAAATAACAGACTGCAGAAGAGCACAGGAATTCAGAGACAATATTAAAGAGAGCATCAAGGTTCTAGGGCAACACTTCGGGGAAGAACACCAGGGAACCTCATGGAATGAAATAGCTGAGAAAATAAAGAAAAATCTATCCGGCAACAGACATCGAAACCTTACCTGGCTCGGCAAAAAGAACATTATCAATACAAACATCACATCGATCATAACGTTCTATGCCAGGACAAGTCTGCCAACCTCTCAAACCGCAGCGGTTATCTCAAAAACCATCTTTGACTATCTTTGGGCACCAGAAAAAATCGAAATTATACGCAGAAGCAAACTGATAAGGAAAATCAAAGACGGAGGTATGAATATCCTTCACGTCCAGAGTAGGCTAAAGGCCTGCGAGCTGGAAAAGATCGCTATACTATCACGACTTAACCAACCCACCGAATATTGGCACTTCCATGCTCTATATGAACTTGGACCCTCTATCAAAAAGTGGAATGAAAACCTATACACAAACAACACACCCCATCTACCCTTCCTCACAAAAAAATGGAGGACCAACATTGAAAATGCCGAGAAACTACAATGGGAAATCGAGGAGTGGCACACTGCCAACCTAAAGGACATATACATTGAGATAAAAAAAACACATGAAAATATGGACCAAGAAGACGAGCTGGAAATAAAATGGATCTCTATTCAGATGAAGGATAAACATCTAGCCTCACTGTTGAAAAACAAAGAGAGAATAACAACTTACCGTGTAGCGAGAGAGGGATATCTTTTCGGATGGAAACGAAAAGCAATGGGGTTCCTTAGACACAGAACAGGAAGGTTCGCCTTAACTGTATGTAGACAATGTAAACATTACAAAGATACAATAGATCATATCTTGTACACCTGTCCAGCCTCACGCCGAATCCTAGACAAACTTTCAACGATCCTGACGAAAGCGAGAAAAGCAAACATGCGACTAGATGAAAACTCTCTCAACGAAAAGAACTGGAAAAAAATCGACCTAGCAACCCAATTCATCATAACCATATACAAAGAAAAAGTCATAAAACACAGAATCAAATTGGATATTGAAAACAAGATGGAAGAAGACACAAAGGTATACGAAACCAGAATTTACCAAAACACCTGCGCAACAGCGAAAGCAAGGTTGGAAGACACGGAGAACCCTCTACCCATGGTGCTCTCCTCCCTGAAAGATCTGCTATGAATAGTCTTCTAAACATATACCCTATCTTGTCTACGTTTATATAACCTTGACTATGCTAAATAAATATCTATCCTGTCTATAACATGTGACACGAAACTGATGCCTTTTCACCATCCCAATCACTACTTACAACGTTACGTATTGATTAATAGGATTAACAAGCCTTCATTTTATCTCATTCCATTGAATAAATAAATACAACTAAGAAGCAATGACGAAATTTGCCAAACCTGGTAAAACAGGTGCGAACCGAAAGAGCGACATGCATGCCTCCTGAGTCGAGCATGACATATACATTGGCAACAACTGAGCTTCAAAAAAAAAAAAAAAAAAAAAAAAAAAAAGCACGACGTCAGAGGTTATGGATCACGTTACAGTACTAGCCTGAATATGAGTTGACACAGTGAAACCGTATGACAACAGGTTATGTGCAGGTGCACATTAATTGGGTTGATGTGTATCATAAGATAGAAACATGAGTGTCAAGAAGTTGGTGTGGACATGGAAAGTGTTGTTTCATGTGTAGACATGACACATGACCAGGTCTAGAATATGAGTACAACTGGGTTTACTTTTTTTACATATTACTAGTACAGCTCGTGCTTGCCAATACTACTTCAAGTGGAAGTAAAAACTAAAAGGTGTGATGTGTACCAGAGGTGGTCAGAAACGAAGTACTTCTATTTTTTGAAGTACTTATTAAGTAGTGATGATTTTAGACTACTTCTACTTGACAGTTTTCAGTTCTTAAGGCAAAACTATGCGTAGAATACATACTTACTTGTGAAGCCCCACACATACTTCTACTTGAATAAAAATTCCGGTGTTACTTCTACTTGAGTAGCGAGATTGACTACCTTGACCCCCTCTGATGTGTACTCAAGTCAGTAGTTTCAAAAGGTGGAATTGGTAGTGGTGCGCTTATACTTTTAGCAGTTAATCGGTATAGTATTGTAAGTAGTATTGCCTCTAAAACATGGCTAAGTAGTAATACAAGTAATCTAAAATCATAGCTACTCAAGTTGCACAGGTAGGCAAAACTTCACAGTTTCATCACTAGACTATGGCAGTAGACAGTGAAAAATGTAGTTCTGCCCAATAACCAATATTTATTTTATTTGGTCACTGTGAAGCCATACGTGTTAGAGCGCCACAATAGATTCGTGACGTCTTGTAACTTTTACCTGATCTGACCTCAAAATCCTCATTCCGACTATATACCCGTATGCGTACAGCACAGTGTACCCTGTACAAGTGTACACCTTCAAGAGAATGACATGTCAATACATCACCTATTGTAGTGAGTTGGGCCTTGAAGTATTTTTTCTGTATTTGTACCTCATAAAACACGTTTGGACACCCGACCTTAGTGCTAGTATGACTAGAACGAAAAGGATATCCTTTCAATTGAATGAATGCGGTTTTCAGTGGATGAAGAAAGATGTGGTCAGACTGTTATCGATGATGACGAGGACGCTTGTACGTATTCCTACTCAGGTTTCCATTTCATCTATTTTATGACGACCCTGTATGTGATGATGACACTGACCAATTGGTTTGTGTAAGTATCCACACTGCGTAAATCAAACTACGGCTGCTATGATTGTCTATTCTATGATCTCTTTCTAATGTTTGAATATCGCAACCACTATGCACTACCAAGCCATCCCACTTTCTCCACATACAAGTGAAAAATGCTGTCAATTCAACTTTCCGTACTGGTACTTAGGCATAAATCTTATCCTATTCTAGTCCAGGGACGTCAAACTCGTTACAGCTCATAGCAGACTATATAAACTGACTTCGGATATAACTTGAATGCGATCGAAAACAAATACGACAACATTTCGACACTGTGCCCGCATTATAATGTAATAAATAGGGTGAGTATTTGTTGCAATAAACTCGTGAGAAAGTTGCGCTTAATTTTTAAAAAAGTTGCATTTATATATTTTTTAGAATTCTTTCGAATTCTCTACTAGTTGCTGACGATTACCCCTGACGAGTGTCAGCCGAAAATATTCGGGTTCATTTCAATCTGAATATACTATTCAATTGTATATTGAAGTTCTGTACCTCAAAGAAGCTGTTCAATTATTAGGGTATGAGATACTCGAAAGGTGCCGTTGCATAACCAAACAGTTTAAGAAGTACTTCTTGTTCCGTTTCTTTCTTCGCTATTTAATCAATAATACATACATTTGTAAGGTCTTTAGGTTTGAAACATGCGTAGCTGTCAAATTTGGTATTTTACTTTTTCACGCAGCAAGAAAATTACGCAATGCAGAAATAATTTTCCGCAAAAAGTCAAACAGTAAAGCGTTAACCCATAAAACAAGTCAAATACCACAACCCAAACCCAACTTGACCCAAGGCATCGCAGCAAAATTTAGTGTTGGCGACTTTATAAAAATCAATACCCTGAAAATGGGAGCCATGTGATAATATAATTTTCAGCGGTCTCGCGCCTCGGCGTCCGTCAACTGGGGAAGGACCTCAAATTAAAATGACAGTGAATCAGTCAAGCGGGGAATTGTCGTGCTTGGCTGGGGTTATTGAGCTTTTGGCTTGCACGCCATTGCATCATAGATAGCATTAAGATGCATCTAATCAATCACATAGGTCTTTGTTGAGCAAATCATAGTGCGGAGAATCATGCTATAAAACCATTTATAGCGTGTTTTTCAAATCACTCAGTTACATTTTGCGCAAAACTTGATGAAAGTTGCAGTAAAAAGTAGCAATAAAAATAGAAAAAGTTGCTAAAAGTTGCAATACGTAATACCTTCAAAAATTAATTTGGCATGTTTCAGAAATTTTCCATAATAACAAATATGTCCAAGATATGGGTTTTTCACGACTCCACTCTGTATATTGTATTTATGTTCACAGGCCCACGGATGAACGGAATCTGCAAATCATTCATATGAACGGCAATATTGTGGCAATGTGGATTAAAATATCCTCGTCATGGGCTGTGATACTTTTCTACTTGTGGACTCTTCTCGCGCCTGCTTGTTTCCCCGATCGCGAATTTCCACATCAAGTCAAATAATTTCGACTTCTTCGTTTTATATGGAACACTTTAGCGCCTTTTATCAAAAGTATAGCTCTACTGTTATAAACGGAAACACTTTTTCGATGGACGGATTTCGCCCGAATTTGGCAATGTTTTCGATAACGACATTAAGCGTCCTGTGGCTATTCATCTATTTAGCATCTGCATTTCATGCATTCCTTTCTCTCAATGCTGACGTCATGAATCAACACATTTCATTAGTACAATCACGGAGTACCCTGCCTGTGTCTGACATGAATATTCTATTTTATCGTTGTTTTATTCAGATTATGCGCACAATGTTCATTGGTTCGTAATCGAAATGGAGCAGCCACCCTTCAGTTGTTAGTTTTAAGTAAGCTCATTGTTATTGTAATGATGATGTGCTATTGCTTATTCTACGGAATTGATGAATTTCATTTTTATCGAACCTCCGAGTATTTCTAGCTTCACTGACCAGAAACAAATGTTATTAATATAATAAGTATTGATATATTTTCGTATCCCATGATATATTGCACTACATTAACTCTGGTCGTAACGAATTTGAAATATATATTGATTGAATTGGTGGAAATCATTGCTGCGTTACTGCACGCAGTGGGGGGTTGGACTCTGGATCTTATAAAGACACTTTCGGTATTGTCACTGGCCCAAAATATAACAAAACACTAATACAAAAATCATACTGAATTTGAACGGTACGGTATAAAATATATGCTCATTCTCAGTGCTCATGCTCTGTATAGGGAATGACAGAATGGAGATTTAGAAGGAGGAAACTCTTTTCCAATAAATTAGCATGTCGCAGCATGTCACAACGGACGTGACGTCATAATGCCCAAAGTACTAATATTGGAACTGCGTGAGTTCGAGTTCGACATCGCCTGTCCCTCCGCGCCGGGTCACTGGTCAAAGTGCTCGCCAGCCAACAGGACTATATTTTTATATATTTGTGTCCTGCAAGCTCTCTGCAATGGCAGAATACCAAAACAAAACAGCATAAACTGGACATCAACTTCGAACGCCATGTCATTACTTGACTCGAGTTACTTAATTGACTCGACTCGCGAGTCCGACTTGCAAGTCAATTTTAGGTGACTCGAGTCATTTTCTTAAAATACGGAAAATGACTCGACTCAAATTGAGTCAATTTGTGTATTGATTCGACTTGTTTACAGGGTTGTAATGACTCGAGTCATGACTCGACTCGAGTCAGACTCGAGTCACGATTTTTTTGTGACTCGACTTGACTCGAGTCATTTTCTTGAAATGGGAAAATGACTCGACTCGACTCGAGTCAATATTTGGATTGACTCGACTTGTACTCGAGTCATTACGCATGACTCGACTCAAGTCATTGACTCGGCTTATTTTATATGACTTGAAGATGAAGAAATTTGCGAATCGTAATGGTTAGATCAACGCATCTGACGAATCCTGCCTACATCGCTATTTGTCACCACTGCTTTCTTTGCACTCCTCTAATATCAGCTATGCCGCCGGAAAAACAACAGACAATGGTACATAGTAGCAATGCATTGCACAAAATCGTCCAGTGATGAAGAGGTAATAGATCCTCCGCAATCAAAGTACTCAAGACTTTTCAATTATACAAGCAAACAATCGAAGCAAAGTTCAATTAGAGCCAATGAAATGACTCAGATGGTCAAGTACTTGGAAGAGACTGATAAGCTCATGTGTAGATTTGAAGGCGATGATTCTTTGCATTTTTGGGCGACTAGAAAGAATGAGTATCCATTGCTCTTCAGTGTGGTTCAAAAATGCTTGTCAATTCCTACATCTAGTGCACCATGTCATGCCGCTTTAACATATCTGAGGATCTCATTTCCACTTTAGTATTTTTGAAATCTAACTCATTAATTTGATCTGCTGTCTGTGAAAACATAGAATACCCTCCGTCCATTTGACAGTTTGTTAGGTATGTGCGTTGTGCACGTGAGTAATAATGAATGGCTAATGTTGTGTGATGTTTGTACAATAGGGCTGTTCAAAAATAAATTCTTTTTTTATTCTACTGGGTGGCAAGTTGATAAAATTGGTATGTTGCATAAAAAGAACACTGAATCTGGCTTGATTTTAAAAAGTAGAATCAATGATATGAGGGGAGAAAATTTTGGATTTGAAAATAAATGGAGTATTTTCAGTGAGAAATTCTTTCATATAATATAATTACATACTAGTAGTAAGCCGATTATTTGTTCATATCCAAAATATTCCACTCTAATACCTTCGCTTCTTCTAGTTGGAATTGAGCCAAATTTGCTACGGATCGTATTTTTACACAATGTAACAATATCATGAGGTAGCTGGTAAAATTCGAAAGTCTCTATTTGTAATTTATTCAAAATTTTCTCTCATAGCATTGCTTTCTACTAGTTGGAATTGAGCCAAATTTAAGTTATTTTAGGCAATCTAACAATTTCCAGAAGTAGCCTCCTTTTTGGGATTTTGTCCTCTTTTTGAGAATTTTTGGTAAATGTAGGGCAAATTCGACTAAGATACAGTAAATCAGCACTGAAGTAACGCTCCGGCGGCTATTTCGCGAGCTAAGCAAGATTGTTGACCTTTTTTTAGTCAACCACCTGATAATATGAAAGAATAACTGTACCTCTACATAAACATGCACCTGTTGATACTCCATCAGCTGGTATCTAAACGTGAATTCTTTGGTTCTCTATCAGATAGTATGTAAACGTGAATTCATTGGTTCTCTATAAGCTATTTGTGAGCTATCGTCGATGTGCTCGAATGTCTGTATTTGTGATGTATCAGATGACAAGACAGATATTTGATTTAAAGTTCTAAGATTAGCAAAGTTATCATATTGGCGGCCTGTCACGTCTATCTGTAGCATCGGTAAATGAGGCCAGGAACAGTCGGTTATCTGCCTTTATATGCATATGCCAAGACTCTGATAGAGACAAAATATGCATGTTTGGCAAGCAAGGAATTCGATATCACCCAAGCATGATTGAAAACATAAGTTGAACATGACTTCAATACTGTGACTTGGACTCGGACTCGAGTCATAACACTATGACTCGGACTTGACCGTTTAAACGGTGACTTGGACTCGGACTCGACTCGGTGATGAATGGAAAATGACTCGACTTGACTTGAGTCAAAACCGCAAAAGTAAGATTGACTCGTGACTCGGAACCATGTGACTTGGTTACAACCCTGCTTGTTTACTCTAGTAATTTCCCATGACACGAGACTCGGACGGCCAAGACAGACATTTCATTGTCATTTCGAAGAATAGTAAAGTTACCGCATTTTTTATAATTCGTCTATCAGTTTC
Source organism: Botryllus schlosseri (assembly GCF_051294905.1). Classification (NCBI taxonomy): domain Eukaryota; kingdom Metazoa; phylum Chordata; class Ascidiacea; order Stolidobranchia; family Styelidae; genus Botryllus; species Botryllus schlosseri. The sequence continues at coordinate 16,122,634 of NC_137249.1, read as the reverse complement.
ATCATCATCATCATTTTGACAAAATGTTTCTCGAATCAATGCACCACAAGATTGCGACATCGAAAAGATAGGAGGGTGTGGAAACGACTTTGAGTATAGTCCAAAGTTGGTCAAAGTAGTCAAGAAAGCTACTCAAGTCGAAGAAGAAGTAGCGACGAAAATATTATACTCAAGTACGAGTAGAATTACTCCTTCCATAAGCAACCTAAAACTACTTTAAGTAAAAGTACAATTGATTGACTTTAAATCTACTCAAGTAAGTAAGTAGCTGTGAAAACGACCGTAATTAGTTCGCATGGATTCTCAAAAGCTGCAAATTGAGCTATGCTAAAAGTTGCAGAGCTTGATTCATATTGATGTATACCAGGAGGTATCCAAGTTTCAATAGCATAAGCATCCGTCCGCATCATGGGATGAAAATGATAGTATTGATATGGAAATGCGATACTGGTCCTCCGTTCATTCGAACTGCCCGTTTTAGAAAATATCATGGCATGGTGCCCGCCCCCATATTATAAGGCCCATAGTTTAGTCGAAGAGCAGTACGGAGAAGTTGTATCGGATACGGTGTAAACACTTTGCGCGATTAGTAAACGTTAATAAAAAATATGGTGGATGGTAAAAATGCCATATTGTGTAGCCTTATTATTTTCGGAAAATAGAGGCATTACTACACTAGCTTTTATACTTCAACATGTATGTTCTCCGGACAAAAAAAGCGAAACTAATTAGAACTCAATGTATGATACTGGGAATTGAAAGAGAAATATAAATACTACTTCTGAAAGCGGAAAATGTATTTCATGTCTTCAGTCCAGAAAGTTTCAAAGGTGGTATGCTAAAACATGTCTAAAGCTAAGAAAAAAAGTCAGACTACACTTTTCTAGATTAAGACACGCCATGGACTGCTAGATTACGATATGATAAGTAAATGCTAGAATGCGAAAGATCTGTTTCAAACGTTATGATGGGCCATATATACTGTGATGAAATATTTCATATGGGCGACCATGCGGTGTTAACGGAATTACGCAACCCGCTACTTAAATTATATTCACCAATACTTTCGTGAAATCATATTGGTCACTCCATATATCCACTGTGCGTGAAGCGCGACGAAAATTCTGGTCTTTACTCAACTTTCATGAAAATTAAATGTTCATACACCGTCAAAATAGTCCCGAAATTTCTCACCCTATATCTTCCGGATTGGAGGATTAAACTACTGCTACTTGACTACTGAAATTAGCGAAAAGTAAATAATTAGATCACAAAATATTTCTAAGTAGAAGTAACGGTGAATTGGATCTACTTGAGTAAGTACCCAAGTAACGGAAAACTACTTGAGTACTTCAAAAAAGTAGAAGTACTTCGTTACTGACCTCCTCTGGTGTAGTCTTTTGATCAAACACCCACCAGTAGGCCTACGGTACTTTGAAATAGGGCCAGAAACTGTTAAGAGTGAGGAAATTAGTATATTACGAATGCGGGGCATTCGATATCCCCCAGACAGAGTTGTAAAATGCGGGTTAAACATGGCCTGATCTAGAAACTGAACGGTGAACACAATGATATGGATTCGGACTAGAATCTCAACGCTACAGGGTTGTAACCAAGTCCCAAGGTTCCGAGATACACGTCAATCTCACTTTTATAGTTTTGACTCGAGTCAAGTCGGGTCATTTTCAATTCGCCACCGAGTCAAGTCCTAGTCCAAGTCAGTGAGTAGAGAGTCGAGTCCAGGTCCAAGTCATTGTGTTCACTGTTCAGCTTTGAGTTCAATCCGGTTCAACCCATTTTTCAACTCTGCTCGAGCGATATAGAATGTCTCGCATTCATAACATCGTAATTTTCCTTAGTCCAAACAGTTTATCGCCTTATTTTTCAAGTATCAGGACTGGTAGACGAAACATCAATAATGTGGTGAGTTAATTATTCTTCGCAGTTACAATGAAATGTCTGTCATGGCCGTCCAAGTCTCGAGTCATATGACTTGTTTCAAGTCATGCACAATGACTCGGAGGCGGGTTTAAACCCGCTAGACGCCAACCCGCCAGAGATGAGCACGGATTAGGATTAGGTTTTGAAAAAACAGGATTTGTGAAATTTTGTCGGATTTGGATTGGATTTGGATTATACATTTTTTTCAGAACGGATTAGGATTTGGATTGGATTTACCTATTTTCTGGGAGATTGAAATGTCGTGTGGCGAATGCCGATAAACTTTATTCAGATCAGGTATTAATGTACTTATGGTTACTATTAATGTACTTAAGGTTACTAAGTTATCTTGAATCAAGTGAATCGTTGGTTGTGAAAGAAAATTTTCGAATCCCTCCATTGCATAATTTGGTATTTTTTCTGAATTTCCAGTTGGAATCGGATTAGGATTGGACATGGACTTGAATATGAAAAATTTATAGATTAGGATTTGGACTTGGATTTGAAGGTTCGGATTTGGATTGGATTAGGACATAGAAAATTCAAATCCGATCATCTCTGCAACCCGCCACACGCCAAACGCCACCCTGCGGCTGAGTCTCTACTTGGCGTCTGGCGTCTGAACATGTTGAAACGCAGGCTGGCGGCTGAATTGCTACATAGCGTCTGGCGTCTGAACGTGTTGAAACGCAGACTGGCGGCTGAATTGCTACATGGCGTCTGGCGTCTGAACGTGTTGAAACGCAGACTGGCGGCTGAATTGCTACATGGCGTCTGGCGTCTGAACGTGTTGAAACGCAGACTGGCGGCTGAATTGCTACATGGCGTCTGGCGTGTGAGCGGGTTGAAACGCAGACTGGCGGATGAAGTGCAATATGGCGACTGGCGTCCAACATTTTAGGACACCGTACTGCGACATGGCGTTCGGCGTCTGGCAATTTTGAGACGACGTGCCGTGTGTAGGTACCGTACCGTGTGTAGACACCGTACTGCGACATGGCGTTCGGCGTCTGGCAATTTTGAGACGACGTGCCGTGTCTGTATGTTATTATATAGCCTACATGTATGCGCACAGCGCAGCGTGTGAGAGTGGAGCTTACGCATAAGTACGTCGAAGCGGCAAGACTTACATTATCGGCATTTACGATGTACTCAACCCTAATATCGTTTGTGCTAATCATGGTGTTTGTCGACTACAATGGTCGTTTACACCAGACCGATATTTCTTATTCTTGATTCCGTAGCCGCAGTAGTGCAAGTATGGGGCGGTGGCTCGCAAATATAAAAGATAAACAAAGATTTTGTGATTCGTAAAATATAATAAACAATTAAACACTTCCTGAATTGAAAATGTCGCATTTTGGAGTCACAAACACTGCATTTTGACCTGTGTGACACGCCGATATCGTTTCGTAAAATATAATATATAAGCAGAAACAGGAAATTCACTAAAGCGCGCTTCGTGCAGGCTGATTTTTGAAATACAGATGTTCGCGGCTGCATTTTGACATGTGTGACTCGCTAAATGCCTCCGTTTCGGAAATTCAGAAACGCGCCTGTTGTGCAAGAGGATTTGTTTTCGAGCGCGCGCGACCTATATTTCGAATGACTCTGGCATCCTGCGCGCTGAATTGTTTCCCGTGCAGCTGGATGTTTTGTCCAGTCAGTGCGAAATAGTTTGCTAAATCTAGTAATCAGTCGCATGGTGTTACTTTAGTAATTAGTTTACCACAGAGCCGGCGTAGATGGTGATTCGAAAACCAACAATAATCGCGCAGTCAGTGCTATTACATTCAGCAGTATTCAGTATTCAGCAGCGACACGAAAATATCACTTATTTCTGCTCTAACCCTAATCCTTTGCGAAGTTTACGCTTAATCAAAAAAGGGGTGAAATAACTGTAAAATCCTACGGTCGCTCACAGGATAATGCTTCAGACATAGCGATCTCTCACTCACTGCACAACCGAAGTTGAATCGTATCGGAACGCGTAAATTTGTCACCTTGACATCAAGATTCGAACACCAACAACTTGGTGCTTTATGTTCTAACTCTAATCCTTTGCGAGTTAATCTTTTTCGCGATCAAACTCACTACACAACTGAAGCTGAATTGTTGTGGAATGCGTTAATTCGTCACCTTGACATCGAAATAATCTTACCCAAAGTCTGTAAACATGCCGCGCTCGTAAATTAACACTTCAAAAAAGTGTAAAAATAGATTGCAAATCCCGCCATCGCTGACAAGATAATGTCTCGGACATAACCATCTTTAGTGACTTGGTGTTACAGACATACCGATCGCTCACGCGGTGAAATTTTAGTAATCAGTTTGTCACAGAACTTGATTTCGCTGGTAAGATTTAATAGTAACGAATAACAGAACCGCCAGTGTGGGTAACTTGAATAGCAACAAATTGTCACTTATTTCCGTCCTAACCCTAATCCTTTGTGAGGTTACCGCATACTCAAATAGGTGTGAAATAATTGTAAAATCATACGATCACTGACAAGGGTAACGAATAACAGAACCACAACAGCGGCGACTTGAATACCAACAAATTGTCAATTGTCGGTATAACTCTAATCTTTTTAGGAGTTTATTCTCTTTGAAACTAAATATTACTTGACTTGACCAACTTTCGGCTCTGTTTTCGATTTCCACACAGTCGCTATAAGTTTTCACGCTTATTGAATAGGATTGACTTTAGTTGCGTCATATGAATCATGATAATATTCAATCAATGTGTGTATTTACCAACTCGAAATCTCACTCGCGCTACAAGTGAAGCTGACTTTAGTTGCGTCATAAGAATCATGATAATATTCAATCAATGTGTTAATTTACCAACTCGAAATCTCACTCGCGCTACAAGTGAAGGTGAATTGTATCCGAATATGTTAATTTACCGCCTTGACATCAGGATAATATTATTCAAAGTCTGTAAACATGGCAATGTCTTATATCAATAATATTAAAAATGTTGATGGCGTGTTTGTCGGATTATTCACACAATGATTTGAAACAGAACGTTGAAACTTGCAACTATATCATTGGTCTATAATTATTATTTTTTTGCAACTGAGTTTATTTTTTTATGGAACTGAAAGCGCTAGTACATCCCGACGTTTCAATATCTGACCACACTCAAAGGACTTATTCACAAACAACATTCACAAGTCATAAATCAGATTTTGGCTTGATTATATCACTACAACTTGCAAACTTGAATAATCCATCCTGACTGTACGCGTATGACCGATCTTTTTGTTCAACTGTAAAGCTCGTTACTATTCTGTAAGACAAAGTATTTACTAATCGGTGCATAGACGACTTGACATAAACATATTATATTTTGAGTATACGAGATTTGAATACGCGTCCGATCTGGGACTGGGAATTAAATTACCACAAGTGAATCCGTATATTACACCGTATAAGATAGTTGAATGTCAGCAACTCTTTACGACATAGTTATTACCACATTAACTAAATTATCAGCTACCCCGTCATGTTCATTCTCCAAATCAACGCAAACATGATCACTGACTTGAGTTAACCACAAAACTGCATCAAGCTGTCGTATTATTCACATTCATCGATACAGAATATTATTGAACTCGTGAGTATTCTATTTCAATGAACTTTCGTTCTTTTATACCGACTGCGAGAGTTAATATCGAATAGTAAGACTTGAAACAAATCACATATTTGTTTGATGATAACACAGACATGACAAAAACGTTACCGAGATTTTATAAACTAGTCATATTACTCTACACATCTTTCAATATCAGACTCCAAGTCGTCAAACTTTTTGTTTAAAGTAACATTTCACTTTTGGAATCGGGCTCGTTATAGTCATACAAATTGTATTAAACCCAACGTCAAAACAAAAGAACTTTTTAGTTGATTAGGCATTTTTAGATTGCACGCGACAATTCGTTTCGAATGAGTTGTAACCAAAGTTAAGATATCTTTGTGTCCACGGGTATGGAGGATGAATCAAGCTAACACAATCACGAATCGACGTTTCTGAGTATTTCCCGGATGTAATAAACTTGTTAGTGTCGCCTATCTAAAAGTATGCATGCGTTCGATTTCCATACCAACTGTTGCGATGTTTAGGATTCACTTACGATGTCCGAGAGTGAGGATTTAACATCAATGTGGTTACTTTCGGAATTCGAAACAGATAATTGAAAACATTACACAGTATGAAAATATCTCTTTGATATCAAAGCACTATCCCAAGTACACGATTAATACTCAATTCCGTTCACACTTTCTATGGAACGTGCTAAATGTAAAATATCGCGAGGTTACACACTAAGACTTTGATCATTACAAAAGTAAATTGGGATATGTTTGCTAGACGCATCCAATTCAACTAGAAGTGTCTAGTGCACAACACTCGTAATATAAAGGAAGTACTTGCTACACTGTAATTCACTAAACGTGTTTTGCGTTGTTGTTCATTTGTAGTATTGATTGAAATTGTTCTTGAAACCCTTAAATAATAATTACCGACATGAAAACAAGCGGCGGAAAGTCATTACCACCACAAAAACAATTTGTATGATATTCGGTAAACGCATCCAAACTCGGTATGCATAAATTATTTGTAAAGTGCATACATGCAAAGAAATCAGGAACACAACCAACACCGAAAATGATAAATGCGATTCGCGTTACTATTGATACAAGTTCATTTCTATCGGGCGAAATAAATGTCATCACAATACTCAGTCGCTAAAAATACCTTACTTGTATGTAATTGAATCCCTAGCAACTCACTAAACCGAACCCTAATGAAATTTTACTCACTTGACGGATTATGATGTTAAACAGCGTCGCTTAATCTGTGTAGGTCGTTTTTTCTAAACACAAATCATATCCACCCCAGGACATACATGGTAATGAAAACGAGGTGCAGGTCTTCATTCAATATTTTGTTTGTGTCAAATACTTTGCAATAAGCACACTGGAGTGGTTGAGCTTTACATCATCAGGCTGTCATCTGTACATCAAGAATACATCCGATTTGTAACTGTATCGTTTACCTAACCGAGTTGTATGCACAGTGTGATATTTTTTTGTCATTTAGTGATTGGTGAACATACCACTTCGAAATACTAAGTTGTTCTTAATTTCCTTCGTCGTGATAATCGAAGTACTATTGTTTCAAATTCGTAATAACCGACTTTTGTATGACATGATGAATTTTTGAAAAGTTTTGCTTAGAAGGCTGGTTGCATATCGCGAAAAAATAATATACCGCTCATATTGATACTGCTACTCTATTGTTCGTTTTTTTCAAACGAGTCGATTTTCAATCTAGTAAACTTTATTACTTGAGCTACTACGCTTGCTACATTTAGACGTAAACCCACCCGTCTTTCAAAATCACAATGATAAAAAGTACGCAATCGAACACAACAAGTTTCACTTTTGTAGGATACTAATTATTATTCCTCGCAACTCATTTCACACTAAATGTATATGAAAGATATTCAGACACACACGAATCTGTAACTGTGTCGTTCAACTAACCGAGTTGTAATCACAATTCGCTACTGTTTTCGTTTAGTGATTGATGAACATACCATACGACAAACAGTCCATTCCAAAGTATTGCATTGTTCTTAATTTTTATCGTCAATAGAAGTACATTTGTTTCGAATTTGTAACAATCACATTTTTTACGATACGAAGAATTTTGAAAAACTTATGTTTAGGTATAATGGTTAATTTCGGGGTGGTTAAACATTCAACTGTGGCGGATACGAATTGTCACACTCAACTGATTTTATACCAAGTAGTTATTTAGGTCACAACAGCCAAGGTACAGAAAAATGTATGTCTCTCTAAGTAATTCAGAATACTCTATAACAAAATACTACAAAACCGTCTCTAGGTTGGTTATAGAGCTATACTCTGCAGACCCTTTCTTCATTCGCGATTGACAACTATCTCGTTCCCATAAATAATATGTTCACTGTATTGGTAAATCAAATAAACACTCTATGTAAGACACGCAAATCCTGCCCTGACAATAATATGTCATGCTAACGACAAGTATCTTGCGCGACCCGATGAGTTGAAAACACCGTATACCAAGACCCGTGATTCTACAAAATTTAGTTATCGTTATGTAAAATTTCCATGAGGAATATTTTAAAGCATGATTTTAGTGTGGCTAAATTAATACCGACAACCATGATATGCTCCCTCATGAAAATGTGGTGTTTCAGGTTCAGCGCGACGTGTAACATTCGCGAAAATATCGTCCTGAAATTCCCATTTCGCACTCACATCGGTATTGAAACATTTTTTGACAAAACAAACATTTTCTACTACGTTATCGTGGTGTCTTTCGTGACACAAAGCCATAGTCACTGGTTGACAGATCTGTCAATGTAATCGCAATCATCTAGTTTCTCCTACATAACAGTAGATATGTATTCGACCCATGTCGTACAAATCTAACACACAGAACAAGCTACTTTACTAAAGGGAAGTGGATGGTTATCGAATGATTGTACTCACATCAATACAACCAGAAGACAGTTGCTTTTGAAAAATAGATATTCGGTGTCCTTTACACACTCGCGCTAAATCGTATAGTGAGTATGTTGTATCAATCGAACTGTAGAATAACGTGAAAGTGTTTCTTGAGCGTCAAAGTCTCTTAACACATACATTAAAGCGTCACAGTCACACCTAATTGAAACCACGAGTCGATTTTCTGTGTTTTATCACCAGGTATCACGATATTGACTATTAGATTTTCTTCACCAACCTCGAAGCATATGTGCAATCTATCATTTTCATCGAACACACAACTCAACAAGAGCATTTACCAGCTGCAACCAATATTCTGATTTTGTTGTACAGATAGTTAACAATTATTTTATTATTGATATTATTATAAAATAAATAAATAAAATTAAACCGAATTGACATAATGCATAAAGAGTTGAAATGTCTCGATTCGGTTTACATGTGATATTCGGTGGAGTTCCAAAAAACGAGTCATGTAACGACATTTCCGAAAAAGTGCATCTCTTTTGCGTTGCTCGAGCCGAACATGTAATATACAGATTCGCATTTGGATAACGATCTTGTTGTATCATATGTGTGATATGTTCAGTGCTCGCGCCCTCGCGATGATGCAAATCAATACTGTGTATGAGACGTGCAAATCTTTCTCACTCCTGTTAGTATACTAACGGCAACCATAGTCGGTGCAAAAGCGACAGCGGTGAACAAGTCCCATGATTGTGCTGACCTTCTGTAGAGTCACATATTGCATTTCCATAAGTATATTTCAAAATACGATTTTACTTTGGTGATCATATTCTTGTAACCATACACAACCGACAATTTGGTATTTTGGCATTGATTGCTGTCAGTTTCAGATTAATTATCCAACGAACAGTCACAAAAAATATACACCAAATCGATTTCAGTATATTTGTGTAACCGCATAGGCTATTTACTTGTTCTAGGGAGCATCGCATCAGAATTATCGGTTACCAGCATGCAATAACAATGTGATGTTGTACAAATATTGAGAAATAATGCAGGTTTTGATCCATAGGTAACATTATCATAACCGTTAATTTTGATACCAGTGATTTGGTACATCTTATTATATTACAAATTAATTTTGACGATAAAAATTAAGAACAATGCAATACTTTAAAATGGACTGTTTGTCGTATGGTATGTTCATCAATCACTAAACGAAAACAGTAGCGAATTGTGATTACAACTCGGTTAGTTGAACGACACAGTTACAGATTCGTGTGTGTCTGAATATCTTTCATATACATTTAGTGTGAAATGAGTTGCGAGGAATAATAATTAGTATCCTACAAAAGTGAAACTTGTTGTGTTCGATTGCGTACTTTTTATCATTGTGATTTTGAAAGACGGGTGGGTTTACGTCTAAATGTAGCAAGCGTAGTAGCTCAAGTAATAAAGTTTACTAGATTGAAAATCGACTCGTTTGAAAATACCGAACAATAGAGTAGCGGTATCAATATGAGCGGTATATTATTTTTTCGCGATATGCAACCAGCCTTCTAAGCAAAACTTTTCAAAAATTCATCATGTCATACAAAAGTCGGTTATTACGAATTTGAAACAATAGTACTTCGATTATCACGACAAAGGAAATTAAGAACAACTTAGTATTTCGAAGTGGTATGTTCACCAATCACTAAATGACAAAAAAATATCACACTGTGCATACAACTCGGTTAGGTAAACGATACAGTTACAAATCGGATGTATTCTTGATGTACAGATGACAGCCTGATGATGTAAAGCTCAACCACTCCAGTGTGTTTATTGCAAAGTATTTGACACAAGCAAAATATTGAATGAAGACCTGCACCTCGTTTTCATTACCATGTATGTCCTGGGGTGGATATGATTTGTGTTTAGAAAAAACGACCTACACAGATTAAGCGACGCTGTTTAACATCATAATCCGTCAAGTGAGTAAAATTTCATTAGGGTTCGGTTTAGTGAGTTAATTGCTAGGGATTCAATTACATACAAGTAAGGTATTTTTAGCGACTGAGTATTGTGATGACATTTATTTCGCCCGATAGAAATGAACTTGTATCAATAGTAACGCGAATCGCATTTATCATTTTCGGTGTTGGTTGTGTTCCTGATTTCTTTGCATGTATGCACTCTACAAATAATTTATGCATACCGAGTTTGGATGCGTTTACCGAATATCATACAAATTGTTTTTGTGGTGGTAATGACTTTCCGCCGCTTGTTTTCATGTCGGTAATTATTATTTAAGGGTTTCAAGAACAATTTCAATCAATACTACAAATGAACAACAACGCAAAACACGTTTAGTGAATTACAGTGTAGCAAGTACTTCCTTTATATTACGAGTGTTGTGCACTAGACACTTCTAGTTGAATTGGATGCGTCTAGCAAACATATCCCAATTTACTTTTGTAATGATCAAAGTCTTAGAGTGTAACCTCGCGATATTTTACATTTAGCACGTTCCATAGAAAGTGTGAACGGAATTGAGTATTAATCGTGTACTTGGGATAGTGCTTTGACATCAAAGAGATATTTTCATACTGTAATGTTTTCAATTATCTGTTTCGAATTCCGAAAGTAACCACATTGATGTTAAATCCTCACTCTCGGTCATTGTAAGTGAATCCTAAACATCGCAACAGTTGGTATATGGAAATCGAACGCATGCATACTTTTAGATAGGCGACACTTACAAGTTTATTACATCCGTGAAATACTCAGAAACGTCGATTCGTGATTGTGTTAGCTTGATTCATCCTCCATACCCGTGGACACAAAGATATCTTAACTTTGGTTACAACTCATTCGAAACGAATTGTCGTGTGCAATCTAAAAATGCCCAAGTCGAAGACGAATGATTTGATTTTAATCAACTAAAAAGTTCTTTTGTTTTGACGTTGGGTTTAATACAATTTGTAGGACTGTAACGAACCCGATTCCAAAAGTGAAATGTTACTTTAAACAAAAAGTTTGACGACTTGGAGTCTGATATTGATAGATGTTTCGAGTAATATGACTAGTTTATAAAATCTCGGTAATGTTTTTTGTCATGTCTGTGTTATCATCAAACAAATATGTGATTTGTTTCAAGTCTTACTATTCGATATTAACTCTCGCAGTCGGTATAAAAGAACGAAAGTTCATTGAAATAGAATACTCACGAGTTCAATAATATTCTGTATCGATGAATGTGAATAATACGACAGCTTGATGCAGTTTTGTGGTTAACTCAAGTCAGTGATCATGTTTGCGTTGATTTCGAGAATGAACATGACGGGGTAGCTGATAATTTAGTTAATGTGGTAATAACTATGTCGTAAAGAGTTGCTGACATTCAACTATCTTTTACGGTGTAATATACGGATTCACTTGTGGTAATTTAATTCCCAGTCCCTGATCGGACGCGTATTCAAATCTCGTATACTCAAAATATAATATGTTTATGTCAAGTCGTATATGCACCGATTAGTAAATACTTTGTCTTACAGAATAGTAACGAGCTTTACAGTTGAACAAAAAGATCGGTCATACGCGTACAGTCAGGATGGATTATTCAAGTTTGCAAGTTGTAGTGATATAATCAAGCCAAAATCTGATTTATGACTTGTGAATGTTGTTTGTGAATAAGTCCTTTGAGTGTGGTCAGATATTGAAACGTCGGGATGTACTAGCGCTTTCAGTTCCATAAACTCAGTTGCAAAAAAAAAAAAATTATAGACCAATGATATAGTTGCAAGTTTCAACGTTCTGTTTCAAATCATTGTGTGAATAATCCGACAAACACGCCATCAACATTTTTAATATTATTGATATAAGACATTGCCATGTTTACAGACTTTGAATAAAATTATCCTGATGTCAAGGCGGTAAATTAACATATTCGGATACAATTCACCTTCACTTGTAGCGCGAGTGAGATTTCGAGTTGGTAAATTAACACATTGATTGAATATTATCATGATTCTTATGTCGCAACTAAAGTCAGCTTCACTTGTAGCGCGAGTGAGATTTCGAGTTGGTAAATACACACATTGATTGAATATTATCATGATTCTTATGACGCAACTAAAGTCAATCCTATTCAATAAGCGTGAAAACTTATAGCGACTGTCTGGAAATCGAAAACAGAGCCGAAAGTTGGTCAAGTCAAGTAATATTTAGTTTCAAAAAGATTAAACTCCTAAAAAGATTTAGAGTTATACTGACAATTGACAATTTGTTGGTATTCAAGTCGCCGCTGTTGTGGTTCTGTTATTCGTTACCCTTGTCAGTGATCGTATGATTTTACAATTATTTCACACCTCACAACATCACAAAGGATTAGGGTTAGGACGGAAATAAGTGACAATTTGTTGCTATTCAAGTTACCCACACTGGCGGTTCTGTTATTCGTTACTTACTAAATCTTACCAGCGAAATCAAGTTCTGTGACAAACTGATTACTAAAATTTCACCGCGTGAGCGATCGGTATGTCTGTAACACCAAGTCACTAAAGATGGTTATGTCCGAGACGTTATCTTGTCAGCGATGGCGGGATTTGCAATCTATTTTACACTTTTTTGAAGTGTTAATTTACGAGCGTAGCATGTTTACAGACTTTGGATAAGATTATTTCGATGTCAAGGTGAAGAATTAACGCATTCCATAACAATTCAGCTCCAGTTGTGTAGTGAGTTTGATCGCGAAAAATATTAACTCGCAAAGGATTAGAGTTAGAACATAAAGCACCAAGTTGTTGCTGTTCGAATCTTGATGTCAAGGTGACAAATTTACGCGTTCCGATACGATTCAACTTCGGTTGTGCAGTGAGTGAGAGATCTCTATGTCTGAAGCATTATCCTGTGAGCGACCGTAGGATTTTACAATTATTTCACACCTTTTTTGAATAAGCGTAAACTTCGCAAAGGATTAGGGTTAGAGCAGAAATAAGTGATATTTTCGTGTCGCTGCTGAATACTGAATACTGCTGAATGTAATAGCACTGACTGCGCGGTTATTGTTGGTTTTCGAATCACCATCTACGCCGGCTCTGTGGTAAACTAATTACTAAAGTAACACCATGCGACTGATTTCTAGATTTAGCAAACTATTTCGCACTGACTGGACAAAACATCCAGCTGCACGGGAAACAATTCAGCGCGCAGGATGCCAGAGTCATTCGAAATATAGGTCGCGCGCGCTCGAAAACAAATCCTCTCGCACAACAGGCGCGTTTCTGAATTTCCGAAGCGGAGGCTTTTAGCGTGTCACACTTGTCAAAATGCAGCCGCGAACATCTGTATTTCAAAAATCATTCTGCACGGAGCGCGCTTTAGTGAATTTCCTGTTTCTGCTTATATATTATATTTTACGAAACGATATCGGCGTGTCACACAGGTCAAAATGCAGTGTTTGTGACTCCAAAATGCGACATTTTCAATTCAGGAAGTGTTTAATTGTTTGTTATATTTTACGAATCACAAAATCTTTGTTTATCTTTTATATTTGCGAATCACCGCCCCATACTTACACTACTAGCCGCCGACTTGTAGCACGGCACCCGTCTATAGGCTTTTGTAAGACACCGCTTATGCCAGTGGTCACCAACTCAAAACGGGTCGCGGGCCTGTTTTCAACTGTCGTAGAAGTCGCGGACCGCATGAATTCAATATCGAGATAAAATATACCACATAGTTGAACAACGACGCTATCTCGTCTCCTACTCAGTCCTAATGAATTGATATCTTGGGGTATCCGGCTTATCGGAAGCCTTGAAATCTTATTTAGTGATTGCACCGTGAGTTCATTGATCAGAGAGAAGCAGACATGGCGGTGCCTGTATGACAATGCTGTTATTATCGGCGAGAAATGGCTTTGAAGTGACATTGCTGTCGTTAAAATACATTCATTAAATACGATTTACACCTTGTATATGTTGATAAATGGGCGAAAAATGTATCGATTCTACAATCCGGCCCGCCAAGTACTAAATTTTCCTACATCCGGCCCGCTGGATGGAGAAGTTGCCCGCCCCTGGTCTACGTCATACTTTAGTCACATATAGTCAAAGGCAAATTGACGGAAATTTTTGAGTGGGTTGCCGAGCATTCAATTTGATGAAACGGGTATCAATCGAAAGCTGTCGCTGTACCGATTACGAAAATATAAACTATATTTCGTTCGTTGCCCTGGAACCCCCATAATCAGCCTCGAATTTTTTTGTTATGGAGAGTGACATCGTGACGCAACAATGCTATCTGGCGAAACGAGAGCGACAATGCTTCTACAGTTGTTTGTTGGGTTGCTGGACGAGTTCCCTTGTAGCAATGGCAGAAATGACTTTAGCTGAGGACTTAACGCACCTTATTAAAATCGTTACAGTTGAAGAAAATAGTTGCAGTCTATGCGACATCAGTTTTGAAACTGTGCAAAAGCTACATGATCATATTGAGGTAGTACACTGGGCTAACCGTGTATACTCACCGTCCGCCCAGACTTACAAGGTTTGTCAAGATTTTGTTTTATAGTCTACTTGCATTCCGTCCTTCGCACTTCTTAGAACTAGCTTTTTTATTCATAATCGCATGACGTAGCCAGCTAGCGACGTAGTTACGTAGTTTATATCAGACGCAAGACGACGGCACGTACAAATTAGATGCAGCCCGTGGCGTCTGGATAGATGATATATCAGACGCAAGGCGTCGGAATGTACAAATTAGATGCATCCTGTGGAATCTCGATAGAGGATAGACGATATACGCATATACATACAGACTCGAAACGGCGACAACCGACATGCACAAATTAGACGCAGCCGGTGGCATCTGGATAGCTGATATGTCCGACGCCAAGCGTCGACATATACAAGCTAGATGCACCCGTGGCGTCTGGATAGTTGATATATCAGACGCAAAGCGTCGGAATGTACAAATTAGATGATTCCTGTGGAATCTCGATAGAGAATAGACGATATACGCATATACATACAGACTCGAAACGGCGACAATCGACATGAACAAATTAGACGCCAGCGGCGTCTGGATAGTTGATATGTCCGACGCCAAGCGTCGACATATACAAGCTAGATGCACCCCGTTGCATCCACTGCAGACGGCAAACAGCAAAATATCAATTTTATCCAATACTCAGTTTGAAATTCTTCTTCTTAATATAATTGTAATTGCATTTGCAACATGGCTAGGTGAAATACTAAGTTCAGGGGTATCCTTTGCCCTCTCAATTTCCGAGTTTGACATTGCAATAAAATATATATTTAGCGTATATAGAATGACATTGTAACATGTGTATAATAATAATTAATAAAACTGATTGATTGATTATATATTGTATATGGAATTGTCAAAGAAACAAGTTTTGTCTGTCGATATAGCTGTAATATTTTAGGAATGCTGGGGACAAGTTGTAGGTTTCTGAACCAACTTCTCATTGCTCATACATGTTTCCGTTTTCTAGGCTACATTGTACCATATCGATTGAAGTGTATGCAACGCGTGGTCAAGCACAGAAGTCACTATCACTGCCCCATCTGCGCTAAACTTCTTGGGCGGCGCTGATCATTTCAGTATCATTTAGCTCAGTGGTCGGGAACCTTTTTTGTCCGAAGAGCCATAATGGCCCTATTTTTTCCATCTCAACTCCCAAAGAGCCAAACATGCCAATCAATCAATCTGTGTCCCAAAGTTCAACTTGAAAGCAAAGGCATACCACGAGTTGGTTGATATTGAACCGTATCAACTACTTCCTCCAGCGATTGAGCACTTAACTGATGCAGAGTTGGAAGGATGCCGCGAGAAGCCTCTGATTTTGTTTCATCCATGCCACAATCAAACAGTGGAACGACATGTAAAGCTCGTAACAGCAGCATCAGCACAAGTTTCGGGATTTGAAAGACGAGATGGCCTCATTCGCCAAAAAATTAAGTCTCGTAAACTGATGAAAAAATTTGACACAGAAATGCATTTTCAATAAGTCGTTAAATGTGAGTGTTTCATTATGATGTTTTGAACCGATTTTAAAAGGGCTGTGCTGTGAATATATTTGTAGTATGAGACCAATATTCGCTATTGTCAGTGTGTTACTCTTTTCTTAAAAAAAACTGATGACAGATCACAATTCGTCAGAATAAATGCTGAATTTCAACAAAAATGTGCGTATATATTGTTTTTTGGCTATAACTCATTTTGTGTTTACAATACAGAAAACTTTCTTCTTAAGACAGATAGAAACATGATGTTTCCGCAGATTTTGAGCTATATATCATGACTCTACGACAAGCGGTTGCCGAAATGGGCCATTTTACCCCCCACGCGCAGAAATTGGGGGGTTGCCGGCTGGAAAATGGGGGGGAATATCCTGAAATCACTTTTTATTGAAGTTTTAGGTCATTTGTCAGGATTGAGGAAGCCCTTTCTTCGATTTGAAAAAAAAGTCATTTTCACTCCACCCTACTAGGTATAGCCTACTTCTCGATCTCAACATCCAGCTAATTCAAAAGCATGCACAACACATAGACTTCTATAGATTCTATATCGGTTATTTTAGCATTGATTAAGGCAGATTGGCGAGTGCTATACATTGAAATAAACTGAAAGTGCATATCATTAGGCTACTACAATATACTATAATGTCGTTATGTGATAGCCCTTTATACATTCCAGCACTTAATGCATAAGTTTGCGGGGGATTATACTCATTGCAATTTATACTTGACTATGAGTAGGGTTGCATTTAAAGCAAAAATCCATTTAAAACAAACATGTTTAAAACAAGGCACTAATTTAAAACATGTTTTTTCAAGCCATGACGTCATGAATATTCAATTGTGACGTCATAGTATATTGATGTTGACAATCCAAAATATAGGGTAAATATAGCTCCTTTGGTGAAATATATATACTATTAATGTTGAGCCAACTATTTTGAGGGTTCCAACTATCCCATATCGATATACGTCGGCTATATCGGCTGGTAATTGTCCGAATGTCCGTAGGCTCATATACAACATGTTTTTTGGAAAGTATTTACACAATTATGGCATAATTTTACAACAATATCTTTTTTAAAGGCCTTTGTTTAAAACACTGTTTAAAACATATTTTAAACAAAGTATTTTAAAACACCGTGTGTTTTAAATGCAACCCTAACTATGAGCCGTTATTTTTATGTTACTAGAATTGTGTCGAAAATTACTGTTCACAGAGACGATATATACAGGGTATGACCAGCAAAACTCCGAGATATATCCTTGTCTGACGTGTATTCATCCATGCGTTTGACGCTATAGTCTGCAAGAAGTCAATTTCCCGGTTTCAGAAGCGGCCTTGGACGACATTAGACATAACCAATAGGCAATATCCCTCATTTTCGTAATCATATACAGAAATTGACTATAACTATTCACAGAAACAAACAACAACTGTCGTCTATTACGTCTATGTGGCATATTTAGAGGTCAATCAGAGTCGCAAGAAGGGTACTTTGGATGAGCATGCGGCTCCGAGAGCCGCGCTTGGGATTCACTGAAGTAGATGATATTAAGCGACTAGGAAGTAGATGATCTCTGCACGCCAAAGTAGTATAATCAGCATCTTTCGGAATCTGTGATCGCAGGCCCAATTTTAAGATTTACCGCGATTACAAGGTATTTTCGTGATGCTCATGCATTTTTTACATCATGTAGTCACCACGCGCGACCCAGGCAGCATTTAGCTCAATATGCATTATACCAAATTCCACTGCCCTTTAACTTGGAATTGAAAACTGTCTGCGTGTTATTTGTTGAATACCTCATAGATTGTGTCACGTTTTCCAATAGGGACATAGTTTCATCAAAGAACAGACATGGTTTCAAAGGCCTCCAGATCTGCACGTATCATATATATAGGCAACATATGTACAATACATTCAGTTCTTACCTAGTTTTTCGTTGCCGGGTGGATATTTTACATATTATGAATATTGATTAATAAAGTCACTCATGATTTCTAACAATAGAATGGGTGGTGAAGGCTGCGATCCAAACGTGTCATAAATATTGTGAGTTTTGTGACATGTGTGAATGCTGGTCATTTTGCACGCACAGTGAGTCGACTATTAAGAATATTGCAGAAGCACTCGGTTTTGTATCAGATAGATTCAGTCTCCCACATCGTTTTCAATCTTGTTGTTTGATGATAGTGTGGATACTGCATGTTTTGTGACTTCTGTGTCATAAGAATGACCAAACTGAAGCGTTTTACATGGTTGATCCGAGTCTATAAATATGAATTCATGGCGATGCCAAAACTGCCAAAAATCAAATCTGAAAAATGCCAAAATTCACACGGCCTTGTCATATAGGGACAAAAAGCACTATGTAAGGGTGATGTGGTACCGATGGATAAAAAATTAAAAAATGATCTCTGGCCTTCACATCTTCAGCCGATAACATCAGAACTTTTGCTGGCTAAACACTTTGATACAAACTCTACCTATCTCCAATATATATACATGAATATATAGGGATGGTGTGAACGTGAGGTTCACGTTCGTGTTCTGTGTGTGAACCTCGGAATATTTGAGGTTCGCGTTCACAACAGAACCTTGGTAGGTTCTGCACTGTGAACCTTTTTCATGTATTGCAATTTTCACTCAATTATAACATCTTTGGTTCAAATTTATTGACTTTCAACTGCGGGCCAATCTATGCATGAGGCTGGCAGCATAAACATTCAACACTAAACGAGCATGCCCTTGACAATCTCAAAAATTTACTTGTATTGTTACAAAAGTTTGCTCGAAATATCCAGCTTTCCGTTTGTCCATATTTATAGTGTCTCTGTGCTGTGAGCTTGACCCGCAATCACATGACATCAAGAGCGAAATATGCTGTATTTTGTCAGCAAATGATCTTTATTCAACCAATCAATGAGATTGATATCGTCTTCTGATGTAAAAATCTAGCAGGCGTACGGGGTCAATCTTGACTACATATGTATACTGTATCATAAAAACCAAATTCGGGCGACTGGCGTGTTGGCTATACTGCTGTATAACTTGTTAATCGGTAGCAAATATAGAAACCAATTTTACACTCTTCTCAATATCCATGTGGCAATACTCAGACGCCGAATACATTGTCCGATCAGGTCGAAATTGTTGGCAAAGCGACGCAAGATACTGATTTTATGGGATTATTATATCATTTGATTGCCCCAGTTGATACATTTGGCGACGTTTCAAACGTCAACATGTACTTAAGTACTGAGCTATTATGTGACCCCGAGTCGTCGCTCGGTATCGTGTACAGTAGATTAATATAGACAATCACCTAATTTAAATATGGGGTTTAAATTAGCAATATGACGTCACGTGACGTCACGAGGTTCACGTTCGTGTTCACACAGAACCTTTCAAAAAGGTTCACGTTCACACGAACCTGAACCTTTTAGAGGTTCACACCATCCCTATTATTGAATATCCACCTTCTGAAAAAATATTTATGAACGTTCAAAATTTGTTGTTCGAACGTATCATCGGTCCCCACCCGGTGGGTCCGAAGGAACACGACCTGGGGACCTATGAGACATACTCTCAGAACCTTAAATGTTCCAGCTTTTCTTGCTGTGTAATATAATCTAAGCCAGGGCTCTTCAACCGCGTGTATCGTACACTTTGGGGTGTACCAAATTTGTAGAAGAACGTACATCTCAGATGGGGTGTACCAGATCCGCATTAAAATCTGCCAATGAGTAGATACCACAATAAACAGATAACTTTATGCTTCAGAACCCCCACGTGTTCTCAGAAATATTGAATTAGTACTTTCTGCTAGATGCATATAAATAGCGCAGTGTAATCTATACATAATTGCAGAGGCGTAGTCAGGGTGTCTCGGCGTCGTCAAAATGGAGAACCACTGTGCTAGATGGTAGTCCGGTAATCTCGCGCCCTGATTAGTATTTAGCATTACAAATACGTTGCAGCCTTGTTCAACCTTATTTCAACTAGCCAGCCGTTAAACAATAATAATGCGGCCCTCAACACATAAAAAATTAGCGTGTGTTGGCAACCGTTAATACGCAATTTGAACTAACGAATTGGTTCCCAAATCTTTGAGAGATTGTAAACTTGAAAATTTTATTCACGCTCGGAGCGATTCACGGGGACTTGGATTTTTCGTTTTTAATATAGGCTAATAGTGTAATCAAAGTCCCACCGTACAAATGCGAACAACAAAGGAAAATGATGCACCCCATGACGAAATACCAAGTTGGAATCCTGTGGGTCTTATGAATGAAGATTTTTTTGTGCGTTTGGCTGATTCCAATATATATTTCGACAATGCCTACAATCCTGACGGGAGGTCAAAAAATAACAACATGGAACAAAGTCGGAGATAAATAGATAGAGAGATATGATATTCTTTTTCGCCTCCACCATCGAGCTGCATTGACGTCCGAGATGCGATACGAACGCAAGGTCACTTAGTCTGCACCCCCGTTTTTCTCCTCCATGCTATACGTGGTTGCTACGCGCCTATAGCAGGTTAGTTGCGGATACCAATTTTCGAGTCTTTGGTATGAGCCGGCCGGGGATCGAATCCACGACCTACCGACCGAGACGCCGGAAGAATCACCATTACACTATCTCGCTCGATGAATCATCATAAATTTCGTACCCAAAATTTTCGAAGACACCCCCTCCATTAGCTCTATCAGTTAATCAGTTAATCTGATCACGTGGGATAAGAATGGGTAAATATTAGCCTACATGAAACAACCAATATTATCGACGAAATTGATTTCCGGATGGAATATGGCACAATGGCTATTCTGTTATCTTTTCCTGGCATTTATACTCACGATTTTGGTTAGGAAGCCTGCGGGTTGTTCTGCTACTACAATGAAAAACTTTTAACGTAAGGAATATCTCAGGGAATCAGCTAGTGATGGCACAGAACACCACAAGGGCTCTCCCTGGTGTGAAGTTACCAGTAGTCAATTTAACATCGGGTTACCATACGCCCTCTTCTAAGATGATTCGTCCTCTTTCTTGACGATTTCGAAAGTGTCCTCGGAGGACGCTCAAATGTTCTCTTTTTTTGAGAATTGTGTTTACATATAGGGTAAAACTCGAGTGAGATGCAGTAAATCATCACTGAAGTAACGCTCCGGCGGCTATTTCGGAAGCTGAGCCGGAAAGCTGACCTTTTTTTTACTCAACCGACCACGAAGCAGTGTTGGGATCAAGTCACTACCTTCGAGTCACGAGTCATCTCGAGTCATTGCACATTTTGACTCGAGTCAGGTCAAGTCAATCGATTTTCGAAGGTGACTCGAGTCAAGTCAAGTCATTCGTTTTTTGGAGGTGACTCGAGTCAAGTCAAGTCAAGTCAAGTCGAGTCACGAGTCAAGTCATTTTTCAAGTCAAATTGAATTTTCGAAGTATCAGTGACGATTCAAAGTCATAACATGTTGCTAGCTGTGTGAAAGACAGAATAATTGGCCATTTATCTTGAATCAAATAACTAATTTAAATTTAAATATGCCTGCAAGAAGGCGCTGCATCGCTCACGCACACGTGGAATAAAATACTCGAGTTACTATGTATAGCAACATGCAACAGTGTGTTATTAGCAGCCAATCGGCTCGAAGCCTCGAGAAGTTTAACAAATTCATATGGTACAATACACTATACCCATCCGTGAGAAAATAAACGCACAAACTATATTCGCTGGATGTAAGTCATATAGGAGGGTCGGTAAAGGCGATCACCGTGGAATTTAAACACTGGGCCGTCTAAGAAACAGAGATACGTTGTTATGGGGTTAATCTATTGCTACTACTACTAACAACGTAAGCTGTGATCATTACGTTTGTTGTAGTATATTTGTGATGTAAGAACAGAGGATCAGTGAAACGTACAAGCAGTGAATGATTGGAGTAGTATAGTAGATCGGTCGCGAACTAACGTTTTTTTGCATGGGCTCTTATGGGCGGGGTCGCATGCTAACGCGAAACCGGGGGTGGCATGCTAACGTTTTCGTCTTATGGCGGGGGTGGCATGCTAACGTTTTCGTCTTATGGCGGGGGTGGCATGCTAACGTTTTCGTCTTATGGGTGCGGTCGCATGATAACGTGAAAACTCGTGGTGACATGCTAATGTTTTTTGGTATACGTGCGGCGACATGCTAACGACGATAAATGTGTCTGTCATGTATTCTTACGGGATCTGTGGTGACTCGCCATGTGTTCTTATGGGTGCGGTCGTGATTCGTACTTTCAGACATCTCTCGCGTGGTGTTGAATAGTCACCAACAATAATCGCACAAACGGAAACGTGGCTTGCAAGAGGATTAAGCAGTGCGACCTATATTCCGAATGACCTGCGCACTGAATTGTTTCACGGCCAACCGCGTGCTACTATCGAATATTACACTATTCCATTCAGTGCGAAATAGTTTGCTAAATCTAGGAGTCACTTCCAAGGTAATATTTTGGTAATTAGTTTACCACAGAGCCGGCGTAGACGGCGATTCGAATATCAACAATAACCGCATTCACAAACTAACACTTCAAAAATGTGTGAAATAGTTTGCAAAACCCCGCGATCGCTGACAAGATAATGTCTCGGACATAACCATCTTTCGCGACTTGGTGTTACAGGCATATCGATAGTAGCACGCGGTGAAATATTCGTGAGCATCACTCGCAGAATTATATTTTGGTAATTATTTTGTCACAGAGCCGGCGTAGACGACGATTCCAACACCAACAATAACCGTGCACACAAACTAACACTTCAAAAAAGGTGTGAAATATTTGTAAAATGCTACGATCACTCACAAGATAATGTCCCAGACATAACTATCATTCGTGACTTGATGTTACATACATACCAATCGCTCACAAGGTAATATTTTGATACTTTGGTACGGAACTTGATTTCACTCGTAAGATTTATTAAGTAACGAATAACAGACCGCCAGTGTCGGTAACTTGAATAGCGACAAATTGTCACTTATTTCCGCTCTAACCCTAATCCTTTGTGAAGTGAACGCTTATTCAAAAGGGTGTGATATAATTTTAAAATCCAACGACCACTCACCGGATAATGCTTCAGACATATAGCAATCTCTCATACCCGCTCACAAGGTAATATTTCGGTAATAAGTTTGTCACAGAGCCGTCGCAGACGGTGATTCGAAAACCAACAATTTGTCACTCGCCCGCGATCGCTATATGTTTCACACCTCCAGAATAGTGGCTGACTTTAGTTGCGTGATAAGATCCATGAAAATATTCAATCAATGTGTTAGTTTATCAACTTGAAATGAAACTCACTACACAAATCAAGTCGATTCGTATCTGAATGTTTTAAATCGGTACAACTCTAATCCTTTGACAAATCCCTTAACGCGTTTTTGTTGAATCGAACGTAACCCGAATATTACTGACGCCGACTTTCAGCCGCATCGAATTATTCGCACATTCCGCGCCACTGTTTTCACACTTATAGAATCAATACCAACTATAACTCTACAAGAATCAAGAATCACAAGTATGTGCATTACACAGTTATTGTCTTTATTAACTTGAAATCAAACACTTAACAAAAACACGCAACTAATCATTTGGCAACTCTAACATTACCAAAAAATTCCAGTATTGTTGATTGAAAATCCTTGAGTCATTATTATCAAAAATGTTATAGTACCGCATCGGAATCCATTCGCGGGATGTACTAAATGTAAATCCAGATAATCCAAAATGAAATATTTGGACTTTGACAAACATGACTACCAACTTTGATCCAGTCACATTTCAAGATCATACTTTGAAACAATCCTTGAAACTTACAACTCTATTCACGACTGAGTTTTCCGTTTATCAAATAGAGTTTCAGTAAATACTATCACGATATTTTAATGTGTTACTACACACAATAGAATCAATCAATGAAATAGCACCTGTTGTAAAAATTTCTAACTTGACAACCACTTGTGCATACCACGATCGACTTGTGACGCGATGAGTTAAATCGGAATATTTCAATCTATTTGTCGAAACCTTGAACAAACTATCAGGTTATTTTTTGTTGCAATCGAGTGAACGAAAATAGTATTACGTCTCAACATTTCAACATCTCCCCATACACAAAAGAGTAAAGTACAAAAAAACCTTGTCAAGTCAATCCGTTTGTAACTTACCCAACCCAAACAAAAAGTATACTTACGAAAAGTAGACAAGACTACTACGCGAGTAATCACCACAATCCAAAATCCATAGCAAGTTCGGTTGTATTCATAGTCCACCAACTCGTATTTTTATTCAACTGTAAAAGTCGTTACTACTCTGCAAGACAAAAAAATTACTATGTGGTATATTTTGTAAGACAAAAGTAATTACTTCTCGGTGTCGGCGACTTGAGATTAACATATGTTTTGAGTATATGATATTTGAATGTCTGACCAACGTAGTTAAGAATTCATTTCTTACGATCGAACATCGGTATTACATTGAAAGTTATCATGCTGTAAACATAAGGATTGACACATGGATTTGACATATGTAATAGTTGATCATGACTTGATTATTAAATTATTCGCGTTAATTAGACCCGGTGTTGCGGTAAAGGTTATTATGACAGCAACAAACTTTTCACCACCGTGGTTATCAACATATTGATTTGTAAAACTATACTTGTCTGAAATGTTCTTGGTTTGAAAGATATTCCGTGTTGGTACAAATCACTCTGTGTATTACGGATATCAGAAAATATTTTTACAAATGTAGTTGTTTCCAGTAACCAAGACTAAAGATGACACAACAATTTCGTTTGGAATATCTTTACTGGACGCATCCTATTCTACTAGACTTGAGTAATACACAAAACTCATAGCATTAACAAAATCGCAATAGGCGCTACACTGAAATCTACAAAATGTGTTTGTATTGTTACTCAAAGTAGTGATCATAAATTATCATTTAAATAAGTAATTGTAATCATAAAACCAAACTTGTGAAAGTCATTACCATAACAAAAGAATATTGTAGGTTGCTTGCTAAATGTATGCCGGAAATATTTGTAGAACGCTCACGACCAAAGAAATCGGAAATTTCTCCCCATTGTCATTCGTCAAAGTATATGTTGTCACAATACTCATCCCGTAAAAGATCTTACTTGTATGTGATTGAATCGCCGGTAATTAACTCGCTAAATCAAACCATAAGGAAATTTCACTCAGTCATCGGATTATGATATTAAACAGCGTCGCTTAATCGGCGTAGAGCGTTTTTCTAAATGCAAATCATACCTGACCAACAGAAAACAATTTTCACTCACCTTGTCATGAAACCAAGCGGTGGGCCTTCGTTCAATATTTTGTTTGTGTCAAATACTTTGCAATAAACACACACACTGGAGTGGTTGAGCTTTACATCATCAAGCTGTCATCTGTAAATCGAGATCACATCCGACTTGTAACTGTATCGTTTACCTAACCGAGTTGTATGCACAGTTTCATATTTTTATCATTTAGTGATTGCTGAACATACCAAACGATACACATTCACTTCCGAAATACTGCATTGATCTCAATTCCCTTTGTCCTGATAATCGAAGTACTTTTGTTTTGAATTCATAACAACCGACTATGACATGATAAATTTTTGACAAGTTATGCTTAGAAGATTGGTTGCATATCGCGAAAAATAATATACCACTCATATTGATACTGTTACTCCATTGGTCGATATTTTCAAACGAGTAAAATTTATTACTTGAGTTTCTCCGCTTAATGTAAATGCAAACTCAGCCGTCTTTTAACATCACAAAGGCATTGATAAAAAGTAGACAATCAAACGCTACAAGTTTAACTTTTGTAGGTTGTGTATGATTACCCCACGCAACTCATTTCTTACCAAAAGTAGATGAAATATATTCATGGTACACGAAAATACTCGACATTCTTATGCTACGAACCTGTACAATGATTGGTGACACTTTCAAACTGTTTCGATATCACAAGAACTTTATTGTCTGAACGGGTGTTCATGTATCTTAATAATCAACACAGAACTAGTACTAACAGAAACATCAGAGTTGTTTACACAAAAGTTTGTATGTGTACAGTATGCGAATACCATGTGTAAGTCCAGCACAATTGTGGTATCCATCCGGGTTTAGTTAACACAATTTACGACACTGAGGTCACCTCATCTTTCGTAAGACAACAAACCAACCAAGGTTTCAGGATATGTCCATGTCATAACAATAAATCAGCTACTCCAACAACAGAGTACATATGTTTTCTAGTTACGGTGCTTACATCTTACACACAAATCAATCTACTTTGCTAACAAAAAGTGCTGGGTCATCAAGTGATTGCCCTAACAACAAAACAGCTAAACGTACTATCATACAAAATGGCCGTTATAGTCACCAACGGTACATGGTACAAGTAACAAGGCTCGAGAATCCAGTTATTGAAAAAACATGAAAGTGTTTCTCCTGCGCCAAGTCGTTATGTTGACGAAAGCGCATATTGTAATATCATGATCGATTTGCATTCGTTGGTCACAAAATGTCACTGCTCTAAATAATTATTTTTCACTCAAACACAAACGCATACTTGTCGCCAATCGTTTTCATCAAGCACGAGTTCAAGAAACCTGCTACGACATGAATTCCGATTTAGTTTTACAAATATTTTATAATTGTTTTTAGTGACACTATATCAATGTCATCAAGTTGAGTGTTTACGATATTGGTGTGTATAGGTGTGTGTCATACTTGGGGGATCCGTATTACAATTGACTCGAATTGACTAAATGTAAGAAGGGTTGAAATGTTTCGAATCGATTCATAAGTGGTCTTCGTTGTGGTTTTCGTCGGACATACAGCACGAACTAACTGTAAACTCCTCTCCGTTGTACAGCTACTCGGTAATCGAAATGCATTAACATGTAAACAACGATCTTGTTTCGTCACACCAAAAATATGTTCACTGTCGCGATACTCTGCACAAGACGTGCATAGCCTTTTCACACTCGTAATAGTATACCAACGTCAAGCGATAACGTTTAACAAGACCAACGACACTGAACCCACGACGTTTACCTATGTAAAATTACCACTTTCACTTGTCAGTCCATCGTTTACCTGACTAAACATATCATTTTCCTTTAGAGATCTGACGTTTACCCAGAGTAAGAAACCATTTTCACTTGTAAATATATTTTTTCCTCGGCTAACAAACCTTTTTTCACTTGGAAATATCTTTTTTTCCTGAGCAACAAACCTTTTTCACTTGGAAATATATTTTTTCTCTGGGTAACAAACCTTTTTCACTTGGAAATATATTTTTTCTCTGGGTAACAAACCTTTTTCACTTGGAAATATATTTTTTCTCTGGTTAACAAGCCTTTTTCACTTGGAAATATATTTTTTCTCTGGGCAACAAACCTTTTTCACTTGGAAAGATATTTTTTCCCCGGGTAACAAACCTTTTTCCCTGAGCAACAAACCATTTTCACTTGGTGGTCCATCGTATACCCGAGTAAAAATATCATTTTGTTTTGGAGATCCGGCGTTTACCCAGTGTAACAATACATTTTCACTTGGAAAAATACTTTTACCTAGAGTAACTAATCCTTTTCTCCTGGGTAACAAACCCTTTTCGTCTGGAAACTATCATTTACCTGAGTACCAATACAGTTTTCACTTGGAAATCTACCTTCTCCCTGGGTAACAATATCATTTTCGTTTTGAAAACTGACAACCACACCGGACAATTTGATATTTTTGTATATTGTTACAACAGGCAGCGACAAAATATACACCAACAACGACTCCGATACATTTGTCTAATCAAATATTCACTTGCTCTGATGCATCCCATCAAAATCATTGGTTACTCACATACAATAACAATGAGCTGTTGTACATCGACATGTATGTTTTCGGAATTGGCGAATAAAGGGGTTTCCGATATGTCCGTGATGTCCGGGTTCGTGCTTTGGATTTTCCAGAGTCAAAATGCCTGAATAAAACACCTCCTCGACTTTGGTACCTGGTTGATACACGGATAATGGTATTCGGAAAACGGATGAATTTATGTTCCCCATTGCGCCAACAACTCCGGGTTACTTGTGAGTTTCCTCAGGTCTGTTTACTATATTGTGTCTTTACTGATCAATACATGTCGCTCCAGTCAGCTGAAGCCGGATCACTAATATGAGAAAGTGTGTGGGGGCCTGATCCGGATATTCACTCATGAACCAACGACCAATATTCAAGTAAACATGTTACAGACAGTGTTTTGTCTCCATGAAAAATACCAACCATCACATACAAGTAACGTCACGATTGTTCACAAGTATTCGCGTAAACGAGGTATACATACAATGTGTCGGTGTACAAACATCATGGAAAACAAATTCATGTTCTCAAGTCTTATCATGCGACGACTCTGTACATTCAATGTGGGTATAGATGACTTGGAGACAGGCAAGCAGCCATAT
Source organism: Botryllus schlosseri (assembly GCF_051294905.1). Taxonomy (NCBI): domain Eukaryota; kingdom Metazoa; phylum Chordata; class Ascidiacea; order Stolidobranchia; family Styelidae; genus Botryllus; species Botryllus schlosseri. Next base: position 16,093,606 of record NC_137249.1, on the reverse strand, counting down.
TGGGACGTAACATGGTCTTAGTATGAACCGACCTCCACCCAACTTGTGAAAAATCAATCTCACACGAGTACAGCCCTTTCATGGATTCACACCTTGATTTTGCAAGATTGTTCGGATTCTCAGGTAGACTTGTATCGTGATCCAGACTTCGACATAATCGGATTGCGTAACTCGCTCAATCCTCCACGTATTGTTCGTCCTAACCTGCGAACTTTTTTGCTGAGGTCGCAGTGTTTCACATGGTATAATGTATTTGGCGATCACCATCGTTATCAATCTTTCACGCGATGAATATGCCAGATGTCGCTACTCCCACATAACGACTACAGATAAACATCGTGAGCAGTGACTCCGGATTGAAATCGTAAACATGGACTCTGTGTGTGTGAATCTCGAGTTTGATTACGATTAGATAATGTAATCCAAGGTGTGTCTCTGCGAGTTGATGGCTTATTTCGTGTTAATCACACCGCAAGAGGGTGCTATCTCGTAATTCTACAGGTCGTTATAAAACGCGGTTGGAAACTGTTGGTCTAGTTGATCCAACTACGTATTGAAACGGTGCACCCACACAGACCATTGAGAAAACGTTGTCGTAACCTAACCATATCCACGAGTAAATATGGGACTACGCGTAACTGTGCATAGATTCCTCTGGCCCCACGCCGTGGTTTTACGACACAGACAAGACGCGGCAGTGGAAATATTGAAAATGAAAAACGATACCTTGGTGACATTTGATTTGGATTTTACACCTGATGAACCATACACTCGATTGGTACATTGGGAGGACAACTCTATCGTCAAGGTTGAGGGAAAGGAAATGTACAGATTTGTTGGTGTTGTGGATGTTCAGCGAAAATCAGGGTATATGATTGTGTATGGTTCGCATATTTGACTGAGAATATATCAACATGCATATTGCGCTGTCAATTGTATCATGCCGTGTGTCATCTATACCCACATTGAATGTACAGAGTCGTCGCATGATAAGACTTGAGAACATGAATTTGTTTTCCATGATGTTTGTACACCGACACATTGTATGTATACCTCGTTTACGCGAATACTTGTGAACAATCGTGACGTTACTTGTATGTGATGGTTGGTATTTTTCATGGAGACGAAACACTGTCTGTAACATGTTTACTTGAATATTGGTCGTTGGTTCATGAGTGAATATCCGGATCAGGCCCCCACACACTTTCTCATATTAGTGATCCGGCTTCAGCTGACTGGAGCGACATGTATTGATCAGTAAAGACACAATATAGTAAACAGACCTGAGGAAACTCACAAGTAACCCGGAGTTGTTGGCGCAATGGGGAACATAAATTCATCCGTTTTCCGAATACCATTATCCGTGTATCAACCAGGTACCAAAGTCGAGGAGGTGTTTTATTCAGGCATTTTGACTCTGGAAAATCCAAAGCACGAACCCGGACATCACGGACATATCGGAAACCCCTTTATTCGCCAATTCCGAAAACATACATGTCGATGTACAACAGCTCATTGTTATTGTATGTGAGTAACCAATGATTTTGATGGGATGCATCAGAGCAAGTGAATATTTGATTAGACAAATGTATCGGAGTCGTTGTTGGTGTATATTTTGTCGCTGCCTGTTGTAACAATATACAAAAATATCAAATTGTCCGGTGTGGTTGTCAGTTTTCAAAACGAAAATGATATTGTTACCCAGGGAGAAGGTAGATTTCCAAGTGAAAACTGTATTGGTACTCAGGTAAATGATAGTTTCCAGACGAAAAGGGTTTGTTACCCAGGAGAAAAGGATTAGTTACTCTAGGTAAAAGTATTTTTCCAAGTGAAAATGTATTGTTACACTGGGTAAACGCCGGATCTCCAAAACAAAATGATATTTTTACTCGGGTATACGATGGACCACCAAGTGAAAATGGTTTGTTGCTCAGGGAAAAAGGTTTGTTACCCGGGGAAAAAATATCTTTCCAAGTGAAAAAGGTTTGTTGCCCAGAGAAAAAATATATTTCCAAGTGAAAAAGGCTTGTTAACCAGAGAAAAAATATATTTCCAAGTGAAAAAGGTTTGTTACCCAGAGAAAAAATATATTTCCAAGTGAAAAAGGTTTGTTACCCAGAGAAAAAATATATTTCCAAGTGAAAAAGGTTTGTTGCTCAGGAAAAAAAGATATTTCCAAGTGAAAAAAGGTTTGTTAGCCGAGGAAAAAATATATTTACAAGTGAAAATGGTTTCTTACTCTGGGTAAACGTCAGATCTCTAAAGGAAAATGATATGTTTAGTCAGGTAAACGATGGACTGACAAGTGAAAGTGGTAATTTTACATAGGTAAACGTCGTGGGTTCAGTGTCGTTGGTCTTGTTAAACGTTATCGCTTGACGTTGGTATACTATTACGAGTGTGAAAAGGCTATGCACGTCTTGTGCAGAGTATCGCGACAGTGAACATATTTTTGGTGTGACGAAACAAGATCGTTGTTTACATGTTAATGCATTTCGATTACCGAGTAGCTGTACAACGGAGAGGAGTTTACAGTTAGTTCGTGCTGTATGTCCGACGAAAACCACAACGAAGACCACTTATGAATCGATTCGAAACATTTCAACCCTTCTTACATTTAGTCAATTCGAGTCAATTGTAATACGGATCCCCCAAGTATGACACACACCTATACACACCAATATCGTAAACACTCAACTTGATGACATTGATATAGTGTCACTAAAAACAATTATAAAATATTTGTAAAACTAAATCGGAATTCATGTCGTAGCAGGTTTCTTGAACTCGTGCTTGATGAAAACGATTGGCGACAAGTATGCGTTTGTGTTTGAGTGAAAAATAATTATTTAGAGCAGTGACATTTTGTGACCAACGAATGCAAATCGATCATGATATTACAATATGCGCTTTCGTCAACATAACGACTTGGCGCAGGAGAAACACTTTCATGTTTTTTCAATAACTGGATTCTCGAGCCTTGTTACTTGTACCATGTACCGTTGGTGACTATAACGGCCATTTTGTATGATAGTACGTTTAGCTGTTTTGTTGTTAGGGCAATCACTTGATGACCCAGCACTTTTTGTTAGCAAAGTAGATTGATTTGTGTGTAAGATGTAAGCACCGTAACTAGAAAACATATGTACTCTGTTGTTGGAGTAGCTGATTTATTGTTATGACATGGACATATCCTGAAACCTTGGTTGGTTTGTTGTCTTACGAAAGATGAGGTGACCTCAGTGTCGTAAATTGTGTTAACTAAACCCGGATGGATACCACAATTGTGCTGGACTTACACATGGTATTCGCATACTGTACACATACAAACTTTTGTGTAAACAACTCTGATGTTTCTGTTAGTACTAGTTCTGTGTTGATTATTAAGATACATGAACACCCGTTCAGACAATAAAGTTCTTGTGATATCGAAACAGTTTGAAAGTGTCACCAATCATTGTACAGGTTCGTAGCATAAGAATGTCGAGTATTTTCGTGTACCATGAATATATTTCATCTACTTTTGGTAAGAAATGAGTTGCGTGGGGTAATCATACACAACCTACAAAAGTTAAACTTGTAGCGTTTGATTGTCTACTTTTTATCAATGCCTTTGTGATGTTAAAAGACGGCTGAGTTTGCATTTACATTAAGCGGAGAAACTCAAGTAATAAATTTTACTCGTTTGAAAATATCGACCAATGGAGTAACAGTATCAATATGAGTGGTATATTATTTTTCGCGATATGCAACCAATCTTCTAAGCATAACTTGTCAAAAATTTATCATGTCATAGTCGGTTGTTATGAATTCAAAACAAAAGTACTTCGATTATCAGGACAAAGGGAATTGAGATCAATGCAGTATTTCGGAAGTGAATGTGTATCGTTTGGTATGTTCAGCAATCACTAAATGATAAAAATATGAAACTGTGCATACAACTCGGTTAGGTAAACGATACAGTTACAAGTCGGATGTGATCTCGATTTACAGATGACAGCTTGATGATGTAAAGCTCAACCACTCCAGTGTGTGTGTTTATTGCAAAGTATTTGACACAAACAAAATATTGAACGAAGGCCCACCGCTTGGTTTCATGACAAGGTGAGTGAAAATTGTTTTCTGTTGGTCAGGTATGATTTGCATTTAGAAAAACGCTCTACGCCGATTAAGCGACGCTGTTTAATATCATAATCCGATGACTGAGTGAAATTTCCTTATGGTTTGATTTAGCGAGTTAATTACCGGCGATTCAATCACATACAAGTAAGATCTTTTACGGGATGAGTATTGTGACAACATATACTTTGACGAATGACAATGGGGAGAAATTTCCGATTTCTTTGGTCGTGAGCGTTCTACAAATATTTCCGGCATACATTTAGCAAGCAACCTACAATATTCTTTTGTTATGGTAATGACTTTCACAAGTTTGGTTTTATGATTACAATTACTTATTTAAATGATAATTTATGATCACTACTTTGAGTAACAATACAAACACATTTTGTAGATTTCAGTGTAGCGCCTATTGCGATTTTGTTAATGCTATGAGTTTTGTGTATTACTCAAGTCTAGTAGAATAGGATGCGTCCAGTAAAGATATTCCAAACGAAATTGTTGTGTCATCTTTAGTCTTGGTTACTGGAAACAACTACATTTGTAAAAATATTTTCTGATATCCGTAATACACAGAGTGATTTGTACCAACACGGAATATCTTTCAAACCAAGAACATTTCAGACAAGTATAGTTTTACAAATCAATATGTTGATAACCACGGTGGTGAAAAGTTTGTTGCTGTCATAATAACCTTTACCGCAACACCGGGTCTAATTAACGCGAATAATTTAATAATCAAGTCATGATCAACTATTACATATGTCAAATCCATGTGTCAATCCTTATGTTTACAGCATGATAACTTTCAATGTAATACCGATGTTCGATCGTAAGAAATGAATTCTTAACTACGTTGGTCAGACATTCAAATATCATATACTCAAAACATATGTTAATCTCAAGTCGCCGACACCGAGAAGTAATTACTTTTGTCTTACAAAATATACCACATAGTAATTTTTTTGTCTTGCAGAGTAGTAACGACTTTTACAGTTGAATAAAAATACGAGTTGGTGGACTATGAATACAACCGAACTTGCTATGGATTTTGGATTGTGGTGATTACTCGCGTAGTAGTCTTGTCTACTTTTCGTAAGTATACTTTTTGTTTGGGTTGGGTAAGTTACAAACGGATTGACTTGACAAGGTTTTTTTGTACTTTACTCTTTTGTGTATGGGGAGATGTTGAAATGTTGAGACGTAATACTATTTTCGTTCACTCGATTGCAACAAAAAATAACCTGATAGTTTGTTCAAGGTTTCGACAAATAGATTGAAATATTCCGATTTAACTCATCGCGTCACAAGTCGATCGTGGTATGCACAAGTGGTTGTCAAGTTAGAAATTTTTACAACAGGTGCTATTTCATTGATTGATTCTATTGTGTGTAGTAACACATTAAAATATCGTGATAGTATTTACTGAAACTCTATTTGATAAACGGAAAACTCAGTCGTGAATAGAGTTGTAAGTTTCAAGGATTGTTTCAAAGTATGATCTTGAAATGTGACTGGATCAAAGTTGGTAGTCATGTTTGTCAAAGTCCAAATATTTCATTTTGGATTATCTGGATTTACATTTAGTACATCCCGCGAATGGATTCCGATGCGGTACTATAACATTTTTGATAATAATGACTCAAGGATTTTCAATCAACAATACTGGAATTTTTTGGTAATGTTAGAGTTGCCAAATGATTAGTTGCGTGTTTTTGTTAAGTGTTTGATTTCAAGTTAATAAAGACAATAACTGTGTAATGCACATACTTGTGATTCTTGATTCTTGTAGAGTTATAGTTGGTATTGATTCTATAAGTGTGAAAACAGTGGCGCGGAATGTGCGAATAATTCGATGCGGCTGAAAGTCGGCGTCAGTAATATTCGGGTTACGTTCGATTCAACAAAAACGCGTTAAGGGATTTGTCAAAGGATTAGAGTTGTACCGATTTAAAACATTCAGATACGAATCGACTTGATTTGTGTAGTGAGTTTCATTTCAAGTTGATAAACTAACACATTGATTGAATATTTTCATGGATCTTATCACGCAACTAAAGTCAGCCACTATTCTGGAGGTGTGAAACATATAGCGATCGCGGGCGAGTGACAAATTGTTGGTTTTCGAATCACCGTCTGCGACGGCTCTGTGACAAACTTATTACCGAAATATTACCTTGTGAGCGGGTATGAGAGATTGCTATATGTCTGAAGCATTATCCGGTGAGTGGTCGTTGGATTTTAAAATTATATCACACCCTTTTGAATAAGCGTTCACTTCACAAAGGATTAGGGTTAGAGCGGAAATAAGTGACAATTTGTCGCTATTCAAGTTACCGACACTGGCGGTCTGTTATTCGTTACTTAATAAATCTTACGAGTGAAATCAAGTTCCGTACCAAAGTATCAAAATATTACCTTGTGAGCGATTGGTATGTATGTAACATCAAGTCACGAATGATAGTTATGTCTGGGACATTATCTTGTGAGTGATCGTAGCATTTTACAAATATTTCACACCTTTTTTGAAGTGTTAGTTTGTGTGCACGGTTATTGTTGGTGTTGGAATCGTCGTCTACGCCGGCTCTGTGACAAAATAATTACCAAAATATAATTCTGCGAGTGATGCTCACGAATATTTCACCGCGTGCTACTATCGATATGCCTGTAACACCAAGTCGCGAAAGATGGTTATGTCCGAGACATTATCTTGTCAGCGATCGCGGGGTTTTGCAAACTATTTCACACATTTTTGAAGTGTTAGTTTGTGAATGCGGTTATTGTTGATATTCGAATCGCCGTCTACGCCGGCTCTGTGGTAAACTAATTACCAAAATATTACCTTGGAAGTGACTCCTAGATTTAGCAAACTATTTCGCACTGAATGGAATAGTGTAATATTCGATAGTAGCACGCGGTTGGCCGTGAAACAATTCAGTGCGCAGGTCATTCGGAATATAGGTCGCACTGCTTAATCCTCTTGCAAGCCACGTTTCCGTTTGTGCGATTATTGTTGGTGACTATTCAACACCACGCGAGAGATGTCTGAAAGTACGAATCACGACCGCACCCATAAGAACACATGGCGAGTCACCACAGATCCCGTAAGAATACATGACAGACACATTTATCGTCGTTAGCATGTCGCCGCACGTATACCAAAAAACATTAGCATGTCACCACGAGTTTTCACGTTATCATGCGACCGCACCCATAAGACGAAAACGTTAGCATGCCACCCCCGCCATAAGACGAAAACGTTAGCATGCCACCCCCGCCATAAGACGAAAACGTTAGCATGCCACCCCCGGTTTCGCGTTAGCATGCGACCCCGCCCATAAGAGCCCATGCAAAAAAACGTTAGTTCGCGACCGATCTACTATACTACTGATTGGTTACTCTCGCAAGTGACACAGCAGGCGTATCGCGCATAATACTAACATTCACAAAATTCAGTGATTTAATCGATACCGTTTACTTGATGACTCGAAATTGACTCGTAAATTTTGCTCCGAGTCACGAGTCAATTCGCATTTTTGAAGCGCCGAGTCAAGTCAAGTCATTTTTGGAAAGTGACCCGAGTCAAGTCAAGTCATACGAAAAAGTAGACTCGAGTCTGACTCGAGTCATCCCAACACTGCCACGAAGTGGGAAAATTTACCATTTTTTCCGGTATTGCAAGTCTGAAGATTTTGAAAAAGTGTCCTCTTTTCAGATTTCCAAAATATGGTAACCCTAATTTAACATGTGTATATGACGCCCAGAGTACATGAGTAGGCTATATGACTACTCTCCGCCGGAATTCGGTCGTATGCTAGATATGAAATCGAAACACGGCCTTGAATAGCAATGAGGTTGAACACCCCTGGATTAGGCTCACTACACGGAATCAGTGAGTCATGCGGTCAGTTTCGAGTAAATATTAAAAGGGTGTACCACGATGAAAAAGGTTGAAGAGCACTAATCTAAGCAACAGCAAGCCGAAAAATAATGTTTTGTTGCAACCATCGAGAAAGAAACAACACCTCAAATGTTGCCATGAAATCCCGTTTCGACTTGTAAGCACAAACTTACAATTTTGAGGGGGCATATTATACACATTAGGGTGGTACTTAAAAAACGAATTTTGGAAAGTTGTTGGTGTGACCCTGCCAAAATGTTCCATTTGGTTGAAAAACAGCCTATGTAAACTTTTTTGATATTCAGTAATGTTTAGAGGTAGCTCAACGGATCCGAAAGTCCACCTATATTAGGCATAGAACACATGTGGTCACTCCATCGTTGCTATTGAGTTAACGCTTGAAAGCCAGGATTACCTTTTCCGGGTATTAGCTGATCATTGATAGGGGTGCCTTGATGACCAATAACATTTTATTTTGCTAAGTAAGCTCTGCATGAGGGTGTTGGGGCAAATTTCTGCGGATGTCAGCAACAAGCCCCAAATGCAAACTGCAGTTGCTCCTTATTTTTGTGAGATGGGCATGGGCAGGGCATAAACATCCTCAATCATTGCGTGGGACGTTCTGTGTGGTCGTTGGAGACAAACAACGTGAGGGTGACGCTGCTTTTGGCAACAATAAAACTAGACTGTCCCATTCTTTTCTTAAAATAAGTGTTGTATTGTTTGTCGATTTAAATCTTCTCTGGAATGTGTTTGAAGTTAATACTTACACACTTTAATAGTTATTCTTCCGCTACCATATCTTTTATAGCAACAACTAACTTATCCGTGGTGCCCTTATCCAGATCGTCATCAAACAACACCACGCCAATCAGCCATGCAGACGGTAACCACAGTTGCACTATACCATCTTCCTCACTGTAGCTTTAGATATGTCTACAACAGTGGTTCTTAACCTTTTTTCCTCCAGCGCCACCTTTCGAAAATTATCGTGCTCTAGCGCCCCCACCCCATATTGTAAGGACTGTAATAAAGACAATGGGTAAGAGGGAGGGCCGTAACAGCACTTCGTCAGCCCCCCAAAACTTTGGTCTTGGGCCCCCCATAGGGTTATAGACCGAACTTCTGGGGGGCGAAGCCCCCCAGACCCCTCTCCGCCGATACACTGTTTACCGCTATTCATCATATTGATTGGGATTTTGTTTAGAGAATCAGCTTTTGTCGCCTAAGCGCGCGAAGCGCGGAAATTTATAGAATTCATGATTTCATCGGTCAGTATGATCGGGAATTGCATAGGCTATATTGTTATCAATTTTTATCTTCTCTCTGCTCACGTAATCAGATTTGCCGGTAGAGATGAGTGAGGTGTGTTTGAAAAGGTAAGACCACTCAATAATAATTAAACATCTTCGGGCGTATACCCGTTGGCAGGAACAAAACAGCACCTCGTCAGGCCCCCAAAAACGTGGGTCTTGGGCTCCCATAGGGTGATAAAACGACCCCCCATCACGTTGTTCGCGTTTGTCACGAAATTATCTGTACTGTATTTAGGGCTGGGCACAATGATTCGAGTACTCGAATCAGAATCGAGTATTAATTTTCATGATTCGAGTCGAGTAGTAAAAGAAGATTTTTTCGAGTACTTAAATTATACGCTCCTCGCAACTGAAGGTTAATTTACTTCTGAGAATTATAGTTTTGATACTATTTTCCACTGAAACCTTGATTGGCCGTCTCGCAACATACCAGATATAGTACAAATCTACGAACGTTACAGGAAATAACACATTTCCGAAGTTATGATCATCTAACAACATTGTCAACAAGCGCAATGAAATCGGCATGGCCGACAAAATACCAAGGTATCTTTAATGTGACGGATAACAGGAATTTTGTTCTTTGTGGTGCCATAAAAGGTGCAAATTTGAACTTTGACATATTACATTGCGTTGTGACGTCATAATGAGTGATACTCGAATACTCGACTCGACTCGAAGCGTAATACATGATTCAGAATCGAATCACTAAGGTACTCGATTTTGCCCAGCCCTAACTGTATTGTGAGGGTGAGCCAGCGCGAGGCGCGAAGATTTTCGATAATTTATGATAAAATCGGTCAATCTGATCGGCGATCGCATATACATTATGCTATCAATTTATTGTCCTCTCTACTCACGTAATTAGATTTACCGGTAGAGCTAAGTGAAGTGTCTTGAAAACGGGAGGGCCCGTAAATAATGATTAAACATCTTCGGGCGGGCGGACCCGTTGATATGACTTCGTTACATGATGTTATTTCGTTACTTCCAGTCTGCTATATCAAAAAATATAGAATCGCCCAAACGTAGGCTTCTAAACTAAGAGACGCACACGATTTTAAATTGGTATTTCTTCACTGGCATAAAATTTTCCCCAGCGGGATGGTATCTGTCTTGTGAGGTTCAGATTGCAAAGACAGGAACATTCGGTGCCAGTCATTTATGCGACTATGGACAATTAAACCTATATGTATTTTGTATAGCCTATATAACGAAGTCTTCGGTCTGCATAAGGGCATAGACCTTTTCGGTCAAGCTTTTCTCGCTGCCGATCGTTCTGGCACACTTCTTGGAGTCGCATGTTATATGGCCTAAAACTTTATTGTATGTCTTGGTGGGTCGTGGCGCGGTAATCGCCCAACACCCAATAATATGGATAAATGGCTACTTGAATTGAAAAAATTTTGAAAAAGCTGCATAAATTTTCAAAAAATACTCTATGATTTATGCTAATTCACGAAATAATTTTGGGCCCCCTTCGAGCTCGCCCCCCCCCCCCCCCCCAATTGGAGGGTTTGGTACGGTGCTGCCAGTAGCGCTAAGTGAGCTGTAGTCGTGGAAAATAAAGGCCAGGTAATTAATAGTTAAACATATTCGGGCGGGCCCGTTGGTACAACTTACTTCATTACATGTTGTTATTTTGTTCCCTGCTCTTGTCTGCTACATAGTCAAGAGATATTGAAACGCATGAACGTAATAAACTAAAGTAAGCACACAGTTCAAAATTAGTATTTCTTCACTGGCAAATAATTTTTCTCTGATGGATGTTATTTGTACTGTGGGGTGCAGATTGCGACGACATAATAATTCGTCACAAGCGATTTAAGCACCTATGGACAATTAGACTTATATACAATCGAAGTTTACGGTCAACACAAGTGCAATCTTCTTCGGCTAAGTTTTTCTCGCTGACGATCCTTTTGATACACTTCTCGGAGTCCCATATTGGCCGGAACTTAATATGGCTTCGTGCAATGTGGCGTGGTAATGGCCGACGCCGACGAAATGCCTATTTCTATTTTCTATCATTATGCGTATTTTTTCGTGGGGGAGTCGTTAAAACATGATGTGTAATTTATGTTCCTTCACTGAAATAATTTAGGGCACCCTTCGAGCTCACCCCACTCGATTGTGGGTTTGGGTTGCAGCAGTTTCGGTCCTGGTTAGAGGTGAAAGTCCGGTCGGTCTTTTTGGGACTTACGTATTTTAAATATTTCGCGATTTATTCGCGCTCGAGGACCACTCGACTATAATGAATCATATAATAATTGTATGTGGTAAATTCAGGGCCATATCCAGGTTGTTATAACAATAACAATACGGGGAAATTAATGGTAGGCCCTATTGGATTTTGTTTTAGTGCTTTGTGTGACTAAGTAAGTCAACTGCGAATGGGATGCATATATCTGCTCAAATTGAATTTAGTAATGAACTCAGTTATTAATTTTAACATGTATGTATTCCAAACAAAGCAACTCATATTATATAACGTTCATGCGAGGTTGTGGACCACAACAATAGTATATTCCTTTATGGTACGATGAGGAAATATTCTGACGATTTAATTTTGTAGCTCTCAAATACAATTATATTCAGTTATTCATTTCGTGCACTAAACATATTTTATGTGCAAGGGGCTCTCACTCTCATAAGTGATATACAGTGCCGCTTCCTTCGATTTCCACGCGCTGTCCGCTGCAGGATATAATACCTAGTTCGAAACATTTGTTGAAAATAACCCTAGCAAAGCGTGACGGTGATGTTTGACGGGAAATTGGTGATCTAAAAGTACGCGAAAGTCATTTTACATGAATTATAATAACCCACTACATATATGAAAACACATGTAGCAAACGTCGCCGCGTAGCGCGACCAAAATTTCTAGATTTCACATGTTTTGTGGAATGTTAATTTGCTCTGAATACTCATTAAAGATATGTCCTACTACTACATCATCATCTACTGCGAAGCCATTTGTCTCCAGCGCCCACCGTATCGCCCCCTGAGCCCAGTGCCCCTCCTGTCGCCCCCTGAGCGTTTCCGCTCCATTCAGAACCGCCAGCGCCCCTTGGGGGGCGGGCGCTGGAGGCAAGGTTAAGAACCACTGGTCTACAATAAAAGCATGATACTTCTGCAGCTGCTTCAGCCGCTTATAATACCTTCACATTAATGTTGGTTGTTGCCTATGCTTCAACGTGAATGCGAAATAGAATATGCAGAGTTCCTGCAACCCGCGTTGCTAGCTCGATAACTAGTTAAACTACGAACGAAACATCCAGACCTTTGAAAGTTTGTGCTTTTTATATCCTAGACCTAGCTAGATGGTAACTTTGGGACTGTCACTTTGTCACTAGCATAGGCAGTCCGTCAACAGTCTCCATTCCACTGACATCTGGGATTTGTTTGCCATCCCCGTGCTAAATAAGTAGAAACTGTAAAAGTTAGGGTTACCATATTTTGGAAATCTAAAAAGACGACACTTTTTCAAAATTTTCGGACTTGCAATACCGGAGGATTATCCTAAAAAATTGTATTTTTTTCACTTCGTAGTCGGTTGACTAAAACAAAGGTCAACTTTCCAGCCCAGCTCTCGAAATAGCCGCCGGAGCGTTTCTTCAGTGTTGATTACTGCATCTCAGTCGAATTTTCCCTACATGTAACCAAAATTCTCAAAAAAGAGGAAAAAAACTTTAAAAAATAGGACATTTAGACTAGGGCTGTGGAGTCGGAGTTGGAGTCGGAGTCGAAGTTTTGCCAATTTTGGCTTGATGGAGTCGGAGTCGGAGTCGGAGTCGTGAAAACAATAGTCGCTGGAGTCGGAGTCGTGGAAAAAATACTGACTTGAGTCGGAGTTTGTAAAAATGACCCTGACTCGACTCCGACTCCAACTTCTTTATCATTCATCGCCCAAATTTTCGCTCTGCGCAATATACAGTTGCATGTCATAATTGTTATCAATTTTAAAGCGTAGTAATATAAGTCTTGTTTGCAATATTACCTTATTCAGTTTGCTCCTATCGGACGACTAAAAAAGGGTTATCAACAACAACATTCCAGTTGGCTGCGCAATGGTTCGTTAAATCTAATGTGTCTCTTTGGTTGAAAAGGTTGGCCACCCCTGATATAGATAAAATTGGACATTATTTGCAAATTACAATTCAGTTGCATAGAGGAAGAAAATCGCAATATGCATCTTCGCGATCCAGTCACAAACTGATGCAATTTTTGGAATTATATCGTCCATGATACTGTGACAGAGCAAATGGATCGGCTGGTTTTATAAAATTGTAAAATTGATGTAAATATAACCAAACTATGCTTCCCACTTGACAAAATTAAAAAAATATTTGTAGTGTAGCTTAGCTGCTTGGGTCGAACAAATGATTAAGAATAAAGACTGCAAGTTCTAGTACTTGAATATTTAACTAAGTAGGCCTACATGTAGACTAGACATAGGCTATACTATTTGACTACTTCCCAAATTTAATGACCAATGTCTATTAGTAGTAAGAGTATGTGTGCTTTTAATCAGTATAGTGCAGTGGTTCCCAAATGGGGGGGAATTCCCACTGGTGGGGAATAGACGCATTTGTTCAAAATTATATACAGGACGGTCTACATATTCACGGAGACACATGACATGCGCAATTACCGTTACCAGTTAACTGCTCTGGAATGAGCGTATCAAAAATTATATGAGTGTTGACCAATGATGGCGTCACAAACGCATCCAGCACGACTAGTTTGACGTGAAATAACGCTTTCTCGAAATTTTTAACGTTACTGGTATCGGTTCACAATACGTTTTATGTTGCAGTTATAGGCGATTGTCTTGCGTACCGGTACCGGTGTGGCTGTGTAGTCAAACCAGCAAATAGCTGCTCTGTGATGACAAAAGTACTGGGTAGTGGGGAACAGGACCGTAACTGCCGCACCCCCAACCCCCCAATGGGGTAAGGGGGCGAACTCGAAGGGGCTCAAAATTATTTCGTGAATAAACGTAAATTAAAGCATTTCTTTGAAATATATGCCACTTTTTCCAAAAAAAAATTCGCGGTAGGTGCGCGATTTAATATTGCCGAATATCCGATAATTGGGTAGGCCTACCCTTCCCCCCACGAAAATACGTAGAATTTATAGAAATAGAGACTTCGGCGTCGGCCATTACTGCGCCACGACACACCAATGCATATGACGCTATAGTCCATGTAACATGCAACTACGAGAAGTGTGCCAGAACGATCAACAGCCGAGAAGGAATGCCCTTGTGGTGACCGAAAACTTCGATATATATACAATATACATATGTGTTTAATTGGCTAAATGGCTGGCGCCAAATGTTCCTGTCCTAGTGATCTGAAACAGACATGGGGTGATTACTTCACGAATGTAATCGATTGCGATTACGATTACTTGTGAATCCCGCGATTACGATTACGATTACAGCAAAATCAGGAAGTAGTCGATTACGATTACGATTACATTTCAAAAGTAATCACGATTACTCACGATTACATTTGTTTTGCTTCTTAGAACTAATATACTGGAGATATTGGAAGACAATATAACACTTGCGATTAAAATAAGGTCTATTGAGATAACAACTTTCTTTATAAGTCATACGTCATTTGCTTGTTACGTCATAATGCACCCATTGCCCAACTGTATACAGGACTATTTGTCGCACCCAACGATTTGCATTCTTGCCAGGTCCGTAACTGCCACACCCTAAACTCCCCAATAGGACCAGGAGCGAGCTCTAAGGGGACTCAAAAGTATTTCGTAACTCAACATAAATTATAATAGAGTATTTTCAAGAGAGTTAATTAGCTTGAAAATTTTCTTCGAGCTTCGGGATTTAATGTCTCTAAATAGCTTGATTTAGAAATGCATACCTCTCCACCTCAAGAAAAAAAGCATGCATAATTTATAGGAATATGCATTTCGGTGGCCGTCATTACCCCGCCACGACACACTAAAAGACCTCTGCAATTTCGGCCAACATGCAACTCCACAAAGAATGACCTTGGCCAAAACTTTAGGTATGTGTCAGTAGCCGCGCTCTGTGGGCGTGACGAATAATCCGGTCCCTCGAATCTTAGCCCCAACAATGCAACTGCTAGCAGGGGTACTCACAGAAGAATGAAGACATGACAATTTGTGTGTGCGTCTCACGAAAATTCTCTTTTAGTCTGCTACGTTTGGGCGACTACAGTATCTTTTGATTATATAAAAGGCGAGAGGTCACGAATTAACAACATACTATAAAGTAATTATAACAACATACCAGATGCTATAATTATGAATTACGTGCCCCCAGCTCTACCGGTAAATCTGAATGAATAGCAATATAATGCAATTACCAATATTATGACGAAATTCAGTCATCAACATGAAAACTTACCACCATGGGGCCCCAATACCAAGGGTTGTAATGACTCGAGTCGCGATTTTTTGGTGACTAGACTTGACTCGAGTCATTTTTTCAAATGCGTAAATTGCCTCGACTCGAGTCAATTTTTGTATTGACTCGACTTGTACTCGAGTCATTTTGCATGACTCGAACCAAGTCATATGACTCGAGACTAGAACGGCCAAGACAGACATTCCATGTATTATTATTATTATTTTTGGTAAAAACGATGAAAAGATAGTGACGCTTTTCACATTAAAGCCTTTTGCGTCACACCATAGCATGCATATGAGAAATGCACAAACTTATCATGCAAGAAATATTACAATGATGGAAAAATAACATTCCATGTAATTTTGAAGAATAGTAAAGTTACCACATTATTTGTATTTCGTCTATCATCATGCAGTCCTGGTATATGGAAATAGGGCCGTAAACTGTGTAAACTGATAAAAATTACTATATTATGAATACGATCTATTCTATATCACTCGAGCTGAGTTGAAAAAAGTGGGTTGAACCGGATTGATCTGAAAACTGATCTGTGAACATAAAGACTTGGACTCGTAGTCGAGTCAAACATTATGACTCGGACTCGACCCTAAACTAGCTGACTTGGACTCGGACTTGACTCGGGGTGAATTGAAAATGACTCGAGTCAAAACTATAAGAGTGATATTGACTTGTGACTCGTAACTTGTGACTTGGTTACAACCCTACCAATACCAATGTTTGGAGTGGGGGACGAATTGCTGTTTTGGTCCTGATTGTACCTACAACCCACGCTAACATGGTGTATAAGCGAATGGCTATGGCGACAGGTATAAATGTCGAGTGAAGAATTGTGAAATAACGATTGGCGCCCGTTTCACGTAGAGTCATATGAGAATAAGGTAAAGTGAACTTAAAATTCTACCTTCCACTTAATACCGATACTGCAAGGTGTCGTTACGAGAAACGGCAAAGAACGGCTCGGGTATGATATATGTAAGCAGCTGTTGATTTTAGCGATTGTAATGTTTTATTTGACGAGTACAAAATTTCAAATCTTTGTCCGGTGTACGTACAATACATACGTATACTACATAGATAGGCCTACTGCTCGTCAAGCAGCAACGGTCAAACAGCGTTTAACTAAGCATAACCAAACATCAATACATAAGTTACTATTAGAAACTAGGCAGAGTGGTGATTATTATTGTGCTGCGAGGTAGTGGCGTCTGGAGCGTATTGATAACCAGATATACGTCATGGCTTACACTGTTCTAACAATCACACAACAATGTACATCGAATATATATTTACTACGTGTGGATACTTCTGCCGCAAGGACGAGCAAAGCTAATACTTCTGACGTAATAATGAGCAGTGGCGCTTGAAAATCAACCGTTTGCGCTATCAATAACCTGGTAGAATATCTCTTCCTTGTTCACGAATGTTCGGTTATGTCATATTCATTGTACAAATAAAAAGTAATCGTTCTTTCACGAAGAAATCGATTAAATATATGAAGTAGTCGATTACGATTACGATTACTTCGGATTTTTTTCAAATGTAATCGATTGCGATTACGATTACTTGAAAATGTTGTAATCGTCGTAATCGATTACGATTACTAATCACGATTACCCCATGTCTGATCTGAACCCCACAGGACAAATGCCATCCTGCAGAGAAAAATTAGTTGCCAGTAAAGCAATACCAATTTTAAATCGTGTGTGCCTTTTAGTTTTGGCGATTTGCATATCTTTTTACATAGTAGATATGGGAGGTCACGAAATAGCATAATGCAACGAAGTCAATATACCAACGGGTCCGCCCATTCTTATTTAGGGGTCCTACCATTTCCAAAACACCTCACTCAGCTCTACCGGTAAATCTGATTACGTGAGCAGAGAGGGGATAAAATTGATAGCAAAATATATGCAATTCCCGATCATAGTGATCGATTCAAACACGAATTATGTAAATTTTTCGTGTTTAGTCGAGGTCGGGTGACGCATTAAACAGCAGACCCAATGTAGCTGATAAGTTGCAGGGAAAAAGCGTACAGGCTCAGCAGGGAAAAAGAGTACAGGCTCAGCGGGGCTGAGGGGGTTCTGGGGGCCCCAAGACCAACGTTTTTTTGGCGGGGCTGACAAAGAGCTGCTACGGTCCTGCTGGGGAATGAAGGCTCGTAATATATCTGAAGTGGGGAATGAAGACAAAAAGGTTTGGAACCACTGGTATAGTGTGTTATGAGAAAATTAGTAAGTTAAATCTCTGTATTAGTTGCTGACTCATACACAAAAGCTATACACTTCGATTTTTTTATATACATTTTATTGGACAGGATTATATATATGTGATGTTTGAATGAATCATACATATTAGGATATTAGAGAGTCAATGTTGGGCCATTCCCTACCTGGACAACAAAAGTTGGAACCACCACATTCCCAAATCTTCTGAAATTTGGTACATATGCATAGATGAGTTAATTTCGAACGAAATAAAGTATATTTGAGGAAAATTGATCTCCGGGGTCAAAAGTTACGTCATTTTGAAAAATTGACGGTTTTCTGCTCATTTCAACTCTGCAGAATTCCGGTTTATCAATGTAAAATTCAAAAAGGTGTAAACAAAACAGATGTTGGATTACAGTTGAGATTTGGTACTGGGTTTTCTGAGTAGCTAGTCTATTGGTCTATAATCCCATGTGGTATTAAATGCCATGCGGTGTATTGTTAAAGGTTAAATTGAGGCGAAACTTGATCGATGGTTTGAAATCGGTCAAGCGTTACACAATTTAGAATGCGAATTGAACAAAACCTTATTAAAATATTCAAGCGAGTAGGGTATCATATGAAAGCTGGTTACAAAGACAATTTACCATAGCTCTTTCATTTTGTTTTTTTGACTGTAAGGTGGCGAAATTGCATTCTCAAGAGTACACTGCATTTGTACATGAATATGCTCAAGTCTGGAATATGGTAGACCTTGGTTCCCATAATATTTTGGCTCAACAAACCTTGTTAAGCTCAACTTATATTCATCCCTACCCCAGAAGACTATATGTCAATTTCCAACAACCTATTTGAAACCAAGAGCTGTTCCTTGGGTATATATTAATGAGAATAGCTACCCATTGCTAGCGCCGTTTACCCTTCCGTCAATAAATTTCTCAACTTTGACATTCAGAGTTATATTTTTTTAATAAAGAGGAGAAACTATACCGATAATGCTCTGAATGTCAAAGTAAGGAAATTCATTGGATTAGTCCGGAGTTCACTGGCAAAGGACATTGGACAATTATCGACATGGACAGCAGTTCAACGTGGGTATTTGGCTTTCAGTTAGTTCGTTACGACTATGCATGTGAATGCGACCAAACTACATAAGTAATCGAAATGCAGCCGTGAAGAGCAAAAAGTTTGGCCATCCGTGCTTTAGTTGCTGAAAAGTTTTGTCAGGTATCGTGCACAGCTCAGTTCAAAATAGAATGAAAGTGATGATCACAGAAGATATGCGGAAACTAGAAATCGCCAAGTTTATGTATTAGTTCCACTGCGGTCGTTACCCCGAATATTTCAATGATTTTTTTTTTACCTCGGAATCAAAAGCGCTCAAGTACAACACACGCGCGTCCCCGACGTTCAAATATCATATGATCGACCGAAAGATCATCGCTCCATCAAATATGCCGGACCTGATGTGTGGAACCATCGTGTACTCAAAGGTGGTGTGGACACTCGGAAAATCACGTGACCGCCACGCCCTGATACCTTTTTATTAACTTTGTTATTGTCGATCAGTCTTCAGCACTAATTAAAGGCAGAGTCGCTATTGGTCTTTGTTGATTTTGACTGTGTTCCATATCGAGATGGGTGACAGGATTTCGTATGGTATATTTTGATGCTCTCACCTAGCACTGTACCAAGTTTCAAGGCTCTGACTCAATGATTAGCGTAATAATTTCTCTGCCAAAGTCGAGTATCTGGTAGATGAGCGCGCACCGATATATTGCCGACTTTGATAACGGAATTACCATGCTAATCATTGAGTGACAATCCTGAAACTTACTGCAAAGTTAGATGACACTATCAAGATATACCATACCTAATTTCATCATCCATCTCGGCATGGAACACTTTCAAAATTCACATACACAAATATCAAATTTTGCGAAAATTCCTATCCCACAATCAATAGTGTATTCTGGTCAAACCTATCCCAAGATATTGGAGACAAAAGTTACAATACTCCGAAATTCTCCGAAAAAATATCTGTAGTAAACTCCGACTCCGCTCCGACTGTCACAAAATCGGCAAAACTCCGCTCCGAATCCACTCCGACTCCGCTCCGATGCTCATCACTGATATTCATGTACAAATGCAATGTACTCTAGAGAATGCAATTTCACCACCTTACAGTCAAAAAACCAACATGAAAGAGCTATGTTAAATTGTCTTTGTAACCAGCTTTCATATGATACCCTACTCGCTTGAATATTTTTATAAAGTTTTGCTCAATTCCCATTCTAAATTGTGTAACGCTTGACCGATTTCCAATCATCGATCAAGTTTCGCCTCAATTTAACCTTTAACAATACACCGCATGACATTTAATACCACATGGGATTATAGATAGACCAATAGACTAGCTATTCAGAAAACCCAGTACCAAATCTCAACTGTAATCCAACATCTGTTTTGTTTACACCTTTTTGAATTTTACATTGATAAACCGGAATGCTGCAGAGCTGAAATGAGCAGAAAACTCTTGACCCCGGGGATCAATTTTCCTCAAATATACTTTATTTCGTTCGAAATTAACTCATCTATGCATGTACCAAATTTCAGAAGATTTGAGAATGTGGTGGTTCCAACTTTTGTTGTCCAGTTAGGGAATGGCCCTGTTATAAAAACTTATAAAATATAAAAAAGGAAGGATAATTAGAAAGGCATTTTCTCATGTTAATTGCATAGTGCCACCATAGCAACAATGAAACAATTTTGCATGCCACCGTTAATCATGTTTGCATAAGTTTAATGGTTATATGATAGTCATTTAACCGTCACTTGTCATATAATTTTCGAAGTAAATTGGTAATACTGTTGGAGTCGGAGTCGGAGTTCTCTTGAAAAAATAGTCGGAGCTGGAGTCGGAGTCGGTACGTCTAAAGACTCAGGAGTCGGAGTCGGAGCCGGAGTCGGTGGTAAAATTTACCGACCCCACATCTCTGATGGGCGTCCTCCCAGGACACTTTCAAAAAAGTCAAAAAATAGGACACATATCCTCAACCCTTACGAGGTGGGGCCATATTTCGCAGAATTGACCTTCACTTTTCAAATTCTCACCGTGACCCCACCAGGACTTGAATCTGGGCCGTTCCAGTTTAAAAATGGGCGGAGTATAGCCCTCTACCGATTCCACCCTTGATCGACACCCCAAGACCAGGCCGTGTTATTTTTGGCATATGCCAAAACTGCCAAAAATAACCTATTTTTGGCATTTTTTGATTTTTATTTTTGGCAGTTTTGGCATCGTCCTCTAAATAGATAGTTTCAGCCTCGAATTAGTCACAAAAACGCTTCATTTGGGCTAGTTTGTCAAAAGACACCACAAAATGTGCAGAATCCACGTATAATCAGTGCCAACAAACAATATGAAGAGGAAAATACCTAACGATTTCATAGGTTAATAATATCAAACGAAACCACAAAATATGCAGTATCCATCGGAATCGGTGCCAATAAGCAAAAAAAAAGAAAGAAAAGCCTAACAAACACGCTCAACAGATGATTGTTACAGCTGTTGAATAGGCTTAAATCGTTTGCACTGTAACAGTGCTTCCAAACTCAGGTCAGCTAAGTTTCTCCTAAATTCATTTCTCGCCCAGCGAATGTGGGAAAGATCGGTTTCAACAGTAGCCGGTGAGGGAAAGAATGTTGCCAGTCATCCACAAAAGGTTTTCAGAGCTTCGAAATCTTTGGAGGGCCGAACCGGCTTCCATGCATCATGAAAAGAGATCACTTCGCCAGTGCCATCGATCTAATCGCGGAAAGAATTTTCTTCCCGATACTTTTCCAGGAGTTTCCTGTGTTGTCTCTCAACAAATTCTATTTAGTAGCCCGACTATCATTTCTCCTTCAGTCTACGGATAGATTTTCGGAGGACTTTTGTCACTTCAGGTGGCTTTAATATTACCAACTCGATTGGAAGAGTCCTAGGAAGGTTAGCTTGTTTAAGAACATTGACGCAACAAGACTGTCTGGCAAAACGAGACTATGCAGCTCAGAAATAGCCAGACAGTTTGTTGCGTCACAATGTTCAACTCGACCACAATGCAAAAATCGTGGTTGGTTTTGGGGGTTCCAGTTCCATGAGCAGAATTTAATTTATATTTTAATAATCAGTACTGCGGCAGCTTCTCATTGATACCCGTTTTATCAAATTTAGCGCTTGACAAGCCGGTCAAAAATGGTCGTAAAATTGCCTTTGGACAAATGGAAAGTATGACGTAAACCAAATGCAGTCAGCCGTTCAATCTCGTTGTGCCCACACCATTTAGGACACCATGCTTTCACCGCTAATGGGTGGGCTGGGCCCAGATTAAGAAACCTGCCTTTCACAAACGCTCTTCTCGCTTGTAACGCGGTCCTGTTAACACAACACCATGAACGAAATACACTATTCGGCAGTTCGTGCTATTTTTGGCATATGCCAAAAATTGGTTATTTTTGGCATTTTCAAATTTTTATTTTTGGCAGTTTTGGCATCTGGCTGCTGAAATGCCAAAAATAACACGGCCTGCCCCATGACATGTCTGAGGTTTTGTAATAAGATTAAATAAACAAATTTTTTCCAAAAAAAATCTCTCTCTCTCTCAATTTTCAAGGCCGACCCTCAGGATAGCGTCAGAGAGAGGAATATGATGCTTCAGTGCGTAACCACTGTTGCCTGGTTTCAAACAAGCCGTCAACCATGGTTATAAACCGCGCGGTTCGTCAGTTATCGAAAAATGGAAAATATATATATAATTTACAAATGGGCGTGGTCAGTGAGTGGTCATCAAGGTCAAGTTCATGATGAAGACTCAATCAGCCCCTACAGTCCGATTTATGGCATAAAACAACTCGATATGCATTCTTTTGTCATATCCAACCATTTGCAGGCATAGTAAACCTGTTTATGACTCATATGCCGACTGAATTTGCGCTTGAACTTAACCTAAATTTTGAAAATCACTGAAGCGTGACCAAAATTAACAAATCCCCCTCAGAAAACTCTCCGGAACACGTTTTGATGTTTGAAACGATGAAAATTTACACAGAATACCGTACATGTCGACTTCTGATGTTCTGGCAGATTTTCCGACAATATTTCCTACTCGGAAAATATCTGGAAATTTTAGGTGATGACCATATTTTCATTTTTTTTTAAATTTTTTATTTATTTTTACAAACCAAAATTTTTGAGTAAGGTTCCAAATGCACCGGAAAAGTCTCAGCTTTTCAAAAAACGTAGTACCCGATGTCTAGGGCGTGTCAACATGGAGAAATCAGTGTCATAGACATGCCATATCATATATGATACACCCACCTCGTAAGGGTTAAAAGAGGACGTATGGTATTGGTAACCCTAGTGAAAGATGCTTTTATCGAATCAGTAGGCCAATCAATCAATCAGTTTTATTAATATTTCCATCGTTTCAAAACACCACACGGGTGCCTTTATTTTGTACATGCAAGCTAATGAAAAGCTAATGAAAAGCTAATTAAGCTAATGAAAAGCTAATTAGGCTAATGAAATAGTAAGCTAATGAAAAGCTAACTAAGCTAATGCAAAGCTAATTAAGCTAATGAAAAACTAATTAAGCTAATGAAAAGCTAATGAAAAGCTAATTAAGCTAATGAAAAGCTAATTAAGCTAATGAAAAAGTAAGCTAATGAAAAGTAAGCTAATGAAAAGCTAATGAAGCTAATGGAAAACTAATGAAAAAGTAAGCTAATGATAAGTACGCTAATGAAAAGCTAATGAAGCTAAAAGCTAATGACTCTAATAACTATGCTGTAGCACGGGGGCCTTTCGACCCGCCTGGCGGGAGCAGACCTTTTAACGTGGCCCATGCATTTCAAAGGGGAGTTTGGACTTTGAAAATTTTCGAGTTCGCCTATACTTTAATGTGGGCGACATAACTGCCCAACTTTGCCGCTTGTCGCCTACCCCAAAACACGCGGCCCTATGGCAAACCGGCTATTCTTGCTCGGATCGGTCCTAGATTTCGTGTGAGCCTAGTCGTGGGGGGTGTTTGGCCGAGAATTTTTTTTAAAAGTTTCCGAAAATTTTTTCGGACTTCAATTTTTTTTCAATTTCGTTACCATGTTAAAGGATAGGGAAGTTGGAATTGGTCGTTTTTTCGATAAAAAAAATTGTTAATTTTTTTCTCGATTCTCACTTTTCTGGTATCGTTCGACGCAGCGGACGCAGTACAGTAATCTACCGCTTAAGTACGCACCCGTTTAAGTTCGCATCCCAGATAAGTACGCAAAAATTATTCACAATTTCTGGGTTCTACTATTTCAACAGCAATCACCATAACTGAATGTCAGGAAAACACTGCTTGAACATATCGCGCACAGACATTTAATGCATATTTTGCATTCTTTGTTGCTTGACTTCCAATGTCACCTGTCTCAGTTTTCGCTGACTGCATTTAAATGTGCTTTTGAGGTTGTCATAAGCACCTCCTGCTTGATCTTGTAAGGCAGGACACAACAACTGATCCTCAACTTCAAACACTTTATTATGAAGTTGTGCAAAGCCATGAAAAACGATGCTGTTTTCGACAGGTGCAGAATCGTTGCTTACGCTAGCCTCGTCGTCGGTGTCATCATTTTCAGTCTGCATCGGCCAAGAATTTTTTTTTTTAATTTTCCGAAACTTTCGGCTTCGTCTCGTTGCGGCGCTTCCAACGAGGGGTCGAGCTTGGGGCTGGGCATCACAGGAGCCGAGCTATAACACGAAACGTCGTATCTCGGCTCATGTGCGTCGTAAAGCTAAGCGACTAGTCGATTCGAGCTCCTGATAACAGAACGAGGATAAAAATCTGAAATATTTCTGCGACCTCCTAAAGCCACGCCGAGGGTACCGGCGTGTTCTACGTGTACTGCGTCCGCTGCGTCGAACGATACCAGAAAAGTGGGAATCGAGAAAAAAATTTAAATTTTTTTTATCGAAAAAACGTCTGTAACTCCAACTTCCCTATCCTTTAACATGGCAACGAAATTGAAAAAAAATTGAAGTCCGAAATAATTTTCGGATAAATTTTTTTAAATCTTTCTCGGCCAAACACCCCTCATGACTAGGCTCACACGAAATCTGGGACCGATCCGAGCAAGTATAGCCGGTTTGCCATAGGGCCGCGTGTTTTAAGGTAGGCGACGCGCGGCGAAGTTGTGGCAGTTATGTCACCCACGTTAAAGTATAGGCGAACTCGAAAATTTTCAAAGTCCAAACTCCCCTTTGAAATGCACGAGCCACGTTAAAAGGTCTGCTCCCGCCAGGCGGGTCGAAAGGCCCCCGTGCTACAGCATATAGTTATTAGCGTCATTAGCTTTTAGCTTCATTAGCTTTTCATTAGCTTACTTTTTCATTAGCTTAATTAGCTTTCCATTAGCTTCATTAGCTTTTCATTAGCTTACTTTTTCATTAGCTAAGATAGCTTTTCATTAGCTTCATTAGCTTTTCATTAGCTTACTTTTCATAAGCTTACTTTTTCATTAGCTTAATTAGCTTTTCATTAGCTTAATTAGCTTTTCATTAGCTTAATTAACTTTTCATTAGCTTACTTTTCAATAGCTTACTTTTCCATTAGCTTAATTAGCTTTTCATTAGCTTAATTAGCTTTTCATTAGCTTAATTAGCTGCATTAGCTTTTCATTAGCTTGCATGTACAAAATAAAGGCACCCCCACAAAACTGCGATACAATGAAAAGATAGGAAGGTGTCGAAACAACTTGGAGTAGTCTTTAATATCAGACACCCACCTTTGCCTAGGCGAAGTAAAGAAAAGGCATGCACACTGAATGAAAAGTAATGCAGAGACGCAAGCGACAAAATGTGGCGGAAGGCGATGTTAGGTCGTGTTCCGGTAATCCTGAAGGCTGGCTACATCATCATCATCATCATCATCATCATTGGTTTATTATCAATTTTATCAGTTCAATACACCACAAAAATGCGATACAATGAATAGACAGGAAGATGTCGAAGCGACTTGGATTTGTCTGTGGAATCAGACACCCACCTTGGCCTAGGCGATGTAAAGAGGAGGCATGCACACTGAATGAAAGTAAAGAAGACAGTATAGAAAAAGAATGCGACAAGAATAGGGCGGCATGTCCTGGGAAGCGAGATCGATAGGTCAGTCGTGGTCCGGTAATCTTGAGGATAGACTGTATTTATTTAAATGTAATTGCTTGTATTTCGACTTGAATGTGGACATGCTCGTCGACTGTCGGATGGCCACCGTGATACTGTTCCACCCACACATCAGGTCCGGCATATTTTATAGAGCGATGATCTTTTCGGTCGATCATATGATATTTGGACGACGTGGACGCGGGTGTGTTGTACTTGTGCCGTTGTGCGCTTTTGATTCCGAGGTAAAGAAGTCATTGAAATATTCGAAGCAACGACCGCAGTGGAACTGATACATAAACGTGGCGATGTCTAGTTTCCGCATATCTTCTATGTTTAGGACGCCGAATCTCTTCAGCAGCGACTTGTTGGATGGGCAAACAGGCCCCTTTGGGCCTTGCAAGTTGCGTATTACGATTACGATGAATATGGTTGTGATTATTGACCTCTAGCTCTTTATATTGCTCAGGCAATGATATAATGATGATATATCATTGCCCCAGCTCACGAAGCTATACAGTGTAGGACGCCCTGCGCCCTCTCACGGTTCATACACTTTGTAAGATACAACATCATTATGGTACATCGGCCATATCTGTATATCACGTGACTTATATCTTTCTTCTCGCTACCACGTGACTTACCATTTATCAGCTCGTGCATTTCAATTACAAAACGAGACGCATCTGCGATATCCTACTGTATATTCCATACATATTCGACCAATATATCTATCTGAGGCAATACTGTCGTTGCATTCACGTTGAAGTTGTCAGATCCAGGACTAACGCAGGGACGTGCGTCTACTACTAAAGAGCTAAGTATATCTACCCAGCCACACATTACGTGGGACTCAGGTTACAACTCTAGCAGGTTATCAGACGACGTCACTTCTTCTGCATGGTGCCCCGAGTGAGGAAGTGACGTCGTCTGATTAACGACCATTGAAATAGTCACAAAGACCGGGCCCACGGTGCATGGCTTAACTGTATATAAATAATTATTCGGTCTTTCGAAAGACTGATGGACTGTTCACTTTTCAAACGCGGCGAATTTCGTAATCCCTATAGACGCGATTATGATTCATGTACTTTTATCTATCTCTCCCATGCGGACTTATTAACATTTTAAAATTCACTCTTATAGGCTATCCATTAGAGAATGCGTCAATACGACTGTTCTCGCCGAAAATATATACGGCTCGCATAATTTCGGGCCCCGGTCTTTGTGACTATTTCAATGGTCGTTAATCTTAATAGTTCAGGAAATTTCCCACAAATCTCGCCATTTTAAGCGGTTCGACTACCAGACCATCATTTGAGTAATTTTTTCTATTCAACTCCTTTGACTCATAAAAGCAGTCTCTGGTCGCTAGAAAACCCAGACATCAGTTTCCTACTTTCGTTACTTCCTATCTTCTAATACCTCGTGTTTCGATTAATTTGAAAAGTAGTTTTGACTTTAATATGCTCCCAAACCATAAACTGGATTCCACTTATAGGATTTTGCCTTTACAAATAACATACACTCATTTTCGAGCTACCAACAATTCGTTCTAGCGTATGACGCATTCGCCAGACCCAATGTCAATTCATTTGTGTACATATTTTTTTTCTTTCTTTTCTTTCGTATTGTTCTTTTATTAAAACACAAAAATTGCCTCAGATATAACCAATTCGCCATTTTGACTATATCTAATCTAGCCTTAACGTGTTATCAATACACTATGCGGTTTCATTGCTATCATGTTGTATAAATAGTGCAGCCATACAATATCGCATTTAAATTGACGTTATCGCCTTTCTACCAATACTTTATTAACTGCATACTTCAACCTTACCACGTTAACCACACCCTATGTTTTTTATGTTCCAATTACTATGTTTCGTAATCGTACTGCTATTCAATTCATGTAGTAAATGTCATTTTGTTTTGTCGCTAATCGCGCCTTTCTAGCAAGAGGCGATGTAGGACGCCCTGCGCCCTCTCACGGTTCATACACTTTGTAAGATACAACATCATTATGGTACATCGGCCATATCTGTATATCACGTGACTTATATCTTTCTTCTCGCTACCACGTGACTTACCATTTATCAGCTCGTGCATTTCAATTACAAAACGAGACTCATCTGCGATATCCTACTGTATATTCCATACATATTCGACCAATATATCTATCTGAGGCAATACTGTCGTTGCATTCACGTTGAAGTTGTCAGATCCAGGACTAACGCAGGGACGTGCGTCTACTACTAAAGAGCTAAGTATATCTACCCAGCCACACATTACGTGGGACTCAGGTTACAACTCTAGCAGGTTATCAGACGACGTCACTTCTTCTGCAACAGCGAATGACTCATTAACCCTACAGGGTTGGTTCGATTTGTTTGAAATGAGGATAGTCATGTTAGAAATAAGGATAGTCATGTTTGAAATAAGGATAGTCGCTATATTCAATATAAGGTCAGTTGCAGTACTAGGCATGATTTCCCAGTGGTAGGAGCCCAGTCCGAACACATCCCAGACCCAGTCCGAACACATTCCAGACATGATGTCCGAACACGCCCCAGACACCATGTCTGAATTGTTCTATCCTTACTAACTTGCTAAGGATACAGACAAGTGAATACACGCGTCTTTTACATCCAAGATATTGCTATTTACGGAATGCTTGCATACATCAGTATCGCATCAGCTCGACTCCCATACTATCACATGTGCACTTCACAGGTGACCCACTAACTAGATATGTCATGCAATGAACGTATAGTCAGTACACAACAACTCCTCCTCCCCTTAATGGATGAGAAACCCACAACAGCAACAGAGCGAATAAAGAAAACAAAACACACAAGCGAGTATTCACAAGGCAAAATAAACACGCTCTGGTGACAACTAATCCGACAAGAAAAAGTCAAACACAACGAGATTTAGTCACCAGACAAAAAAACTCAGAGATTCAGTCTTTCGGGAGGTTTACAGATCCTGCCCGATCTGGTAACTGTAGAACTCCCACCAGTAGATGAAGGAGGTCCTCGTACATCGTCATTCGTCAATTCAAGCTCACGATCAGAGGTAGGAACAGGAACTTGTCTCTCCTCGCTCGAGCTGTTGGGTTCCGGTGGAGTAGACTCGTAACTTCTCTCTGAATTTTCCACCAACGGTTCTGGAATGTTTTCCATTTCAATTTCGTCACGGACAACCTGTTCTTCTTCGACTGTATAGCGAGGCCGAATATGATCCAAATGTCGCCTGAAAAATCTCCCATCGTTCAGTTTAATCCTGCAACATTGACCTTCACAGGCCATCACTGTACCAGGCAGCCATTTGTACTGAGAGCCAACAATCTCAGTAAGGTAAACAGGATCTCCAACTTTGAAAACCCGACTTTCTCTCGGTTTAAATATTGTACTTGGTTTCGAGAACCGAGATGTGGAGACCGCCAAGTCCAGGTGAGTCCTGATTTTTCGACGATACATCATTTCCGATGGCGTTTGACCAGTAAAACTGTGAGGTGTATTCCGATAACGGAAAAGCCAACGGTGTAACCGCACTTGCAACGGCGCTGCTTTTTGCTTCTTCAAACCAAGTTTACACTGCTTAACCATGGACTCTGCCGACCGTTAAAAGCAGGGTGCCTGGGAGGTGAAAACAGATGCTTTACCCCGTTCAGCTTCATGAACTCTGCAAATTCAGATCCAGCAAAACAGCCTGCGTTATCCGTAACACATACTTTGGGTAGACCAAATGCCGCAAAACCACCTCGCAGACTGTTAATAGTCTCTTCTGCGGTAACACCATTCGTTATATAAACTTCCGGCCATTTGCTGTATGCATCCACTGCTATCAACAGCATTTTCCCATCTACAGGACCACAATAATCCAGTTGAATTCTTTCCCAAACAGCATCAGGGTATGACCATGAGCTCATAGGAACCTTGGCCGCTTGCGGTTTCAGTTGTTGACACTGGTTACAGCTTTTTACAAAATCTTCGATATCTGAATCTAATCCAGGCCACCATACGTAACTGCGTGCAATCTTCTTCATAGCACAAATCCCAGGGTGACCATCATGCATCAGAATCAACATCTCATTTCTGCATCGAGAAGGAACAACGACTCTGCCTCCCCAAAACAGAAGTCCCTCATGAACACTGAGTTCTGCTTCCTTATTCCTGTACGGATGCAACTCAAATTCCAAGTCTGAGGCTTTTGGCCAGCCTCTCTGGCTGTAAGACACAGCTGCTGACAACACTGGATCTTTCATCGTACAGGATCGCAAGGTTTCCGCCTTGATCAACTGAGCATCCATAGTTGACAACAACTTCACTACTTCTCCGCATGGTTCCGTCTTCCCATTCACCGGCAGCGGCAGTCTACTCAACGCATCGCTGTTGGCCTGCTGGACTCCTGGCTTGTAAACCAATTTGTACTCGTGCCCATCAAGTAGAACTTTCCATCGTATCAAACGAGGAGATGCGTTATCAGGAAGAGGTTTTTCCTTGCCCAGCAAACCCAAAAGAGGTTTGTGATCAGTCACGAGGGCAAACGATCTTCCGTAAAGGAATGAATGAAACTTTTTCACGGCAAAAACCAATGCCAACGCTTCCCGGTCCAACTGACTATAATTGCGTTCTGCCTTTGTCAAAGAACGTGAGCCATACGCAACGGGCCTTTCTTCTGCACCGTTAGAAACGATCGACAAAACCGCGCCAACCCCATACGGTGAAGCATCTGCGGAAACGATAACTGCGGCACTCATATCAAAATGAGCGAGGACTGGCGCTCGACACAAGCACTTCTTTGTAGAAGCAAAAGCGTCTCTTTCTTCCTTGCCCCAAGTCCATTTAACATCACCACGTAACAGCTTGTATAACGGTGCGGCAATCGTCGAAAGGTTGTTGATGAACTTTCCATAATAATTCAACATTCCCAGATAGGATCGTACTTGTGCAACATTTTCAGGTTCTGGCGCCTGAAGTACTGCTTTCAAATTATCCTCAGTCGGACTCACTCCATCTTTGCTAATTCTGTAGCCCAGATA
This sequence comes from Botryllus schlosseri, assembly GCF_051294905.1. Lineage (NCBI taxonomy): Eukaryota > Metazoa > Chordata > Ascidiacea > Stolidobranchia > Styelidae > Botryllus > Botryllus schlosseri. The sequence goes on along the minus strand of NC_137249.1, from coordinate 16,062,404 downwards.
CTTAATCTCCGGAGCCATCCATTTACACTTCTCTGTGTTGATCTTCAATCCTTCATCTTCCAATCGTCTGAATACTTCTTCCAAATTCGCCATGTGCTCAGCATCGTCTTTTCCTGTGACTCCAATATCATCCAGAAAAACTCCCACATGGGGTAATCCACTCAGCAGTGTTTCCAAATACCGCTGAAATATCGCTGGAGCACTGGATATTCCGTATACCAGACGATTAGTTGAAAACAGCCCCTTAGCAGTATTGATCACGGTGTACTTCTGACTTTCTTCTGCCAAGGGTAACTGAAGATAAGCTTCCTTCAAGTCAATAACAGAGAATTTCTGTCCACCAGCAAATGTCGTAAGCAGTTCATCCACTTTCGGTAGAGGATACTGCTCAAGTCTACTTGCTTTGTTCACTGTAAGATCATAACTCCCACACAAGCGCACTGACTTTCCATCAGACTTTACAACTGTAACCACTGGCGCAGCCCAATCCGCAGTTTTCACTGCTGTCAGTACTCCCATCTTGACCTGTCGGTCAATCTCCGCATCATATGCAGCCTTCAAAGCCAACGGTACTGGACGAGCTTTGAAAAACTTCGGAGATACTGATTCATTAATCTCCAGCTTAGCTGTCGTCTTAGCACAGCCCAAACCAGGAGTTGATATGCCAGGGTATTTCTTCAGCAGCTGCTGTACATCCATATCAGACTTTCCAGCCTGTACATCGACTTTGTCAATCGATATCCAACTCGGTTTGATGCTTCTTATCCAATTCCTACCCAACAACGGGCGTTCAGACAAATTGGGCATGTCGACAACGATCAATGGCAAATATCCAGCAAAGTTTCCATATCTTACAAACACATCCATCTATCCAGCGACCTTCAGTGGTTGCCGCGTGTAAGTATAAAGCTTCCTTGGTAACGCCTTCAGTTGGGCATTGGGCCACAACTCTCTGAAGACATGCTGTGGATACACTGTGAGAGCAGCACCACAATCCAATTCAAGCTCTTGCTGTTTATTGTCGACTTCCAGATAAACAAAGTAGGGCTTTGTATCTCCCAAGTCCAAATCAGCAGAAACTGCATTTTCTTCTTTGCCAATAGAATTCAGGACGTAACCGTCATCGTACTCTTCCAAGTCTTCATTCCTCGTTTCTTCCGCGCTAAGCGTTTTCACTTTATTCTGGCTGCTTGAGCCAGCCGTTTCTCGATAAGATTGATTCGAATCTTTCGAACGACAAGCCTTCTCACTGTGCCCTCGTCTTCCGCAAAACGAACAGTCTTTTTCTTTGAACGGGCACGCCCGAGCAAAATGTTTTGTACTGCGACATCGGAAACAGGCGTGAGCATAATTTCTCTGCTTGTTCATACTTTCGCCATCGGATGGCACTGCTTGACGTTGTGCATTTACCTGCTTCTGTGCGTCAGGCACTTCTTGGTGGTGGTTTTCAATCAGCCTCGATTGATGCCTTGATTGTTCCAGACTTTGTGCATAGTCGTACAATTGCTGCAAAGGCATGTCACGCCGCAGTGCCTTCTCTCTAACACGAGAATCGCAACCACAAGAGACTATCTGATGCACAATCTCTTCATCGGTATTGTGAAACTGACATGTTGCAGCTAATTTCCTCAGTCTCGTAATGTACGATTGAATGGGCTCACCAGCATTTTGTCTTGTTTGCCGGAAGAGGTCTCTTTCAAAGATTTTATTCCGCTTCGGGATAAAATAGTTCGTAAGCTGCTTCTTAGTCTTCACATACGCATCCTCATCCCCCTCAATGTCAGGCAAGGTCTTAAGAATGTCATACACGTCTTCGCCGGCCTCATGTAGCAGTTTTGCACGTTTCTTGCCAGCGTCTGTAATACCCTCTGCCACCATCCAAATCTCAAATCTATCAATCCAGCTCGGCCATCCAGCAGCTTTATTCGTATTGAAGTAAGACAAACCTTTACCCGTTGAAGCCATTGTTTCTCTGTTCTTCAGCAATTCTTCTTCCGCCAAAATCGTAATCCAACTGACTTGGCAAGTTTAATCCTCGTCGCCAATTGTTCTATCCTTACTAACTTGCTAAGGATACAGACAAGTGAATACACGCGTCTTTTACATCCAAGATATTGCTATTTACGGAATGCTTGCATACATCAGTATCGCATCAGCTCGACTCCCATACTATCACATGTGCACTTCACAGGTGACCCACTAACTAGATATGTCATGCAATGAACGTATAGTCAGTACACAACATCATCATCATCATCATCATTGGTTTATTAGCAATTTTATCAGTTCAATACACCACAAAAATGCGATACAATGAAAAGACAGGAAGATGTCGAAGCGACAAGGAGTAGTCTATGGAATCTGACACCCACCTTGGCCTAGGCGATGTAAAGAGGAGGCATGCACACTGAATGAAGGTAAAGAAGATAGTATAGAAAAAGAATGCGACAAGAAATAGGGCGGCATGTCATGGGAAGCGAGATCGATAGGTCAGTCGTGGTCCGGTAATCTTGAGGATGGACTGTATTTATTTAGTAGTAATTGCTTGTGAATGACAGCACAGGCCAAACACATCTCAGATACCATGTCCTAATGGCAGCACATGCCGAACACACCTCAGACACGTTGTCCATACACGCCCCAGACACGATGTCCGATTGGCAGCACAGGCCGAACACACTCCAGACATGATGTCTGAACACGCGCCAGACACGATGTCCGAGCGTTAACACAGACCGAACACACCCGAGACACCATGTTTGAATGGCAATAGCACAGGCCGAACACACCCCGGACATGTTGTCCGAGCTCGATCGCCGCAGACACGATGTCTGAGTGTCAACACAGGCCTAACACGGGCGTGTTCGGCCTGTGTTGACACTCGGGCATCGTGTCTGGCGCGTGTTCGGACATCATGTCTGGGGTGTGTTCGGCCTATGCTGCCATTCGGAAATGGTCTTTGGTGTGTTCGGCCTGTGTTAAGACTCGGACATCGTGTCTGGCGCGTGTTCGGACATCATGTCTGGGGTGTGTTCGGCCTGTGCTGCCAATCGGACATCGTGACTGGGGCGTGTATGGACATCGTGTCTGAGGTGTGTTCGGCATGTGCTGCCATTAGGACATGGTATCTGAGATGTGTTTGGCCTGTGTTGTCATTCAGACATGGTGTCTGGGGCGTGTTCAGACATCATGTCTGGGATGTGTTCGGACTGGGTCTGGGATGTGTTCGGACTGGGCTACCACTGGCAAATCATGCCTAGTACTGCAGCTGACCTTATAATGAATATAACGACTATCCTTATTTGAAACATGACTATCCTTATTTCTAACATGACTATCCTCATTTCAAACATGATACCATAGTGTCCTATATGGTGTCGACACAAGCGGCTCAGTGAAATTGTATCACGTCACAATTTCCATTTGGCTACAGGCAATTTGACGGTCATTTTTGACCGGCTTGCCGAGGATTAAATTTGGTAAAACGGGTATCAATCGAAAGCTGACTCTGCACTGATGACGAAAATATACATTTTATTCCGCTCGCGGCCCTGGAACCCCCACAATCAGCCTCGAATTTTTCATTGTTATGGAGGTTGGCATTGGGACGCAACAATGCTTTCTGGCTCTTTTTCTATTGAGCTACTCTCTCGTTTCGCCGACAGCATTGTTGCGTCATGAGCTACTCTCTCGTTTGCCAGACAGCATTGTTGCGTCCCAATGCCAATCTCCATAACAATGAAAAATTCGAGGCTGATTGTGGGAGTTCCAAGGCCACGAGCGGAATATAATTTATATTTTCGTCATCAGTGCAGAGTCAGCTTTCGATTGATACCCGTTTTACCAAATTTAATGCTCGGCAAGCCGATCAAAAATGACCGTCAAATTGCCTGTAGCCAAATGGAAATTGTGACGTGTTACAATTTCACTGAGCCGTGAGATTTGCTTGTGTTGACACCTTATAGGACACTATGATGATACTGACCTCATTTCAAACAAATCTGACCTTATTTCAAACAAATCGAACCAACTCTCCTCCATCAACCTGTTTGATAAATATATTCGAACAAAGAATATTTCCCGTTAGAAAATTATTTGTTTTCATTTCATACATCATATGATTTGTTGTAAAGCATAAAGCGAAGCGACTGAGCAAAACCGCGATAGGTTTGTTGAGATTCGTGGATTTGCGTTAGTGTGCGCGAAAAATCCAGTGAATATTTGCATGGATATCGTATAAGCATGGAAAACTTAACCCATTCAGTTTTCCATAAGTGTCTTGTTGTCTAGTCTAGTCTAGTTTATTAATGATTATTTATGTGCTAATGTGGTACGCCACGCCAGTCGCCAGGTACAGTTTGAAATATGTACGTAATTATATACTACAGTTTTTCAGCGCTAGTCTCTTCAAATTCGAGTTATCACAAGCCGAGTTGATTTACTGGCCACCGGACAGGCAGCCATATATATGACTGTATACACTATGTACAAGTACAAGTATGATATTTGACAATAGAGTTAGATCTGTTTTGGATGGGGTACCGTACCAATTCCGTGGAGCCCAACTACATTTATATTTATGTAGACTAACTCAGTTCTTTCTTTATTTTGTATTTTACTTTAGACAGATTAGCACCAGCCACCAGATCGGTATAGCATTCTATCTGCACTTTGCACATCAAGATGTGTTTAGGATCGGTGAGTGGTTTATTTGATGATACAGGAAACCGCTATATTATCAGTTCTAATGATGGCTTTCAAATTTTAGCTAGCATGCTGCTTTGGCTCAGCAGCCTGCTCTCTTTGCTGTGCATGCCTACCCAGCATCAAAACTTCTACTGGTACGAGGTTGATGTACATGCTCTTCCTTGTTTTGGTGACTGGCCTTAGCATGGTCATGCTGTCAACCCATGTACAACATGCTCTAAGCACGGTAAGTACCTAATCGAAATTATATTATCAGTTGGCTACAACAGTCATGTTGTTTGTTATTTGGCAATGTGAATATTATGGATGATATTCTCATTCTGTTATTAGGGTACATTCTACAAACATATATGTGAACAAATCATCAACGCCGGTCAAGGTTGCGAGAAGATTGTAGGATATGCTGCTGTTTATAAAATTATGTTTGGAATGGCTTGTTTTTTCTTCCTGATGATGATACTTACATTTGGAATAAAGAGTTCCAAAGACTGCAGAGCAGGTCTTCAAAATGGGTGAGTGTTTTACATTTGCAAACTTTTCTAATATGGTGTAGTTAGGCAATCCCAAAATCTATATATTATGATCTATCAGCTGTTAATATTCGTAGTTTGAGCATGATTACATTATCTAGTCAAGCTGGTCACAAATTAATATTTACCATATTTCCACACTGCAAGATGATATATAATCAAGATTTCTTCAATGTGCCTCTTCAATACCAATAACTAAATGTTCACAATATTCTACAGTTTCTGGTTCTTCAAGTTTCTTGCACTGATTGGGCTATGTGTTGGAGCATTCTGGATTCCAAACCAGTTAACATTTATCAAGGTATGAAGTGTATTCTGTTCCTAGAATTGGCCGAATTGCTTCCGTTTGACTACTCGTCTTGTGACTCATCACCCATGGATAGAGATGCTGAGGTTATGAAAAACCTTGTCATCATATATTGACTCATCCTGACTGCTACTGTTCCGATTTTTGGCTTCATCTTGCCGAATATTGACTTAGTTTGCAATCAATCTGGTTTGAAATCATGTAAACCAATTTATCACTATGGTGACAAATTTTTAGTAATAGTAGCCTATGCTGTGACATAAATGTGTTTGAGTTATTGAATTGGTTGAAATATTTAGCAAAAGTGCAAGGGAGTGAAACTGGGGCCTAACAAATTTCACTATCGTGTTTATAAAGTCAAGTCATATATTTACAACTGTTGTGAAGCATTGTAAAAGGTTGTTCTTTGTCATTTTAGTGCAAACTCCCAGAAAATTCAACATTTGATGATATTCCAATGTATAGGCTGCTTTTTGGCTAAATCTTGACCATAATAAATATTACTAGATTTTCTGACGTTGCATCATCTATTAATTATTTTTTTCAGGCTTGGATGTACATTGGCATGGTTGGCGGTGTGCTCTATATTGTGCTGCAGTTAATCTTGCTGATCGATTTTGCCCACAACTGGAATGCAAATTGGATGTCAGGCGTTGAGAACAACAAGTGCTGGTTTGTTGGTATGTCTTGTTTCTTGGTCAATAAATGACGACTAGGCCTACCATTTTCAGTGCATTATATCTGCATATCTGTTGCATTTTCCTATTTTCTCAATTTGGAGAATCCTTCATCAAGATTGTACGACATTAGGGGGGTTTTAGACTGTCAGATATTTCATGTAATGACTGCTCATCATTTAAGGGGTCAATAAACCCCTTCATAATTTTGAAATTACGTAAAAAAAAGATTCTGGTTGACAGGAACCGATCAATAACGCCGCTTTATTTTGCTAATTTTGTGAACAGTTACATATTCAGCTATAGCCTGTGTTAACCATATCTACATTTTCCCCATCGTCTCTCTCTCATCTTGAAAAAACGGGATAGGTATATCAGGATCTACTTCCATAAATCCAATCCGTGCCATGCTAAGTTTGAATAATTGAAAATCGAAGTTGCCATCCGCATGTCCGATTGTTAGGTAACTTGCTGGGAACACCGTTGTCAATATAGTAGGCTTGTATAGCAACGTTATGTTACGACCGAAGCATTTAAAATTGAGTAGTGGAGTTGATGAAATAATGTCAGCTTTCAATTTGCTCCGTAGTTGAAGTTATTAATGTATCCGTATTTGTAGCAACTGTTTGAAACCGTGTTTCACTGCCAGTAAAATAATTGATATATTGCTATTCGTTATCCTCGCGCTCCTTGAAACGTCATTTAAAAGTATGCATTCATGCACACCTATGTATTCACTGCGGTAGTGTTGATCATGGTTGTCTATTCTATGCGATGGTTAATTACATTGGCGATGTGACATTGGGTACTGGGCAGTGTTTAATGAAGAAACCAATCATTCTTAATGGTATCAAGGCATGTGACAAAGTCTCTGTGAGGTCATAAAGACAGATTATTGAATAGTATATTCATATTGAAATGAACAGATTAGTAAATCAAAGTGAAACACACCCACCTTTGCTTCGTCTGCATACGCAGTGTATGATAGCTGAAATGATATTGTACAGTATCCGTTGAAATGCATGAGAAACAGGAAATTCTGCTGTTTCGCTCTGATTGTGCTCTTCCTGTTCAATATTGATAACGGAAATACAATGTCTTTAGTAAGCAAATCTGTCATGCATGCGGTTATTTTAGGTTGTCTGTCCCATCTTGCCTCTACCCGTAAAGTTGGGCTCATGGGAATTCAACTGTTGTGTGTTAAAATATGTAGGCTAAAAAGAACAACAAAAATATTTTGTGCCAATGCCGTTGACATAACAATTCGCTCCTGTTTAATTGGACGTGGTGAGCCCAACATAAGCTTGCTTATTGCCTTCTTATAGCAAGTAACTCAAATGTTGAACCTTATCCCAAGAGGATAGTCGTGTTTTTGCTCGTTTTGATGAGAAATTCGAAAAGAAAAACTTTGTGATGAACTTTATTTTGGGAATAAAAAAGTCCGAGGGTCTCTTTACTACAGTGCGTATGTTGTGTGTAGGGCTGTCAGTAGACTTATCTGCATTGTTTTAATTTGGCGCTTAATAGCATATCTATCATGTTACATATTAATGCAACCGATAAGCACATAGATCATGGGTTCTATACCTTTTACAGTTGTGACTCACGTATAATTTGTACTAACCATAATGTGTGAATCAATAAACTGGATACTGGGACAAACAAACACTGTTGTAAAGTTTCAAGGTTCGATGCATGACATCCTCAAACAAGTTTTTTCAACAATCCACATGCATGGCAAAAAAGGCCTTTCACATGACTAAATTTTCAAATTGGAAGCAGCATGTTCAATTGTTTATGTATTTGGCCACACCGAAATGTTGATAGCATAATTTATTAAATGCCGGCTTCCTCATCAAATGGCATATGACGACACACTGTAATTTGTAGTTGACATTTGTAGTTTGTTTGCTAGTCATCGTTTCATCACATTTATATATTATGAATTTTCTTATTTAGTAACGTTTGCTCACTATGAGAGTGAGTCAAAAATGTTATAGTGAAATACAATTGATTGTGGTATCTGGTATGGTAATATCTTTGATTGCCGGAATAAAATAATGTTTAGAGTAAAACTAAGCATTTCATCCTCTTCACAATTTCCCACCGTGCTGTTTGGCCCACCTCTAAATGCCCTGGTCGCCAATTCAGAGGCGCTATTTGATAAAATAGTGATGTACCACAGCTCCAATGAGTTGCTTGAGTGCGAAATATGTTCCGTTGTCCACATATTTCTCTGACTTTTACATCTCTCTATTTGCAGCCCTACTATTGTCCACCATTTTTCTCTTTACATTGGCTGTCGTTGGATACGTACTACTCATCGTCTTTTATACCAATGCCACGGGATGCGGCACTAACAAAGCATTCATCGGCGTCAACTGGACTATTTCAATTATAATATCGATTCTTGCCATCACGCCATGCATCCAAAAGGGTAAATATTACGGCGCACTTTGGCCAAAGTTGTGATGTTGCATGCTAATTGCACATTTTATTTGCTCGATGCGCATTACATTTAAAAAATACCTTGAATGCATGTGGAGTTGCGCCAGTGACTGTGAAGCCTTTAAGATCAGCGAGTTATATAACATATTATTTTTTCACAGTTCATCCTGGGTCTGGTCTTCTACAGTCTGCGGTTGTTGCTGCCTATGTTTGCTTCCTAACTGCCTCCGCAATTTCCAGCAATCCTGGTGATCCGGGTCAGTGTAGAAAGAGATATACCGTACCCTAGTTCTTGCATTCATAGCAGTACTGTCTCAAGGTGTGATTTTGAAACTCCGTACTTTTTCAGTTATTGAAACAAATGCTGCTGGCGAGTTATACACGAACAGGACCACGTGCTTCACTGGAGACCCAAGTCAAGAGACTGACAAATATGTGATTGCTGGCGGATTGGTTTTTGTCTTCATCACTATCTGTTATGTTTCGTAAGTCACTGTATCCAAGTATTGTACTGTCTCGAATCTATCAGATGTGCACGCTTCGAAAATGTGATCATAAATGTTGGCGGTAATCAGGTTTAGGTTACTTTCAATGATTGATTTTCAACATCGGTAGCAAGCTTTAAAAGTAAATCTTTGTTTATGCCTTCTGTAGTTGCAAAAATTATTATATATGTCGTGGGTAGGGCTGTGTTGCTTTAAACTGAACCACTTTGGCGAAGAATAATAAGCTTGGTTAGATTTCGAGAGTATAGATATAATTTATGCACAACAGCCTATTCATAGTATTTGGTAGCAAAGCCATAGGAAAACTTTTGATTTCTCTTTCGATATTCACAACCAATTAGTTAAGGAATCATTGTCCCAATTTCATTGCTGCAAGCTTCTCCATTTGTTTGCATGCTGTGTTGTGACTAATGTGTGATCATGTGGTATGTTTTCGCGCTCATAATTCTGTTTACTCGGGTTAGATTTCGTACTGCGGGCGAAGAAGGTCGCATGACTCTACGCGGGGACCGTTCCGAACCTGATGAGCCAAGCTGTTGCTGCTGCTGTGTTGGTGGAAATGACAGCATTGCCACAGGTGGGATACCCTTTCGGCTGTGTCCGATGATGAAATAGACATTTTAATTTCACTCAAAGGGGGCCACAGTATTTTAAACCCACAGGCTGGGACTTGGAGGCCACGACTCAGAAAAGGTTGATGACCACTGCAATAGACGAAACTTCTCCTAGGATATTTTTATTGTTAGGGGCACTAAACTAGGCTGCAACATATAATGGCATCCTCATGAGGGTAAAATATTTGAAAGTGTCTTACTCTTTGTGAGTGATTTCCATTGGATAATTCAGTTAGGAGAGCGACTTGTGTCAAATGACTTCAATCGAATTACAATAGCTTTTGTCGTTGGATCTCGTCCTCCGTTCTCTTGAAAGGAGGTCGTATTTAATTGGTTATATGTCACTTTCAGTGGATGAAGAAAAAGGTGGTCAGGCCATTATCGACGATGACGAGGATGCTTGCACGTATTCCTACTCCTTCTTTCATTTCATTTATTTTTTGACGACCCTGTATGTGATGATGACACTGACCAATTGGTTTGAGTGAGTATCCCTTATTGTATGTAGTATGTGATTTTACGTGTATTGCGGCGGCTGAAACTTCTAGCCAGGGTTGTAATGACTCGGTGAGTCATTGCGCATGACTCGGACCAAGTCATATGACTCGAGACTGCCGACCGGGTCTACCAAGACAAACATTTTATTGTAATTTCGAAGGATAGTAAAGTTATCACACTGTTGTTATTTCGTTTATCAGTACTGGTACTTGAAAATGCTACCGGAAACGGTTGAAAGTGAGGAAAATTTGTATATTATGAATGCGAAGCATTCGATATCACCGAGCAGAGTTGTAAAAAAATGGGTTTTGCAAGACTTTAACTCGGAACTCGATGACTTGGACTCGGACTCGAGTCAAAACACTATGACTCGGACTCGACACCTTACTCCATGACTTGGACTCGGACTTGACTCGATGGTGAATTGAAAATGACTCGACTTGGACTCGAGTCATAACTATAAAAGTGAGATTGACTCAGTACCTTGTGACTTGATTACAACCCTGCTTCTAGCCTTTCAAACTGTTGCCATGAAAGTGGAAAATGGCCGCAATGTGATTCCTGTAGCTTACGTGTACCGTACCAATTGTACATAGACGAATGAACTTCCTGTTCTAATCATTGATTTCAAATATGTCACATCATAGTGGCAGGGTGACGTCATATTTTGTGATACGATTGTTGGTATACGATGTTCTTTTGAATTCTCTACTAGTTGCTGGCAATCGTCCCTGACGAGTGTCGGCCGAAAATATTCGGGTTCATTTCAATATGAACATGAACATACTATTCAATTGTATATTGAAGTTCTGTACCTCCAAGAAGATGTACACTTTACTTATTGTAAAGTAAAATATAGTTCGGGAGCTGGGCGAAATTACGACAACTGAGCGAAGTAGCCCCTGCATCACGATTACTCGGTATGTTTTCTAAAATCTCATGTATTTGTAGCGCCATTAGTTACACTAAGATACATCATGCCATTTTAAAAGTAGCCACTTCTTGTGAACTGCGACCCTTCGGCCAATTCTACTTTCTGAAACCTGTCATTTGAGTACTTTTCAAACATTAATTTTCTCCTTCCACTCGAAATACCAAACACCGACTACTTTGTACCACCTCTGCTGAAATTTTCCTGGATATTATCCTCACAAATCATGTGTAGACTGTAGAGTGATGTTATCTTCCATGTTATGCTCGTGTTCGCAGGCCTACGTATGCAGCAGGGCTGGAGACCAATATCGTGAACGGCAGCATTGCGTCGATGTGGGTTGAAATAGCCTCCTCGTGGGCTGCAATCATTATCTACTTGTGGACTCTGCTAGCTCCTGCTTGCTTCCCGGATCGTGAATTCCCGCATTGAGTCGAACAATTGCTTTTATAATAATGTGTTTTCTACACGACTTCACTATTGCAGATGGTATTAACTACTTTTGGCTAATGCGCTCCGCGATTTTGACAACGTCTATTTTCGGTACTGATATTTAGTGTCTGCCTTGAATCATCTACTTGGAATTTACATTTATATTTTCCTTCCCCGCAATGAATTCACGAACCGACACATTTCTTTCACACAATCATCGAATATCCTTGCCCGAGTCTGCAGTGGAAATTTGTCATGCGGACTGTGATAACAGGCGTTGTATTTGTTGTTTTCTTACAATCCAAGTAGACACTGCCGTTTTGTCAGTTTTCATGAATTTCTTGTCATTGCAATAATTAAGTTTTTACAGTTGCTATGTTACTTATCTTACTGAATTCTCAATGTTACTTATCTTACTAAATTCAAGAGTTTGATTTCGTAAAGTGGTCGGATGTTTTGTGATGCAGTAACGCATGTTATGAATTGACGTTTTGTCTCGTCTTATTGTTTTGCATTGCATGATATATTGCACTTGTGTTGTAGCCATGGTCCTTACGCTTCTTATATATATTGCATTACAGGAATGATTAGCGTACATTTCTAATATACATTGCGTTACGGGAAATCATTTACGTGTTACTGCATCAATGCGTCGATGAGTAGTCGAATTGATGGAATGGAATATTCAATACAATGCCAGATTGCCCGGTCTCCCTAATTTATTCGGCTTCTCGCGTTTGCCACGGCGGATCTGCAAATATTACAGTTTGACTGAAGTTTTTACGCAGGATATGCTTACTTCCGCAACCCGTGCTCAGGCAGCAGTTGAAGCAATAGTCGCAAAATTATATCTGTCGCGTCGAGGGCCTGCGTCAACGTCGATGATCTCATAGCGCAGTGGTTACATCGTTTTACTCGTACGAATAATGTAGTCATCTATCGGGGGTGCCCTTTGTCCAACCGTTTTGCTATTCCTGACCACATTTGATCACTGATATAACGCTGGCACCTGATAGCAGTAAAGGGCCGCCTGACCGCCAAATCTTCACTATAGGGCTTCGCGTCTCGGACAGCCTTGTGGTTTCTGCCCATCGCTGTTGTCTGTTAAACACATTGCGCATGACGGTTTCTAAATGTAGGCGCAGAACGATCCATCTCAAACGGGGCGGCGCCTTTGTCGTTAACAAAAGCCTCTCGCGGCAACTTTTGGCTTCGCTATTTGTGAGCAACTGTGTTGAAGAAAGACTTGAAAAGGATGCTCCTGAGTAAGGAATGCAAGGAACTCTAGCTTATCTTTCTTTTTTTTCTGCTGTCGAGAGATTTCGAATGAGGCTATATCCTTTCGCCCCACATACCGTTAGCAAGACAGCTTTTATTTTACCCTCCTCGGTAATTTGATCAGCTTCAAAGTAAAGCTACAAGCTTACGACTTTCCCGTATCCTCGGCGTCCAGCCGCAGGAGTGTCGTTGTTCGTACATCTCCGTCGCCAATGTTGTGACTTTATTCATGTCTTATACACATAACCAAAAAGCAACCACACAAAGTCCGAGCACTTATAAGCAGGACCGTAACTGCAGCACCCCAAACCCCCTAAGGGGGGAGTGAGCTCGTAGGGGACCCAAAATTATTTCGTGAATGAACATAAATTAGAGAGTTTTTTTTTTGAAAATTTGTACGACCTTTTTCAATTTTTTTCACGCTATGCACGATTTAGCGTTTAAGGATTTGTGCAAAGCCATTTCTGCGTCGGCCATTCCCGCGCCACGCCGCACCAAGACATATATTAAGTTTAGGCCAAAACGAGACGCCGAAAATGTTCCAAAACGTTCTGCAGTGAGAAAACCTTGGTCGTAAGGGATGCCCTTATGTTGACCGAAAGCTTCGATCTATATTCTATACGGTATAGGCCTACATGTCAAATTGTCCATAGACGCCTAAATGGCTGGTGCCAAATATTCCTGTCCTGGCAATCAGAACGCCACAGCACAGATGCCATCCCACAGAATGGCAGTGAAGAAATACCATTTTGGAATCGCGTGAGTCTTTTAGTTTAGTAAGTTTGGACGATTTCAACATAGTGTCCTATTATAGATTACTAACCTACGGATAGATACGCAAGTCCCGGCGTTACGCTCCGGCAAGCAGTTACACTTGTTGCTGAGCAATCTAAAAGCAGCATAATTGGTGGTGTTATAACTTGCGACCCGAGGGGTGAAATTTAATGAAACTGGTCTTAATCGAGAGCTACTGTCGCACTGATTCTGAGAATACAAATTAAAATCTTGTCAGAGAAATGGAATGGAACCACCTCAAAACATCCCTTAAAGTCAGAAAATTGGCATTTATATTGCCCTGATCAGATTTTGATGCATATTATCAGAATCAGCGCGACTGTAGCTTTCAAATAAGATCACCTTTATTAAATTTGAGAGCTCGCGGGTCGTCATCTATGGGATTAGCAATTACGTTGCCGTTTCATGCTATGAAGCGACGACAAATCTGCGACTGCAGCATCACTCGACCTTGAATCACGTGATGCGCATCTATCCGTAGGTTAGTTATCTATAATAGGACACTATGATTTCAACATCTATTCACATAGCAGACAGGAGGTCATGAAAAAACAACTTACAGAATTCAGTGTGCCCGAATTTGTTTAATTATTATTACGGGCCTTCAATTTTCCAAGGCACAACCTCAGTCAGCTCTGCCGTTATATCTGACTGCGTGGACTGAGAGAGGATAAAAAATTCCAGCGATATTTATGCAATTACCAATATTATTGACCAATTCAGTCATGAATTATGGAAAATGGTTGCGTTTCGCGCGATTACATCACATTAACTGACATATTCACTCAGTATAAGAAATTTCGCTGACAAGTATAGTGGTGAAAAAGTATACTTGAAGGGGGTGTGGGGGGCCTAGGCGTAGGCCCCCAGAAGTTCGGTTTAACACCTTATGAGGGGCCCAAGAGCAACGAAATGCTGATTCGGCCCTGCTTATAAGCAACGCAAAGACACCATGCAATCAGTAAGCGCAAGAAATGATAAAATATGACGAAATTGATTACTGGCGTATTACACCGCAACAATTACTGCAGACAATGAGAGCTGCCGTTACGAGTAACGACAAAGAACAGGTCGATTATGGTTTGTATCAGCAGCGGTCTTGTATTCTCTAAAGTATATTATACAAAACTTAACTTCTTTATCGGGTGTACAACGCTGTATAATTGTAGCCTACATGTAGCCTACATTTGTACAAGTAGGCCCTCATAATCAGCAACGTTCTAACTGCGTTTAACTATATTAGAATAACCAGGACCGTAACAGCACTTCGTCAGCCCCCAAAAACGTTGGTCTTGGGCCCCCATAGGGTGATAAACCGGAATTATGGAGGGCTTCGTCCCCCAGACCCGCCTCAGCCTGTACCCTTTTTGTCGCTCCTTATCAGCTAAATTGGTTGTACTGTTTAGCACGTCGCCTGGTTTCGCCTAAACGCGCGAAGCGCGAACAAAATTATATAATTCATGTTGGAATCGGTCAATATGATCGGGGATTGCATAGCATATATATTGCTATCAATTCTTTATCCTCTCCCTGCTCACGTAATCTGATTTACCGGTAGAGCTGAGTGAGGTGGGTTGATAAAAGTAGGACCCCTAAATAACAATTTAGTATTTTCGGGCGGACCGCTTGGTATATTGACTTCGTTACATGATGCTATTTCGTGACCTCCTATATCCGCTATGTCAGTGCTTTTTGAGCTCCATTCGCACTTTTTTTTTGAAAAATATTTTCATTCGCACCAGTCAGCCGAAATTTACTACACGAAAAGAAAATGAAGAAAATTATCACTTTTGTATTCGAAGAGCTTCTTGGAGGTACAGAGCTTCATTACTTGGCATTCAGCATATCGTATTATTGACTAATCAAGCACTAAAATCACTGCAGTAGAAAAATCACAGATATCGCACTCCCGTTGTCCTCAAGAAGTTCGTTGCATTTTCCAGGGGTGTCGTGCAGTGATTTCCTTGGAAGCTTAAAGGGCGAACCCGAGAACAATATTCACTCGCAACCAGGGCTTTGGAGCAGCCGTAAATTTGCATTGCTCCACTCCGGCTCCGGAGCTTTCTTCTATCATACATTAGCTCCGGCTCCAGCTCCGGAGCCGCATTATTACCACTGCTCCGGCTCCAGCTCCGGCTCCGGCTCTGAAAACTATCGAAGGTGTCTGCATCAGGAGTGGGCAACCCACGGCCTGCGGGCCATATGTGGCCCGCGAAAAGGTTTTGAGTATAGCCAGCGAGCTAATTTCCCATTATATTATCGAAATTCTTTTTAACGAAATTGAATTGCTCAGATTGTGAACTTACAAGGCCAACCAAAAATATGATTATTCTGGCCGCGACACTTGAGATGTTGATGACTAAAATATCAGTTCCGACGCATTGGCAGATCAAGGGTCCAGTCACATTTTTAGTAAATCGTCGTACATTACAATAAACTAAAAAAGTAGTAAAATTTTTCTTCACGCTTCGCGTGTTTTATTGTCACACGATTTCTTGCTTTGTGGCCTAACCCCACCTGAAAATGAAAAAACGCCTGATTTAGCCGATTGAGTCTAACTATATTCGCAATTACGAGAGAAAGTCTTTTCGCGTTTGCGCTCGCAGAAAGATCGTCGACGATGAAATGTAGGCACAAAATGATTGTCGTATATCAGCGGAAATATTCGATATCGATATGTCCAGATGCCGAATAGTCCTGTCCTTGCAAACTGAGCCAGCGGGTGGTATACAGTCGAGCCGCAATATACCCAAGTAATAATAATATTAACTTTGAAAATTTCACGCACCTGGCGCGGCTAGTGGGCAGTGCACTCGTTCGTCAATTTCATGTGGCCCTTTAGCCGAAAAGGTTGGCCACCCCTGGTCTATATAGATTACTAATTTACCCGTAGGTTAGTTATCTATAGTAATCTAGATTCTGTCAACCGTCAGTAACATCGGATGCAGCGACGAAGGCATAGGTGCCGCCGTGCCGGCTTGTGACGTCATATTGAATACTTGTCAATTGTCGATAACATCATAGAACATCAAAGAACGCACTTTACTCGGTGGCATTGCTGTGTACAGCATTAAAATTCTGATGCGGCGTTTTAACACTGGCACTGTACTCGTTAACATTAAGCCACACAGCTCAATTCAATCCTTATATGTGCGATTATTATTCAACTGTAACTGTAGTAAGACTAGTGTTGGGATGACTCGAGTCAGACTCGAGTCACCTTTTTCGTATGACTTGACTCGAGTCACTTTACAAAGATGACTTGACTTGACTTGACTCGCCGCCTCAGAAATGCGGATTGACTCGTGACTCGGAGCAAAATTCACGAGTCAATTTCAAGTCATTAAGTAAACGGTGTCGATTAAATCACCCTATATTACGTATGTTTTGGTTGTTAGCGATACGCCGGTGTTACTTGCGAGAGCAACTAGTCTTCAGTAATTGTAAGTTTCACTGATCATCCATTGTTACATCACAAATAATAAATTGACCGCTTACGAAACCATCACACCTACGTTATCCTCGTAGCAGTAGATTTATCTAATCGCATCGTATCTCTGTTTCTTAGGCAGTCTAGTGCTTACATTGCGCAGTGCTCATCTTTACCAACATTCTTGTATGATTTAAATCGAACGAATATAGTTTATGCCTTTATATTCTCACGGAGGTGTAAGTGGGTAGTGCCTATTGTACCACATCAATTTGTTCAACTTCGCGAGGCTTCGTATTCGATCCTTTATATTGGCTGATAAAATCAGCTATACAGTTACTCACGTATTTTATGATCAGTTCTACGTGTGCGTGAGCGATACAACACCTTTTTGCATGAATATTTAACTTTATAATCGTCATTTGATTCAAGATAAATGGCCAATTAATCTATCCTTCACACAGTTAGAAAAATGTAATGACTTTGGATCATCACATATACTTCGAAAATTCAATTTGACTCGAATCGTGACTTGACTCGTGACTTGACTTGACTTGACTCGACTTGACTCGAGTCACCTCCAAAAAACGAGTGACTTGACTTGACTCGAATCACCTTTGAAAATCGATTGACTTGACTTGACTCGAGTCAAAATGTGCAATGACTCGAGTTGACTCGTGACTCGAAGGTAGTGACTTGATCCCAACACTGAAGCCTAGTAAGAGCAATATGGGCGGATATCACGACGTGATCAATATAAATTCGATTTGTACCAAAGGGCCAATGGTTTGACGTTCGATATTGGTGCACTCGCTACCAGTCCATCGGTGTCGATCAAGTTTATCGGAATATAATATTTACCCGTTGAAACGAATCGAATAATCGAATTAAACACACTACCATGCCCATAACGAATTAAACTATGCAGTATACACATTGCACATTTACAAGTCACCGTGCGCGATAATCCGAGAATACTAGAGTATCAAGCAGACATCAAGAATGAATTTACGAAACAGTTATGATTACAAATTGGAAATCGCGTATCAAATCAGTAATTTGTCTCCAACATAAAATACCATGGGGTCCTGACTCCTGATATCGCATTGAATAGCTCGCACCGTGACAATTGTTTGCTGAGTGTAACGGCGTTTTTGGGCTACTCTTCTGCCATCCCCTATTTACGCTCGAAAATCGTTACTGGAGTGAATGACGATCACGCGCAGTAATGAATGCCAATTAGCATGCATAATTGCATACTCAATAACACTGTCCAATTTTGCGGCGCGATTAAAGAACTAACACGAAAGAACGAGTCGGAAAAGGTAGCGCCAAAGAGGAAAAGATTCTTAATTTCGCGAAGGTCTGCTGTTGAATTATGTGAAATCAGCAGATATGGTTGTTGCAAATATAATAGCATCTTATGAAATACGTCGGAGCCGGAGCTACCCCCCAAATAACTGGCTCCAGCTCCAGCTCCGGCTCCGGCTGAATTTTATGTAGAGCTCCGGCTCCGGCTCCAGCTCCGGTAAAAATGCACGGCTCCGGGCTCCGGCTCCGGGGTCCGGCTCCGGCTCCAAAGCCTTGCTCGCAACAATATCACTTTGCCACTAAATCCACATGTTACGTCACCGTGATGTGAATGTGTTTGCATTTAGAACGCACAAAATAGTGAAACTGCACTTGAATCGTAGCATCAATGTTGAGTCTAGCACCTTTGGTTCATTTTTCTGCCAACATTCGAAAAGACGCTTCGCGTACTAAGGTATGTTAGATAGGGTTACCATACGTCCTCCTTTAGGAGGATTTGTCCTCCTTTTCGGGTATTTGAAAATGTCCTCCGAGGACGCCTAAATGTCCTCCTTTTTGAGATTTTGTCCTCTTTTTAGGAATTTTGGTCAAATTTATAGCAAAATTTGACTGAGATGCCGTAAATCAGCACCGAAGTGACGCTCCGGCGGCTGAGCGAAAGTTGACCTTTTTACCAGTTTTTCAGGATTTTCCACCGGTATTCTGTGTTTAAAATTTTTGAAATAGTGTCCTCCTTTCCCGATTCCAAAATATGGTAACCCTAATGTTAGACGATTGGATGGTACAGTGGGCGTTAAAATCAGGAATGCTTTGCTATACAAACCCACACAATCCGAGTAATTGATGACTGTATTGTTTATTGATAAGCTTAGGCTTCATTCACTTCTTATCTATGCAGTACACATCAGACATGGGGTAATCGCGATTAGTAATCGTAATCGATTACGACGATTACAGCATTTTCAAGTAATCGTAATCGCAATCGATTACATTCGAAAAAATCCCGAAGTAATCGTAATCGTAATCGACTACTTCCCATATTTAATCGATTTCTTTGTGAAAGAACGATTACTTTTTATTTGTACAAGGACTGTAACATAAACTGAACACTCGTGAACAAGGAAGAAATATTATACCAGTTATTGAGAGCACAAACGTCTGATTTTCAAATGCCACTGCTCATTATTGCATCAGAGGTAGCCTATTAGCTCTGCTCGTCTTTGCGTAGGAATTGTCCACACATAGTCAATAGATATTCGATGTACATTAGTGTGGTTGTAAGAAAACCCACCGTGCTGTATATCGGTTTATCAATACATTTCAGACGCCACTACCTCGCATCAGGATAATTAATCATAATCACCTCCCTACCTAAGTTAAAATAGCAACTTTTGTATTGATGCTTGGTTATGCTTAGTTAAACTATAGAATGTAATAGTTCTAATTCTATAGTTAAATGCAGTTTCACCGTTGCTGCTTGGCGAGCAGTAGGCCTAGGCCTATATGGTAGGAACGTACAGCAGACAAAGGTTTAAAATTCTGTACTCGTCAAATAAAACATTACGGTTTCCACAACGAAGCATTAAAATCAACAGCTGCTGATATATATCATAACTGGGCCGTTGTTTTGCCGTTTCTCGTAATGGCAGCTTGCATTACACTATCTGCATTAAGTTGAAGGTAGAATTTTATGTTCACTTTCTGTTATTCTCATATTATTCTACTCAAAACGGCGCCAATCGCCAATATTTCACAATTCTTTACTGAACATTTGGACCTGTCGGCATAACCACCGGCTTATATACCATGTTAGCGTGGGTTGTAGCTAGAATCAGGATCAAAACAGCAAAAGCTTTCCCCAACCAAACTTTGGTCTTGGGCCCCCATCGGGTAGTCAATTTTGAAGTTGAAGATTTAATTTCGTCAATAATATTGGTAATTGCATTTTTAATCCTATCTCAACGCCCGATGGTCAGATTTACCTGAAGAGCGGGGGGGGGGGGGGGGCAGGGGGCGTAATTCATAATTATAACATCTGGTATCTTGCAATAATTACTTTATTGTATGTTGTTAATTCGTGACCTCCGGTCTGTTATATAGCCAAAAGATATTGATTGTAGAGGCCGAAACGACAGGCTAAAAGAAAAACTTGCGTGAGACGCACACACAAATTGTCATGTCTAATGCTCTGTGGGTGCCCGGGTGGCATTTGCATCGTGGGCTCGATTTGGAAGGAATGGACTGTTAGTCACGCCCACCCAGCGCGGCTATTAACAATGGAAACATACCCTAAGTTTTGGCTAGTGTCTTTCTTTAATAGCACACTTCGTGGAGTCTCATGTTGGCCGAAACTACTTATGTCTTTTGATGTGTCGAGCAGCGGCATTGACTGGCACCTAAATGCCTATTACTATGAATTATGCATGCTTTATTTCTTGAGGGGGAGACGCATGCATTTCGAAATCAAGCCATCTAGAGACATTTAAATCACAAAGCTCAAAGAGAAATTCCAAGTTAATGAAATCTCTCGAAAATACTCTATAATTTATGTTGGTTTACAAAATACTTTTGAGTCCCCCCCCCCCCTATTGGGGAATTGGGGGTGCGGCAGTTATGGATCTGGCAAGAGTGCACATCATTGGGTGCGATAAACCATCCTCTATAAAATGGGCAATGGGTACATTATGACGTAACAAGGAATTGTCCCATTTTTTTAAAGACAGTTGTTATATCATTGAGCCTTTCCAGCGCAATCCATGTATTGTCTTCCAATGTAACTACTACGATGCCAAATAAATGTAATCGTGAGTAATCGTGATTACTTTTCCAATGTAATCGTAATCGTAATCGACTACTTCACGATTTTGCTGTAATCGTAATCGTAATCGTAATCGCGTGATTCAGAAGTAATCGTAATCGCAATCGATTACAATCATGAAGTAATCACCCCATGTCTGGTACACATATCAACATATCTTTCAATAACAACGTTTGGCATCCTTGTGTTGTCACAGCCAACACTTTCACCTTCTTCAATAATTATTACTCACATAAGATTCATGATTAACACACAGTTACATAGGCCCGGGTAGCCAACTGCGGGATGGCTCTTCGGTCAATCGTACAATATTGGAAAACGGACTGAAATAATGCCTAATTATCTTTACTATCCCACTTATCCTTATACATAAAGAGTAATAAGGTTCAACAGTCTAATCAAGCTTAAATTAGGCTGCATAAGGAATACCGTAAGACATACGGCTTGGTGGATTGATTTTGCTGTGCAGAGGATGCTCACTTCTCAAGCTAAACCAGTGGAGTTCGGAGTATTACAAAGTTTGTAGTACAAAGGCGGTACGAACACGAACTAGGCAAACTTTTCCTATGGACCAGAAAGCTTACTGGAATCACCAATATGTTATATATAGGCCTATGCCTTTACGATCTAGACTTGGTCTGAGATCATCAGTCCAAGAACAGGAAAGTCTAAGCCTAAATTGTGGAGTTCGCATTACGAACAGGCCATTGCACTGGTCAGTAGATAAACTGCCCAGTGACTTAATAATTCGATGTGATGCAAGATAAAAGTTCATTGAACGTAAGACACTAATGTGCTAACAATAATTCTATTTATAACAGCCTCTAATCCTTGGTTAGGTACACGAGTAAACAACACTTGTTATAGATCTAATGTGCTAATTGTTATAGTTGAAGAAACGCTCAATTCTGCTGTTAACCAACATGAATGTGTGCCAAAATTCCAATATTTTGCATTCAAATATGCCAAATGTCAACACTGGCATCAGCTACTATTACCTACATTCCTACAAGGTCCGTATACAATATCCATACGCGGTGGATGTTTCCGAACAAGTGAGCAACTGATACCGAGACCGACTCAACTCCTTCTTTTTTCCATGCAGTGACGTAATCCTCTCGCGCGGAAATATTATCTCAAACTTTGCATTATACACGCATCGGAAGCGTTCCTCACTTGTGAACTAGAAAAGCCTAGCTACCAACAAGTCTTTAGAATTGCTTCCAAACGATAAAATTTACGGGCTCACTGTACTATCGTGTTTATTTGAATTATTCCACGTCGGAAATAGTGAGAAACATGCACAATTTTCATTCGCACTCATCCGGATTTTTCATTCGCACCATTCGCACCACGCTCGTCATTCGCACTGAATTTTTTTTCATTCGCACTAGTGCGAACCGTCACACAGGTTGAAAAGCACTGCGTTATGTCAAAAGATATGGAAATCGGCAAACACGTTCTAAACTAAAAGACGCACGCGATTTCAAATTGGTATTTCTTTATTGACAAATTTTTTTGCCCTGCGGGATGGCATTTGTCCTTCTACTTGAAGTAGTTTGAGGTTGCTTTTAACATTACTACTTCCACTCGCACCTGAGTAGATTTTTGTGTCGCTACTTCTACTTCTACTCGAGTAGCTTGTCTACTTTGACCACCTCTGAGTAGCTGTAAGTGAGTTTGCCATGTGTTTCACATTTGGCAAGTTCAAAATATTCCACACTTTGCTGGGTTAAGAGAGACAGAGTCTTTATTAGGAGACCAGGCAAATCAATATCATTCATTACAAAAATGCAATTCGGTGAAATGCGATACTTAGATATAGGCTACAAGATATAGACTGGACGCTCGATACAACAGAGTCATCAAAGCCGTGTGAAACTCTTATTGCTTTATAGATTTTTGTCGATCGTCCATCAAATTTCATCGCCAATACGTTGAAAATGCCACTGATGTATTGTATATATTAATGCAAAATTATTCTGTGGACGCAATGTAGATTCGCAGCTTCTGGATGATGCTCTAGTCGAAAAATTCTTGAAGCCCTGAAAAAAGTTACTGGGTTCAAGCTAAAGTAATATGGCGTGTGTACGTCAGACAAGTTCAGTATGTTAAAAATGTAATCATGGACGGGGTCAGTGCTGGAAGCACAAAGTTTTCACACTGCTGATATTCAATTCAGAATATTCATGAGTCATTTCAAGGCATTCATTCAATTCGAAATACGTCAAGTATTTTGTCGTTGAGGCGTAATATTAAGGATACCATACGTATTTTTTCGCAAATCGTCCTCTTTTTATAGCTTTGAGAGTTAGGCGACTATACAAAGACAAAAGTCAACTAGAAAACTTGAAAACAGGACTGAATCGAAGTAATGGTAGGAGGAATTTTACATAGTAAACACCTAACGCTGATGGGTTGACTTAAAAGGTCAATTCCAACCGATTATACGTAGGAACGGGTCTTTCGAGAGCCAAGACGTAGAAAACGACCTGTTGTTTAGTCAACCAATAACATTAGCCGTAAAAATCTCCAAATTACCCATTTTCTTTAAATAAGTGTCGACTCTTTTTCGGATCTTAATGAATTGGCCTTGCACCCCGATTACGAATACACCAACCGGTGCGAATCCATCTTGTCAACATAAAACCATATACCGCTAAATAAAGTCGCCAGGCTCCCCATGACTGAAAGATATCGTGAAGTATATATATCAGGTCCTTCATTCTTACTTGTTTCTGCAGTAAAATATTTTGAATCCCTGACACTACGACGCCGGCGTCTCCACCCATAGCATTTATGACATCCATCTGGCCTGAAGAAGTCAAAAAAGTTTATACTCGTTATTTTACACTTGTGTAGGAGTAATAATTTATTCGAGCTCACCTCCATGCTTGCCCGGTCGGCTTCTTTTCCAGTTTATATGCATTGCATTCAGAACTTTGTGAAATGAGAACAATGAGCACCATTACAACGAAGTATCGGACACAAGACATATTGCAGTAGAAAGTTTTATAACGAATATAATTGCGTAACCAAAAATAATAAACTTTCTGTGACAGTATAAAAGTATGATGTAAATCTTTGTATATATTTATTTCGCATTTTTATGCGTAAGCTATTGTGAAACAACAATTGTGTGCATGGGTCAGTGATCTATGATGATTGCGTCTCCGCTTCGCGGTATTACAATCGAAATACATAGACTTGAAAGAAAACTAGAAATCCATGAACTTATGTCGTTAAACTGCACTTACTGATTCATGAGTCGGTGTATATGGACAAAGGACTAAAATACCAACACGCTATTCCTATTCGCTAAATGACTTCATTTATATCACGTCTTTCTAACCATTGCACGTTTTCGCAACACCAAAGGGGCCTGGCTGCCCATCCAATAAGTCGCTGCTGAAGAGATTCGGCGTCCTAAACATAGAAGATATGCGGAAACTAGAAATTGCCAAGTTTATGTATCAGTTTCACTGCGGTCGTTGCCCCGAATATTTCAATGACTTCTTTACCTCTGAATCAAAAGCGCACAAGTACAACACACGCGCGTCCACGTCGTCCAAATATCATATGATCGACCGAAAAGATCATCGCTCCATCAAATATGCCGGACCTGATGTGTGGAACAGTATCCCACCGGCCATCCGACAGTCGACGAGCATGTCCACATTCAAGTCGAAATACAAGCAATTACTACTAAATAAATACAGTCCATCCTCAAGATTACCGGACCACGACTGACCTATCGATCTCGCTTCCCATGACATGCCGCCCTATTTCTTGTCGCATTCTTCTTCTATACTATTTTCTTTACTTTCATTCAGTGTGCATGCCTCCTCTTTACATCGCCTAGGCCAAGGTGGGTGTCAGATTCCATAGACTACTCCTTGTCGCTTCGACATCTTCCTGTCTTTTCATTGTATCGCATTTTTGTGGTGTATTGAACTGATAAAATTGCTAATAAACCAATGATGATGATGATGATCAATTTAACCATTTTTAAATATATGTGTGTTCTTATTTCGGTAAGTTTCCAATGGTGAAAAGAAAGGCAGCCAATGTATAGGGGTCGACGTAATACCACGCGTATATGCGATAGAACCTGCTGGTATACGCATATAAATTAGGACAGAGAAGGTTGAGATCCAATCCAAAACAAAATCAGATGAAACCCCTAGTTTGATGAGGAATCCCGGAATCCCGACATTGCCAGTGCCAGCGCAAATACGACTTTCTGTTTGAGAAATATCTCCGTTCGTTCGAATTTAAGCATTTTCCGAGCAACAAAGTTTATTTACAATAGAAAAATTTCAGGATTATAAAAGTGAGAATGATACGATCTATATGTATAATCTTCAGATGATATCTCTACCGTCCAATATCATTTATTTGTTTTTCGTACATCTTACACAAATATGTATCCGACTGAGCGGGGGCTACTTAAGTAGGTCACTAGACTTATATGGCAAGGCTTACATGTAGGATTCTGATTCGAATGTGCACCTACTTGTAACTTTTGTATTAGGAAATTGTATTAGCGATGTTTTACTTTTAACTATGTATTTGCAATAATGGTAGTCACTTGAGTCCTGCGGTTGTAGGTCACAACGGTCGACGTGAGTGCATAGACAAGACGTAACACCAGACACTCTTCGTCATTATCAAGTTTTTCAAAAAAATAAAAATAAAAATCCAGTCGTATATTCAGCTAAGGCGAAGAATGAATCAGTACGAGTACCAGTACCACTAACAGTGATCAGAAATATTGAGTAGAAATCTGATATATCTTGGCGGTCACAAAGGCAATAATGCTACAGTCACACTATAAAAATTAATTATTCCTTTCTTGGCCACGACTATTTCATAGCGATTTGTGACAACATGCTGCTACGGCTCGATCGCTATATGTCACAGACATATCGTGTCCAGGTATTCGTAGGCTTATGCCTCATGTTTTGTGCGACCAATCAAGTCTCTTAATTTGGGAAATATTCCTTGCTATATGTGCACTGCCTGCACCTGCTGCACTTACCGCTTGAGTCGAATAATTATAATTGATACTCGTCTCACCAGGGTTGTAACCAAGTCAAAAGGCTCCGAGTCACAAGTCAATCTCACTTTCATAGTTTTGACTCGAGTCAAGTCGAGTCATTTCAATTCACCACCGAGTCAAGTCCGAGTCCAAGTTAGCGAGCAGAGGGTCGAGTCCGAGTCATGGAATTATGACTCGAGTCTGAGTCCAAGTCATTGTGTTCACTGCTCAGTTTCCAGTTAAAGTCTTGGTAAACCCACTTTTTATAACTCTGTTTGGTGATATCGAATGGTTCGCATTTAAAATATACCAATTTTCCTCGCTCTTAGCAGTTTCTGGTCCCATTTTCAAGTACCAGTACCAACAGACGAAATCCCAATAGTGTGTTGGCTCTGGAATTACAATGAAATGTCGGTCTTGGCCCTCTGAGTCTCGAGTCAATGACTTGGTTCGAGTCATGCGCAATGACTCGACTCCAAGTCGAGTCAATACACAGATTGACTCGAGTCGAGTCGAGTCATTTCCGTATTTTGAAAAAATGACTCGAGTCAAGTCGAGTCATCAGAAATTCGTGACTCGAGTCGGACTCGAGTCGAGTCATGACTCGAGTCATTACAACCCTGCGTCTCACATTCGAGTTCTCCAATCGCTGTGAGCATCCCCAAGTTTATCATATTCTTTCGGTTTTGATGTACCGATAAATCGTTTTCTCAATGAAAACAACATTGGTTCAATAGATACCTTCGCGAGAAAAAAAATCGCTCGCAAGTCAGTTGAAGAGATATGTAACATCATTAACGATTACAATTAAACGTTAATGAAACAGATTATGAAGATAGCTGATCTTTTGTTGCGATGATGGGCGCCAGGCCAGTCGGAGCGTTGTAATTAT
The DNA here is from genome assembly GCF_051294905.1 of Botryllus schlosseri. Lineage (NCBI taxonomy): Eukaryota > Metazoa > Chordata > Ascidiacea > Stolidobranchia > Styelidae > Botryllus > Botryllus schlosseri. The sequence goes on along the minus strand of NC_137249.1, from coordinate 16,035,189 downwards.
ACTGTCACTGTATTGACAGTACCTTCTTTGATGTCAACTTATGTCTATACAGATTATACGCCGTTGAGCCTCCGAATCACAATTGGGTCAAAGTACAGTATAAAAGTCTATCGTCTGGAAAATATTTTATGCTTTACATAAATTTATAGAAAAATTCATAATCTAAAAATCTTTTCTTTATTTGTTCGAGATTTCAAATGATTTTATGGAGATAGCAAAGTTGATGTTAGTGTTAAGATTCCGACGTTTTTTCATCCCCTCGCGAATTCCCAATTATTGGTCGTGAATTCCAGAGACAACCTAACCATTAACATCGCTGGTCAACCTGTTTCCAACGCTGAAAATGCCAAATGGTCGCGGATACATTAATATAATAATTATTACTACTATTATTGATCCAAGACGCTGTACAGTGTACCAGACATGGGGTAATCGCGATTAGTAATCGTAATCGATTACGACGATTACAGCATTTTCAAGTAATCGTAATCGCAATCGATTACATTCGAAAAAATTCCGAAGTAATCGTAATCGTAATCGACTACTTCCTCTATCTAATCGATTTCTCTGTGAAAGAACGATGACTTTTTATTTTTGCAAGGACTATGACATGAACTGAACATTCGTGAACAGGGAAGAGATATTATACCAGGCTGGTGACAGCACAAGCGTCTGTTTTTCCAACGCCACAGCTCATTATTACATCAGAAGCAGCCTATTAGCTTTGCGCGTCATTGCGTAAGAAGTATCCACACTAAATAGATATTCGATGTACGTACGTCGTAAATTGGTGTCATTGTAGGAACACCCGCCGTGCTGTATATCAGGTTATCAACACGTTACACACGCCACTACCTTGCAGCAGTATAATTTATCTCCGCTCTGCCTAATTTAAAATAGTAGCTTATGGTTGATGTTTGGGTATGCCTATGCTTAGTTAAACGCAATTTGACCGTAGCTGCTTGGCGAGCAGTAGGCCTATCTAATACGTACAAAAACCGGACAAAAATTTGGAATTTTGTACTCGTCAAATAAAACATTGCGATTTCCACAACGAAGCAGTAAAATCAACAGCTGGTGATATATATATATCAAAACCGAGCCGTTTTTGCCGTTTCTCGTAACGGCAGCTTGCAATACAATATCTGTATTAAGTTGAAGGCAGAATTTTATGTTCGCTTCGTCTTATTCTCACATGACTCTACTTGAAACGGGCGCCAATCGTTATTTCACAATTCTTTACTCAACATTGGGGCCTGCCGCCATGGTCATAGGCTTATATATCATGTTAACATGGGCTGTAGCTGGAATCAGGACTAAAACAGCAATTTGTCGCCCATAGGGTGGTATAACCGCAAGTTGAAGACTGAATTTCGTTAATAATTGCATTATATTACTATTGATTTTTAATCCGCTCTCAGCCCCCGATGGTCATATTTACCTGTAGAGTTTGAGGTAATCTTGGTGTTCGTAGACTAGGGGAGATGTGGTACCGATGGATCAAAAATCGGAAAATGATCGCTGACCCTGAAATGTTCAGCCGAAATCAGCAGATCTTTTGCTGGCTCAGCACTTTGATACATGCTCTACCTATCGCGCACATATACATGAATATCCGTCTTCTCAAAAAATATTAATGGACGTTCAAAATTTGTTGCTCGAACGTGTCATCGGTCCCCACCCGGTGGGTCCAATGACACATGACCCGGGGACCTATGACACATATACCCTAAAAAACTCAAATGTGACTACTTTTCTTTCTCAGTATTATAATCTAAGCTGCAGCAAGCCAAAGAAGAATGTTTGGTCGCAACTGTCAAAAAATAGAATAAATATTAACTCAAATGTTGTCATAAAATCACGTTTCGATTTAGGCTCGGACTTATAAATTTGAGGGTACATACATATTGCATGAAAATCGGCAGTGTGACTTCCAAATACCTCGTTATAGCGATAAAACATCATATGCAATTAGTACATAAAGATTTTCTATACGTAGGCATGTTTCATTTGTTTCGTGATTAGTATGCTTGATTATTTTGCTTGATTTGGCTATTGTATTATCGGTCCCCACCCTACGAATTTTATACATAAATCGAAAAAAAGTCCAGTCAAGGAAAGTACTGAAAAAACTAATAGGTGCCATTATATAGCCTGATACAAGCCCTACACTTCACAATAAAAATGATTGCTGGTTTGTTCGTGTTGAAGGTTACAAAGAAAAATGTATATGTCGATCTAAATTTAGTTTACACCCCCTAAAACAAAAATCATCTGTGAGAGACCCCATTGCTCGCGCACGTCGAATTTTTTTGTATGTGAGGAAAGATTTTGCCAGCATGCAATTGTAGACAAGTTCACGGAGTGCAATCATGGAATTATCAAAGTATTTTCGGTCCCAGTGATCCATCGGTAGGGTAGAGTGGGGTAAAACGCCCCTGTGAGGTAAGACGCCCACCATCGCTATTACCAAACAAAGTGATTGTTGAATGAGTCACAATAGCCTAAAGTATGCCTAATGGTCAGACGGAGCTGTCACCTTAATTTCTGAAGTTGAAAGAGGACTTGGTGAGTTTTACGATAATATATTACTTTTTGACTTGTTTCTTACAAAAATAACCGTAATATAACTGGATGAAACGTAACTATTGAGGTCGCCGAATGAATCTTTCTCATCTTATTTAGGATCCTACTATGTTCGATGTGATTTTAGTGTAATTTCATCGTCAGATACACAAAATAACCACCTTGTTAGTGTTTCGAAAGTAATGGCGGCCTCGTGGCTAAAACGCCCACCCTATACGCGGGGTAAAACGCCGCTAGTGGGCGTTTTACCCCTTGAAGTGATTCGCATTCGTATCATTACCCAGGAGATCAAAATCATGTTCTTTGATAAGGAATTTCCAATAATATCCAATACAGTACTGGTAGATTTTTTTAAACGGTTATGGTCTGTAAATTAATCACTATTTTTTAAATGGCATGCAAAGACGCGAGATGAGTGTGAAACTCGAACAGGAACTCTGGGGAGTTTGATCAAGAATCAACTAAATGTGTTCACTAATCAGTCTAATCAAAACACTACAATTATTATTTACCTGCAGAACAAAAACATGGTGAGGACTTATAAAAGGAAAACATCCAGGGCGTCGTACTCTGAAGAAAACTTGCGCAAAGCTATGGACGCCGTGCAAGGAGGCGCGGCGTTGAAGACAACGGCAATATATTACGGGATACCTCCTAGAACGCTCCGTCGACATACGAATAAAGAAGTATCGAACCCGGGTTCTATTTCATTGGGGAGGTTTAAACCAGACATAAATCTTCAATATGAAAGTGAAATAGTATCGAAGATTAAGGACATGGAAAAGGCCTTATTTGGCTTAACTACGAAGGACGTACGCCGTCTGGCTTATGACTTTGCCACAAAGATGGGAATGAAACATCGGTTTAATGACGACGTTAAAATGGCTAGCAAAGACTGGCTACGTGGTTTCTTATCACGTCATCAAGAATTATCAATTCGAAAGCCGGAAGCTACCAGTATAGCACGGGCAGTGGGATTTAATAAGCCTCTAGTGGAAAAGTTTTACACGGCTTATCGGGGCGTTTTAAACTCACACTGTTACGTGCCAACTCGTATTTGGAATATGGACGAAACCGGAATTACCAATGTCCAAAAGCCTGACAACATCATTGCGACGAAAGGTGCACGAGAAGTTGGGAAAATGACGAGCGGGGAAAGAGGGAAAACGGTCACGATAATTTGCGCAACGAATGCGGCGGGAGCATACATACCCCCTATGATTATATTTCCAAGAAAACGAATGGCGGACGGGCTAATGAGAAATGCACCCATTGGATCAATTGGCCACTGCACTGCAAACGGCTGGACCGATGAAGGAAGTTTCTTAGTTTGGCTAAAACATTTCGTTTCAATTGCAAAACCCACAGTTGATGAAAAACATTTAATCATCTTGGATGGTCATCATAGCCATAAAACCCTTGCTGCAATCGACTATGCCCGTTCGAACGGAATCGAACTTTTGACGTTACCACCTCACTGCACCCACAAAATGCAACCACTCGATAAAACGTTTTTTAAATCTTTAAAATCTAGTTATAATTCATCGGTGGACAATTGGATGGTAACAAATCCAGGAAAGAGGGTCCAATTTTTCGATATGGCCGAGATTTTTGCTGTTGCTTACAACAGATGTGCTACGGTAGAGAAATCCGTCAATGGCTTCAGGGCCTGTGGACTTTGGCCATTCAATAAAGATATATTCTCGGACGAAGACTTCATCGCGTCCGAAATGACCGATGAGCCAGACCCACATGCCGGAAATGCTGACAACTGCCAAGATAATTCCTCCACTACCGACCCAAGTATAGTTGAAGTGGGAGGAACCACCAATAACACGGATTGCGAGGTAGTTAAATCAACTACCATGGCTTCGACTTCAAAACATTCAGAGGCAAGGGAAGCTATAGACGAGTTATGTTCGCCGGTTAAATCAGCCACAAAACGAAAAAGATCCAGGAAAGCAGAAAACTCAGAAGTGCTTACGTCATCACCTTGTAAAAACGCTCTGCAAAAAAAAATTAAATCACCGAAGCCGGTTACAAAGAGATCGAAAAAGGAGAAGGTGCCTAAGGATAAATGTCCACCCAAAAACAAAAGAGATGACGAAGAATGGCCTTGCTTCATTTGCGTTGAGCCATTCCGTAATAGTAGGCCCGGGGAAAAATGGATTCAGTGTCTGATTTGCCATTTATGGGCACATCAAGAATGTACGCTTGGAGATCGCCATTTCATTTGTCAAAATTGTGATTCTGAGGACGACGACCTTTCTGACTGACTTTAACACAATATTTGCCTTGGCACATCTGATTTTAGATTTTCGTTCATTAGCTTGTTTTTTGTTCAATACATGTTTGGGTTGCAACATTTGTACAGGATTCAATTTATAGTGGGCTAGTAAGCATGTATAATTGTATACGAATGAAAAAGAAATCCTTAACAGAGTATCAGTGGGTAAATTGTAAGACCTAGTAGGGCAAAACGCCTTCGTGTGCGTTTTGCCCCACCCATGGGGCAAAACGGCATTTTGACGAACATGGATGAATCATGATTTTACTGCTGATAAACGATACATAAGCTTTCCATACATTCATATTGGATAAGGTACGACATCTCGCGTTGATACTATGAAATTTAGACCAACTCGAATAGCACGGAGGATTTTATGGCGTTTCTCCCTTACGATAGGCGTTTTGCCCCACTCTACCCTACCACATCTCCCCTACAACGGACAGTTACACCAGGCCTATTTTCTGCATCATTGATTCCGTATCTGCCGACTTGTAGCACGGCCCACTTCTAGGCTTATTGTAAGACACCGCTTACGCGAGCCTAGAAAAACCTCCAACATCTAGTAATTCAGAAGTCGACCTCGGTCGGACTCGAACCCGCAACCCAATGGTGTTGCAGCCGTGGATTATACCACTGCGCTATCTCGCCACAGAATTACCTACATGTAGAGCCGGGGGCACGTAATTCATAATTATAACCTCTGGTATCTTGTTACAATTACTTTAGTGTATGTTGTTAATTCGTGACCTCCGGTTTGTTATATAATCAAACGATATTAGTGGCTCAAGCGTAGCAGACTATAGAAGAAAAAACTTTAGTGAGACGCACAAACAAATTGTGATGTCTTTACATCTGACTGCATCTCTAGCAACTCAAGTTGTAAATTACCAGGGTCAGTGGTCACATTAACTACAATAGGACTTGAAAACATTTTCATAATGGGAAAAAAGCAATCATTCTGTCAATGCGGCCGTTGAACTTGACAATCAAGTCAAATGATCCATTGGTTTGATGGTCACATAGCGTTGTAAAACGTGTCGCAACACCACCTGCACTTAATTAAGTCTGATGATGAGCAGACTTGAATTTGAGTGACGATCCAAACGCATTTGAGTGTGAGCATACTTTTTAACGTGAGTTGAGTAAAGAAATCGTTGCTGAGTAGAGCATCGCTACTGGACAGCGAAGGAATTGGTCTCCACCCTTAATTACAAACTCCAGATTCCAAGCCAAGCAAGTGTAATTTTTGAATATCAATTTTCTTGTTTGTTCTTAATTGATTTTATAATATTTTTGTTGGATTTTCCAACGTCAATGGGAGCCGCAAGTAGGCTAGCTCGGAGCCGCGGTTGGGAATCACTGATCGAGAGAGGATTTTCAAGTTAATTAGATCTCTCGAAAATACTCTATAACTATGTTGGTTTACGAAATACTTTTTGAGTCCCCTTCGAGCTCGCTCCCCACCCTATTGGGAAATTTGGGTTGCGGCAATTATGGCCCTGGCAAGAACGCAAATCATTGGGCGCGATGAATTGACCTCTATAAAAATGGACAATGGGCACATTATGACGTAACAAGCAAATGACGCATCTCTTTCAAATGGAGTCTGTTATCTCATTAGGCCTCTTCAGCGCAATCCACATATTGTCTTTCAACATACCTTCTAAGATGCAAAATAAATGTAATCGTGAGTAATCGTAATTACTTTTCCAATGTAATCGTAATCGTAATCGACTACTTCCTGATTTTGCTGTAATCGTAATCGTAATCGTAATCGCGTCATTCAGAAGTAATCGTGATCGCAATCGATTACAATCACGAACTAATCACCCCATGTCTGCAGTGTACACTGTACAGTTGCGCTCGTCATATTTCAGTACTTTTGCATCACGACGTTGATATAGGCTACAGCTCTGTTATATGTTCCTTCGTAATGTTCGTCACGCATGCGTCGCACTTCAGTCGTGGTCTTTTGCTGTCGACTTTCAGCAAGACTCAATTTCTTGCTGAGAATTTCGAGACACTGTTGGTACAGCGGGATTGGTGTTGAGAAGTCCAGATATACTTCCCGCGGAGCCGTGACGCGAACCAGCTACCATTGTTGTCGCGATAGTGGTATAACGAGTAACCAATATAGGCCACTCGCTTCACTCGCTCGTAATAGACTTGTACTTACAATGATCTACCGAGAAATAATTAGCCTGTCATAGTAAAAGTAGGTAACAAGGATGAAATTCAGACGCAAAATATCACTAATGAGATCTCACACAGATTTCATGTCACATTATAAACAAATATCCGAATTCAAAATTTCAGATGACAGGCGTTTTCGCCTCCCCTGGCTGTGTTAGTAGCACCATATTATTGAATACACAATAGTATATGGATGAGATAATTCTATGGCCACAATACAAGCGAAAGACGTTTTTTCATTTCACGTTGCAGCTGGATTGCCGCAGTAGATTTCTCATCGATGGGCTACACCTAGGGTTGCATTTAAAACAAACGGTGTTTTAAAACACTTTGCTAAAAACATGTTTTAAACAGTGTTTTAAATAAGGGCCTTTTGAAAGAAATTGTGATTTTTTTAAGTTGTAAAATTATGCCATAACTGTGTAAATACTTTCCAAAAACATGTTGTATGAGCCTACGGACAATTACCACCCGATATAGCCGGCGTATCCATATGGGACGGTCGGAACTCTTAAAATAGTAAGTTAAACATTATTAGTACAGATATTTCGTCAAGGAAACTATTATTTACCCTATATTTTCAATTGTCAATGTCAATCCACTATGACGTCACAATATAATATTCGTGACGCCATGGCTTGAAAAAAAAACAATAAAAAACATGTTTTAAATTAGGGCCTTGTTTTAAACATGTTTGTTTTAAATTGATTTTTGTTTTAAATGCAACCCTAGCTACACCATTTGACAGCTTCCGCATATATCCTAATATCTGATTAGATAACGCTGACTCATCAGTAAGCATCTCCCATCACAAATGTACATAAAATGTGGTGGTCTCTCTAGACCAGTGAGAAATATTCGTGATTATATGTACTCAATCACATACCCGATTGTTTGTTTGTGAAACCTGCACCGCTTCCTAGAATTGAAAATTACAAGCATCGTATAGAGATCGCGGGAAAGTCCTTTCGTAAGGATACTTAGACCAAGCATCGAAATATGCCAGTGAATATGTGTGAAATAGTTACATATAGGCCCGTAACGATATAGGAAATCCATTCTATCTCCCATGTAATGGGCTAAGAAAAGGCAAAAGCCTCTGAGACCATGAAGAGAATTCTCCCAAGTTAATTTTTTTATACCAAACGAAAGATCTCTACTTTGCTCTAGTTTCGATTTTGTTAATAGCATTTGACAATTTACTTTTACCAACAAACCACATCGATGACTGAAATATCGAATGGCTGTGCTGCGGTTTGAGATATGATCGCCGTGTTTAATGACATTTCAATTCTTCGGCGAGTAAACGCACGCGACATGACGCCGACTATACAGTTTTAGTATACTATACATTCGGTGTCACATTGCTAAGATGAATCCTACATATTCGCATGGAATGTACAACGGGATGTGGCAAAATATAAGCTTGTTACTCGCGGGCAAAAGTCGTCCGAACGATTGCAAAGTTAAAATATTCCGAACATTACTAAACTGATTGTCGTGGCGCACATGACCTTAGGCGAAATGGGCTATTATTGTTGTACGTGCAAAAAGATAACATTAATTGTTGCGTTTTGACTGTGATATTTTAGTGTATTTCTGTGGTTTTCAACCCATTATAGTCGCGATCAGGTTTCCGATTTGAAAATGCTCCGCGACTGACATTAGCTGATCCGCTGATTACTAAAATATAAAATGAAAAAAGGTGAGCACCTTCATCAATTCTCACGGTTTATTTTGAAAGCTGACTGTTCAATAACTGAAAAAGCCCGCATATTCGCCCAGACCTCTCGCGGCCTATTCGGGAAGTCGATTACTAAAATAAAAATAAAATAGCAGAATGTCAGCACCTTCGCGACCCCCAGAAAATAAATAACCCCAGTGGGGGTCGCGGCCCCAGGTTTATAACCACTGGCGTAGTTCATTCGGTTACCACTGAATTCGGCACTTGGAGAATTTGTTTATTCGAATTATAACTATCATTATTATTTTTATGAAAGTGATGCAACAATGTTGTATTATTAATTTCGGAAATGAAGGTTTCACTGAATATGAGCGCGAATTGTGATGTATGATACATGGTGGATTCGGCATTCGACACTTAGTATGAATGTAGCCTTTTCGGGTTCGAATTAGAATATGAGCTAAGGGCTTGCAGTTAGGGTAGTGGTAGGTCAAAACTAGGAATAGTCGACACCAAGTGTCGACTACATTGGTGACCGTGGTATAGTTGTGTGGTCCCGCAGTATTTGTGTGACATATAATACTCGACCAGCCAAGGCTGTACTTTTCTTCCGACTAGATCACGAATAACCGTTACACACAACCCGCTCGGCTGCATAACGGCTCATTGTACAATTACCTCCAGCTTACTGAAGTCTATGGATCTGGATAATAAATATAACACCCGACCGACGCCCTCGCGTTTTTCATTTCAAATTTTAAATATCACATCGTCTCGTGATTGAAACAGCAATCCATGTATTGCACTGCGATTGAAGCATCAATAGGCTGATAGATCTTCATTGACATCTCGCATACGGACTTTTTGACTGTGGAGCTCATCTTGATAAAAAGGCACGATATGTTACATCAGGTTCACTCCCAATCAATTTTGCAGAAATGGTCATAAACAAAATAGTATGGTGGTCCTTTAACTGCACAACTTCCGCGACAGTTTTACCTTCACAATACCAACAAATTTTGAAATTATAGTACTCCGTTAGATTTTATCGAAAAGCAATAGCTTGTTGTTGATGATGACATTTTCAATAAAACTAGCAACATCCACGCCAGTCAGCGACCGACTATCAACTGGATCTGGTTAAATGAAGCTAAGGATTAAGGAACATCTTACCTTCCAACTCGTCGATCGTTTTTTCCAGATCGACAACCGATTTCTCAGCCACATCCGCGCGATCCTCAGCCTGAAAATTTCACATGGCACTAGCGTATTGACCTAGGAGCACAATAACCAATGCAATGGAAATACGTCTTTTAGTCTTTCATTCAGAGTCTTTATTTCGTCTTCGTACTGCAACTGTTTTGCGGAAAACTAAAGAAAATTGTAAAATAAGCATTTAGGCTTTAGTCTTTAGCCTTCTCAATGTCATTTTTAAAACAACATTGGCCCTCGACTCCAAAACAATATGAAGTATTGGGCGTATATATTTAGTAACCAGCGTGACAAGTGTACTGGACCTTGACGACGACCATTATATTAACGAGTAGCATAGCCCACTAACCGAGACTAATAGAAGTATCCATACTACAAGTATCAACTCTTGGTAAAGACACAACGATCGGATACTATATAGAATCATGATCAATGTTATTAGCCAGTACACAAGCATTGGTCTCGTCTTTTCCTCGTCACGGCAATGTGCACTGTGCAGGCATACCCGATAATATGGATTATTAAATGGCGTGCCCACTGCCCATAGGCTATAATGACTCGCCTTTGTCCCTTATGGCGACCCGCCGTAGTATCAATCTTTTATTAGCATCATTTTATTTTCCAAATCAGCCTGTACGAATATTCATTCACGAATATTTATATCGCCATACCTTTTCGGCGGCAGCTTCCAATGACTTAAGGTTGTTAGCCGCATTCTTCATTTCCTCATCAAGTTCAGTTGATCGTCTGTAAAAATTATTTTCCTTTAACATACATAATGTCCGGGTCAATACCGAGAAAACCATTACCGAGAATGCCATTACCGAGAATGGACTCCACCGAGAGTGACAATTACCGAGAATGGACACGACAGAGAATGGAAATTACCGTGGACATCATTGAGCATGCGATGTATGCAATGTAGGCATGTTCTGCTTATATATAGGTCGTGTGTCTGTGTATGTGCATCACGGCGTTACCACATTCGGTGTCAATTCTCAGGTATAAATTCTCGACAACGTCCGTCTCAATAAGTTGGATTCTCGGAATTAGCTATTCTCGTAATGTCCATTATTGGTAATGTTTTCTCAGTATTGGTATAGAACCAACATATATATATATAATATTGCATATATTTAAGCGTTGATTTTTTCCAAGATCCATCAAAGGAAATGGCGTCACTGCGTTAACAGTGTATACAAAAGCTCAGACGGTGTGAGCCTAATGGTGTGAGTGGCAGCTTAATGTCGACAGTAAAAGACATAGACAAGGACTCACGGAAACGAGAGACAATGGAGATCGTCCGAAAAAAGTACAAAAATCGAAGACCTATGAATATTATATAGTTTTCGTTGTCGTGGCGTAAATGACTCTGAATTCTGAGACAGGTTTGCATCACTGGTATGCGTAAAATTGTAATCTAAACCGTGTGGAATAGTCATCACAGTAACATCCGACTTTGTCCCAAATATTTTACAGATTTGTGGCGTCATCATTAGCGATTTCGCGTTAGTCGCGAAGATCCATATTTTAATTCCGAAAGTATAATAGCCATAAAAGTAAGCGAACCCTCTCGACCAAATCTACTCTTTCAAACTGCTTACTTGAGTACATTTCAAACCTTACATTTGATACATCCAATTGCCATCTTGGAAATCACTAATTCTACTTGTAATTGATCTGATATTTCCGGCAATACTTCGACTTTTACGTGAGTAGTAAAGCTAGCTGCTTTGTCCACCTCTGCAAAATGTTGTATCGTGAAATAATTAACAACAGCAGCATCAGGAATATTCCTAGAATATGAATCACGACAAGTCAATCCTAACAAACTTTACCCCTCCGCAAGCTCGGCTCGTTCTTCTGCTCTTTCAAGCTCCGTTTCAACCGCGGCCAATTTTCGCGCGACCTCCTCGTATTTCCGATCGGCGTCTTCGGCGATCTCCTTCGCCTCCTTCAGATTCGCTTCCTGTTGACCCAGCCTTTCTTCGTCTTTGATTGTGCGGTTTTCGATAACCTTTCGTCCCCTATTATAAAGAATATAGGAGGTCAGACCGATCCGGATCCAAACGGTCAATATATAGCGCTATGTTTGAGATACAGATATGAGCAGGGTTCCTTAACTGGGGACTCGCTTTAGCGCCCATTTGCGGAATTTAAAATGAGGTATGGAACATTGTCTGTCAATATGTCGTTACACTAGCAAAACTTTGCCTATCGACGAGAGGTGGTCGCGATCCGGATCAGGAGCCGTCGATGCATTTATGAGGTAGCGAGTTGTAACCATGACCAAAGAAACATTTTTCAGTCCTCTTTCGTCCAAATAAACACTGATCTTGAGCCCGCCATAAGGTAATCGATGCAACTTCTGGGGGCTTTCTATATTCATCTGGCTTCCTCCATGTATCACTATAAAGTCACATGTTAAAATCTATGAATATGACACTAAATCGCGCACAGCGCGAATAAAAGTTTCAAGTGGTATAAATCTGCCCAAAAATGATATCGTTTATGTTGATTTACGAAAAAAATTTCATGCTATTTCAAACCTTCAAAATCCCGGACATTTAGGCATATTTTAGAATTACCTCCCGGACGCAGTTTGAACAGTGAAATTTCGAACATGTCCGGGAAATTCCGGACTTATGGCAACCCTAGCATAGGTGGTCCACATTTTCGAAGTACACAATAACTATTTACGTTTTTCATCAGTCTGATGTTTAGACGTGGATCTAACCAGTCCAGAACATTGTCGAATAATAGTAATCGTAATCGATTACGTTTGAAAGCCTTATGAAGTAATCGAATATTTTGCAAAATAATGATAATAATGGATTGCCTTATAAGAGCATTTTATAGTTTTACAGCAGCGGTTCTTAAACTGGGGGGCGTGAAAGCATCTGAAAGGGGGCGCGAAGCTGCGATTACCTGAACAAAATTTGCGCGATATGAGCGATTTACCTACAATTCAGGGTTATTGCTCTGTGCAATGCATAGTCCGAATTTAATATTTGAGAATTCTCTCATCAGCAGTCATAACCTTCTATGCTATCAAACTATCCATTGGGATTGATACCATTCTGGTTTCATTTTGTAAATGACGATGAGGGGGGCGTGAAATTTTTAACTGTCATTAAGGGGGGCGTGTCAAAAAAGTTTCAGAACCACCGCACTGTTTTACAGGCACTATGACATAAACCGAACAGGAAACACTGCGATGTTTGTTGTTTGTGGTATTCATGGTGTTTACGACAACAAGGGTAATTTATGCCAGGCCGGCATTCCTTATTATGGTTTATAGGCGAGTTGGAGTCTCGATGTATCGTGCGATTGACAGTAGAAGTGCTGTCGGTCGGTGTCGGATTTGTGAACCTTGAGGTGATCACTGCTCATCATACAGAACGATCATTACCTCTGCTAATCACATGTGTTGTAAGGAATTATCCACATATGGTTTCACATATTCAAGTGGTGTTAATGATAGCACGAGGGAGGGGAGACAAGAACTAACTAATACTGCACGGGACGACAGAATGCCAATGGTATGGTAACGACCTGCTTATAGCGAAATACGAAGCTGCCGTACCGGGGTATCGGCCATCTCATCTATTCCTGTTGACACGCGAATAGTTTACTCAGTCACTGGTTGTGGCAGTTGGAGCAGCCTAGTGGGAAATCAGCGAGCGGCGTAGAATACCCCGATTGCATCAAAAGCGGTAGCAAGTTTCGAAGTGTCGTACTGGGTTCATGATCTACGTCGCTGTGCTCACAGACTCTACAAAAAGAAGCCCGGAAAGGTAGAGAATGAAAAGAGCGTGGAAGTTCTAAAAAGAACGCTGCTATCATGGCACTATGGGCATTCGGCTGATCGAAGATTGGGAGACCGTAATTAGTTGTTTCGACAAACTCGTATCTGTTCATTACATCGCATTGTGTCTTGTGTATTGCATGGTAACATATAGCGTGTCTTCAGCGTATTAAAATTATAGAACCGCCGATTACACTCACAGATTATACAAATACAGCTTTGTGGTGGTACGGCAGATGCATGGGATAGTGACGCAACAGAATAGACGATCGGACGAACCTCAAATAGTGGTCGGTAAGGGCAGTAGGCCTACTGCTTTCTGATTACATATAGGAATATACGAAAGTTACGTTTATGAAATTATATAGTATATAGCATATGATGAAATATACTCGAAAAGTTAATTTTGTCCGAGCTTACTCGGACTTGAAAAACACTTGATATGTAGATAATCGGAAGAAAGTTAGCCTACCTACACTATATCAATAGTAGATCAATTGATAAGGTTGCGGAATAATTGCACTAGCATAATCGAGAAAACTACCCTCTGTCGCAATTTTGGTCACCAGCAGGTAGTGCTGTGCTATAGCTGACAGCTGACAAGTCTGGATTCAATATTTTTCAATGCCTTGCTGGTGGATTGCGGACACTGTCGCTATGTCATGAAAAATATGTGCGCCTGTGCGGTTATGACCGATTCTTTGTTTATTTATTATAGTTGTGCTCACCGTAAACATTATTTTATTCAAATCAAAATTTTTCGATGGCAATAACTCCGCTTCCACTGGTTGGAATGGCACTAAATTTGGTGAGGATCGTTTCTATAGACAGCCTAACACTTTCATGCGGTGAACAGAAAATTTTCAAATTTTTTATCATTTATTTTTATATAATAAATAGAAACTTTCTTCTCCTGTAGCAAAGCGGTTACTGGCTGGAATCGAACCAAATTTTGTGTGTAGGCTTAAATTAGGTAACCTAACAATTTTATCAAGTAGCCAGTAGGATTTGAGAAAAAAAGTCATTTTTGAAGAGCCCTAGTGTACCTAGCCTACGTGTGTTATGTTACAGCAGTATAATTTATTCGTTGTGATCGAATTTCGTGTTCATTTTACTTGGAGAAGAAACCTATCGTTATTTCACCATTATTTGCTTCAGATTTGAAACTATACGGTCAGTCAGTCGCTTATGCCATGTTAATATGAATTGTCACGGAGCCTTCGAGGGTTCAAGTGACCAATCGTCAGCTCAGGATATATTGTGACGTGAAAGCAAATGAAGACACAATGTCCCCAAATTTGATCTCCAATGATAATACAGTCTCATCTCAATCGCTATATTCGTATGTTGTCTCTGAATGTGTAGGCTATTCAAAGTCAAGTTCAAGGAGGCGAAATGATTGTTATCTTGACTAATCGCGATTACTTTCAATGTAAACGTAATATCCCGTAGTCGTAATCGTAATCGCGTTATTAAGAATTATTATTATTCACAAATCACAATCGATTACATTGGAACACTTATAATGGATACATGTCTGCTGATGGGTGCGTGACCCAAAACCTGAGATCAAGTTGTAGAGCACGATTGGTGTTATCATGTAATCGCCATAAATATTTTTTATAATATTTGAGCCTTGATTGCATTATCTTACCGTGCCGAAAGCTCATTTCCATATCTCATTTTTGTATGATATTTACTGACCCTATAGTGCATCTCTGTACTTAATTTGTAATCATGTTCGAAAAGACCAACAGGCGATAACCACAAAGTTATCTGTTTAATAAATAACAACGACAACAACTAATACTACTACGAGAAGCCTTCCTCACCCTGAAAAGTAAATTCCGCTCCCCATGTGGGCGTGCCTATGGGTAAAGTAACAATGATCTTCAATGTTTATTGCGCTGTGTTTATGCAGCTTTTGAATGTATGCGGTTAATTATATTGATCATGGTCATTTTGTCAATTTTCTGGATTCGCTGTAGGATTTTGGTTTGAGGTTCAAGCTGACCAAATAACTTGGAATGAAAAAAAACTCGCCATTCTCCGTTGTCTAGCCTACATGTGTGAGTCGTAAATAGCAAGTTTTCAACTATTTCCAGATCTCTTACGGTCGAATTAAAGTAGAGCAGAGATCGACACGTTAGGTAAGATATTCTGCGCTTTATTGGTATCGAATCTATTGTTTCATTTCACTTCATCTCACGTTCTCACCGTTCGCTCTCATCGGCCGCTTTTTCAGCGTCTTCCTGCTTTTCTTGTGTCATAGACAATTTCTCTTGGTCACTCTCCAACTGGTCCTCCAGACCAGCAATCTTTTTATTTAGTGACGCCACTTCTTGCTCAGCCTCAAAGGAAATGTGTGTGATAGCATACTTGCATCAAATCAATTAAAACGGCATTATTTACATCCGAAGCCTTTTTCTCTGCTGCAGTTAGGGAGTCTTGACTGGCACTTAGTTTTTCTCGGGCCGTCGCTAAATCGTCTTCTGTGGCTTTAAATCGTTTTTCCAGACTATGTAACTCTTCGTCCAACTGTAGAACCAAAAATTCGGTCAACAGAGACTTTAAAACGTGCGCGGATACGTACTAAATATACGAATGATTTTTCTCGTGGAGATTATTTGTTGGAATGTTTGCGACGCGAGTTGAGCAGACCAGTCGTGGCATGCAGAACGTATTCTTTGTCATCAAATTGATCGCAAGATTTGAAGCAACGTAGCTAACATTCTCTATTTTTAAAACTCGCTACCATGTGCAAATACTAAATCCAAATGACCTTCCTTTACGTCGAAAAAGATTGATAGCTTTGCTGCCTTTAAATTTGAGACAGATAGTCATTGAAATATTTCATCCGGGAGAAGATATGGATAGTAAGTTTGCATGTGATACCCGCCTTATTAACTTTGTCTTCCATGGACTTTTTATCGACCTCCGCCTGTTCCGCTCTATCCATCGCATTTTCCTTGTCTGCTTTTAACATCATCATTTTTTTTTTGATAGCTTCCATTTTGTATTTTGCAAGGTAGACTTTGTGTGTTTCTGACTAAGCGCTATCTACTTCTGGACGCTGCGACTTCGTAAGGTCGTATATGAAGGTAGATATAAATAACGCAGTGTGAAACGATTCTGCTTCTTGTCATTCCATTAACAGCAATACCGCTCTAATTAGGTGCGAAGAACTGTGCAAGGGGCGGCGCGGGCGAATATTGTATAAGATCGACTTACAATTATCAATAATAACTCATCGTTGAAGGTTACCAGTGAATTCTCCAATTAGCGAATTCGCCATCACCAATGTAAAAAATATTGTACAAATTGACTGGAAAAACGAATTTTTCGCTTAATGTGATATGATTTATGATATACGCCATAATACGGTTACAACCATTGCATATCGTATAGGCTACGTCATGTCTAGTGCACGTCTTCCGAAGACTCATGCTAAATGCTTTTTTCGAAACTATTTCACAATTATGACATAATTATACCAGCGTGTACTCGAAGGTGGTGTGGTGTGACCGTCACGCCGTGATACCTTTCATGACTTTGTTATTGTCGATCCGTCTGCAGCACTAATTAAAGACAGAGTCGCTATTGGTCTTTGTTGATTTTGACTGTGTTCCGTATCGAGTTGGATGATCGGATTTAGTAAGGTATATTTTGATACCGTCATCTAGCACTGTACCAATTTTCAAGGCTGTGACTCAATGTTTAGCGTATTAATTTCGCTGTCAAAGTCGAGTGTCCGGTAGATGAGCGCGCACCGATATATTGCCGACTTTGATAACAGAATTACCGTGCTAATCATTGAGTGACAATCCTGAAACTTACTGCGAAGTTAGATAACACAACCAAGATATACCATACCGAATTTCGTCATCCATCTCGATATGGAACACTTTCAAAATTCACATATACCAATAGCAAATTTTGCGAAAATTCCTTTATGCGGTAGACACAAATAAGCCAAATCAGCGCACGCAGACACTGGATACTCCACCTTGATAACGTAGTTACCAGTGGCGGCTCGTGACAATATCGGGTGGTGGGGCAAGGGCCGCAAGCGACTTGTTATCAATATGACGTCACAGTAGCGTTTTTCAACGTTCATGATGGCCACATGAATTTCCCGTAAACAATGATTTTTAACGTAGGTGCCGCGAGAGGTTTGCCGGTGGCTTGACTTGAAGTGCGGTAACAAATGTTTTATTCATTGTTTTTTATTCAAATGATTATTTTACAAAATGTACGCGAACTAAGAATCGTTCCCATGCCACGAATCAATCATCAGGTTATCCTTAGTAGCATGCGTTATGATTTCGTGGTAGAGATTACGCAAGCGCTGAGTAAGACTATACCAAAAATACACAGACCAACTACCTACAAAGAGCATTCGCATGACACCTTGTGGTGTTTTAATCGTTCCATGCTCAGCAATTCTGTAAAGTGCTGCAGCGCCTCCGACCCGATTTGTATATGGATTCTCGTCCCGAAAGCGAGTCAAATCGATTTGCCCTCGTCCGAAAGTGTTTGGTACGCGATCCTGATGCGTTACGACCAGGGGATAGGCAATCAAAGCGGTGGCACCCATAAACGTAAAACATTATAAAAAGCCAGCTGTTATCCATGGAAGATTGAGCTGATGCGCGTAGCAATGCAAAAAATGCGCATGCGGGTAAACTTCTTTCATTAAAACTTGTACGCTATGTCGCGATCCGCTCATGACTGCTGCGCCGTCGTAGGTTTGCGCAATAAGTTTCGACTCAACTGAATAGGGCTGTAATGTTTTTTTTAATACGTAAGAAATTCCGACAGCAGTGCGATCGTCAACAGCCACAAAGCTGTGGAATCGTTCGACTGGCATACCAAATTTCGTGAACCGAAAAATCACGACTAGTTGTGACAAACACGTAATGTCAGTTGTTTCGTCAGACTGAATAGATAGAAATTCAGCGTCAACAATCTCGGTAAACAAATGCTGTAGATAGATGTGATATATCGAATCAAGCACATCATTTTGAATAGTCTTTGAGGTACCCTTAGCTACTGTCGCGGTGTCGAGATGTTCGCGCAAAATGCTATCAATGGAAGCCGTGTATTTAATTAGATCCAAAAATACCCCCCTATTGAGAGAGCATTCCTTCTCATCGTGGCCTCGAAGGGGCAATTCATGAACTCCAATAAATTTAATGGCATCAATCACCCGAGAGAGAACATGCCTATTCTTATCTACAAGCTCATTGTGCTTGCAGACTGATACGCGATAACTTTCATTGAGCTGCGACATTACATTTACTCTGCCAAACAATTTATATTTAACTGCACTAGCCATGTGCACTTGGGATTTTTGGTGCGTTTTCAGACGCTCTGACAAATGCTTCAGATCGCGATAACCAATTTTGTTCCAACAAGAGCCACTGCTTCCGGTACCGGCACTGTCGAATAAAAGACAGTAAAAGCAAAACAAGGCGTTTTTATCCTCGCCATAAGTAAGCCATTCATTTTTATCGAAATGCGCTGAAGAAAAGGCACGAGTGCGCTTTCCTCCGGCGTACGATTGGATCAATGGGCAATTTCTAGGCTGATACGGACCTAGTCGGTAGTCGCTTTACCTCTAATTTTTGCTCTAAAGGCAGCTGGCTAAATGGTGTACGGAGCAAAGATCAACACGATTCATGTTCGCACTTGACCTGACTACTTATCTGCAGAAATGGAAATGACTATAAATCGAGAGATTGCGTATGCCTAACTGGAAAGGTCAACGAGTTCGGACACATACGCAATTGTTATCTCATAGATTGGACAAGGAAATGTCATATTGAATCCAAAACATCATTCTGAAGAACTACGGATAGCAGCCTCGGAAATTCGGTCCCGGTACAGCTTGGGAGATTCTGGCCTTGAGGCTGGAGACTGTCACACGACACATACGGCTTACGGTCTATAGTGTCTATATGTCTGCTGCAAAATCGCCTTCGGAAAATATATTACCGAATAAATACGTGGATGAAAGCCGAAAACTTGGTACACTGTTACATGAAATCACCGAGAAGTAGAGCCTCATGACCGTTTTCGGTATGGTACACTGTCAAAATTAATACGAACAGATCAACGCCGAATTTTGCGTAATATTTACTGAGGAATCGGCTGATCAAGCGATCAGCTGTTAGCCGCCATCGAAAACGAAACAGCTATCGCGCTTGACAGGGGTTGTAATTGTGAGCAAATGGCCCGAAGGCCACCATTCCACGGTGAAATTGACATTGGAGAATATAAAATAAAACTAAATATTTGAATGCAAACCGAGGATGTTAGTAAACTGTTTCATGATATCATCATCTCATCACCTATCTCAGTATAGAACACAGATACACCGGCTTTTGCGTGAAATCCGCAATGCGTTAGGTAGGCTAAGTGTCAGATCAGCGCACATCTCTACCATACTCGAACTTAATAACGAAATTGCTGCCCTAATCATTGAGTGTCAACCTTGAGACTTGGCACAGCGTTCGATACTAAAATCAAGACATACCATGTAAAAGTTCATGACGGATCTAGCTAAGGAGCATCGTTAAAATCAATGGAGACCAATACCGGCTTTGCGTGAAATATGTTTGCGATACATGACCGATCAGCACACACTCGACTTTGGAAACGGAATTACTACCCTAAACTTTGAGTAGAAACCCTGAAACTTAGGACAGTGTTAAATACCACCATCACGACATGACATACCAAGTTTCAAGAATTATCATGGTGTGAAACACCATCAAAATCGACCTGTACCAGCAACGGTCGACTCAACGCATATCACGGTATCCGAGTTCAGATATAGATACGATTGTTACATCACACCTTAGGGGCGAGCAAGCATATTTGCCCCGGTTGCTCGGCCATTTTACGAATAGGAGAGAGTAAAGCAACGTTTCTTAATTGTGCGCAGCTTTGAGAGAATAGATAGTGAAAGCTTGTTATGAGCGCTACCGGGGCAAGCCCTGGCTAGGCATTCACAAAGCGAAAACACAGAAGAGAATTCGATTTTCGCGGAGACTTCGCTATGTATGGGCATTTGCAAGCGAAAGCACAAGAAGAACGCGGGTTTCGCTGTGATCTCGATATATATTGAGCGCTGTGCGTCTATAAATGGTTAAATTGTTATTGAACAGAATTTTAGGTGGGGCAATGCCCCAGTTGCCCTATAGGACGAGCCGCCACTGGTAGTTACCAGAGTTGGATCAATTACATTATTTCAGTTCAATTACAATTACAATTACAATTACTTTCATGCATGTTTCAATTACATTACAATTACAATTACTCCATGCTAAAAATATCAAATTACAATTACAATTACAATTACTCCTTGCATGCTTCAATTACATTACAATTACAATTACAATTGCAGCTGTTGAACATGTAATTGAATAATCATCGTCGTATTTAACAACAATTCAAGTCTAGTTCAGATTGTGTAGTAATAAATGCGTTCATGTGCGTACATAGTATGCTATGTAAGATGTCATTGTGACGTAATATAAGCGTGTTTTGTATGCTCGGTAATTATGGCTCACGTAATTGGAAATGTAAAATGTTATTTACCTAATTTCCTATGGGTTAGGATTAAGGATAGGGTGCAGTATGTCGTTGAAAAAAGTATAATATATGAACGTGTTGGATTTGCGTATATACTATATAATTAAAGAAATAATATTATTTTTATCTAGGGACGTAGGAATTAAGATGAGGAGTAAAAACAAAACCGTGCTTTGTCAGATAAGACGTTATATAATATCCAGTGGTCTGGTTAGTTAGCCAGACGAAGTAACGATGCAGCATCGTGATCTGAAATCGTATTGTAGATTGCCAACCCACGAATAGATGCGCAAGATGTGAGTCACGGATGAATGAACCGACAAACGTACTGCAGAACCGGCTAAAAGCAGCAAACTTTGTAGTCCTAGAGCTGGCGATCCAAGCGTCGAAATTTGATGCATCTGGTCTTTATCGTAAGCTATTGATGTACTAATTCCGAAAATATAAAATAAAATCTCGTCAGGGCAATGTAACTGCTCCAAAATAGCCGTTTAAGGCCGACTGTTCTGAAAAGTGAGAGCGCCTCTGCAGCATGACCAGAACAATGACCAATTACGCCCAGCGATTGTTCTGAACAATGCCGATTCCCAGACTTTCACGACTATTTTGGGATGGTACCATTGCCTGGAAATATACTTTTATTGCGGAATCAGTGCGTCACTAGCTTTCGATTAGGACCATACATATCAAATTTCGACGCTTGGATCGCCAGCTATGGGACTATCAATTCTGCTACTTTTAGCCGGCTCAGCAATTCGCTTCTTGGCGTATTCAATCGTGAGTCACGTGTTGCGAATCCGTCCGTTGGTTAGTAATCTAAAAATTGTATACAATGACAGCCGAGGCCAGCATAGTGGAAAAAATAAAAAAAAACTTCGCCCGCAAGGGCGCAGTCAAGGGCTTCCGCAAATGGATCCACCAAATTCCTTGTCGACATTTAAAGAGAAGGCATTATAAGTCAATTATTTTATATTGTGCTTGTCAGGTCTCAATAGCAATTTAATGTAATTGAAATTGTAATTGAGCAAAATTTTTGTCAAATTACAATTACAATTACACAAAATAAAAATGCTTTAATTACAATTACATTACAATTACATTGAAAAATGTAATTAATTACATTCAATTACATTACAAATTACAATTGATCCAACTCTGGTAGTTACTACTGTAATTATTAGATCACAGCCTTAAAACTGGGTGAAGTGTTAGATTCCGTCATCAAGGTATATAATACGAAATTTTGTTATCCATCGCCGTATAGAACACAATCAAACTCTACACATATTAATCCTGTATTTCGCGTAAAATCTGATATGCAGTTGGCTGCACGCCAGATGATTGCACCTTACACTGAACCAATTTTTACGGGTGTGACTCGATGACTAGGATAGTAATTTCGTTTTCATAGTCGAGCATATTAGGTTGAGCGCTGATCTGACATCCAGTCTACCGCATGACAGATTTTTTACAAAGGCCGGAATTACTATATGTAGGTTTTGTATGTGTCTTGTTCCACGATGGATAACAACATTTCGTATTATGTATCTTGATGGAGACATCTGACACGGTATCGAGTTTCAAGGCTGTAACTCAATGATTACGGTAGCAATTTCGTTATCATAGTCGAGTATCCAGGGCCTTCGTGCGCTGATTTGGCATTGAGCCTACCACATAAAGGAATTTTCGCAAAATTTGATCTTGGTATATGTGAATTTTGAAAGTGTTCCATACCGAGATGGATGACGAAATTCGGTATGGTATATCTTGGTTGTGTTATCTAACTTCGCAGTAAGTTTCAGGATTGTCACTCAATGATTAGCATTGTAATTCCGTTATCAAAGTCGGCAATATATCGGTGCCCGCTCATCTACCAAATACTCGACTTTGACAGCGAAATTACTACGCTAGTCATTGAGTCGCAGCCTTCAAACTTGGTACAGTGCTAGATGACAGCATCAAAATATACCGTACTAAATCCTGTTACCTAGGGTTACCATACGTCCTCTTTTAAGAGGATTTTTCCTCTTTTCTGACTTTTTTGAAAGTGTCCTCGGAGGACGCCCTTTTGTCCTCTTTCTTGAGATTTTGTCCTCTTTTTTGAAAATTTAGGTCAGAATTAGAGCAAATTGCGAGTGATATGCCGTAAATTAGCTCATAAGTGACGCTGCGGCGGTTATTTCAGAGTGAAAAACGGTGATTTGAGCTCTGGGCGGAAATGACTTTTTTTTTTTTTTTAGTCAACCGATCACAGAGTGGGAAAAATTCACCGGTTTTTGAGAATTCTTCTCCGGTTTTGCAAGTCTCAAATTTCTGAAAAAGTGTCCTCTTTTTAGATTTTCAAAATATGGTAAGCCTACTGTTACCCAACTCGATATGGAACACAGTCAAAATCAACAAAGACCTATAGCGACTCTGCCTTTAATTAGTGCTGCAGACGGATCGACAATAACAAAGTCATAAAAGGTATCAGGGCGTGACGGTCACGTGATTTTTCGAGTGTCAAAACTCCACACCACATTTGAGTACACGCTGATTACACAACTTTTGGGAAAAGAAATATTTTGAGATGGCATTTGTTTCATGAACGGTTTCAGCCATGTTTTAAAGTGCCTCTTGTTTTAAAGTTAAACCAACCCTCTACATTAGCGGTTTCCAACCTTGTTCGACTCATCGCGTGAATTTGGTTGAATTCCAACCAGTGGAAGCGGTGTTATTGCCGTCGAAAAATTTGGATTTGAATAAAATAGTAACCCCTGGGCTAAAGTCACTCAACTATGACGTAGTTAAGTCATGGTTGAGTGGCTTTGCTTTATGCAATGTAAACGCACGAAAATCGTAAACTTTTCATCACCGCTGCTCAGTGCTCACTGCTCAGCGTTCAGCAGGACATCAGGGGACGATGATAACTTTATATTAATTATCTATATTAACGCTTGGGATGGCAGGACAATTCATTCGATTTATGATTGTTTTTCCTTTGACCCTGTATCGTATCAGACCGTGTTTCCGGCGTACTGTACCGTTGCCGACGTATTCTAATAATGTCGTTTTCCTGCTTTATCAGGACTAGTGCAGTCTAGAAATCGATATCAATCATGGCGTCCCGTACAGCCACAGCTCCGACAACTGAACAAATGATGTCTGATCCGCTCATGAAGTTAGCATTCAAGACATGGTCATCTGACTCGAACTTAACAGCATTTGACGCAAGTATTGTCACACGGATTTTCGAAAATGAGATCGTGAAATCAGACTTCAATGCACGGAGGATCATGATGCTGGAGTTCAGTCGCTATTTAGAGAATTATTTGTGGCCAAACTTTGCTCCCGAGGTATGTAATCAGGCTTTTCTGATGTCTGTGGTTTGTATGGTAAATGAGAAAAAACGTGAGAGCGTACCAGCTTGGGATATCTTCAAGGAGAAGCCGGAGCATTTTGGTTTCCTCTTTACTGAAGTCATGAAGACAACCCTGAATGAAGACATCGCATTGCCACGCCGTTCTGTGTGTTTGGTGTTTCTGAATCATTGCTATAACAGCATCGAAGTCGATATTGTACGGTCGAGAGTACTAAAAACTTTGACATTAGCATCCTGGAAGTGCTTGCTTCCGGAACGTTTGGAAAGTGAGCTTGGAAGAAGCTCCCGACTTAGAAAGTTGTGGAAATCTATCGCAAGAAGAGATATGAAGGCATCTGAAAGTGACCGTGAATCGGCTGAGTTCGACCGAACCTTCCTCTCAAAATTGATGAATTCCTTTCTGAAATTTCTGTTATCGGCAGAGATGGACGAGGCTGGCATAGAGTACTGTCAACGATTCGTCCAATTGATTCTCGATCTGGATTCTTGTCTCGTCACGCGAAGAAATTTCAACGTCCTCCTGGACGATGCGCAGTTTGTTGTGCGATGTCGCCAGTCCAAGCTGTATCAGCAAGACGATGTGTTTTCTCAACTTGTTGAAAATCTGGCGGCGTATGTGGTTTTTGAAGTTAACGATCTTTCTGGAGAGGCCTTGACTGAACAGGTATACTTTCATGATCTTATTGTATGTTCTTGTCACTTGCATGCGCGGTGTGAAGCTTGAGCTTAAGCAGAAGTAATGATTCCATAATTTGTGCTAAACCGTGAATTACTGAACAATTCAAGGGAGTGTCGCATTTTAACACTGCAGCATATGGTAATATGACAGTCTCGGCAGTTACAGTTGGAAAATTGTGTGGGCATACAGGGGAGGTGATTAAACCTCATCCATCTTCCAGGAATACCCTACCTCATTGAATCCCAAATTCAGCAGATTAAATGCATGATGAACGTTTCCGCCGAATAATGAATGCGACTATACACCTTGCTCTTATTCTTCTCATCTGTGACAACGAGGGTAATTTCCCGATCATATTACAGCGCAGCTGGAGATCTCGCTATTTTGCGTTCAAATATATACGAGGCCTAGCCCTGATGTGATACCAAACTTTACAAATGTCCAATACGGAATCTGTTGTATTATAATACAATTTGCGATGATTTAGTTCTATTAAAGCACCCTTTTTTTGTCAGCTACGTACCAGAAGTCGATGAAGTTTTGTAAATACCAACTACTGAAAGTACTTACCAGCAAACTACCCTGCCATGAGATGAGATGCATTTGTGTGCAATGATATTTTACCCGCAGGAAAAATTGATTGGCGTCACCATTCACTTTATTATTCATATCAAGTCCCCTTCTCAATCTTATGTTGGTTTTGATAATTTCAGGAGATGATGACCGCGCACTACGAGCGAATGCAACAATTGCAACGGTGCGCCTTCTCGAAATTCCCACCATTGAGGGAATTTGCACTCGGTACTGTGTCGCAAGGCGATAAGAAAGAATCGTTGAAAAAGCATTTCGGAGCGTTGAGCTTGCCAGAGCTGAAGCAATTGGCTAATTTCATTGTCATGCGAGTCGAACAAGGCGACGACAAAGAGCTTATACTTCAGATGCTAATCAATAAGTATCAAAGGAGACCGTCACAGCTTGAAGCAATTAATAGAATGCCGTTATATCCAACCGAGGCTGTATTATGGGATGAAAATTTAACAAAAACTGAGAACTTTTTCCAAGACAAAACTCTGGCACTCCCGAAACTGAATCTACAATTCTTGACGCTGCACGATTATCTCCTACGAAACTTCAATTTGTTCCGATTAGAATCTGCGTACGAAGTCAAAAATGATGTGGAGGACGCGATTAACAGATTACAACCTTACCCGAGTAGTGGGGGCTCATGCACTTTTGGTGGCTGGTCAAGAATGGCTTTGCCTATTCAGTCCTTTTTGATTGTGGAAGTGGCCAAACCTGATATTGCTGAGACTGCCCCATCTCAAGTCCGCGCTGACGTGTCAATTGCCGTCGCTTTGCCGAAGAATTTGAGAGCAGAATGGGAGAACCTTAGAAAACACGATGTCTGCTTTCTGATCAGCGTGCGCGCGTACGATATCGAAGAATCAATGCGTAAAGATCGGAAAGTCCCGTTTTTGGATAAGTACAACGTTATCGTGCGGGGTTGTGAAATCGAAGGTATGTTAGATCCGGAAGGCAGGGTGATAGAGGAGGGTCCTGAACCGAAACCTGCTCTCGAGGGTAACACGAGAACGTACAGAGTATGGCTGGATACAAATCAATACCAGGACGATATGGAAGGAGCTTTGAAACGCGGAGAACAGGACCCTTACGAGACTTTTAACGTGATAATGAGACGAAAGCCGAAAGAAAACAACTTCAAAGCCGTACTGGCCACGATCAGAAGCTTGATGAATGTTCAGTGTGTCGTGCCGACCTGGATTCACGATGTGCTTTTAGGATACGGTGATCCGGCCGCTGCCAATTACAGAAAACTTGGTCGCATCATTGACAATCTGGATTGGAACGATACCTTTTTGTCCTTGGCGCATTTGGAAGATAGTTTTCCGGGGCATGAAGTCATCGTGAACGGACCAAAAGAAGGCGCTGTTCCGCCATTCAGGCTGTCTTTTACCGAAGATAAGAAAATCACTGTCAATCCCCATGTTATCCCAAACCGAGGTCCTTATCCGTATGACGCGCCGCAGAAAAATACCATTAAATTCACCCCCACTCAGATCGAAGCGGTACGCTCCGGCATGCAGCCTGGGCTGACTATGGTGGTAGGTCCGCCAGGTACTGGCAAAACAGACGTGGCCGTTCAAATCATCTCGAACATTTACCACAATTTCCCGGAACAGCGTACGCTCATCGTGACCCATTCCAATCAAGCGTTGAACCAGCTGTTTGAAAAAATCATGCATCTCGACATAGAGGAGAGACATCTGCTCCGTCTCGGTCACGGAGAAGAGGAGTTGGACACGGAGAAAGATTTTTCCAGGTATGGACGCGTGAATTACGTTCTGGCGCAACGGTTAGCTCTTCTTAAAGACGTGGGGAGACTGCAAGAGAGTTTGGGGGTTCCAGGCGATGTGTCGTACACTTGTGAGACGGCCGGTCATTTTTACAAGTACCAGGTGTTGTCGAGATGGGAAGAGTATGCGAATGAAGTTAAAAAAGACAAGACGGCCGCATGTGTGAAAGATAAATTTCCGTTTCAATCGTTTTTCTCCAATGCGCCTCAACCTCTTTTTAAGCAAAAAGACTTTGAGGAGGATTGGGACATTGCGCAGGGGTGCTATCGTCACATACAGAAGATTTTCGAGAAACTGGAAGAGTTCCGCCCGTTCGAACTTCTGCGATCCGGTCTGGACCGATCGCACTATCTCCTCATAAAGAGCGCGAAAATCATCGCCATGACTTGCACACACGCGGCGTTGAAGAGGTTTGATTTGACCAAAATGGATTTCAAATACGACAACATCCTGATGGAGGAATCTGCACAGATTTTGGAGATAGAAACGTTCATCCCTTTACTGCTGCAGAATCCTTCGGACGGGTACAACCGTCTCAAACGCTGGATAATGATCGGAGACCATCATCAGTTGCCGCCTGTCATTAAAAATATGGCTTTTCAGAAGTTATGCAACATGGAACAGTCTCTTTTCTCGCGTTTGGTCAGACTCGGTGTGCCTACCGTAGATCTGGATGCGCAAGGAAGAGCCAGGCCGGACATCCGGAGTTTGTACAGTTGGAGGTATAAGAAACTTGGCGACTTGCCGCATGTATTGGCGCAGCCTGAGTATCAAAAACATAATCCAGGGTTCGAGTACGATTACCAGCTCATCAACGTCGAGAATTACGAAGGTGTCGGCGAATCGGAGCCCAATCCGCATTTCTACCAAAATCTGGCGGAAGCAGAATACTGCGTGGCCCTTTTCATGTACATGCGCCTCATCGGGTATCCTGCGTCTGAGATTACCATCCTCACCACTTACAACGGACAGAAGCATTTGATCAGGGATGTTGTCAAGCAGAGGTGTGGAAACATACCGTATATAGGATGGCCGGATAAGATCACAACAGTGGACAGGTTTCAAGGTCAGCAGAACAACTACATCATCCTGTCGCTGGTGCGTACGAAGACGGTGGGGCATATTCGGGATGTGAGGCGTCTCGTTGTCGCGATGTCTCGAGCCAGGCTGGGGTTGTACGTCTTTGCGAGGGTATCACTTTTCAGGAATTGTTACGAGTTGTCGAAGGCTTTCCGACAGCTAACGCAGAGGCCGCAGGAGCTGTCTCTGGTGCCAGGGGAGACGTATTCTGCGAAAATCCCACCCCGCAACAAGAATGCCGTCAAGTTTCCGATTAAGGACATGGCGCATATGTCCCAGTACGCTTACGACATGTATCTTGCGTTCATCAGGGAGATGCAGCAGCAAGAGGTGAGATTTATTGTATTGGAGTACATCATAGTCCTGCCTAGTTCCACTGAAAAGCGTGGTGATTATCTCATACAATACATAATTGAACACCGCTGCATTCCTACGAATCCTTCAAAATGATAGGCAAATCAGACCGCTGAAAGCAGTCACGATTGTCGCTAGGTATTTCTATTGAATTACACCAGTGGTTCTTAACCTTTTTTCTTCCAGCGCCCCCTTTCAAAAATTATCGTGCTCCAGCGCCCCCCAACTTCATATTGTAAGGAATGTAATAAAGACAATGAGTAAGAGGGAGGGTCGTAACAGCACTTCGTCAGCCCCCTAAAAACGATTGCCCGCAGGTACAATTATTCGTTACCAGGGCCGTAACAGCACTTCGTCAGCCCCCCCAAACAAAAAACGTTGGTCCTGGGCCCCCACCGGGTGATAAACCAAACTTCCGGGGTACTTCACTCCCAGACCCCCATTAGGCTGTCCGCTATTTGCTGATAGCCTATTAGGTATCTACATTGGGTGTCCATTTACTGATGCAGCTATTCTCGCCTAGTCGCGCGAAGTGCAAAAAATTTCACTAATTAATGATTGAATTGGTCAATATCATCGGGAATTGCATGTAAATTGAGATCAATTTTTATCCTCTCTCAGCTCACGTAAACACATTTACCGGTAGAGCTGAGTGAGGTGCAATGTTCCCTCTAAGCTGCGCACGTGCGCAGTGCTGACACGGTCTCTGCGCACAGAAAATCTACGTTGCGCACAACAAATCCGGAGTTATGACCTTTTTTTAGTCGTTACGCACTGTTGTCCAAGGGTCAGCGCAGTGAGTTGTTGAGTGTGCGAAGACTCATCAAAACTTAAAGCGAACATTGTGAGGTGTCTTGGAAACTGTAGGGCCCGTTACTAATAATTGAACATATTCGGGCGGGCGAACCCATTGGTATGACTTCGTTGCATGATGTTATTTCGTGACCCCCTGTCTGCAATATCAAAAAATATAGAATCGTTCAACGGGGATATCGCCCAACAGGAATATCCCTGTCGCCCAATCGTACCAAACTAAAAGACGCACACGATTTCAGATTGGTATTTCATCACTGACATATGATTTTTCCCTGCCAGATGGAATTCGTCTTCTTGGGTTCAGATTGCCAAGACAGGAACATTCGGTGTCAGTCATTTAGGCGCCCATGGACAATTAAACCTATATGTATTTTGAAGGCTATATGTAACGAAGTTTTCGGTGTTAATTTGCTCTGAATACTCATTAAGGATATGTCCTATCACCACATCTGCTGCCAAATCGATTTTTCTCCAGCGCCCCCCATACCGCCCCCCTGAGCCCAGCGCCCCCCATATCGCCCCCTGAGCGTTTCCGCCCCCCTTCAAAATCGCCAGCGCCCCCTGGGGGGCGCTGGTGGCAAGGTTAAGAACCACTGAATTACACTGACAGATTTGGCAGAAGCACTGTAGTAGTCTACATCATATCAAGGATGACTCTTTTTATAGGTTGCTATGAAGAGCGTGGAGCGTGAACAGAAAGCTGATCCTGAAGTCAAGGAAGATGAGCAGAAAGAATTCAAAGAAGTTCCAATCCAGTTTGAGGTTGAACCACCGAAGGAAGCCATTCAAGAACCGAAACAGGTTAGTATGAGAGATAGATCGTTCAATTTCCATAAAGAATTCCCGTTGATAGTATTATCAATAATGCTGTACTTGCTGAAGTCATTAATGAGCGGTTTGACAAGTGCTCACGTATGCAGTTTTGAAGTTAGTTCATGACAATTTTGTGATGTTCCTCCACTACAATGTCTAAAATTGCTACTAGTGCTCCCAAAGTAGTTGATGCCGAGACATATTTCCGTGATCGTCATGCAGCTCTGCAACTATAACTAATGCAAATCCATCCATAAGCTTTATAATTAAAGTCACATTGGTGGTTGAACTCGTTGGTAACGAATTACTTGTATTATTTTGGGAGTACCGAAGTGTATTCTGTCAATGTGCAGTCGTGCACTACTTCCCAAATATTGGTACTTTTAAAACTTTCCACGTCCACTAGCACTTTTTACCTTACAGGATTTCCATACTTGAAAGTAGTTTACAAGTATAAACTGAACTGCGTCCGAGAGCTGTAGCGATTGTGTCACGACAACAAAATGTAGCCTAGAAATAGGAATTATTTGTGGTACTATTTACTGCACTGCTCTGATGCCCACCTAACTATTTTTGTTAATACTACTTGTTAGAAATTTTGCATGTCTTTGTTCTTCTACTTGGATTCGGTTGGAGGTGACTTGCAAATTGGAATTTGTACTAAAGTAAAAAGAGAGAGAGAGTCTTTCATCCAACCAAAATGCATAACAAACTGACATCGATGATGGTGATGATCAGTCCTTTTCACTTCCACCTGAATACTAAACTCTTGTCACGCTTATTCAAATTTAACACGAGTAATGACCTTGGCTTGATTGCAATGTTTTGTCAGGAAGAGTCGAAATCTGAGGTTTCTGATGCTACGCCCGAAGAGCCCACTGCCAAAAAACCAAAATTAAATGAAGATCAGCCCGAAAAAGAAACTGTCGGCTGACTCGGCTCGGATGAAGGGAAGCAGTGATTAAAGCTCATTCCTGTCTTTGTGGTGTATTCATTCCGATGCCATTTGCTACACCACCGTGCTATTACCCAAGGGATTTTTTTACTCTTTGGTATTAAAATCTGGAACATTGCTTATAATCACTGAATTGATGCTGTGCTGGGTTGCGGGATACTATGTCGGTGGGCTTTAGTGGCTGAAGAGCAGTTCAGATGATGTAAGCAGTGTATTTCATGGTATTCTTGCATTACATTGATTAGAGTGAGTTCTGTGTGCAGCAAATTATTTCATATTCATAAGTAAGCAGTATTATATTAGTAAGGTTCATCTGAAGTTTTCTTTCCACACGACCAATATGGCTGTGGTGTTGAAAACTCCCACGAACAAGCATCCATGAAAACTGCCTGCGAGTATGCTGAACAATAACGGTTGGTTAGTATTTTATTTGTGTAATTTTGTGATATAACCTAGGCTTTCCTCTACTGATTACTGCTATTACCAGTTTGCTACCATATTATTGCTCTTATATTTGAATGTTCACGTAATAACATGAAGAATTAGATATTTATAAGTTTAAACACACAATCCAACAACACAGGCGGTTCTCAGGTCAGGTACAGTCCATATTATGGAGTGATATACCGGCCGTCAATGACTTGCTTCATGCAAACGCCTGACATCAATTGGATAACGGTTGCCAATCGGATACTTTCAGATCCAAGGGCAAAGTAAGTGCCTCCACAGGAGGCATTTACGAGGATCAGGTAACTACAAGGCCAAGTGCCCACAGAGGCGTTTTGACTGCAGTATACTGGCCATGTGAAGCTGGTAATTCTGCAGCAGAAGCCCCATCAACGGGGGCAGGCGTAGTGTTGCTGGCTTCACTCACACAGTCTTTGAAAGGAGACTTCAGCAGTTCAAGGACGCGTTGCACTTCTGCGAAATTCCCATTTTCGGCCTCATCAATGCAGTTCTGTGCTATGTGGTTCCTCAAGACAAAGTGTGGATTTACTGAGTTCATTAATTCTGTACGGTTCATGTTCATAGCATCAAAATCCTTATCGAGTACCTCTTTTTCGAGACGAGTCACATAAGCATCTAACCACTGGTTCCACTTTGCAGTGTATTCTTCAATGAGGCTTTCTTCTGTAGTGTCTTTCAGGGCGTCAAGTTTTTCCAGCTTTTGCAACTCTGAAGTGATGGCGTTCATTCTACCCCCGCCGAGCATATTCAAAAACGCAGGATTTTGTCTCAGCATCGCCACGAGTGACTGCAGCTGGTTGCCTGACATTTGAGGTTTCAACGTGGCCTTCAACTCATCCAAATTCAGGCACGTCGATAAAACTTTTGTGAGCATTTTCGATTTGGATTGTTCGAATTCCGGACTTCCAGGCAGCTGTAGAGTAGACAGAGCTCTGAATGTGTTCGTGAAATCAGCGTTAGTTCTTCTCATTGTTGCCAGTAATTCCTCAATCAACGAAGAGTCTCCTTCTCGTTCACTTTGTAACCCGATTTTCTTTCTCATTGTGCCCATGTACTCCTTGTTATATACAGCATCATAATCGCTCTTGACGACTGCTTCAGTTTTTTCAATGGGAACCACTTTTTGCCACGCCTCCGCCAACCTTTCCAGATTCCAACGGCAGATACTAGGTTGTTTCTTGTACGAATACCTCCCGCCATCATCTGATCCGTTACATATATAGCCGGGATTGAATCTCTCCATAAAACCAAACGGTCCGTAATCGATAGTGATTCCTACTATACTCATATTGTCGGTATTCAATACGCCGTGGCAGAATCCGAAGCATTGCCACTTGGCGGCCAGAGACGCAGTCCTGTGGCAAATCTCTCGAAACATTTCCACGTACGCTTCCTCGTCCGAGTATTTCTCTTTGATTTCCGGGTAAAAGTTTGTCAATGTGTAATCCAGCATAGTTTTGAGAATATCATCTCGACCCACGCTGGGTCCGGCACGACCAGTCTGTATATCAACGGGTTTGAATATCTCAAATGAACCGAAACGCAAGAAAGTCCTTGCAATTCTCGATATGATTGTGCTCCTTTCGTTTTTCGCGTTCCCATTGTAAAACATATCCCTCAACACTCTGGAATCTGAGGTTATGCAGGTTCCAGCACGCGTCGTCGGTATTCCAAGATGATGCATTGCTTCACTGCATAAGAACTCCCTGATAGATGAGCGCAGAACTTTTCTACCATCTGCGGTTCTGGAGTAGGGAGTTAACCCGGCACCTTTCAGTTGCAGTTCCCAGCGTTCACCCTTTTTGTTAATAATTTCACCCAAGTACATAGTAGCGCCATCACCGAGCTGGCCGGAGAAATATCCAAATTGATGGCCACAGTAGCAATGAGCGGCGGGTTGGCTACCATTAAGGACCTTGTTTCCGGCGAAGTATTCTGCAAAGTCATCACTTTTTATCCCCCGATCATCAATATTCATTAAAGATAAAGCATCCCTTGAGGCCGCAACAACTTTAGGCGCTTTGACTGGAGTGGGCGTTACAAGCGAGAAACACGCACCACTGACTTCTCTCGAACCCGGTTCTCTGCTTGTGTCCAGAGGTAGAGCACGGAGAGCGAGATTATCAAACTCGAGTCCCGACAACGGGTGAGCATCACTTCCCCCTTGTGCCATTTTTGCCGTATCTACGCTCGACATACGCTTACAAAAAGACAATGTTGAACGTTTCGCCGGCAAGAAAATATTACGCCATATCATCGAAGCTGCAAGAGGCTGAAATCAACATAAACATTTCCACGATTAAGATCGTACATATCAACTTCGAACTATTTGTCATTCTCAATGCATGTTTTGGTTCACTTACAGAAGTAACAAGTACGGTATTGGTAGTTAGTCAGCATTAGACAATAACAGTAAAGACGTGACAGTACATTCAGTATGCCTACGGTAGCAAATTGAATAAATGCTAAGACTTAACATTGAATCACAAGAAGTTGGTCTGCTGAACTAGAGTTTGCCATTCCGCTTACCTGAGTCGGCTAATTACCGTAAATGACATCAAGCGTGCTCCAACAGATTATTGGACATCAATTTGATTGAATATATAAGTAGTGCCAAGTTTAATCTATAATCAACGGATGTAGCACCCTACTGGAATCTTGGTACCTACGTTTTGCCTAATATAACAGGTGAGCAGTGATGATTCTCCAAGTTTAAGTTTAATTTAATAAAAAATAGAAAATTGTGTGATCACAGGTCACCGATTCCATACAGGCCGTAGCAACGTGTTGTTCAAGTGCATTCAAACAACAATTTTCACAAATATCAAGGAACGGTTTCATCATAAAAACTGGTGCCTAGTGCCTAGTGGTAACTTAAGAAGACTATACTTCAGTAAGTGAAACCAGTAGAGCAGATAAAAACCTACTTCAGTGCTACAAAAACTTAGAAGTTCTTTGGTACTGATGACTTCATAACTTCATGGGGCGATAAAAATATGTAGATATTGATAAGGTTTATGAAAAGGAATACGCCTACTACAAATGATATTGAAACTTCTAAGTTCTAACTGCATATCATCTATGGAATTTATTTTCACTTGAGCTTTTTATCAAACGAATGCAAACCTGGACCAACTCTTACGATTCACTAATTTATTCAAGCAATCCAAGGAACCGAGTGATTCAGGATGGATTACGATTACATATTTACATAGCATTCATAGCAAATCATGCGAGCAGCCACTGACATTACGAAACTCCCTCCTGCGCTTCCAAAACCAAGCTCTGACGGCAGTAGGCAACGTTATATATGTCCTATATCGGCTGACTCATTGTAGATCCGCCCAACACCACGCCTCCGAACAGCGGAGACAGCAATGATGCAATGCGGTTGCTGCAATCAACTGGCCACGGAATGCTGCAAAGGCGTTTACTTTTCAAATGGACGCGGTGCATCAATCACCGTACAGAGTTTAGAACAGTTAACAGGTAACTATGGTGAAGCGAGCTACTGGATTTACGGACAGGAAGACTTTTAGTTATGTTGTGCGACCTTCAAGATAAAATTCAGAGCAGATTGTTTTCACTAAATACTTGCTTGCGCTTGCGATTACCGGTTCCCGATTTGACATAACACCTTCCGAACCTCGTCTCCGAATCTCGGTTGCTTGTGCATTTTCTGCCTTTTCTTGTAATTTTTCACTCAGCGAGAACTGTGCATTTCACATATTCGTTTTTTATGATTATCTGTAGGACGAGGTTGTTGTTCGATTTGATTGATTGGATACTCAAATCCGTCTCGACTCCTTCCTATCTTGTCAATTGCATGGAAGTCTTGTGGTGTATCCAACGGACATAAATATTAATAAACGACTGAAGATTGCATTTCAACGCGCACACTCAAGTCTGTACAATTTACAATGTACATGTACAATGTACATGCAGTTTCGCGCACTCATTTCTGTGGCTTCTGTTCAGCTCATTGGTAGTTTCGCGTTCTCTTAAACCATGAGATGTCGCTATCTTGCCGTAATTAATGTTTCGGTTGGTTGGGCACTTCTAGCTGCGGAGCCTCAATGCATCGCCGATATAAACAGACTTGCTGGCCAGATTTATTTTCTCTTATTGCAGCGGAAAAGTTCTTAGCAGATCGGCAGATGTTCGGAAGCGATTATCAGTGACGACGACACAAGATCATTTATGCATCGCGATGCAATATTTGCTGATTTCATTTAGTTTACAACAGTGTTTTTATATACGGTAGCTCAGTGTTCTCAGCCACCCCCCCCCCCGCTCCGCAGACGGCAGACTACGGTACTGGTCTGTGACACAGACTCTGTGACTACTTTCCTTCCAGTTCACCATCACATAGCAAATTTACATCTCAGTTGGAAAATGAAAAAATTTGAACGCTTGTGCATCAATTACAGAAAACAAACTTCAAATTTAAAATCAATCAATGAATTTCAAATATATTAGTAGAAGTAGAAGTAGTTTCAGTTTATTCTATAATTTAATCATTTGAAAACAATACAAGACTGCGATACGATGAAAAGATAGGAAGGTGTCGAAACGACTTTTGTGGATTTTTTCTCTGAATTGTCTCATAAAGTTTGTGGTTTGTGTTACGTCTCACACAATGCTGCAAGTGTTGTACATACAAAATAATTGAAATTATCCTACAGTACAGCTGGTTCAAGACCAGCATAACCGAAGAAAATCTGTGTAATCTTGACAGTATATAGGACTACGATCTAGCAACATTTGGTATTGGTAGCATAATAGGAAAGTTGCAGTTCTTTCAAAAGAAACCAAACATTCAGAATCAAATTAATGTTTTTAGCAGGACTCTGACTTGTAGACAATCCAATATGTTTAATGTCATAACGCAGTTGCAAATTTCTAAGTGATTTGAAATTGACAGTATTTTTCTTTTCATACATTTGTCATAATTACATTCACCGGTCTGCATTTTTTTGAAATTTCATCGGTCTCAGAGCAATAACGTCTGAGAGCAACTGGTTTGGAACATGATTCACTTTTTCAAACATTTGTCAAATAATGTCATTCTACAATGCCTAATATTCATTCAGTTTTGAAACATTTCAGCCCCGTAGTATTCTACTTCCTTCCTGCTGCAGCAGTTTTGATCTGCTTTCAAAACGATTGCCTGTACTTGAGTATGAACTTCTAGGAACATTTCTTCTTGCGTAGTTTTGTTAGCCAGTAAGCCAAGTAAAGCCTGTCTTTGAAAATTGTTAGTAGGAAGTGAAAGTAGGAGTGTTGTAATTTATGCAGTCTGGTTGGTATGCCGTTTAGTTTTAGCCTAAATACCATGTCATTTTTTCAGATCACCCTTTCTGTCTAGCTTTATGTAGCATAATGAATACGAGTTCCTCCTCACGAAAAAAGCGTCGCTCCTCAAAGAGAAGATCTCTTATTGAGACTCTTCAAAATCTAACTAACGAAGGCTGCGACGATAATCGACCAACACCTGTTGATGCACAATCATCGGCCACGGATGAGCCAAAGGCAAAAGTAGCCAAGGAAGACCCCGCGAGCCTACAGCCCGAGGAGAAAAGTAATGTGATAGTACACGAGGCTGATAAAATATGCATCTCTCAATTACAAGGGGAGTTGGACGAGTGGACGAAACTACTTGACAAGTATCGGAACCCAAGGGATACAAACATTGAGATCGATGAAGATGAAGATTCGAAAGTGTTCGAAGTCCCAGTCAAGCATCAGCATCAAGCTCAACAAATAGAGGAGTTGGAGAGAAAATTTGACTACTCTATGACTGTGATCGGTAATTTCGTTGAAAATTTCCAACTTCTCAAAGCGGAAGAAACACGAAAGCTCAAAAAAATTAACCAGCGTCTCTATGACAGATACCTTGAAAAGTTTGATTCGACCGACCCACGAGTTATAATCTCAAAAATCTTTGAATTGCACCAAGATTCGGAATCAACAAAAGCAAGCTGATCTTTGCTGACTAATATCAAGAATGTTCTGTTCATCGTGGCAAAATCGCCAAAATAATTGATATTGTCGTGCTGATTCCTAACTTGTTGTCGTTAGTAGCGCTGGGTACAACAATTTGAGTACATGATTCCGAGTCCAGTATCAATTGTGGTGATTTTAGTGACATCCAATTTTTTATCTAGTAGTGTAGTAATATGCCCGTTAAACTATGATTTATATTATCAATGAGAAATATAGTTTCGGTACATTATTCCTACCGTACTCGAGGAAAGTACTGCCCAGTTAGAATCATTAGTGTTTGATACTGATGTTGCATCGCAGTATGCTATGAAATTGAAATTGAGAGTTAT
Source organism: Botryllus schlosseri (assembly GCF_051294905.1). Lineage (NCBI taxonomy): Eukaryota > Metazoa > Chordata > Ascidiacea > Stolidobranchia > Styelidae > Botryllus > Botryllus schlosseri. The sequence continues at coordinate 15,996,581 of NC_137249.1, read as the reverse complement.
TAATTTATAAACATAGAATGGATACCTCCCATTAAAGAGAAACCACATATGATGATTTGAATTATGTAAGCCAAGAGCATTAGCAACAGATTCAAAATCGATGATCCGTTCTACAAGCGATATAATGTAGCAATTCATGATTATCGCTAGATTACCATTGCATCAACAAATGCCGACTGCTTAACCGCGTCTTATTCTTGTCACATTTCTCTGCCTGATATCAATCATCTGCTGAATAAATATTGAATTAGCCCATAGCCTCCCCTAACATTTGTAACATACTGCCTGTAGTCAGAGCCATATTGGCGTTGTTTTTCATGTGTCAATGTATTGCCACATTCGAATTGGACACTGACACCTGACACTCATTATATTTTTCATTACATTACATTGTTTTATCACTGAATGTCATTCAGAGTGATTGCCATTCCTGTTCGTTCACTATTTTTTGTTACTTTCGATGTAAATATAACTTGTGTCTTTTTCTAGAGAAATGTGACTTACAATATCAGCATCAGTAGGTTAGATTCTGTGCTACAATGCGCCTCATCCTGCTATGGGCTTCCTTGATTTCACTGAGCGACACACAGAATTCAAGCGAGCCATATGTCACAACTGTGGATTTATCCCCGGCTCTGAATTGTAGCGGGGACCAGGTGCTGCAAGATTTGAAATGTATAGACCGAGATTTGAAAGATGCCAATTCGTCACTCTTCCAATTTTTTGCCGTTGCGATACTTTCCGCTCTGTGGGTCCTCTACTTGACGTTTTACAATGCGCGAATTTTCGGATTTATTTTAACCAAATGTCTCAATCCATTCATCAAAGGTGTGTATCCATGATTGTGGAACGACGCATTTCTAACGCGAACGTGGCGTGAATTTTTTCCGTTTTTCAGATGGTTACTTGAAGCTCGGATCATTTTCTATATCTGTGCTTTCTGGAAAAATTATGTTTCGCGATGTGGAATATATCACCACCGACAATTCCATCTTCATTTACGATGGATATTGCATCTTCCGATGGTGGAGACCGTATCAATTTAGTCACTGGAGAAAGAAAAAAGGTGTAGTTTCAATTTTCTAGATTGTAGCCATGTCATGTATCATAACAGTGGGAGCTAAATGATTGTGCTTGTTTTATAACTATATTGCTGGTAATGATCACTGCTATGTAAAGCTATGTTGACATACTCATCTACGTCTCAATGACTTTGGTCTATATCTAATTTTATGGTATAGCTGTTGGCTGTTGCAATATCATACTTTGATCACTCTATGTCTTTATAAAGGCATGACAAGCTGTTGCAATCGATTGGAAACAATATGAATTGGTTAAAATTTGACAACTTCCTTCTGTGTTATAGAGGAACAAAAAGGGGAAAATGCAACAAAATAGTTCTGAATCATTGGCTCTGTATAATATCTAATAATGGATAGCCATCAGTGCTGTTTTGAAACGATTCTAGCTCATTACGGCATTTAAAAGCCAGCGCTTCTTATTTATATGCCTCCAGGATGTTGTGTCACCACTAAACCGTTTGGCATATAAATTTATTTCAGACTTGAATGAAGGACACACAAGGCTGAGTGTATTCATATCCGGTCTCGAATACCATGTGTACAACAGATCAAGTGTATATGGCCGTCTTGAGAAGCTGTTTGGTATTGACTCACAAACCTTTGTTGACAAATCAAGTAGGTTTCGGATTCTTTGTAGTATAACTGTAATAAGGTTTATAATGCTCAACTTGATTACGTGAATAATGTGGTGGGGTTTCGCTGTTTTCACCTGGGATCAACATCACTTGTTTCCTGATATTTGGTTGTAGTTGTGCAGCCCTATGTAATGTCGTTGCACATTGACCTGCTAATGTGCATTGCAAAATCTGACTTGCGTCATCGGAAGGGGCCGTTCACACTTTCATTTGTGTGCCTTGGAGTCGACTTTTATCGAAATACACCAGCGAAGGCTGTGTCAACAAAAACAGTTCGTGTACCATCTAAAAATATTACATTAAACGCTCTCGTAATCGACATTTCATGCTGGTGACGTCATATTTTGTGATACAATTTTTGATATACGATGTTCTTTTGAATTCTCTACTAGTTGCCGACGATTACCCCTGACGAGTGTCAGCTGAAAATATTCGGGTTCATTTCAATATGAAGATAATAATCAATTGTGTATTGAAGTTCTGTAGCTCCAAGAAGCTGCTCAAAATCTGATTAGTATTTGTGATTCACTTGTAAATTCAAGAGCAATTCCAGTAGGCCTCCATCCATCCACACTGATGATAATATGGTTTACAAAGCTGCATTACTTGGTTCATATTTATTTGTAGGAGTTAAAAATTTATCATTAGCCTTTGTAGGACATCAAATTACTGTCTCGTTGAAGGGCAGATTATAATTAAAACCATTATCTCACCACCGCTATGTAACAACACCATTTATGCACCATACATTTCAGTCACTATAAATCGTGAATTCGTCATTTGTGACAATGCTAAGCGACTGTTCTCTGGATATTTTTACATTACTGGCCTTCAATATTTGACCATTAAGGGGATTGCAAAATATTCAATACCGGTACATGAAATCCATGGTTCATCCAAAGAATTTTGTTTTACTTCAAGATTCAATTCAATTTATTGCTAAAAATTTCATCATTTCAATACACCACAAAACTGCGATGCAATGAAAGAGAGGAAGTTTTTTAGAAATGACTTGGAGTAGTCTTCGAAATCAGACACCCACCTGGCCTAGGCAATGTAAAAAAGGAGGCATGTACTGTACACTGAATGGAAAGTAAAGATAAAAATATCAATCTAGTTGGCCATCAAGCCTTATGTCAGCTTCAGCCACTATGTGTTGATGTATCGGTATGAGGGAATTTGGTTCGGTAGCGTTTTCAAATATGTAGTACCAGAAAAGTAAATTCACGCTCTCTCGTTCTCTTCAATGAAACATACTTTGTAAAGTAGGCTTCTGAATGTTATACGAGAACAAGCGGTGGTCAACATGACAAAGTTCCTCTCTCTCGAGAGACATTGAACATATACATTATACAGTGTCTATATGATTCACTCTTCCCCGTAGACTGCAAATTTGAGTATTAATCTGTAACACTTGTCCAGGTGTTGTGTTCTTAGATCTTGATAACAGTCACTCAAAGTATATTTCAGAAACCACAAATATTTTGCAATGAAAGCTTTCCAGTTTGAGTGGTTTATGCTAACAGTTGAAATACGATGTAAACAGGTGGCTCTGTTGATGACTGTTTCACCAGGTTTTACAGATGACTAATTTGCACAATTGAACATAACTACTACTTGCTTTCTGGTCAAGACTTTGCCTGACTACATTAGATATAGGATAAGATGACTCCGACAAAAGAAATAATTTGTTCCATCTCAGATTTAGATAAAACTCAAGAACAGAAGCCGGTTGATCAGAAAATATCGCAGTGGAGGAATCTAATTCCAGTTATTAAGATTCAGATATCATATGGAAAAGTGATATTTGGCAACAAACTTCTCCCATCAACATTAGGTGAGTGCATTCTACATTTTCGGTCACTCAATTTTTTCGTCACCAAGTTTTCCGATCGTCAGTTGCAAGGTAGCGGTTTGAGCAGTAGCCTATTGGGTTTTCTGAAAACTACAAACATGTTTGTAATGAATATAGTACCTTTATGGGTAGGATGTTTCTGCAAATGTGTGGAATTCATGTAGGCGACTAAGCTGACTTTTGTAACTGTTGCGATGAATCAAATTTTGAAATGTGCTGCGTTTTCACATCTAATCGAACGCCGTTATTACTATGTTATCATCTGGACAAGTGGACATATATATCAAGTGATTTTAACGCCTAAGTCATTAATTACTGTACTCTAAGTTGCCATGAATTATCACAGGATTTTTTACTATGTGACTGTACTAGGCCTACGAGGCTTATCATCTCAATGTCATCTTTTCTACTTAATAGATACCGTACTCTATATTTAGACAAACATACGTTATCAGACAGTGCTAGGTTTGATAGGTGACAATCGATATTGCCATACTTCTCGACTTATTTGGTTCAATTTCGTCACAGTTGCTGCCTATGAGGATGTCAACGCGCAGTACAAGACTGCCAAAGCTAGCAACGTGTACGATCTCTTCATGCATGTGCTGGAAGGTAGCCTGGGGTCTGTGAAAGTGATGCTCGTCAATAGTCCCAAATACGACCCGGCGACACTGCCGCCCCATCGACAAAATCGCGGAACCGATCCGCCGCCTAGAAAAATGGGAGAGGGGTACAACCTCGTGCATTCGAGCAATGTGTTTTTCAAATACATTTGGGACGAACCAGGTGTGTATTTCTCTGAGGTCTTTGCTACTCCCTGGTGATGCTCAAACTTCGAATGTGTTTAGCTCTAAGCTGACAAATTGCGTAAACTTGCATTAGACTCCGTTACCGACTCTCATGGATCCAAAATTGTGAACCATAGTTATAAAAGTTTGATTGTGACTAATGTTGGCGACTCAATCGATAATGTATTAGCGACCCTAGCTTGTCGTCTGTTGTACCTAAAATTGGGACTGCCACTATCAACCAACACTCTTGACTACCCACAAAAGCTATACCTAGAAATTCAAATCCAGAGGACAGCCCTGAAAACATTTAGTGTGACTGCAAGTCTTCGTCATTTACATCTGGGATACTGAATCATTCAATAATAATGCAGGATTCTTGAATTCAACAAATTCGAAACTGCAAATCCATCCCGTCTTGTACAATGCTTTCCTATTATCTTCACAAGACTGTTCATCTCTTCATTACTTCAATTACTTTTGTCGCTGTCGCGTTGTTTCTTGACGAACGTGCTGACCTATTTCTCTGTGAATACGTAAATCAGGAAAAACAGGAGTGCCGTCGGCTGAGTCGAATTTTTCCGAGTACGAGGCCAAGGCCACCGATCACGACATCGAAGATGACAGCTCCGTATGGGAGCTGGAAGTACGTTGCGACAGAAGGGTTACTTTGAATTATGGACCTTGGGCTGACCGGTATGTATATTTTCGGAGTAAGAAATGATAGTTCAAGCTGCTCTATTATAATGTTTGTTATACCGGTACAGATAGTCACATCATGTATATCTAATAAATCTCCTGGCTGATATGGTGAATGGTTTGTAACTTCATTTCGATTAGGTGACAGTAGTTTTGTTGATACGCATTAATAAATATGTGTTTCTTAATTTAAAATTCAGAAATAACGTCGAATGCTTTTAGAGAAGAGTGTCTGTTACACGTATTTGGCTGTGTACCATAAGTATCGTAATTAATTAATGTAATTGAATGTTTTGTAGGTGTGCGGTTGTATAGAATATGGGTATTAAGGTAGGCCTGCATCATTATTACTCACGGTCAAAGCAATTTAAAAGAGACAACGTCTGTGAGTGGAATGACATTGAAGCTATCTTTCAGAAGAGTGAAGTTAACTTTACGACACGATATAATAGTCACTACTTTTAAGCAGAGGTGGTGACAGAGTACTTCTACTTATTCAAAGGACTCAAGTAGTGCACTGCTAACATAAGTGGTTGAACTCAAACTACTTCTACTTGCACTCAGTAGTTGTCATTTCTGTGCTCGAGTAGAAATTTACGACATTGCTTCTACTTCTACTTGGAAACCAATGATGACTATTTCAACCACCTACGTTTTACAATGCCCTGCTTTATTCTTGCATGTTGTAAATGTCATATTGAAATGAAACCGAATATTTTCGGGTTCATTTCAATATGAATATGCTATGCAATTGTATATTGAAGTTGTGTAACTCCAAGAAGTTTTTTAAATGTCAGATGCAAGCGAGATGGTAGATCTTTTGTGGTGGCATTTATCTTTTCTATCGGTGAAGCCCAATATTTTCTATTTTTGTCAGACAAATATTCCAGTTGTGGAAGTTTTACTACCCGCCAGATTATCAGAAGCAGGAAGTAACAGAGGAAGGGAAGGAAGGAGAGTTGCGTAGCGCCAACGGTTTCAATTTGTACGTCAGCCTTTTGCAGCCGGCCGACATTGATCTTCTGTTCTTGAAAGACGACGTACCAAGTGCAATCCATATTAATGTTAACAAGGTATGTTTATTTGCATTTTTACAGGAGAGGTGAGAAATGTAGCAGTTAACAATCCAGTAAATGTTGCTGTATCAAATTTTAAACTAAGATACGCTCGGCAAAGGCAAATAATTATCTTGTCCGGGTCTGCGAGGTAGCAATATGAAGTATCCACGGTTGGATCGATGTCCGTCCCTCCGATATTTCCTATTGCTTTTTCAAGCCTACATTCTAAAGTTGCTTACGAATTAGAATTTGTGCTCTGCACAAGGCTTTTACATCCACGGTACTATACAGTATTCCTTAATCTGGAAATCATACGATATCTTTTAAAAGCGAGTTGAGGATTCTATGACACAGTGAATAGCAAATCCAAGGCTCTGTATTAGTAGGCTATCGTGAGTTTGTGCCCGACTGTCTGTAACAAAGATTAGGCCCCGGATTGGACGTCTTATAGAATTCTAGAAGCGTGTCATAGGAAAAGCTGCATTATTTTTGATAAAATGGTGTTAGTGTAAATGGTGAATGGTCTTGTTGGTATATTTCTGGGCGAAAACCAATCTTTTTGCCACTGCGACTTCAGTGAGCAATCTTAATTTAGTTAAAGGTCGATCTTCAGTCTTTTTATTTAATTTCAGGGTACTTGTGTTGAATTCCGGGTGCCGATGATTGTATCAGAGAACGGTTTTACCACGCATGTCATGGGTGAGCCTGCCTTTTTACATCAATTTCTATATCATCCACTCTGCAGTATACAGTTCTGTGGTGGACCTTATTAATTAGCTGGTATTGACACTGAGCATATTCTACTGCAGGGCAACTCATGTATCCGAACGCTTCCACGAGTATGTCGTACCGACCGCTCTTGAATGCGGAGATGCTCAGCTTCAACATCACTGCCAACTATCCTCGAGTGTGGAATGACGAACAAGTGTGGAATTGCGATATTAAAGCTAGCAAGGTATCGGTTGCCTTTTCGAACTTGTCTGATGAGATGGCATTACTGGAGCTGGTAAAAATCGATTATCCAAGTGATTCGATTACAAATAGAGTATTAAGATTCTAGTTGAGGAGTGTCAACCATTATGGTGTCGTTTGGTGGAAATTTCAAATTTGTACGTTTTATGCAACCGCAATGAAAATATTCCCAGTTCTACACCACACAAAAGATAATTTGATACTGGCATTCTTCATAGGTTTTGTTCAACTAAAGTTTTTTCATGTAAAAATTTGTGAGTTTTTAAGTCAAACAAGTTTTTTTCAGGCCAAACTACTTCGTAACGACAGACAGTTCCGACCACAAATGAAGATAATTAGTACAATTCTAACATTATGTGCAAAAACACCTAATTTACATACTTGAGAGCAACATTTTGTCAAAATTAAGTTTTTTAAGGTAAAAAAATGTAAATTTTTTTTAGGTCAAAATCTTCCGTTTTTAGGTTCAAAAATCGCCCTACTAATAACTAACTAATATATGCTATACCGAGCTTTGTGCCACATGTTTTGGATACTGTGATACCACAAACCGAGGTTTCGAGGCTTGCACGGTGGGAAGAAAGCATCGAGACTGTAATTTTTGTTGATAAAAAAAGTCATAGTGTGAAGTACGTATATTTTCGCATTACGCATTACTTGTATTTTTGATCATGTTAATAACAGGCCGAACGTTGTTGACCAGGTTTCGGCCTCGTTGCTGTTTGAGCACAAAAATTTCATTGCCGATCTGATGGAGGACTGGTCCAGCAAGGATTCGCCCGATATTCTCAGTTTCGCTCCCTACAAAATGAAGTTGTGTTTCGACCTGCAGGACTTTGAACTCGCGCTGCCCGCCAACGATTACAACTGGATCGATTGCGCCACAAAACGAAAAGAGAACGGTAGCTATCACTCAATTTTTCTATGCCAACATTGATGTGTGCTACGAAACTTTAAGTCGGCGCTCCCGAAACTGGGTTCTGTACATCAGTATGAGAGGGTTCGCAATGAAAATTTAGTCAATATGAAAAGTGAATGACGATACATATTAGATGTTGTATACAGCATGAGAGCTGCGCTGTCCGAAACCAAACCAAACGTTGATGACTTAATTGCAGCAAAACAAGCGCTCCCATCCCATTAAACACTTTCCATATCTGATAGATTTTACCTTTGTCTTTCATTGGCATTTTTTGCATCTTTTTATTTTTAATCTTTATAGGGCTGTAAAATATTAGAGTAATTGCACCTAGGTCCACCAATCAATATATTTAGAAAAGTTTAGGAAGCAGGAAGTAGCTAGAGACTGGAAAGTAGAGCTCGAATATCACGCAAACGTCAGTCTTAACTGTATCAGATACACCATTTATCCTTTTTCATAGTTGTTTCCACTCTCCCGTGGCCTGCCTCTAGATCTTTTGCTCGAAATAGAGATCGACATTTGTCTCCATGACATCCTAGACAGAAATAAAGATGAGTAGTAAACATACTTTCGAAGATTGCCAGTTATCTGGGACTAGAGGCCTCATTTCAACATAAGGCTATCCTCTGGGTTTGTGGTAACCCTACACAGTATACATGACAATCAATTATTGCACTTTGTAGTAGAATATGACTGTACGTGACATTCCTACATGGCGTTCTGATGCTTACATAGGCTACCAGTACGGTTAGTTGGTATCAGAGAGTGGGGAAAAAAACAGGAATAGTTCTCTTGTTGAATAGTATATTCATATTGAAATAAACCCGAATATTTTCGGCTGACACTCGTCAGCTCCATCGGGGTGTGGTTATAATATAATTTATAGATCCATAACTGACAAGTTCTGCTGGTTTTACGTCAAATCAACATGACCCTACTTTTAATACATCAAACATACTTCCGCCTCAGGTTACATCCTTCCGCGTTCAACGAATGCCGTTTTAAACGGTACACATCACATGAACGTGGAAATACATAGTTACTACCGCGTTAGTTTGGTTTCCTGCTATTGTATCTTTGAATTATTTCCCTTTACAGGGCTGTCATGTGGCACACACAGGCTTGTTCACTGGTCATGATTGCGACACAGCAACATAATTTTTTCTATTGAGATCATGAACATTATTTCGCCATTCTCAAATTTTATCCTGGCCACGCCTATGGTTTGAAGCAGATTTAATTTGGCAATATGAAGATAATTTTTAAAGGAATATTGAAATGAACAAAACTACACTTTTCACCAACTTAACAACTTGTCAACAGTTACATGGCTTTCGTCAAAACGCTCCTGTGGCCCACTTCACTATACATTACGAAGGTTGAGATATTTCAGTCACTAGATCACTGAAGAAGTCATATACACCTAATGTTTTTGAAACTCCTGCTGCTGCTTGGAGCTATAACTTTGCTGTGAGATTACTAGTCGGAAAATCGCTAATTGGGTTTGAGAGTTAATCCCCTATTTGTTGTATCTTTAGCATCTCTAAACTAAAGCATAATTGCAAAAGCTTTGAATTTTGAAATATGTCTGTTTACATTCTTCCAATTTAGATGATTATTATATTACAATTGCAATGGAAGTATGATTGGTTGACTATGATTGCTTTTAATCCAAATTTTCCGATTTTCATTTCTCATTTTGCGATCTCCGAATGATTTTCCAATTAAGTTGGATCGTGGCAAGATTGATTGGTGTTTTGACTCCCCTTCATATCATGATATAACCGATTGATGCGCATTAATGCCCTGCAGCCCCATGGTAATAATCGTATATGCATGTCAAGGGACCTTTTACTCTCCCCTGTGCATACAGCATTGGTGGCACTATCTATTTTCAACTGAAATGCCCCATTAGGCTTTCTGGTATTTGGTATGTGCTATTGATTCCTAATTTCATATCATACATTTCTGATGTCTGTTATTTCGTTGTCTTTGAGACGGTATCGTACTTAACTGGAGGTATTTATTATTTAGCACTCCCCAAAATAGTGCAAAATTATAGGGCCTAATGTCAGCATGAGTTTGCGTCTGCCTGCCGTACCTGGGCTTTCTTATCGATAGTTATTATTCTACATTGTTAAGAAACCTAATTGGAATTCCACATAACTATGTGTTCATGTTTATTCTTTAATTATTTACTCACAGTGCACACTATATACTGTTCATTTATCTTCACGGAATTCGAGATCTGTACAATGCTGATAATTTACAGTGCCGGTGCTATAATTCTTCTTTTGAAACGGTCATTTGATGAAGCTAAGCCGCCAGGTCTTATACTTACGCATTTCCCACACTGATTTACGTACGATATAATATGTGGCGTACTAACCCACCGCTGGTATTTGCTCAACAATCATTGAAAAATGAACAATGTCCATTTTAACAATAAAATTTCAAGAACTCAAGTTATTCATTAATATAAAGAGGGCATAAAGCAAGACGATAATTTGAGACTTCGCCTTCAATAAATAATAATGATTGCTGGGCTGCAGATTGCGCTTTTTGTGAATTGTGGTCACGTCACGGTATTCAACTTTACTTTACCAGTTCCATAGTAATACAAACTGACAAAACTTTGAATTCATCACAATTATGTAAGTAAAGATGAGACAATGTTTTTAAATTTACTTCAGCTCAGTTATCAGAGGCAATGCTTCGAATTGAACAATTGCAAACCAGACTACAGCGAATATATGGAGAGCATAAATATATCTACTAATCTATAACTGGATAACACTTGAAGTCAGCGTAGTAGGGTCAAGTTTTCCTAAGAGTTGTGCCTATCCTGAAATTGTACTATGAACTTGCCCAAAATCAAGTCTTTTGCAAAACTCCACCCAACACCATGTTTTATGTGTCTATTGTTGACATTCATCTGGAAATATTGTCATAAAGGGTTATTAGAATGACTTGGTTGGCAAAATTGCTAGAAATTATTTACATAACTCTGATACAATTTTCCTAATCCACACCGGTTGTTGTTCGTGTAATTCATGGTGTTTGTCAACTACAATGGTCATTTACACCAGGCCGTTATTCCTTATTTCTGATTCTGTAGCTGCCAACTTGTAGCACGGCACACTTGTAGGCTTTTTGAAGACACCGCTTGCACGGATGATATGGCGAGGAGGAGCCTTGATAAACCTCCAACACTTGGGGAGGAATCTCAGAGTCAACACATTGGTGTTGCAGCTGTGTATTATACCACTACGCTATCTGGCCACATTCTCTACAGCGGTAGTGAGTGCCATGTGCCCAATGGCGTGTGCATGGTAGAGTAATCCTAATCCCTTGAGTATCAAGATAATTTAATTCGATAAAGGACAATTGATTGAATTTTTTGCATACCGGTACTGCTTTGACGATGTTTACACTAATCCGTTTGTATTTTGTTCAGCATTGGTTGTACTTGCGGGAGAAACGCTGAAGATCGATTTCACTTTACCTTTTGGTTCTTTTCTTCCTTCAACTTACACCATACCGTTCTATTTCCACGTGCGTCGCGCTGAGCTATGCTTGTTTTTACCTCAGTCTAACCCGACAAGGTCGCTCCTCCTAAACCTACGTGATGGGTTGGATTCTTGGTATTCAGGTATTTATGAATTTTGCATTACCGCATTCTATTCAATGTGTGTACTCGCACACAAGACTTTATGGAAAACGGGAAGTTATTCTGGGACCAGACGTCATGAAAATTAGGGTGAACGAAAAATCGACATTTGGAAATTTTGGGAAAATAGAAAGTAGTTCACCCACCGAGATGTAGCCTATAAGGCGCGTCCTGTCACTGCAAGTGAAATTAACATGGCTCTTCGAGACAATTGCAGACTTCAATATTGCAGTCAATATATCATCGTACAGTTCTGATCTAATACTTAATCCACTGTTTAGTAGGGAATCAAGAGGTCATTTTACTTTAAATTTTAATCACTTTGCTATCAGAATTCTCAGTCAAAAAGCTATTTCTGACACTAAGCAACTTATTTTTAAGTATCGGTCAATGTTTTCAGCTTTTGACGTTATGATATATTGGCTTTGATCCGGGATTACGAATTTTGATTGAAGTTATGTAGTTATATTTTGATTAGCTACATTGATCTCAATTCAATATCGATTCATCCAATCCTCGCTAACGGTAATATAATTGTCAATCAGTAAGAAAGCATGGTGGTAGATGTGAGACGCTTTGTTTTAAAGTGGAAGGATGCAGAATAAACCAATCAGACAACAGGTAATCTATCTAGATAACATATCTGATAAGGATTTATTGCTAATGCAAAGCTCTCCCTGACGTTAAAGAATTTAGCCTACCAGTAATACATCTTCGTCTGCTGCATGCCATCTGTTCTTAGATTACAATATTTTAGTCGATACAAATATTTGCAAATAATCTCCCTTGAATACCAAGACTTCATTTGAACTGTTTATTCTAGTTTGTGATTTATGAAAGGGTAGTTCCGGAAATCGAGTTTTAACACGAAACGGTGATAGATGGATAATAGATCAAACCATTCTTTATTTGAGGCTCACACAAACTCTCCATAAGACAGTATCCTTAAATTGGTAAAGTGAAATGAGTCGGTCTGATTTTATTGGAAGCAAACAATCTTAACGTGTTCATATCTTTTGTTGCGATATTGAAGTTTTGTACCATCAGTAGCCAATTTTAATGCTGTTACCCGCATTCAAGCTGCATTTGTCAAGCTGTCTGCACGCGCTCAATTTCCTGGTTTTATCAGCAGTTTGAACTTGATCTCGCAATATCAAGTTTTGAATATTTATGACTCACGGCCGCCAGAGTTGATTTAGTTTTAGACTGTAGAAGTATACTTTGCTTTTTGTGATCAAACGGTTGTATATTCATAAAACCGATCAATAGTAGCCTTCATATTACATTGCTTACGGAAGTTTTTATAAACTTATCTTGCACATGTTCTGATGTACCACAGATACAGTTTATACAGTTACATATATAATATGTCAAACTTAATGTTTTAGAAGCTCATTTATCGCCGGAAAGCCATAAACCTCACACTTCCGGATACAGCAGTGGCACCAACTACCGGGAATTCTATCACAACGCCCATAAACTCCGCAAAAACCCTCAATGGGGCGAAGTAAACGGCGAATGGGTGAAGTGCTGGGACGCGCCGGAAATGGAGCTGGTCATCTCGTACACGTGGCACCCGGTAGTGGCAGTCCGCGATACTGCCAGACCGGGAGATTTCAACCCCGAAAAGCCCGTGCAACGATCTGTGAAAAATTTGAAAAGGCCAAATTTTCGGAGGACCATGTCCGGCGCTGAATCAGTTGCTGGTTCAGAGTCGTTTTCGGTCATGTCGGACACGTTGCAGCATCAGTCAAAAATCAAATCGACGCCTTCGGTTAAATTCGATCCCACTTCGCTTGATCCTGACGAGATCTCCGTCGAGTTTACGTTGAAGCCCGGGTCCACTTTGTACCTGTACGGGTCACTGTTGCATCATTTTGTAGCGGTGAAGGTGAGTGTCATGCTGGGGTAGGGATTGTTAAGCCAATAACGGATATATCAACGTTAACCAATACAAAGCGGTGACTGTGACTAATATTCTCGGTTTCTCTGATCAGCTGAGATGTTGATTCAATTCCATTAGAACCCCTACATGCCTGTAACTATACCCATTATTACATTTCTTCAGGTATTATTTACCATTACATATACGTTTGCATAAATTACATGTATGATCGGAGAAATTATAAAACAAAAGATTATGCTCGCATCCATGAAATATTTATTAATATCTGTAACTGCAACGATATCTTTTCGTGACATCTGAGAACATTGGATTTCAACTAACTCCAACAGCATAGGGTGTTACGAAATTTCCGTGACTCCAATTTCGTGAAGAGTAAATTTGACGAAACTCTGACTCCACAGCCCTGATTCCAAGGCTCAAAGTACATTTTGCTTGGTATAGTATGTAGGTGGAAAGGAGGCTGGCATCAAATATTGCTAATGGCAACATATCCCAAAACGCTTTTTAGTTGTGAAAGCGTTGTGAGTATTGTAAAACATTGGGATTTCGTATCCTTAACTACGAATGAAACTTGTTGAATGTCGACGCAGACATTATTCAGATCCCATTGAAATAGCTGACTTCCTTTACATAATTGCTACTTGGGCTATATTTGTTTGAGGTATATTCATGATTAGTCAAAGAGCCACACAAATTGGTTCTGAATGATATCCTTGGAATAAGATACATGAGGAACACAAAAACTGATCTATAATTATATGAGCACGATCCAGTGTTACCTAAAAGCATCGCCAATGCCAAGTATCCTTTGAAGGTTACTAATTCATCCCTTGCACCAGCATTGCACGCATTGTCAAGATGCCAAATCCAAAACTCGTACATGGTATAAAAAAAAACTATTATTCACCAGGAAAATTACCTCGGAATCGATGACAAACCCACTGACTTCACAGACGGTCAAAATGACGGCGCTGTGAACCCACCAGAACCGAATAGCAATCCACTGTTATATAGGTGAGCTGATCTATTAATGGCAATTACCTTAGCGGCATAAGCACAGATTGTATTCTTCGTTTCAGGACGCTTCAAGTTACTGTAAATGTGAATTTGCACAATGTTCGAGGGGTGCTTCCTGTACATTACAATCCGAATTTTAACGGCTGTCCCACAGTGAAATTGAAACGTCTTACTTTCGAAATGGACAAAAACTATCATCAGACGAGACTACAGGTTTGGCTTCGTGTATTGATTTTTACCAGTTTTGCTATGTATCATGCTTGACCATGTCCAGGTGAAACTGTTTGATGGTGACTTTCTTGATTTCTTCTGTCGAGACCCGAAATCCTGTCCTAAATTCACAGTAAAATTCTTTCTGCGAATATGTAAAGTCTGGTTTGAACCTTTCTTGTTTTCTACAGAGCTAGGGACTGATTCTTACCTTTTTAATTACGGTGATCTTGACTAATAAATAAAATTGGCCTAACCAGCAATTACGATAAATAGAAGCTGCACAAGTGTACTGATAAAATATTATGCTCTTTCCTGAACGGCACTTATATATTCATGCGTTGAAAAATAGTAACCAAAACATGAAAACCTAATTGTGAAAACAGTTAGGAAATTTGGGTTAGGTAGTCCAGACCTGAATATATGTATGATAGCTTGATTGAAACCCTTTGTAAAACTGCATCATCTAAAGAATAAATACTTGGTCTGAAATCTTGGCTGCTTCATTTGGTTACATAACTCATTGATACTATTTATCTTCTTATACTGGAGTTGTTTTTATTTGAGATGCGGTGGAATTCACCGTTCCTGATCATTTATCTCTTACTTTTTCGTACAACCGACATTCTCCCTTTACTTTTCAGTTACTGCTGTCCAAGTTAGCCATAAATGCAGAGGAAAATGCCGCTATCGGCTCGATCGCGGGCCAGGATATGAACCGACGAAAAGGCTGGGTCATGCTGTCAGATTTGCAGCTTCGGGGCCACGCCCTATTTAGCGGGACCGGTCTACCCCTCGGCTCTGTCACTGTTGAATATGGCTGGCTCACAGAAGTGTTAGTCGGGCCCATTGTCGGAAACCTATCGATACCTCAAGTGAGTGTGTGGCTGTTGAATTTCTTATCGGGTGGTGAATACAAGAAATTGGAACAGACTGTTTTATACAGTAGTGGCTCTGCAGTAGTGTGGTTTCATCTTACTTGGAAATTTTCTAATATAAAGAGTTTTGTAACAAATACAT
Source organism: Botryllus schlosseri (assembly GCF_051294905.1). Taxonomy (NCBI): domain Eukaryota; kingdom Metazoa; phylum Chordata; class Ascidiacea; order Stolidobranchia; family Styelidae; genus Botryllus; species Botryllus schlosseri. The sequence continues at coordinate 15,980,747 of NC_137249.1, read as the reverse complement.
ATGCTCTGCGTTCAATTAATACTATTGTAAAGGCAAAATATACCCCAGCTGCTTACATGCATTTGTTAAGACTTTTCGATGCATGTAGGAATGTGCTAGTGGCACCAGTGTCATATTCTCACTGACATTCCAATCACCAGAACGCCGCAGTCCACGCTATCGTTTAATTTGCAGATTCAACTTCTTGCGCAATGGGCCGAAATGTTTGTGTTCTTGCTGAAAAATGACTTGCACGAAATGAAGTCCGCGTTTCCGAACCGATATCTTCCCACCGGAATGAACTGGGACGACAATACGCTGGTGAGTTTGATGTTGCTAATATATTTCGTTACCAATGGTGGGAATTATACCTAACATCAGTAATGTTTGTTGAATTATTACAATATTATTAGAGCGGAGAAAACATCTCGGAAGGAGACGTGAAATACCTGATGGCTCAGGTGAAACTGGACTCTGTGAAGCTGCGCGTCACAGAAATGGATTCTGCGCTCGACCTGTCCGTGTCTCCTGTCCTGATATCCAATGGGAACGTGCAGTTTCCAGGAGTGAAGGAGGCGGCGTCGATACGAATTCAGGAAGTCCTAGTCAAGCAGAGCGTGAAAAAGATGACCTCACCATCATCGGGTAGAGAAACGTTGGCTTTCAATTAGCTGCGTGCTGTGCTGAAGTGTCAAGTGTTTCTGTCTAAAGATAGTTGCATTTGATGGGATGAAGCGCGCCATGCTGTAATTTTGTCTTAAGGTCATGTCATGTCGGGTTATCGATGAACTGTGTACATGGTAAACATTTATTGGTTTAGTTGGGAACACTGGTTTGTTATGGGCGTATATCAAAGGAGCGCCCATATTGTTTGGTTGCAATTTGATTGGAAAACTGTTGAATGATCTCATTGTTCCGACATTGCTGGACATTTTCCGCATTATCTTTTATCTGCTATGTTCAATTTTGTAATGTATTCGAATATCGATAAACGATCAGTGAAAATTTTGTTAGATATTAACATAATTTTGAAATATATTAACAGCACCATTGAAATATGGATATTTCTGATCGTCACGGTAGTTCATTGTAGTTACCGTGATTTCGATGGAAAACTGAGAAATTTCGGTGCACCAACAATTTGCATTCTGTTCCAGATTCGCCGATAGACTGCGGCTTGTGGATCGAAGCCGGCGAGATCCGTCTTGGTTCGCTGCATGCCATGGTAACCGTGGCAACGCCCGAACGAGAAATGAGCTTCAGGCAAATGAAATTCCTTCATTTCCACGACAAAAAGACGAGGCGGCTGCTTTTCCTATGGCAGGTGATAATGAAATTAGTTTAGGACCGCTGATTGCGTCTAAAAATGGGAGATAGACAAGTAAATGTGCAGTTGCCCACAGGGCAAATTTCAATTTTTTCTTCCGATCAACAAAACTTTTTCTTAATAAGGGTTAGTAATCCTTTGATATTCCTATCCATGTACTGTCAGTGGTGGTCAAAGTATACATCGTTGGTACTCAAGTTAAACCTCGAGAAAAACCTATTTGAGTACTTTAATAAAGTATGAGTACTGACCACCTCTGCATACCTCTACAGCAGGAAGCCCCAAGCCGTTTTCTAAGCGCGGTCTGGCGATGTCTAAGCCATTGCACGTCAAGGCAATATGCATGCCAAATTGTCCCTTTATATCAGCTGATTCCCTCTCGATGGAATGCTGCTGCCACCGAAACCGTTTCAGCTAGTGAGGGAAGCAATGTTGGGCACAAGAGAATAGCTTATTTTGCAACAACAACAATTGAAACTGAAATCAATATCAGCATTTCTAAATGCTTATTGTTCCTCTCAAATCTGAAATCAGATCGTAGGCTGCAAAATATGACCTCCCGGGCCTCGTGTTGGTGACCTCTGCTCTACAGGATATGTGTTGTGACCTCACTGTTAGTTGTCACCTACACCCAGAGGCGTTCCACGTTTGTAACTGAGATACATCATGCAATATCAGCCGTCACTAGCGATGGAACAAAAAACGGCTGCGACGTCTTGTCCCAAGTTACATTTTCAATATCCCATCACCGTTTACAAGATTGTTTTCAATGCGCACGTTCCCTACGTAACTTATAAATACATTTGTATCAATTCTAATGCTACAATTCCATTAATTCTGTCGGAAATCTCGAAGGGTACGTGTTGTAAACGTTAAAAACACTGTTTTTTTAGAGAACTCCGCTCGGCGAGCAAGACACTTCTTCGAAATCACCTTTAACCTCCGTGCGACGTTTGAAATCGTGGGGCTGCGCCTTCTTCACACCCCACACCCTAAAACACCCCACCTACTTTTACCGATCGGACACCTCGACCCAACACGAGACCGTCTTTGATGGGCCGGCCACTCCGTCCGATCCGTGTTTCGACGAGTCGTCCTCGTCATCAGGTGAACGTAATAGCGACGGTGACTCGGATGTTTTTGATCCCGGCATGGAGTACGGGATGAGTCTTTTAGCTCCTGGAAAATGCCTGTTGAGTAGAAGCCGGGTTTCGACGGTCAGCAAAACATCATTGCTGGATTCCTCGGACGAAGCAGCTTCAAGGATAATCGAGTTGATACGAAAACCGGGTGGTGTACTCGGCACTGCTATCGATGAGGAACCCGGCATGGAAAATATCTCCAGGAAAAAACGCCCGAGTTTGATACGTCAGAGTAAAATCACCAACAGCACCGGGCAGATCTACAAATTACACTCCTCCTCGCCTTCTAGAAAGTCTAGCCTGTTGAAAAAACTCAAGTCCACGACTAGTAAGACTCCCGACTCAAGGCACAAAACGAGTTATCAGCCACAAGTGTCTTTCGCTCCCAGCCCGGAGAAACGTGGCACGTTGAAGAAAAGCTCCTCGCAAACAGACGTAGATTTGGTGGGCAGGGACACGTCGTTGCAATCGATGAAACGCGCGCGATCCAGCGATTCGAATCTCTACCGCTCGGCGGAATCAGAGTTTCGCAGCACTACGTCTCTCTCTTCGAGTGACTTCTATTCGGCCGAGTCTGATTTAGAAGAACCAGACGGTGGAAACAAAGATTTGGTCCCCGAGACGACAATCGGAGAAAATGAGAGTAATACGGAAATCCCAATACGACCGGGTAGTTTACCTTTAGAAAACGACAATATGACAACCAATCCGTTGTCTGCAAACAATCTGCTCACTCCCAATGTAGCTAGAACGATTTCCACGTCGCCAGGGTCTAACTGCAGCAACGAACGCTCTTCTTCCGAACGCAGAGACTCCGTCACCCCGCCCTTGTTTCCAGACTGCGGTCATTCTCTCTCGAAATGCTACGAATCCTATCTCACAGTTGTCACTCTAAATTCCGTTACGAAAGTGGAGGGCGATAATCGCGACGATAACGACGGTTGGTTTGACGAGAGTTTTTATCGTCTGCCCCCGTTTGTTGTGGTGAAAAACGGCCTTCGTCCGTCTGTTATGATCGATAAAGAAGCTAAGGAGAAAAAACACGCACATAAGATCGACTCTACAAACCGGGAGCTTACTTTTGATGAATTGGATTCCTCTGGGAAATCCACTAGTATCGCGGTGCATCTCCAGGTATGTAATTTAACTTTACTCAATATCTTTACAATTGTGTAAAGTTTGATGAGGCAAAATCAGTACCTGTAGCCAGCTTGAAATTGCTATTGTGAAATTCACAGCTTACCATTTGTAAGAATCATTGGTGTAGGTATTTTGTAAATTTCCAGTTGCAATGTACTCTTTCCTCGATAGAATAAACTCTATCAGATGGCAGGTGTGGTGTTAAGTACTTGCTAACATACACTTGAAGGGTATGTTCATTGTTCATACACTCTACACCTCGATTTTCGAAATTTCACTCCGGTGAAGTCATATTTGGTGATATGATTGTTGATATACAATGTTTCTTCCCATTTCTCTACTAGTTGCTGACAATTTCAATATCAATGTACCATAGTACTGTATATTGCAGTGCTGTACCTCTAAGAAGCTCTTCACATAGTTGCTGATACATACAGGGTAATGACTAGTACAGTGGTTCTCAACCTTTTTGGCTCCGCGGACCCCTTTTTGACCGTCACGGACCCCGCGGACCTCCTCAAGATTTCGTTCAAAGTTAGCTCAATTATCGTGCAACCGTCAACTGTCTTGTGCAAATAGTAAATAGTGATAAAAAGACTTTTCTTGAAAATAACAGCACGCTATGTCTTGAAATTGGGTAGACTTAGATTATTTCGAAGGGAATTTTCTAGCTGTATTTATTGCCTTGAAAATCCGCGCCTTCGATGTGATATGAATGAGTGCCGAAAAACCATTTCCACAAAGATGTAAAATGTAATATTAACGCGTAACGCTTCCAACGACAGCTTTTGGTGTGAGTTTGAACATATCACGTCCAGCCAGTAGTCATTTTTATCTAGCATCTCACATGGAAGTTATTTGGTAGTTTATAGGACAGGCGAAAATGGATTTCGTGGCGCAGTATTAATTCCTTCATTGGGACAGATTCGGAAAAAAATTCAGGAATTTCCATCTCATACGACTGTTTACTAATTTGCTGAGACTGAGAACTACAAATCCGAAATGTTTGCCCGTTTGACCTTGCTATCTCCAACATTTAAGTTTTCCACAAACCCCGACGAAACATCTCTATACAGCAATGTTTGCATCAGCAGGCTATCGGCAATTTGACAATTAAAATGAGTTTGTACAATCGGATATTTCATCTCAGACAACCATTTTCAATGATGTGAATCCTAAAGTTTTAGCTATTATAAAGAAAAACAGGCTCATGCTTTTCCTAATTAAAAAATAAAATAAAAATTAGATTGTCAATTATTTTACAAATCTAGAGGCTTCGCGGACCCCCTGAAAATGCTTCACGGACCCCCAGGGGTACGCGGACCCCCGGTTGAGAACCACTGGACTAGTAGGTATGTAACGTATCTGGCTAGATTGAATCCGTCCAAATTGGGTTCAATCAAATGTTAGCCATGGACAACAAAATGCCAAAAGTATTCAGCAACTAGAGTCAAAGAAGTGGAACCTAAATTTAATGAGAAGTTTTATGCTGTGTGCGATTATATTGAAGTCTCCTCAAGGCAAATTCCTGTTGAACACCACCGATTCGATTTTTGACTGTTGAATTTCTTTTGAAAGAATTGTGACTCTAGTGTTTGCTAGATTCTATCATACTACCAAAGTCTGCCAATTTGTAGAGCCGAAAATTGTCGAATTTCGTTTAAGAAGTCTTCCTTTCTTTCACATGTTCCCGGTATTAACGATTGATGAGTTGCTGCCTACTTTCGAACAGTGTGTTACTATCAGACATGGGGTAATCGTAACCGATTACGACGATTACAGCATTTTGAAGTAATCGTAATCGCAATCGATTACATTCGAAAAAAATCCGAAGTAATCGTAATCGACTACTTCCCATATCTAATCGATTTTTTTGTGAAAGAACGATTACTTTTTGTTTGTACAAGGACTATGACATAAACTGAATATTCGTGAACAAGAATGAGATAATATACCACTTTAGCGATAGCACAAACGTCTGTTTTCAAACGCCACTGACTCATTATTACGTCAGAAGTATCAGCTCCGCTCGTCATTGCGTAAGAAGTATCCATATCCACACATAGTAAACAGACATGCGATGGACATTGTAGTGTGATTGTAAGAACACCTCTCGTGGTGTATATCAGGTTATCAATACACTACAGAAGCCGCTACCTCGCAGCAGGATATTGATCACCACTCTGCCTATAGTTCCAAATAGTAACTTATGTATTGATGTTTGGTTGTGCTTAGTTAAACGCAGTTTACCATTGCTGCTTGGCGAGCAGGAGGCCGACGTACGCCCGTGCAGGTGCACCTGGCGAAGATTCGGAATTTTGTACTCTTCGAATAAAACACTGCAGTTTCCACAACGAAGCATTACAAATAAACAGCTGCTGATATATATCATAACCGAGCCGTGCTTAGCCGTTTATCGTAACAGCAGCTCGCTGTATATGTATTAAGTTGAAGGCAGAATTTTTATGTTAACTATATCTTATTCTCATATAACTACTTGAAACGGGCGTCAATCGTTATTTCACCGTTCGTTACTTAGCATTTGGACCTGCCGCCATAACCATCCGCTTATATAGCCTGACATGTTAGCGTGGGTTGTAGCTAGAATCAGCAATTCAGCCCAAACAGCAATTCCCCTGTCCAACCGTTGGTCAATTTTCAAAACTGAATTTCGTCAATAAGATTGGTAATTGCATTATATTACTATTCATTTATACCCTCTCTGAGCCCCGAGTGTCAGATTTACCTGTAAAGCTGGGGCACGTAATTCATATTCAGACGTTGTATAATCAGAAGATATTGTACTCGCCCAAACGTAGCAGACTAAAAGAATATCTTTTGTGAGACGCACACACAAATTGTCATGGCTTCATTCCTTTGTGGATGCGCCGGGTGACATTTGCATTGTGGGCCAAGATTGGAAGGACAGGAGTTATTAGTCACGCCCATGCAGCGCGGCTATTGACAATGGACGAATACCCTAAGTTTCGGCCAAGCTATTTCTTTGGTATCACATCCCGTGGAGTTGCGTGTTGGCCGAAACTGCATATGTCTTTTGCTGTGTTGTGGGATCGTGGCGCAGTAATGACCGGCTCCGAAATGCCTGTTCCCATGAAATAGCCTATGTATGTTTTTTCTTGAGGGGAAGAGGTATGCATTTCAAACCCAGCTATCTACTGGAGCAGGGGTCACCAACTGTTTTGAAACAAAAAGCTACTTCTTGTGTAGTGTGTACTGATTATTGCGACGACCGACGGGTAACCACGTACTCCCCTTACCAAGAACAAAAAACGATCACTCGCAGGGACTCAAACCAGCTCCTCCAAGCTCAGTTGCATTGCTGCAGTGCGCGCCGAAGCGCCAATCTCCGCGTCGAGACTCGGGAATATTAACTATAGATTCCTGTTGAGCCGCCACGTGGGCGAAGACAAGCAATGCCCCGAGCTAATGCGTTCGTATGTTCCTTGGGGTCGGCCGACCCATGTTTAACTGCTGCTCATATGAAACTAGCTTCAACTTTCAAATCTCTCATTTGGATATTTGCTACAGCGCAGTGGTGGCCCTACGAATGAGGGGCCCTAGGCGAGACTTACCAGGGGCCCCGCTATAAGTATCTATCCGTGACTTATGGGGGGCTTCGCCCCCCAGATCCCCTTTCGCGTCTGTTATTATTATTCATCTATCAAGGTTTGGCCAGGTGCTGGATTCGGCCATTTTTATTTTTTCATGTGCGCAAGGATAGACTACATTAAAACCAAGTAATTCTACCGCATGCAGAGACGTGATGATTATCGAGATATGGTACTTTTCTAAAAATGCAGAGATTTGATAATGATTGACAAATCTGTACGGAATCCTATTCTTGCTTTACACGGATTTCAATGTTTATTCGTTATTATACTTGAAAAAAGCGCATAATCGAAATAGGAGAGCCCTTCGACCAGCCCCCCCCCCCCCCCCCCCCCGGCGACCGCCCACCTCGCCCACCGCAAAAGTCACCACCACTACAGCGACCGTGGGCGACTCATTTGGTCCGCGTTGGTGACCCCTGTACTAGAGACATTTGAATCGCCAAGATCGAAGAACATTTTCAAGAATTAATTAAATTCACGAAAATCCTCTATAATTTATGTTGGTTTACGAAATACTTTTGAGTCCCCTTCGAGCACGCTCCCCATCCTATTAAGGAATTTGGGGTGCGGCAGGTAAAGACCTGGCAATAATGCAAATCGTTGGATGCGATAAATCATCCACTATAAAGTTGGGCAATTGGTATATTATGACGTAATAAGCAAATGACGCATGATGTATGAAGAAAGTTGATATCTCATTAAGCCTTTTCATCGCAATCCTTGTATTGTCTTCCGATATATCATTTAAGATTATAGTCCTAAGCAAAACAAATGTAATCATGAGTAATCGTGATTACTTTTTCAATGTAATCGCAATCGTAATCGACTACTTCTTGATTTTGCTGTAATCATAATCGTAATCGTAATCGCGTGATTCCGAAGTAATCGTAATCGCAATCGATTACATTCATAGAGTAATCACCCCATGTCTGGTTACTATAGCCTAATTACCGTATTGTGATATAAGATATGTTCAAAGTCAAGCATGGACTCTACCGGTACATGCCACTATACCGTGTTCTAAATTTCTAACTATGCTGAAAATTTGACGTTTTATAACTTTAATTCATGGAGAAACTTCAATCTCATATAATTTGCAGTACTAGTCCACGGACTGGCAGTTGAAAACCGATGAAAATATTTTTCAATCTTATCCATTAGGAATCTTTGGACGTGCAATTGACTCCGTTTCTACTGAATACGTTAACTCATTTCATCGATGCTGCCACTCCTGTCGTAAAACACGACGACCCTATAAGTGTCATCTCACAATTGGAGATGCATTGCGTCAACGACGCTTCCGATAGGATACCGGAAGACCAAGATTCGGACGAATCCGATGTAAAAGAAGGTTTGCGTGCGTTGATGTGATGAAAACAAATCATTTTTCGTGCCTGAACTGCTTTGTGCTGTCTGTTAGCTGGCAAAAAGAAGAATGATAAGATTGAAAAGGCAAGGCCTTCCTTGAAAAGGCAGAAAAGGATGGACGGCAGTGTGGAGGAAGAAAACGTAAGTTGAATTCTTCCTATATTTTTACGAGCAATGTATGCTACGGCTGTTTAAAAATATCCTTTTTTTCAAATCGTACTACTAGCTACTTGATAAAATTGTTGGATTACCTGAAAGAACGCTGTACACCAATTTTGGCTCAATTCCAACCAGCTGAGGCAAAGTTATCACAGTAGAATATTTTGGTTTTTTGAGCCAAATTTGTTTTTTTTAAGCAAGCTTACAATTTAATCAGTGAATCCGCGGAATTCCGAAATAAAAAAGTTATTTTGAACACCCTCACCCCCGGTTTCGACCATGACTCTTCAAAATGAAACCTAAAGCCCTTTTTAGTATGTCCTATATGAAGCAGTGACTTGTGATGCGATATCACTGTCTTGTACCGTTGCCTGCAGAAATTGAAACAAACACTCACGGTTACAAAGCCTCCGCCCGGGACGAAATTGAGTGTAAAAGTCGACAGAGTCCGGATAAACGTTCTGCAAAGTGATTTGGGCAACGACAAGATATTCGGTGTGGGACACGGCAAAGTTCTACCTGTTCCTTGTGTCACTGTGTTGTCGACAAGGTACGATGCCGTCTTGATGTTGCTAATCAATTCAAATATGCTTTGGAAAGCCAAGACTAACCTATGTTTGCAATTCTATTTTGACTTCATACTGATTTATATGTCTCCAGTGTGGGATAAAACTGAAATCGTTTACGTCACGTGTAAATTCAGACTATGTCCACTGCTAATCTAAGGAATCCAATGCTCATCCCATTCTACAAATCCACTTTTGGATATTCTTTTCCTTGCAGATTGGATATGCTGAACATATCCGTCGATATGAACAGTAGACGAAAAAATCGTCTTATGATCGAGAATTTGAGGAAGATATCGAGGTCTTACTCCGGCACTAACGTTCCGAATCTACCCGATTCCGATTCGACGTCGTTCGGGAAGGTGAATCGTGTTATTGTAGACAGTTTCAACTTGATATGTGCGTTTGATAAAATTCACCGAGTTTAACACAAATTTGAAGTTTCGGGCATTTTAGGCAGATGGGAATTAGTGGCAACGATTTTTCATAGCTGTTTACGGATTCGGACACGATTCAAAATAAATTCCATTGGAACTTAGATGTGAAAATATCAAATCATCTCATCTCCAAAAATCACCATGTAGACCTGTGAGCGACAATGTGCATATTTGTCTATGACGTAATGCGATTCTTGTCACATTCCCAAAGGGTTATGATATTGTAAACTGTAACACGCATCGGAATCCGTATTTTTGTGATATAGCCCAAAATGAATTAGGTTTTTCCTCAACGGTTTCCATGACAGTAAATTCCTTGAATGAATTCCTTTAATGAATTTACCGTGAATGATCGTGTGGCTTTGTGGCATGACTGCTCAGCTATTTCCTGAAACTCTGAAGTGCACACTCATTCAGTATTGGTAGGTTTTCAGTACCTGCTGATTGAAAAAATGTAGGTCATAAATTTTCATGAATATAAGACAAACCAAGACACAAGCAAAAGAAATATGGACAGATCTTATTAATACAGAAAGCGTAGTTTTATGAGGCATTGTCCTTCAAATAAGGGCAAGTCTTATGAATAAGGAAGGTATGGCGATTGGAAACCCTGATTGTAAACATATATTATACAAACATGTACACCTAATCACCAGCCCCGTCTCGTTTTACAGTCGAAATTGAGCGTATCTTCCGACGTTAGTCATCAGCATCACTTCTTGGTTCTGCTAAACGCGAAAGCCACCGCCAAGTCCGTCGCCGTGCAAATGCGAGCCATGACCGTGGACGGGCGAGTGCCAGAGAGGACGTCCATAGCAGCGTTGCCGAATAAATCATGCCGGGCGCCGTTTTGCTTCAATCCGTCTGCAGTGCCGCGGGCTAGAATGGAAATGGTGGAAAAATGGCATTCTGGTGAGTATCTCTGTTCATGTTTCTCATCACAGGATCGTTTATTATTCATATTAAGTAGACAATGGGTATTTACAATGGTATAAAGTAGGCTACAAGGTGTAAAATGAGGAGCACACTGACAGCAAGCACAACTGGTTAAATGAAATGACTTTATAAAGAATTTTGACAATTTTTTAACTATCTGGATAATTGACTTATTTTCGACTATTTGGGACAAGTCAAAAAATCTCCCCAGGGTTGTATTGACTCGAGTCATTTTCTCAAAATACGGAGATGACTCGACTCGAGTTAATCTGTGCATTGACTCGACTTGGACTCGAGTCATTGCGCATGATTCGAGACTCAGACGGCCAAGACCGACATTTCATTTCAATTTCGAAGAATAGTAAAGTAACCACCCTATCAGGGTTTCGTCTATTGGTACTGGTACTTGAAAACGCGACAAGAAACTGCAAAGAGTGAGGAAAATTAGTATATTATGAATCCAAACCATTCGATATCACCAAACAATGTCATAAAAAATGGGTTCAACAAGACTTCTACTGGAAACTGACCAGTTATCACAATGGCTTGGACTCGGACTCGAGTCATGATACCATGACTCGGACTCGACCCTCTGCTCGATGACTTGGACTCAGACTTGACTCGGTGGTGAATTAAAAATGACTCGACTTGAGTCGAGTCAAAACTGTAAAAGTTAGATTGACTCGTGACTCGGAGCCTTGTGACTTGGTTACAATCCTATCTCCCCCAACTTATAACACATGTAATTTCAATAAGGCAACAGAAGTTTTGTCATCCAATTGAAGTTTCCAATACTTTCTTTCGAGTTGCGTACACGCGTCATATGTAGATTTCGGGTTTGTAGATTATTTTCAAATTTAACCGGCCAGCAAGCAGAAAAACGTTGACAGCCACTGACAACCCTGTTCTCGTCGGCAGAAAACGACGACTCCACGCAGAGAAAAGTGAACAGATACCAAGCCCCAGGCCCGCCGCAGCCATGGGGCTGGGTGATGCTGGAGGCGGGGATAGACCGGGTGCGGTTGAACGTCGTTAAGCAAATGTCCGTGAAGGGCTCGGCGGACAGCAAGTCTGGAATGCAGAGTCTCTCTTTTGCCACGGCCTCCGAAATGAATCAGGATTTGGCGGGTGAGTTTGTGAAGTATTGTCGCTACGTGACGGAAAACCGAATGGGTTGCTAGGGGAGTAATTGTAGGGTTACCGATAGACTTGGACAACTATAAAATTTTCAGCTTTTCCGGGGGATATTAGAATTGGAATTACAACTACAACTAACTGGTAAACGTATCTAATCTTTCGACGATAACCTACATTAGAAATAGCAGTATGTACTGGTAATTGAGTATAAATTTATGGTGATATTTTTATTTCTACTCAGTGCCAATGCTGACTATTTTAAACACCTCTGCGGTTTACATTTTGCGTCGTGTCAGATTAATGGTTATTTGTCTTTCCTCAGCTCGTCGAGATAATCCGACCGGAGAATCCTCTTTCGAAGAGACGTTCCACGTCCATTTCGTCGACGAATCCATCCAATCCATGCCCGAATCCGATCAAGGTAAGTGCATAAAATGCGCAGTTTGAGTCAACATATTCACAAACGAACAAGTGTTAAAAAGAAGCCGTAATTGTTTTTGAGGAGTAGTAAAGTAGCTCTGATTTCATCTTAATTGTAGATTTTGGGCCTCTTATATTTCGCTCACCAAGTTCTCTTGTCTGATTTCGGACGATCTCGAGCTGCTACAATTACCGAACATTCCATTCCTGCACCCATCCCTATTCAGACTGCGGAGTTGGCCTGGCATATTTACACCAAATTCCTCAAACCGTAAATTATCTCAAAACTACAACTAAGCAGTTTTCCATTCCATGACAAGACCTTGTAGGGCTTGTAGCGTTCGCTTGGCCATCATGGCCTTCGGTGAGCACTGGAAATAACACAAAAATATGAACATATTTGGTAGTAAGTTAACAATAAGGACAGACCTTATAAATAAGGTAGTTTCTTGTTGTAGTTTCAACACTAGACTTTCAGGGACCCCTTAAAACTGGTACGTGGACCCCCGAAAAGTTCTTGGACACCATGATAAGAACACCTGATCAATACAAAATATATCAATATAGATAATGTCAACAGAAAATGAGTGACATTGATATCTTTTTCGACGTCACAGTTGGAAGCTCTATTTTTTATGCGATAGATCTCGATTTTCTGCATTTTCCAGTCGTTGAAGACGAATGGACTGTGAAAGACAGCAATCTGCACGCCAGCCAAGGAGATCTCTTTATTGGATCAGTTTGGATCAATGTCCCAGCTCCGCCGCGAGAAAAGTTTTCGCCGGGGTCAGTCTTATCATTCATTGCACCAGCTTGTGCATCCCGTTAAACCCCATGAATTCGAATTTGATTTGTTTGCAGGAAATCAACGCGCCATTGGAACCTGCTTACCTGTGTCAGCTCCAGCATCATGTCCTGGCTGGACCCGGCCGATCAGTTGACCACGTCGTTGTCGCGCTACAACGAAGAAAAACTGACGAGGCAATGCTCGGTGATCGCGTGCGTGCTGACGCAAGTCCTGGACCGCGTCACTACCGGGGAGGAGGGCCCGGAGAAGCCGATGGATCTGATGAAGATGAAATACGACGTGCTGACGCAGAAAGCCAAGTGAGCCGATTGCCATATCGTGATTTTGACAAAAATACATTGGAGTATTTGGTTGTATTAAGCTTGATAGGCCTATTAATTGGCTACTAATTGGACTAATTACTGGTTGAAAGCTGTATGAGTTACGTCTGAACGGTAACCATACGATGGAATAAAAGCTGTGTGTGAGCTACGCCTGAAAGGTAGCTACATACGACGGAAGAATTGGACACTGATTTATCACTAATTGTCATAAACTGACACTTTACAAGTGATATCTACATACGACGAAAGAACTGGACATTGTATTGCTATAAAGAGACTGTGTTGCTCACAGGCACCTCTGCCTGACAATTTATAAGTGATACTGAAGATATAGGTGACCTATATAGAGGGCATTGCGTCTTCGCGATCTATACGTTGCTGTCGTAGCTATATAATCAGGTGTAAACCCAGTGAATTGTATTTCCAAGTGTTCTGTGTTTCTGCTCGAGTGGGATTGAATATAACGCCATGAATTTCTACTCCATTAAATGAAAGTCTGAAAACTATTGCAGTACTGTTACTAGATTTAGTCGACGGTTGTCATACTTTTAGCAGGTGATAGGTGACTATTTTCGAAATTGAAAATGATGTATCTGGACTAATGCAAAATGAGTGACGGCGCAGGAACTACCGTATTTCAAGTGATGCTGATGACAATTGCGCTCATACTTTTGCCGGAAACTTATCACAAGTGGCGTAGTTGGTCAGGCGTTGACATTCTGAACCCAAAGATACATTACTTGTTGGTTTCGCATCCCGTTAAGGTCATGTTTTACAGTTTCAAAAAGTGAAGCAAAATTTTTCATAGCGCTGTACCAATTGTCATTACATACCATACTTTTCATATGAGGTTATTTCTAGGAGTCATTTAGATAGTTGGCCACTGAACTAATTGCAATTGCACAATCCCACTACCCCAATTTTGATCATAGCGACCCTCTAAACAACTCATTACCTAGCGCCACAATATCAGTCACAAGCGTCGCTTTGAATAATTCTCAAGTTTTCCGTTTTTTTGTTTGTTCAGACTCCTGAGAAAGGATCCAAACTTCCTTCTCAGTCACGAGTTGCAACGTCTCGTCAGCACACCGGACGGGAGGCAAATGGTGTCGTCCGTAGTCGGAAGTTTCGACCGGCAGACTCCGGATTTACCCGCTCTTTCCACCCTCAAAAAGGGCGTGTTTGCGGTGTTGCGGCAATTAGCCAGCAATTACTCTGGCGTGTTCAACTCTGCTAAGTTGAAGCAGGCGGAAAAATTGAAGAGGAACGAAATTCTCAACAGGTACGGTGTTTTTGAACATCGGTTTCGAACTTTAGAACGTGAGATTCGGTAGGAATGCCTTGTATCATATCCGTCAACCTGATTGTTTAGTAAATTACCTCTAACAAGTAATATTTTCACCCAGAGTTGTACCAAAATCGGGCTGTCACGAATTTATGTTGTACGTTTATGTCTCTTCTTTTGACCGCCAACTCTTACAGCGCTCAAATATCTTTTGTCGACATCCTCCTGAAATTTTCAATTCCAGTCAGAAATCTCCTTTTCAGAAGTGAAGAGTACGACCGACCGAAATCACCTTCTCTCGTAGTAACTATCGATCCGCCGATCATCAGGCAGGAGGGAGATCTAGAAACTGTACAAATGGATGCGATTCCCATACGCGTGGAGCGTCCGGTGTTTAAAAAAGGTACTAATTTGAAACCAATAGGCATTCAGTGTGTCCTTGAATCAATCAGTTAGAAAATTGCCATCAACCTTGAACATTAACACAGTAGTTATGATCAGACATTGTGATTACGATTAATTCTGAATCGTGCGATTACGGTTTGACGAGTATAAATTATCAAATCTGTGTCCAGTGTATATACTTCTATTCTAGCAGCACCATTCAAACCTTGTTTAACTAAGTATAACCATTTTACTGAGACAATTCGAACACTAACAATTGTACTCTAACTGGTAGACAGGTGTGTAAGTATTGGGGCCTGTTTTGCCATCAGCTCCCAAAATTTTGCCGTTAGGGGTCCATACAATAACCCAACAAAATGAGGGGTCACCATGAAACAAAGGTTAAGGTTTGGGTAAGGGTTAATTTATGGGTTGAGGTTGACGTTATATAGTAGTGCTCATTGCTCATAGGTCTGGCAAACTTTGAGATAATTTCGCTCGCAAACCATGTTACTTCACACTTTATGATGAAACCGACACCTCAGACATCTTAAAATCGTTGTGTTTGAAGACGACGCGTCGTCTGTTGCCGATCCAGAAAAAGGTCAACGGTCGGAGGTCAGAGTGGCGTCGCCGACCAGCAAGTCGAATCCGCAAGTTTCTTCGGCGGAAGAATTGGTTTTGGAGCAGCAAAAGAGCATGTACAGGTGACCACTGGACTATGTTTGCTGTCCACAATAATAATTATGTAGCCTACATGTTACGCAAACTAAAGCATCGTCGGATTGGCATTATCTCGAATACAGTTCAATATCACAACTAGGTCTGGGCAAAATTGAGTACGGTATTACTCTTTGAGTATTGTAGTACCACTCATTGTGACATTACTCGAGTATGGATAATGTAGAAAGTTCACCTTTTATGTAACCATCATCGTATGAGAGATTGGTTACGTGTTTCCTCGAATGCCGAAACCCAAATTGTCACTTAGTTTATTGGTAGTCGGAATGGGTGACACTATTTCGTGAGTGCGGTCTGCGGTTGGAACGAAAGATCACCGACTTTTAACCAAAAATTTTTATTTATTTTCCTTTTTAAATTTTTCATTCAGCTGGATGTCGAATGCGGCTAAAACGAACCCTCCTCCCAGCCCCGACATTCCGGTCAACGCCGCCGATCTAGAATCGCAGCCTCTCATGCGGCAGCCCAGCGCGTACGAAGAAACGTAAGTTTCGGTGTGCACGAACTTGGCGTCTCGACTCTTCAATTTACGTAAATTCTTTACAGCGACTTCGTCAATCCCACGCCGCCGACCAATCGAAAGCAGAACAAGGCCAAGAAAGGAGATGCTATTATTGTTACAAACTCAGAGGTTAGGAATTTTGTGGCCCATCGTGTATTTTACTGTGACGCAGTCGCTTTCGTGTGATTGTACACTAGCTCAGTGGTTCCCAAACTTTATTGACTCATCGCCCACTTAGCAAGCTGGACGTATCTCTAAATGCCAGAGGTGATCAGTAACGAAGAACTCATACTTTTCTGTACTCAAATATATTTATCTACTTGTTTCGCTTACTCGAGTAGTTTCGTTTGTATATTATTTCTACTTCAACAGTATTTTGATATCGTCTTGGGAAAAGTTTGTTTTGAATACACAAGTTGCTACAAGTTGAGAGAACTCATACACAGTTGGTATAATGTGAAGGAGATTTTCCTGATTTGGTTCTTTTCGCCTCTTCTTGGCTGCTAGACATATGCGCCCTCTCGACTAAATCTTACTTTTTGAAACTGTTTACTCCAGGGCTATGTAGGCCAGGAGTTCTCAAACTGTCAAATTTGTCAGTTTAACTGCCGCAATCCTTGAAAATAATGTAGCATAGAGTGTAGGCAATTGAACAGAAAAAAACTGTGCATTTACACTTTCAAATACTTTTTCACACATTTAATGCGATGGCGACTATTTTTAGAAGTGTTCGGGAAAGGCACACGCGTAAATTCTGTTCAATAGAAAGTGTGGTACAAAATTTGTCATTTATCATGCAAGGGGTCTCAAACGTGGCAAACAAGAGAATTTTGTGCGGCTAGCGTCGAAAGCAAGTGTAAAACCAATTTTATTCAAATTTTTTAAAATGCGATTTTTTTTTGTGCCAGGCATGAATTCCTGCACACTAAATCACATATTCTCAATGGGCGTGGAATGTCATTCTGCAAGGTCCCGTCAAATAAGGCCTACTTGGAAAGACATTGAACGACCCTATTATTGATGCAGTTTCATAAAGAACTAGGAATTCGGCCCGCGAGCACATTTGAGTTTGAGACCCCTGGTCTACGCCTTATACTCTGCAGTCAGTAAGCTTCAACACATTTCTTGTTTGTCCCATAAACGCTGGTGGAGAAAACTGCCAAGGTGCCCCTGAAATTTCTCTCGCGTACCCTGGTTTTTAAGAACCCCCTGTTTTATTCCTTTCGTTATTCCATTCATTAATTTACAAACAGGACATCTTTGAAATTTTCCTGCGCAATGTCGGCCTAGACGTGGAATCGCCGGTTCAGATCAAATCGGTCAAAGAGAAAAGCTTCATCGAAGGCGTATGTCTTGGCAGCCTGTCGGTTAACGTGAAACTGACGATGTTGCGAGTCGACAAGCAAGAAGCCGACCCGTTGTATAACCTGGACGGGCAGATGCGGCGTAAAAGAAAAAGCATGAGAAGCCGGAAACCAAGATCTTACTATTCTTCGTTGGAGCACAACCGTGATGCAAGGTTTGTTATCACACAATGTGTTCTGATTGTTGTCCATTTATTACTGTAATTGTGGGGCACAAATATTTACTAGCATGGATGCATGTAAACGACTCAGCTGGAGACTTGTCCATGGCAAATGTTTGAATGAAACTGCAAATTTCATCAGTTGAATTTTTGCTATTTTTGACTGTGGGAATGGATTTTGTCGCCTCAACTGCTTCATTTTGTTTATTTTGTCAATAATGTAGCTATTACAAAAATTACAAGATTGAGATACTATGAGAACATGGGAAACGATGTGATGAATTTTATTATCAAACATGGTCGTCTATCAACTGAGGGAAGGCGCAGGGAAGTAACACATCCAAGCAATCAATAGAACTCAAGCCTTCTTGCTGCTGTTTTGAAAAAAACAGATGATATATTAGTATTAGGACCCAATATGACTTGTTTGCAGTAACGTTGAATCTGGTGATCGTGTCATAAAATTCCTAACCATTATAACCCTACATTATACGGGATATGATATAGTTCATGTTTTCGCACAACTTGGTATCTTCTCCACAGGGAACAGTATCATACGAGCGGGTCAACTTGGCCTCACGCCAGCCCGGGACATGCCCTGCTACCCGTGAATCTACCGCCGATACTGATGTGCCAAGAGATCGAGTTGAAATCTTCTATTGTGGAAAACGATATCGGCCTCAAAGAAAGGTACTCTTTTGCGTAAAGTATCAGATACATTGTGGTGGCTGATGGATATCATGTATCCAAAGATCGTCAAAGTTCCTGTGTCGTGCACGAAAATATGCTTTCGTGAGGGATTTTAAATTGTAACTGTGCAAGTGTTATGTAGTCGATTCCGAATCCGCTTGTGAGGGTTTTCGGTATAATGTTGTAATCTATTTCAGCAATGACTTGGTGAAGGCTGCCGTAATTGCGTCGAACAATCATCACCTGAAAAACAAGTAGGTGTTGAATGGAGCTATTGGTAATACAACGATGAATTCTGGGTCTTTGCTATTCTCTTTAAAAAGAGTAGTGAAAGACAACATTTTCAAGAGTCTTGGAGCCTTGAAACCTCAATCGTCACTACCAATACACGAAAAACATGTACCTCATAGGCGCGTTCAGGCACATAACTTTAAAATTACATCAAACAATAACTTCATATTGTTAATTTATTCGGTAGAAAGTTTTTGATAGACTATCATTGGTAGCAAAGGCTAGTAACACGGTGAATCGAAACGTAAATTCAAAGTATAAGAACTATTTTTCTCCGTGCTGTCTTAATGATGAAAACAAGCGACAAACAAACAAAATTCGTGACTCCAGCTAGGACTGTCAATTCCCAGAATTTTTCCGCAAGTGAAAGCGTTTCAATCAGCATTTTTTGTATGGCAGAAAAACATTAAATGTTGGAGCTGAGTTATCCATCGACCATATCATGCAGAACGTCGACGTGGCTCTGGCCAGGCTCATTCATCAGGTCTCGCAGATTTCCGACAACGTACAGCAAGCGAAGACAGATATCCAGGTTGGGTTTCGCTACAGATAGCCAACCTATGGATAGATGCAAAGCATATGACTGCATGGTGGAGGTATCAGGATACGGGAAACCATTTCTGGCAGCTTCTTAAACAGATATGGTGATCTTATCGCTGGCTGTCGCCACATATTTATGACGCCATTGAGCAACTTGAGTACTAGACGACACAATATGTATAGGTGATTGTATTGCGGCACTCCGGTTGTTCGGAAAATGGTGATTTTTTAGTTTGAGAGGGATTACAGTGGATTTTCGGTGCCGTTACCAGATTATAATTTTTATTGTTGCAATCAGTGTAATAGAAGCTTTCGTTTGAGGGCAGTTTTAATTAATTTTGAACTCGCCACCTAACATTACCATACAATACTTGTTTACTACTGAAAATTGCTTATCATATCCGGATGCCCTACTGTGCTGTGTGCAGTCACCTAATTCGTATCCGTCCATAGGTTAGTTATCTATAGTTTGATATACCAGTTTCATATGTGCGAATACCCGATCGCGTCTCCTTGAGCTAACTCCCAGCATCTAACTGTAGCCCTTATTGATTCCAATGTGGCACCGCAGGTGAATAAATACACGGGCGGTTCCGTGTCGCCAGATTTCAAGATTCTGCACAGGAGAACCACTTCGTTGTTATCGGAAGCTTCCAATATCAGCTCGGGCAGGATCAATAAGTGAGATACCGCACTTAATTAGGAATGGTTTGCTAGCGTCGTCGTCTGTAATCATGTAAATATTTGTATATTTCATGCCAATTTCTACTGCAACTTTTATCAAATATTGCGTAGAAATGTAAAGAAGTGATTTGAAAACATGCTATAAACCAGTGGTCGGGAATCTATGGCTCGCGAGCCATATATGGCTCTTTGGGCTATAAGATATGGCTCTTTGATATATTTTTAAATTTGTACTTAATTTTATCGATATTGCAGCAACTTGTTGGTAAGTTTTCTTAACGGCCAGAATAATTATTCACGTGGCAGCATAAACATGTATTTGAGAGGTAAAGGCAGTGGCGTATCCAGGGTTATGGGCTCGGACCCTTTTACAAAATCCTCAAATTTAAGGTGCTGTAGCGCTATAGCGACCAATATCCCTCTCGAATTCGGTGTACCCGGCATCGCGCGCTGGGCTGCGTGATCTTGGATTGCACCATACGTTGGTTGATCAAGAGAATAGCAGACATGGGGACGCCTATATGACAATCTAGTTCTCAAATACACATTGTCTTCCTGATTTACGCCGAGAAATGAACTGCCTTGGAAGTGACATTCCAATTACAAATCCAAATTACGAATGACGCTTCGCTATCCACATCCAAATTGATAAGTAGCTTTTTAGTACTGCCGTTAAAATGTGGGCGTGTAGTGCAACGTTTATGCTACCGCCGAATTAAGAAGTCGATCAATATTTAGATTTTCGGAATCAGCTATTTACGAGGAATTGCGTTATCACACGATGATTAGTAACCTACGAGTTTTTACAAAGAAAGTATGACGCCCACGACGAATCCCATGTAGTGAGTTCGAATTAGTACTACCATGGCCTACTGCTACTACTACCATGGTTTTAGTAGGCCATGGTACTACCATGACGTCAAATTTTCAATTGTGACGTAACAATTGATTGACATTATGGCTCTTTGAGAGTTAAAATGGAAAATATATGGCTAACATGGCTCTTCAGACGAAAAAGGTTCCCGGCCACTGCTATAAACTATTTCTAGTATGGTTCTATACTCTTTGATTTGCATAACAAAGAGCTGTATGATGAGTTAGCTGCATCTCACTGTAATATATGACACAATGGCTTGCATGCAAGAAGTTCAACTACCCCTGCCAAGCACGACCGTGCTCGAACAATATGTAAATAGATTGCTCTATTATTTCTGTCGTTAAAATTCGAGATGGATTCCCATTTCACCAACGCCTAGGCGAGATAGCTGAAAATTACATTTTCACTGGATCACCTTTTTCAGGCTATTGACTTTGTTAAAGTTTTTTCTGCAATGCCTTGGGCCAAGTTTGCAGACCTGGAGGGTTTAGGGTGTGTTATACGACTTGTTTTAGGGGGAGGGGGCTATTGCGATACGGTTTGGCTTTTGGGGGAAAAGTATTCCCGCATTATGTAATTTTTATGCCTGTGCAACGGCAAAAAATGTAATTTTGAATGTCCGTGAAATGGCAAAGTAACAAATTTGACGGCTCTGCAGGAACTAGGTCATACAACGGAACCTTTCGAGTATCTCATACCCTACTAATTCAGCAAAAATTATAAATGCAACTTTTGTCAAAATCCTGTGCAACTTCCTCGCGATTTTAGTGCTACAAAAACTTGCCCTAGTGATGAGCATTCGGTAGATATTACTGATTACTAGTTGAAGTACAGTTAATAGTTTACATATTATCCATGTGTCTGTTGTGACGTGTGATGGGCACTTGAAATAAGTCAATATGGACGTAAGTCAAAGATAAGGCTGGATCTTATAATTAAGACAACACGGTCAGTTTTATAGTTTATAGTGGAAGTTTCAACATTGAACTTTCATGGACCCCCAGGTTAACAACCCCTGCTTTAATTCTTTTTGATATATAACACCTCTCGTGTATTGTAGACTATCTGCTGAAATGATCCAAGCACTACCGCCCCCAGATGATATTCAGCCGTCCGTCAAAAACGATACAGACGTCACACAAGACGACGAAAATGACAATTCCTCATCTGGCGAGAGTGATTCTGTATCCACCGCAAGTACGGAAGTGCCACACTGCTGGCAGGTGCGGCGTTGTTACTGCTACTACTAGATTCGATCGTTAGAGGCTAGTTTGATACAGGATTTTGTTTTTAAGGTCATGTACAAAATGGTGGACTTGTATGAGAGCCTGCCGGACAATAACGTAGAGGTGTTCGAGAGGCAAGCAGGTACGATATCGTTAATTTACACGGTCCAAATTAGAGCCTTACAAATATAGGAGAATTGAAATAGCAATTCTGATATTGGTAACATATTTTCACCGTAAAGACGCTATTTTTTGTTGGTATGAAAATGTGTAGTCTCAATTTGAACTTGTAATGACTAGCTGTAAATTGAAAAATGTATCCCCCATAAACTTTATCAATATACAATAACACTGCAACTCGTCAAGAAGCTGATACTTCCAGTCTAGCAGGCCTAATTGTAGTTCAGGAAACACAACTTCTCTCATTCTTCGTAAATCAGTGGTTCTCAAAATTATGTCATAAGTTACCGCCTTGCTTGTAAAATGGGTTTTAGAACGAAAAAGGTTCAGATCTGAGCGTATCAACATTGTATGTTGTTGACTGCTTGGTTTTGGAAAATCAATCGCCAATATCGATGATTCCTGGTTACATTACGAGTATGTGACTGTAAAAACGTAGTAAACCGGTACTTACATTAGAAGTAGAACTCAAGATTCGAGTTGCACTCTACAAATTTGAGAACCACTGCCATAAAGCAATCCGACAGTACCAATACTTCCACACAGGCGGATAAAGGTCGAAGTCTAGTTATAGTCACTGGTGATGAGTATTGCGCAGAAACACAGGTTTATGACACTCACACATTCTCTGCTGTTTCTCAGTTCATTTTTATGTAGGATCGTGCCAATCTACTTCTATATTTCTAGCATGGCGTTGTGTTTCCTTATTTAACTTCGGTCGGTCGCGATTCGTTGCCGTAAATCACATCATTACTTCAGATACAATGCATGTCGAAAATGAAAACCTCTCCATTGCCAACGACACGATCAGCCTCAGTACGATTCGTAGAAGAAACACGTTGGCTTTGCCCCAGCATGATCCGTTTTTAGCGTTAGCCCTGCGTGTTACCGCCAGGGTGAAAAAGGTAATGATTTTTCTTTTCGTTAACACGCCCGGCGATACGTTGGCTTTGGATTTCTCATTGGAAATTCATTGTTTTCATGTAGATTGCCTACGATATTTCATAAGCCGTAAATTCATGTTCGGAACTGATTTAGAACACTCGGAAAGCCGTATTTGAATGTACCATGTTTTCAATAGCGTTACTCACCAACGATTTTCCGTCCAGGTGAACATGCACGCGGCTGTGGGAGATCTGAAGCTGAACGCGGAACTTTCTGAATTGTTGACTCGGGTGAATCACTCGAAAAACGTAGTCAGCGCCTACAAGAGTCAGGCTTCCTCGAAATTTACCACCACCCTCAACGGCGTCGGCATCACTTTGATGGATCTAGCGAGCAAACAAATAAGAAACGTGAGGCGTTCTGGGATCTTGCTTTGTGTATAATTATTGTTAGAACTGTTACGGTTCTGTGAGTTTGCCTGATTACTACATTTTATAATATCTTGCAAATTCGACTATTCCTTTGATAACAGATTACATATTTTTAGTGCAGCAGTTCCTAATCTTTTTATAGCCGTGGCCCATTGTCCACTTGATATCCCGTAGCCTAGTTCTCAAGGTTCTGTGTAAGATATTGAAAAATTCTGTCTTTATTATATCATAGTAAAAAGTAACTAAATTCTATACGGCATATGACCCTGGATTGTGACATTATTGTTGTGCTGGTTTCCGGTTTTGTTATCTTCAGTAGTAAGTAGCCTGAGTGTGGGATTTTTGCTTGAAAGATTTCAAACGCATCATCGTATTGTCCCAAAAATATCTGGCAGTAATTGTTTGGTTGTTTAGTGCCTCGATAATTTCTTTTTGATATGACCACGAGGAAATCTTCATTGCTATTCAAATCTGTGTTGGTGATTGCAATTTCAGATAGCCACAGCCTCGATAAAGAAGAGTTTGTTGGACGCGAGCACAGACCATTGCCGAGAGTCTTCGGAGAACGTCGCGAACCTTCACCTGGGCGCGATTAACTTTGACCTCACCCAGCATCCGGCGTCTCTTCACGATATTGTATCGAGAGGCTCAAGACAGCTTTCCGCTCACATATCCGAGTTTGCCATGACGCCCACCATGAGATCGTGAGTTTATTGCATGCACCAAAACAAGGCTGCTGCCCTGCTTCGCACAACTGACTTATGAAGTTCAACGGCAAATCTCGCATTAAAAGATTGATGAAATCTTCTATTTGTATAAATATATGCCAGCATTTTCTGTGCCTTGCAGCCTTACTCATTATTACTACCAAAATTCATGACTCCACTTCAACCATGCATTCTCAACATTTAGGACGTTGGCCCAACTTCAAAATCATTAAATAGTGGGACGTTTGCGTCTGACGTTAGTCCCATTGGATAACAGATAACACTGTTCATTGTAGATCATATCAGCTCGACCAGGTGGACTCCGGGACGCCCCGCACGCCGGTCACTCCCGCTCAATCCATCGTGTCCTCGGTCAATCCGCCGATGACCCCAGTCACCCCGAGCGCCCTGACCACTCTCATCGATTTAACGTCGCAAGATTCTTCGTCGGCAGCTACCAGTTCTCCAGTCAACGCGCAGTAAGTGAAATTATTTGTTTCTCTAGTCTCGGGTATTTGGTAATGTTACTTGAGGTTGCACGACATTTGAGCATGTGTGCTAACCCTAATCCCAATTGTGGTATGCTCATATGTCCACGTACCGGTACTCGCGTACATTTATTGATTTACAAGAAGACAGACTCCGAGTTTGGTAGCAGTGTGAACTCGACTGGAAACAGAGATGGCCAATCAAGTAAAAGGAAAAGTAACTTGACATGCGGAAATATAAAATGAGGATCAGAAAAGTGCTCTAGTAAGCAGTTTCCAAAAGTAGATTTGGTCTTGTAAATATACCCCGAAAACCTCATTCTACTTTTGAAAGTGTTAAATGTAAGTGGTTTTATCTAAAAAAGGCTCGAACAGTCTAAAACGTAACTGCTTGATAAAGTAGCGGAAGTAGTGGAAACCTTGAAGTATTCATTGTTTAAGACCACCTCTGTGATTCAACCAGAAATGTGCACCCACATTTGCGGGATCTGTAAAAAAACTTCATTCCGCCCCAATTTCGGGCTTCAAACCAGGCCTAGCGGTTTTTGGACAAAGCTTACCAACCAAGGCATTTCTTTTCCTTATCTGGTCTGATCTTG
Organism: Botryllus schlosseri; assembly: GCF_051294905.1. Taxonomy (NCBI): domain Eukaryota; kingdom Metazoa; phylum Chordata; class Ascidiacea; order Stolidobranchia; family Styelidae; genus Botryllus; species Botryllus schlosseri. Next base: position 15,955,338 of record NC_137249.1, on the reverse strand, counting down.
GCCTCCAGGTTTCGTTTGACCTGCGACGGCGTCGCTATCATGGCCTCCCTGCTTCCTTCACTGCACGCATCGTACAAGACCGGGTTATTGAAGGGCGAGGGCCGCACTGGCATGGACGCTTCTTTCCAGTTTGCGCTGCCGGACCACGTTCTCGAGTTTACAGCTACCGTGAGTCAATGTTTTGATTCCCGTTACGAGCCACTGCTTTGGTCGTTGAAGACCTTGGTACTCCGAATAATAGAACTTCTTCGTTACTGACCCCCTCTGCCCATTTTTGAAGGACTACGACGACCCGACCTCCACCTTGATCAGATTGCCAGCCATCGAAATCGAGGGTGAATACAAGCAAGGGGAACTGGACTCGAATACCCCGGTAATGGAGACGTGGAAGTCCGATGGAATTCAACGCACCCCTGAACGTGAGACGCCAGATTGTGGACTTTTATCTGTGTTTATTGATTGGGGAATAAGTCGGAGACAAAAAAGCCATAATCTCTCGGAGATAATCGTCATTGAAGGCCGCCACTGATACCGCTTTACCGCTGTGAATTGGATTTTTGCGTTTGACAATTAAAATTTTTTTGACAGGCGTGGCGGTTCGTTCCGGGGATTATCTCTTCTTGTCGATTGAAGTCGGCAGTTTCGAACACAGCCTCACGACGGACCTGTTGAACCAACTGATATTCCTGCAGGAAGTGTTCTTGAAAGAGGTAGATTGCCTTGCTTGCTTCGAAAAGTATTGTTTTCAAATTAACTTTAATCTAATCTTACTAAATTTTAATTCAGGCTATGCGTTTGTTGATATTTGCAATCAATCTGGTGATTCAGTCTTATAGGTGTGAGTGTGTGCGCAGAGAAGACATAACTTGACTATTTGTAGTGGAGTGTTTTAGCCAAATACTGTGTATCAACACAGTAATGTTATTTTACACAGCAGATGAACATAGTTTATTGACATTTACTTGCTAGAAACCAGAAAGATTTTTGCTGTACATCGTGTATTGGTAACAGTTTTGAAACGCATGCACTGTTACTAAACAGCGTCATGCTTTTCATATTCTTCAACGTTTTGATGCCTAGTGACCTAAATTTTTACTTCTTCTCGGCAGATAAACCAAATGATTGAAAAAGTCTCGAAAACAAGCAAGCCGGTCCCGCTTTGGTCCGAGACCACGCTGAGATCGGAATCGCAGCAGCCTTCACCTCCGATGCTTTATCAGCTCCAAATACAGCTGAAGGTAAGGTATCGATTGTGCCTCGGATATGCGAAGAAAAATTATTGAAGAGCTGAGAAGGTCAAAGTTGTCGGGCGTAAATTTCTACGCGATTGCAAGTAGAATTAGCAGTTTTCAACAGACGTCAAAACTATTTCAAGTGGAAATAAAAAAAGAAAGACACAAAGATTGCTCTAGATCTGGTCGAGGATGGCAGACATTCACCTGTCAACAAAGTTTGAGATCTCGCGATTCATCTTTAGGACTACCGCAAAAAATGATTAAAGGCGCTTAAATTTTTCGAAAATGTATTTTCATAGTGGATATGACAATTTTACTCGTGAAAATAAGGCAAACATTTCTCATAACTACTTACATCACTAAATTGAAAATGTAATAAGCGAGCAGTTTTTACCTACAAACATGTCACGTTGAAGTGCAAGTATTTTGAAATCACTTGAGTACTCTGGAAAAGTAGTAGTACTTGGTGTCTCCCACTTACTGTGAGTTAATGTTGAAGTTTTATGTGTTTATACTTGAGTATCCGAAAATTTATCGATTCAATATCATTTTTAAGCAAGGTATCGTTATTTTATAACCGATCGCCTTTCGTAAAGCTACTTTTTCACTCTTTTTTTGCAAATGCAGGGAATTCAAATCACGGCAGCCACGCCTTCGCTCAACGCGGTGAGATTAAAAACGGGTGAGACCATGTTTGAGCTGTCGAATCGAGTGATGCAGAACGCGGGGCGCAAGTCGAGAAGGAAAAAGAAAGGTTTGTGTCGACGTTAACTACGAGCCGTCTCGCGCGGGTCACCGGATTTTCTGGGATGTTTCAGGCATCGACGTGCCAAAGTATTTGAAAATGTTCGGCAAGGCGCAAGTGGATCTGACGCTGTCTCTGGGAACTCTCGTTCACGACAGGGTCTACCCTGAAGCCGAAGCCGAATTTCGGGAATTGGCCTACTTCACGACGCGAATCGGATTGCAAAACACGAGGGAAGGGAAGGATGACCCAGCCGCAAAAGGTCGGTGAAACAATTATAGAGGTAGAAGTTGACAAAATCCTTGCAGTGTGTGTGCAGATATTAGAGTTTCGCGATAGCCGTCACGGCGTGAAGTTAGCCACTGGTACCAGCCCGTGTAGCAAAAAAGTTGAGAAACCATGGTGTAAAAAATAATATTTGAATAAAATGAACCAGGAAATCTGTTTCCAAGATCATTCGAAAGTGCTGCAGTTCCAAATCAAAATTTGTAAAATTCATATCTGTTGGCTCACATTACTGCCTAGCTAACTCATATTTGCGACTGGTCAATATGGCTCTTCAAGAATGACTTTTCTTCTCAAATTGTACTGGCTACTTGATAAAATTGTTAAGTTACCTAATTTAAGCCTACACACCAAATTTGGTTCAATTTCAACCAGTAGCCGCATTGCTACAGAAGTAAGTTCAGATTTATTATATAAAAATAATTAACAAAAAATTTGGTTCAATTCCAACCAGTGGAAGTGGAGTGATATCCATCGAAAAATTTGGATTTGAATATAATAGTATTTACGGTGGGCACCACTATAATAAATAATTAAATAATTTGTCACCGTAAATACTATTTTATTCATAATCCAAATTTTTCGACGGCAATAACTCCGCTTCCACTGGTTGGAATTGAACCAAATTTGGTGAACATCGTTTCTATAGATAACCTAACACTTTCATCTGGTGAACAGAAAATTTTCCAATTTTTTGTTATTTATTTTTATATAATAAATAGAAACTTTCTTCTCCTGTAGCAATGCGGCAACTGGTTGGCATTGAACCAAATTTGGTGTGTAGGCTTAAATTAGGTAACCTAGCAATTTTATCAAGTAGGCAGTACGATTTGAGAAAAAAAGTCATTTTGTAAGAGCCCTACTGTTCAATGGCCAATTGATCATACTGTCAACTCTTGACCAGACGCGCCAGAGCCAATGCTACTCGTCAATATTGTTATATCATTGTAAATTGTGACATCTTAATCACTGTTTTTCTGCAGCGAGCTCTTCGACGACCAGCGGTTACAATCCAAGGATGCCCGGCCACAAAATACCGATGAAGACATCCATGCAAAGTCTGGATGAACGTTTGAGAAATATCAAAAGTATGCTTATTTTTTCGGCGTCATTTAATTGTACTTGATTAGGAATCTTTTTATGTTGTCAGAACCCGACGAGAGCGAAAATAGCATCGTACTTATTTCTCTGACGAGACCGCTTTTTTTCGTGCAACCCACCGCTTTTGACAAAGGTAAGTTGTCTTTATTTTCGGTGCTGTCTGTGGGCTATCGTGTGAAAATACCTCGTGTTTTTACAGCTATCTTGGTGTATCTCTCGTATAAAAACGCTTACGAAGATTGGAAGGAACAGCGCAACGCCGTGCTACAAACTGCAAAGCAGGTAGAGTGACAATCGGACGTCATGTACCTGAAATCGAACCAGCCAGCTTCATGGAACGCCTTGAAATACTCGGCTGTTTTGAAAAAAACGAAGACAATTCACTCAAATGACCCGATGTCGGGTGTTGAAATGTATTTTGATGCAAATTAAACTACCTCCAATCATTCATTATGCCGCCAATATAACTAATGTGAAAAGTTACTACTTAATTATAAGTAGAAGTAGTGATTTCCAAGCTATATCAAAGCTACTTGGAAAAGAAAAAATGAAGATCTGGAAAATAGTTGAAAAAATTTGATTCCTTCAAGGTAACGCTTACTTTTACGAGTTAATCGCTTACATCTTTGCTGCTGATGCAAAATGGCTGATGACTAGGGCGATGTCAAAATTAGTCAAATTTTGTCAAAATTGTAGCGTTATGTAAAAAACTGTAAAAATTGTTTACAAAGTCAAAATTTCTTTGCAACGGGCATTCCGTTTTGTGTCGTAGATGTTTGTGTGTCACCAGCAGTACACACAATTCAGTGCTGCCAGCCAATATATGCTGCTGTCGAACGTTCTTTCTCCTTACTTGGCAAGCTTCTTAGTAAGGACGGACACTTTCTACCTGAGAATGTAGGAAAGCGTCTTTCCGTTGTTGTACTACAACAAATTTAAATTATTTCTACCATAATGCGTGATGTAACTACTGGAATTGTGCATAGGTCCAGATTTCATTGAAATAAATTTTTTTAATGTAGAAATTTGTCAGTTTTTAAGTCAAAAAAGCTTTTTCAGACCAAACTACTTAGTAAAGACACACAGTTCCAACCAGATAAAAAATGTTGAAATTTTGATTTTTTTTTAGGTTTCCCGTTCTTGTATTTCACTCAGAAACTTGATGGTAACATGTCCAACCCGTACTACTTTTCACTTACCATTCCTGTAACTTATCCCCTGTATAGCAGTTTCGCTGAAATTTTACACCTGACGACGATCCACCCTGGTACGCTTCGATCAATGATGCACCTCTTTTTGCCCAGGTTCGAAACGTGATTCAGTCCGCCCGAGCCAAGGCCGCCCCGTCATTTTCGCAGACACTGTCCCGGTCGGATCGGAAAAACTCTGTTTTCCTGCAGCTTTCCGTCAACGACCTCGGCATATGTCTGCCCGTGGCCCACAAAGTCAACACACAACAGGTAATTCGTTTATCGTTTGTGTGTCGGTGTGCGGTGAAATTGCATTCAGCTCGATGTAGAGTGTCATTGTGAATTGACGAAGACTCCTGGAATCTGAATTTATTCAATAAAATATTCCTGATGTCTGTAAATAGTTGCAACGCGAGTTTTATGTCCTATTGTCTCGTTAATGTCAAAACTTTGCACACACGGTTCACCTGGCTGTGTTATCGCGATCATTGCATTTCAGAATCTCTCTTTAGCATTTTTAAATTGACTTGCATACGGTTTACCTGAAAATATTAGTTTTCCGTTTGAAATTAACATCTCTCTCACTGCATACCTCTCGATGAGAGAAACACAAAACGTTCTTCTAATTTTGAATATCTTCATAAGGTAAGTTGTTGTGTTTGATGTACTTTAAACCGGGATTCGTATTTGCGATATTTCACAATCTCATGCAGTTCGGACGTTCCTGTCCGTCCCATTCCTAGCTCTATTACTTTGTAAATCGATTTTTCTCTGATCCTTCATTGCACGATTCAGGTGAAAGACCAAGACGAGCTTCGTTCGGCTTTGGTGTTGACAATCGACAATACGTTGATCAGCGCATCGTACACTCAGTCTCTAACAACCAAAGGGCAGATGCGGGTAAGCCAGTTATTTACAGCACACTGACGCCTTCAATCAATGTTGATTTTTAAGACATGTCAAACTACTTGAATGCTTTGTAAAAGTAAACTGCTTTTACTACTCGAAGTAAAACCACTGACCATCTGTCTATACTTTGGTAAAAGCACCAAGGATACTTCAGTAAAACGTAGTCTTTCGTTACTGATGACATCTGGGCTTGACCAAGACATTTGTGTATCGCATTTTTCAACTAATTCACGGCATTGTTTCGAACTTAGTTTTGTCGTATTAACGTGATGCTCGTATAAAGCAAGTTCTTGGAGCCTATTCATTGATTCAATTCCATTGATTCGATAGTTGGCATGTCTAACAAGGTCACGTTTCTTGAAGGGTTTCTGCTTGAGATTCGCCGACGACTTCCAAACCTCGTTGGACGATTGGAAGCACAACGCGTGCGGCGAGAACACTTCGTCTGCAGATTATATCATGAATGCGTTGGTGGTTCCGGAAGGCACTTACCAGGCAAGTTTTTTACAGTCTTCTCTGTTTTCTTCAACTATATTCCTCGTGGCATGCTCCGGTATGCCTTAAAACGGAAAATACTCTGCAGCGAATGCAGTTTTAAAAGCGATCTCAAGTGACGCAAAGTGACATCCCAGAATTGCAGTCATCGTGTTAAACATGTTAAATATGTTATGTCACTGCTTATTTCAATAATTTATGAGAATTTGTGCGGTACTAATGTTAGCCATCGAACCTTTCTTAATTCGAATTGATTGACGTAACAAGGAAATGCGACAGCATGACATCACTATACTTGCATGTCGCAATCTTTTGCTGTACGTACTTGACTACGGCATATTCACGCTTCTAACAGGGCAAAACAACATCCAACATCATTTAAGTTCATTCACTTACTCCTAAGTGTATACCAACTGCATGGATTCTCCATTTTCGTTGCACTTTTAAAATACTAGGCTTGCATCAAATCATCAAATGTTACCCACAGATCAGCTCGGACACGCAAACGTTCAACACGCAAATAGGCGTTCCGTCCATCGCAAAAACGTCGGTCAGCGTCGCTCTGCAAATGAAGGGCATGGACCTCCATTTCGACACGAAAATTGGATCGTATTTCTCCCAACTCACCGACACCCTGCTTGCGATCACCGGCGAAGACGGGCATTCTTACGACGAGGGACTTGACATCAACATGTACGTCGATATGTTTTAGGCAGGGCATAGTATGGTATTGGTATGGTATGGATCGGTTGCGCAAATATCTCAAATACTGTGTGGAAATTCTTCCGCGTTTACAATTGAATTATTTCGGATGAAATTATCAGTTCCATTCCCAATTTCTTTGTGTCATATTTTAACGATATAAGTCACCTAATCATAGTTGCATAACGTTGTTTTCAAAAATATCTCAACCAGAGTGCGCGAATCTGACTCGAAACTTGAGGTTTGAACAGAGACCCGTCAGTGAACGATTTTCTAACGGAAAACGCATTGCACAAGACTACGAATATATTCAGGGAACGAGCAGTGACCACAATGTTCACGGTTGAGAAATACTAAACTATTTTGGATGATGGTTGACTTGCAATATTTTCCTTGCGGTAGCAAAGCAAAAAATGATTCATATTTGAAACATAGAGCGATGATGTGAATGCGATGTCATTCATGTGCAATATGACTCCAGGAGGCTGTATTGCTACTCCGCTGCATATTTTTGTCTTTCGACGAACCTGACCTCGTCCGCGTAACATACGAGAGCCTGTCTTGCACACACAGAGACCATGACACTTCCACGTTGTTGGAATCATTCTAACGGAATAACTCTTCAGTTACCATAAATTGGAATGAATATCAATTGTATATGATTGCGGATATAATCATTTCATTCATGCAAATACTAGAATGTCATAGTATAAAGGTGAGGCACTTCTTCACAGTCATATTGGGTGCCTCTTGGGAATTCCTCATATCTTGAGATTATGGTGGCAGTTTGTCTACATTTACTATCTTTTCATTGGGTTATGAAATGGCATAATGAATATATTCCATTATAACTGGCATGCTGAATTCTGCATTTGGTGAATTATCAGGCTTGTAACCAAGTCATAATGCTCCGAGTCACAAGTCAATCTCAGTTTTATAGTTTTGACTCGAGTCAAGTCGAGTCATTTTCAATTCACCACCGAGTCAAGTCCTAGTCCAAGTCACCCAGCAGAGGGTCGAGTCCGAGTCATGGTATTATGACTCGAGTCGAGTCAAAGTCATTGTGTTGACTGCCCAGTTTCCAGTTAAAGGCTTGTTAAATCCACTTTTTGTAACCCTGTTTGGTGATATCGAATGGTTCGCATTTATAATATACTAATTTTCGTCATTTTTAGCAGTTTCTGGACGCATTTTCAAGTACCGGTACCAATAGACGAAATCCCAATAGTGTGATTACTTTACTATTCCTCGAATTACAATGAAACGTCGGTCGTGGTCGTCTGAGTCTCGAGTCATATGACTTGGTTCGAGTCATGCGCAATGACGCGAGTCCAAGTCGAGTCAATACACAAATTGACTCGAGTCAAGTCGAGTCATCTGAAAAACGTGACTCAAGTCGGACTCGAGTCGAGTCATTACAACCCTGTGAATTATGCATCAGAAATTTAATAACTATTATTATTATGAAACCGTGGATCAATATTGTCGCGTGAAATTAGAAAATGATTGTTTCATTGAATATGAGTGTGAATTATGATGAATGGCACTTGGTGAATTCGGCACTTGGAATTTGCTATATATGTATTATTGTTTTCGGGTTAGGGCTGAATTTTCTGGTAACCCTACTAACAAACTTTGCTTGCGGTCGGTCAAAACAAATTCGTCCCTATCCTCCTAATTTCTCGGCATAACAATCCGACACTTTGGCAGCCCGGAACCCGAAGAAGACAGGGCCGCGGCCCACGAAGACGAAATCGACGGCATTCCAAGCGCAGTGAAAAGAACGTTCTCTTATTCCAGCGCGTCTTCGTCAAGCGCCCAGCCGCTGCCCTTGTCGGCGCAGGTTGAGAAAAACCGTTGGATCGAACACGAGATTAACGAACAGGTAGGGTTGCCATACCGTCATTATTTCTCAGATTTGTCCTTATTTTGAAGACAATAATTCATGCATTTCTCAAATTTGTTGCTTTATGTTTGTGTCCTTGGATTTTCCTTATTTTCGGTATTGAGTCTATGATTGAGCCTGTTGATGACCTTTTCTAGGTACTGCCACCAATTCAAAGTTCTGGTCGTAAGAATTTTACGTTTTGGTAATTTCAGAAAATACCGGTTTTATCAGCAAAATGAGTTACATTGGTCCTAGTTTGAAATTTGATATCGCTCAGGCTATCTTAATAATCGGCTGTCAAGCGCGTGCACGGTTATGATTTTGTAAACATGCAGGCAAAAGTGGTGAAGGATTTACGGGAGCTTGGAGCAAAGCCATCTACTGTAGCGGAGGAAGAGAAGAGATTGCACGATTTGGAGGCGGCTCTGTCTTCGAATTTTCGTAAAGTCGTGCGCAGTCGATTGAGAAGGTCGAGCACACGGGGAAATGCACAGGCGAGCATTTTGACATTTGCTCAAAGTTTGATTGATATTATTGGAGTGTTCTATTGATCGGTACTGCCCGACCAGTTAATGGCTGTTTCTGTCATATCGATGACGCTTGTTGCACAGTTGTATTGCTCCACAATGATTATAGCTGGGGAGTGATTTGTTATAATATCACATCTTGTCATTTTTTTTTCGTAAGAGCCCATGCCGGCCTGCACACAAGTCCGATTCTGACCCCTTGGATGAATGGAGAAAGCATTGAAATATACTGTTTCAATGCTTTTGTCACATGTTGTTGTTGTTGTGATCTGGACCAAACCTTGGATTGGATACAATGATTTTTAATTCCATTTTTTCGTGCAGAATCAAAAGAAAAAGCATACCCACCACAGAGCAAAATCTGCCACCGTCTTTAACGCAGGGTACGTTTATTTTACCTGCAAAATTCTGAGTGTTTGGATGGTGTATTTGGAAAGTTCATATATGTATCGTGATTTGGGGAGAAGTTAGCCTGAATTCCATGACAGGAACGAGGTGTCGGCAAAATATTCAAAATCGGAATACTCAACGCTGCCTCGAAACCTCGGCGACGGGCGAATTGCGGGCGACTTACGTGGTTCCCGCAGCGCCGAAGACTCCGTCGCACACCACGTCGCTGGCAGACCGCCGTTGGACACGCGTGGAGACTTCCTCGGCGCGGACTCAAGGATTCGTGACGAAAATTATGGGTCAGTTAATAGTGGTTTTATAGCAGGGCTACTCAACTTGAATTTTTTAACAAAATCAATGTGTTTTAAATAACAAGTAGTTTGTTATACCCTATTGCATTTATATGACTAAATTATTCTATTATGTCATTATTGGAGATATAATAGACTGATGACTTGTGTAATCGAACATTTGCTAAAAATTGTTTACTCGTCCTGTCATACTGTGTCATAAGCAAATCAGTCTTGTAGCATTTTATGGAAGATGTGTTTATTATACCTTGATGGTCTGTTACTAAAAAAACGGCATAGGAACTGCTATTAAATTGCTGGGGAAAGGGACAGGATGCCGAGTTTGTTGTCGGCAAAGGCCATGACCTTGAAAACCAGTGTGTTGTGCCGAAATGAAGCTTTTATGCTAATTAATGTGAGAACGAATTACAAGTCGATCGTATGCTGGCTGCGTGAATCTCTTGCTACCGATGACCGGGGACTTTTGTTTTAGATTACAAGAGACGTCAAGCTACACCGAATCCGATGCATCCACTGGTGAAGGTAATTTAGTATGAGTCAAGTATTTTTAATGCGCTTAACTTAACACGATTACTGTGTATCGTCGCTGTCACGCTGTCTGGTATTAGGCCTATGCTCATTTCGCTCAACAGTTGAATTCGTCAACTATCAACAGATGAAGTGGACGGGCCGATTTCCCCTCTGACGGGCCAGGAACAAGTTTCGAAGAAAGTAAAGAATCAGACGCAATTTCCGTCGACAAAGTCGGACACCAGCCTCGCGAATCTGTCTCAGGTATTTGCCCTTTCAAATTGTGATTTCTGTGTTGTATGCATCGTTTGATCTGTCAAAATTAGTCGGAAAGCTGTATTCTCGTCGATATATTCATTCGACACGTTAGAGACTATTTTTGTGTGCCTGATTTGTAAATTTCTTGACATTGAAACGAAAATTGATAGAGAAGAGCACCATGTAGCGATATGAATATTAAATTGTCAATATCGCACAAATGTAGTTTCCAAAGTCAAGTTACGTAGAGATATGAATTTAAATTGCCGTCGATACTTAGTGAATGTGGTTTTGAAAGTCAAGTTATGTTTGGCGCATCGGAATTGCAGGTATGATTTCCATGTTAGAACTGAAGTTTGTTTGTAACTACATGATCTCAGTAGTCGAGAAAGTATATCAATTTCGTCTCAATTTCTGTATAAACCTAGGGCGAAAGTAAACAGCGTGAAAACAGGGTCAGATGCGGCATTTATTTGCGTTTGCAGAACTGTCCGCCGGAAGCCGAAATCCAGTTGGAATTGGAGGTGAAGGCTGTCGTAGACGGTGGGAAAATCGAGTGTCACCCACATCTGCAAGAAATCGATCCAGCGCCAAGGCCCGATTATGGAATGATGTGAGTGGCTGGCCGCATTCCGATTGGAAATTCACCGTGTACGATTGTGGATCCGTGATTGTGGATGTACCAAGATAACGATGTAGAGCAAACATTTTCGACGCATTACCCCCTTATCTAGCTCGACATATCTTTATCGCTCCCGCAAAGCTAATTCTAATTATATTTTCAGAAATCAGATCTAGGCACTATATTTATTATAGTACTCAAATATGAATTGTGGATATGAATCGAATTATTATGATTCTAATGATCACTACTTGTTAATTTATCAACGAGAATTATACTTTTGATATCATTTTCTCCTAGATTAGTCGTATGGCGGCATACAAAACATGTAATACAAAGCCTTGCGCGTTACTAGAAATGACATATATGTGAAATCGTAATCAAACCATAACATTGTCACAACGTGCAATGAAATAGGTAGGGGCGAAAAGCTACCGAACATTGTTTTATGTGATGTAGAACTGGCAATTTATTATTATTGGTGGTCACGTATTTGGTGCATATTTGAACTTGCCATATCAGTTATACGCGTGAAGTCGTACTTGTGGCGTCACACTGCGCCATAATCAGCCCTGGTCGACATTTACAGACAGTTGCATTAGCTTCCGAAGTGATACAGTAGAACATTGAGACATTGACAAATTTTTTGTAAATTCCGTCTTGTTTTTTTGTATTTTCAGGCAGTCCACATATCCCGCGTCTAAAACTCGCAATTTCGTCAAAAACACCACAGTGTTCTACATCCCCGGGCTGGACGTGTCTGTCCAATACAACTCCGCGTCCTCTGCCACCGTTTCGACACCCCCGAAAAAAGACGGGGCGGCATTCGCTTTCCCCCCAGGCCCCATGGAGACTGTAGCCGAACAAAACGAGAACACCCCGGAATACGTGACACCCCCGGTTCAACCCGGGCCAGGTCATTTGAACCCGATGATACCCCAAATCGAAGTGTCCAGCCCGTCGCAGTTTTCCGAGGAGAAAGACCCTCAGCCCGCAGTTTCTGTGACTGGGTCGAAACGCGCGTGCGTACGGGCCAAGCTGAATTTGCAGTCTCTGCCGGAGATGGTGATCAGCCCGTACCTTTTGGACTTTTTGGAGCAGACGTTGAATGAAGTCGTCGCGCCAGGGACGCCGAGGGGTAGCTTTTCGCAGAAGCCGTCCGTCAATTCTTCGAGACAAGGTATTGGGTTCGGTTTTAAAGGGACTAGCAAGTCAAAAGTTTGAAAAAACATCAGGAATTTCAAACATACTAACATGGTACCTGTACTCTATCCTCACGGCCTTATCTCACCCAAAAATAATTATTCTTCCATCAGTCTCGATGGCTTTTTTGTTGTGAATTTTCCCAAATTTGACTTTGGGCTGTAAAACACTGACCACAAACAGTGTCAAAAAATCACGAGAGTAGCATCGTCCAATATCAGACTAAAAAAACTGGCACAAAGTTTTGTGGTGATCGCCGTCTGTATTTTTGTAGCACAGCTCTTTAGACAATCCCCAGTTATAACACTCTGATGGTTAAATAATCTGCTTGATTTTGAGATATTCAGGAATTGACTATTTCGCCGTATTTTCAGGATCAGTGCATGGATCGTCAGGCTACTCGGAAGAGGAAACTTCTGATATCGAACTCAACGAGGAAGCAGAACCATCGCCGCAAGAAGGATCAGTCCTGTCCTCCGAGTCGTCTTTAAATTCCCTGCCTCTAGATGTCGTTGTTGAGGTTAACGTGCAGCCTTCTCAGGTAATAACGGTGTTTAGATGTTTTGAATAAGTGATAGTCCTGTTCGAATGCTTGGACGCTCAAAACTGGTTACAGTTTTACTGGGACAGAGATTTTATCTAAAGAATAACATTACTTCACATTCACATTGCCTGTGCCCACCAAAAGCCGACTATTTGATTTATTAATCAGCACTGCATGCATGTCCGTAATTTCAAGACCAAAAATTTTGGACCAGCTAGAATGATTTCATCATGTTATTCAGTGTTGGGATGACTCGAGTCATGACTTGACTCGAGTCAGACTCGAGTCAACATTTTTGTATGACTTGACTTGAATCGAGTCACTTCGGAAAAATGACTTGACTTGACTTGACTCGGAGCTTCAAAAATGTGCATTGACTCGTGACTCGGAGCAAAATTTTCGAGTCAATTTCAAGTCATCAAGTAAGCGGTATCAAATAAATGACTGTATATTGTGTATGTTCGGATTGTTCGAGATATGCCGGTGTCACTTGTGAGAACAACCGCTCATTCACTGATTCGACATTATACTACCTCCATTGTTAGATCACAAATAAATTGACCGCAAACTAAACGATCACAGCTTACGTTGTTGAAATTGTAGGGTGGCAACGTAGTAGCAATGTGTCTCTGTTTCTTAGACGGCTCAATGCTTACGTTGCACAGTGCTCATATTTACCAACCCTCTTGTATGATTTAAATCGAACAAATATAGTTTGTGCGTTTATATTCTCACGGATGTGTAGATGGGTAGTGTTTATTGATATTGTGCCATATCAATTTGTTACAACTTCTCGAAGCTTCGTATTAGGTCCTATATTTTTGCTGCTAATAACCAACTGTAGCATGTAGGTACATGATGTACAGTTACTCACGTATTTTATTAGCAGTTCTACGTGTGCGTGAGGGATACAATGCCTTCTTGCAGGCATATTTAATTTTATATTAGTTATTTGATTCAAGATATGGCCAATTATCCTGTCTTTCACACGGCTAGCAAAATCTAATGACTTGAATTCAATTTGACTTGAATTGTGACGTGACTCGTGACTTGACTTGACTCGAGTCACCTCCAAAAACGAGTGACTTGACTTGACTCGAGTCAACTTTAAAAATCGATTGACTTGACTTGACTCGAGTCAAAATCTGCAATGACTCGTGACTCGAAGGTAGTAACTTGATCTCAACAGTGATGTTAATAGCTTCAGGAAATAAATAAACTTCTGTGCTCCCAAGTGTCTGTTTATTATTAACGCACAAGATGCTATTTTATAGTACATTCTCAGTGCGATCATTTCAATGAAATGTATATGAAAGTGAAGTAGCACCATCCGACGCTTTATTTGTGAATGCGTTTCCAAATGTCGCGGTAAATTCGAGTCTCTGCCTATGTGTAAATTTCGCGTTGTCTCATTCCCAGGTTCGCTTCAACTGCGTCCCCATGTCCCGTGTCGAATGCCTGCTCCAGATACCGAACATCGATTTGAAATTCAGCAGCATAGCGGAGGACATAGCAGAACTGCCTTTTTCTACCGAAGAGACGAGAGAAAAAAGTAACGTCTCATAGTAGGGAGTCTGACTTCGATCTCAACTTGATTTTCTTTCAGAGCGAGAAGACTCGAAGTCAAGCGACCAATCGGAAAGCAGCTTTTCGGCAGGGGGACGTACGTATTCGACATGTCGTTAGAGATTGATAGGTTGTTGGAATTTGAACTAAATTTGTCCCACTACGAAAACATGAATAAGCAATATTTTCAATGTGTGCATAGGGAGGGAGAAAAAATGTTGGATATCAAGGCGTCAGTGTTGACACTTACAGACCATAATTTGACAGTACAGTAAGAAGAACACTGATAAGCTTAAGAGTGGCAAATGTCTGTAGAGGCTTGGCTCGCACGATACAGCTGGCAGTTAGTATTTTCAGAGCATAAAAACATATCCCAAATAAATTAAAATTAAAATGGGTATTTTGCACCAATTGGTCTTACTGCACAACTACAATTATCTAGTTGTCCAAGTCTGGCCACAACAATACACGTCAATCAGTCGTCACAGATCGTGTGATTAGTAAATGTCACTCGAAGAAGGTTTGAGTTAAATTGAATTTTTGTCCACATTTCAAGTACTGAGGTCATGATTATGACTTCGCGAAAGTGATGACTTTTTTAGTCCTCTGTTTAAAAATTTCATGGTTAAACGATGTAACATTGTTATGTTGTCCATTTGATAGCCATGGCGATGACTATGGCTAGATTTTGATAGCTTTACCTGATATTCTGAAATAATGCTAAGCTGATGGTTGTGATGGCGTATCAATTTGTCTACTTCCGAGTATTTGATTATTTCTGCACCTGATATCTCGGTTACATGATTTTTTTTCACAGAACACCAAAAAGGCCTCACGTTCTCGGCCGTTTTATCGGACTTTTCGATCTACGTCTTCCACCCGTATGGCGGCAAACAGTCTACTGGCTCGGCATACCCCTTGGACCTGAGCGCCAGTTTTATCGGGAGTCCCGGCTCTTCTGATTCGCCGTTTTCCAAAACCGGCAGCGGGCGTCGTGACTCTCTCAGCGTGAATTTGGAGTTTGTCAAGGTGAAGTGGTTTACATATATATTTTGCCAACAAGACCGCCGGCTTATATTCATACGTCAGTGTAGAACTGTGTGTGTGAACTCCAATTTTTATGACATGAGTGCGTGAACAAGAATTCTCACTATTGATGGCCATTAAGCCAAGTGCTGAGGTCGTCACATTGAATCTAGACATAATCTCTGATGTGCTTTGAGTAATGCTATAGCTTAGATCAAGGGTCGGCAACCTACGGCCCGCGGGCCGGATCCGGCCCGCCAAGCGAAATCGTCCGGCCCGCGACGAAATGATTAGTTACCACAAGAATACGGCCCGCCGTTTCGTAATGAGTTCCAATCTGCAATGCAGCACTGCTTCGAAAAATGTCAAAATTTATAATGTTTTCTTCCACTTACGGATGATGATTCCGGAACATGTAATTCACGCACCTACGGGGCTCGTTCACTTTCGGACCAAACTCAGTACAGCGTTACGGAGAAAAAGGGTATTTGGTCCGAAAGTGAACGAGCCCCGTACTGGTCCGGTTCGTCATATTCCGATTTTAGAATCAGGCTGCTGCGTGAGTCACAGAATACCACTTTTTAAATGTTAATCACCTTAATAGCTCTCAGAGCAACGCAGAGATACCTCAAATGTTACTGGCGGTACTGAACTTGAATATTGCTCTCAGAACCACATTCACCACAGCAGAATCCATCACCTCAAAGATCCCCCGTGTGCCCCCATCAAAGAGTTAACGGCACAATAACAAGCACAAAGAGTAGGCCTATCTATGCAATCCTAAAATATTAAATAAAATACCGCTAATTGTCTGTGTTTTGTATGATTTGATTTTCTCTTGTCACTTTGTTATGACTACCGGAGTACCGGTACAGCTGTTAGCGATCCTTTTTATTATTACATTGTTACGTCATATTTTGCCAATTTGGTTTTCGTATGTCTATATTTCAGTAAGCTCTTCTTGTGTCGCTAACTCCTGACAAGGCGCACGCGAAAAGCCTTTGAGTCAATACGTTCCACTGTAATGAATGAAGACCCAAAAGCAATAGTAAAGATAGGCCTACCCCAATAAGCATTGCTTTGTCACGTATATTTCAAACACAAGAACAACGAAACATATAGCACTTCAACTACAAGAAGCTGTTCGGCATTCCAAGCAATATGCGTTCTTCTGAAGTTTTCTGTGTCTTGGGCAAACCCGTCGGTTGCAAGTGTCACTGGCAAAACGGGTACATGCTTTGTTACGTCGAGATGCTTGCACGAGTGTATGAACTGAGAAATGAAATAGCAACTTTCCTTGAAAATACAAACATCGCCGACTCATAATCTTGTCATCGAAAATGGGTATCTAATCTTGCTTTCGTAGAACATTTAACGTCACATCTAAACAAATTGAATTTGCAACTTCAGGGGGAAACAACTAAATAAGCTCACTTTCCTATACTGGAGGAGAGTAAACCTAGTACCAGCACTATACATTTGTAACTGTGATATACCAAATTTAATTAATGAATTTCCATCCACTTTTCCGACATTCGTTCTGTACAAAATAAATTCTGACTACCCAGTACACCGGTTAATGTGGGCGCCAATACCATTGCCAGAAAATTTCAAATGGGCCCATTTGAAATGCCATGCAGTTGAATTGAATGACAAATTTCATACAAAGAGCATATCGCTGATTGACTTTGACAAAGAGTACGTTCTTGAAATGGGTCTTCATCCCAGCTTGACCAACAATGCAAAAGAAATAGCATCGACGTTTGGTAGCACGTGCGCATGTGAACAATAGTTTTCAACAATGAAATTCACGAAGAGCAAGCTAAGATCACGTATCCCAACACACATTCTGAATATGGCCTGATTCTAGCTTCATCTGACTTGTTGCCAGAAGTTGAAAATCTATCACAAAGCAAGCTGCTGCGCCAAGTGTCACATTTATCCTGCGTTGTTGAAGTGTAAATACATGTGTTTTGCTCTTTTTGTGATTTGTATGATTGAGATTGCAGCATTGTAGGGTAATATACCGACGTGACTGTTAACTATAGTATTAAGAAAAATTCCGGTCCGGCCCGCCAAAATATTGTGCACCTGAAATTTGGCCCGCGACTAGCAAAAGGTTGCCGACCCCTGGCTTAGATAAACGTGCTTCTACAGATTAATTAGCTGCATCCAACACAGTAAATTGTGTTACTTGTTTATCATTGGTGTTATCATCAATAACCTTTTTCAGTAAATAAGTAATAACACTTTTGAGTCAAATAAGTGATTTAAAAGGTATGTGGTACGCACTACGCAGAGTAGCAAGAAACAAATCAGCGATACGCGCTCAACAAAAGTTTGTGAAAAACTGCTCTAGGGCAAGAGATTTCAATCTCTTTTTGCTCATGCCCCACTAAATAGCTTCAAACATGGCGTTTGCTCAGTCACGCTCAGTGAAAAATTTAGGAGGATGGTCGGAAAAAAAATCTCTGGTTAGAAGAAGCCCCTGTTACCGCCAGACGTTGCCGTTCCAAATAAGAACTACCGTAATTTTCCGAATATAGTGCGCCCCCATGTATAATACGCACCCTTAAAATGACGTATATATTCTGGGGAAAAGCCTGTACCCATGTATGGTACGCACCCTGCATTCGCAGTACATGAGTACATGAATAGTTGCGGTTTAGTATTCGATGTTGTTCTGTTTTGCGATGTCACTGTCGAACAATCGTGACATAACGATCGCTAATCATAATACAATTAACGGCATTGTCTCTAAACGATACTAGATAGTAGCCAAAGCCTGTGAGGTCGGCGACGCGATAGCTCAGGCTAGCGACACATGACATCTTGCGCACGTGGCCTGTTACAATTACAGATGCGATTGCTCAGGCCAACGGTTATGTCGGGCGCACCAGTCCTGTTGGAGATGCGTCTGATTACGCAAGCGATTATATCTTGCGCACATGGCCTCTTGTGTAATGTGTATGCGATTGTTAAGGCCGGTCGTTAACGCGATGAATCATCAAGGATTGCCGAGCACGCTTGCAGCAATCAGCGACCTAATTTCGCTCGCGTACAAACGGCAAACCAACGCGTGATCGCCTGCTTCGCAGACGACTCTCGTTAATTAGAAACTCGCTCTTCGTTAATTGGCAACACGCTTCTCTATTTGGCAGCGCGTTACACTCTATAATACGAATTACGGGGCCCAATGGCTAGAGGTGATGCGCGATTTAAACAAACATGAAGAAAGGTGTGATTTCAAGTTTTTGATCGAGGGATTTTTTTTCAAGGCTTGCTGTACCCGTGCATAATACGCACCCCCCTATTTTAGGGCAAAAAATCGGTAAAATTTTGCGCATTATACATGGAAAATTACTGTAATCTTAATAAATGAATACTGTACGGCAACCCCGACTATATACATAGCAGCAAGGTCGGCGCCCCATTGAATACTTGCCCATGGCCCATAGGTTGAATACCTCTGTTTAAGTCAGGTGGACGTCTACTTGTCTCACCTTGCCACCTTGTCTCACGCTTGCAACGTGCGAAAATATTCTTACAGATCACACTCGTGAGAAGTAGAAAAGGTGACGCGATTCTTGTCGGCGACTTGATGTCATCGTCCGGAAGTACGAAATGTAAAATTGACAACGCGATCATGCATGTTTCCGGTTTGTTGGATATCGGTAAGTGATATCTGAGACACAAAACATCTAGTACAAAGCTGGAAATAACATTTCTGCAAAGTTGTGAACAAGCGACAGCATTATCACAAGTGCCAAGAAATAGGTGTGTTCGAAACTGTTAATTTATCTGTAATGTAGTGGAGAGCTGGCAAACTTGAATTTTAAACAATTTCCGTCCATAACCATGTCATAGCAGAATGGGTGATACTCGAAATCTTGATTCTAGGCCTAGTACCCAAGTCTAAACCAAATCACTCGATTTAGCCCAGCCCTAAAGCCTGTCTTGGGAAAATCAATAGTTTGACGAACGGGTACTTCACCAGCTGTTTCTCTGCCAATTTCTGGAGAGTGAGGTTCTTTTGAGATTTTCTTCCTTTTCAGGGCCCGTAAAGCAGATTTAGAATTAGAATAGCATCTACAAAGTTTATTTTAAACTAGAGTAGAATTAGAATTATAGCTACACGGTTATTTCCAAATTAAATTAGAATTACTGAATTCGAAAAACTGGGACATTGAACCAAGTTTCGTTAATATCTAATTATAGCTCATTCTTATAAACACGAGGATAGCAAATTACGGCAGGCTTGGCTCGTTTCGCGCTATACAGTGTTCCCGTTGCATCTACAGGCAAAGCCGCTTTCAAATACGACATGAGAAGACTCAACGAAATTCTGGCGTTCCCAAAAGCGTGGTACCGGCGAAGCATCGCCAGAAGACTGTTCCTGGGCGACGCAAGCGAAAAACCAACCACGTAATCCGCTATTTTGAGCGTTACGTCAGCACCTCGAGACATGCTCCAATTATTTGTTACACTAGGAATTCGCCTCATCCGCACAGGAAGGAGAAGAAAACAGGTTCCAACGCGAAAACACAGCTACCTACTCCGGGCGAAAACAGCCTATTGAGTTTCCTGACTGCAGACACTCCGCTGTCACCTTCGCACAGGCAGACAAGCGTCAAAGCTACAGGAAAATCAGGTTTGTTTCCATGTCTTATTGCTGTATCGTAGTGTAAAAGAATATTAATTTCGAAATTTTTGTATGTTCGATTATTTTGAACGAGGATGATGAAGTCACTGACACCTTTTTATGACTGCGGCACAATTTTAAATTTGTAAATTTGTGAAGTTTATTACAAAACAAAAAGAAATGAGCACCTTCACACAGAGCTACTCACGGCTGAATACTGAATTACGTTTACTGAATAAAATAACCCAGCAACTTCGTGACTACCAGAAATAAGGCAGACAACCCTCTTGTGGTATGCAACCCTCCCTCCTGATTCAAACACCTGAATTAGAGCATCCCTAATAGTTCACGCGACAATGTGCAGTGCAGGAAAAACCAATCTATACATTTTGAATATTTTAGGCCTTTTAATTAATATAATGCCCCTGTTGAGACCCTGATATTTCTCGCTACAATAACCGCAGAATCTGCCTTCTCTAACAAAGTCATGCCACAATATTTTCTTCCAGTTGCATCTTCTTTCGACGCTACGAGCAATGGCTTTGCGGTGAAGTGTAACCAGACAGTATCTTGTGACTGTCATCGTTTTTGTGACCCAATTCTTTTTGTTATGTCGGCACTGAAGTATGTGTGTGCAATGAAACACAACTCTTTTGTTGGCAATAGGAGTTATGTAACTGGTTCACTACCCAGATGAGTTGTGTTGCTAAACACATATCTAAATCGAGGTTGTAACGCAGAGTCGCCAAAACGTGATGGAGAACCTGGGTGCTCAGATAACGCAAGTTCCGGCACGGGATCGCCGAATCACTGGCAAGCGTTGGTGATGTTGAAGATGAACATGTCGCGTCTCGAAGTGGAGATGAACATGAGCAATGTCATGGGGAACACGGTTTGGTCGTGCGACTCCTTGGGCAGCACGGGCCGGCTGATGTTTCACAGTAACGGCGACAGGGTGAGTATCTTACAGATGTTGCGCCGTGTGTTTCTTCTCTGAAAATACCTATATTGTCTCTCCTGTGGTTGATTGCACAGGACAGTGCAAGTAGGCAAAGCCACGAGACAAAAACATTCGAGTTATTTCAATATGAATATACTTTTCAATTGTATATTAAAGTAATATACTTCCAAGAAGCACTTCAACGAAAAATCCTAATATACATTCGGGAAGTACACAATCCTAATATTTCCCCTTCGCTCAAGGACATCTATCTAACGTGCGGGCTGGATAACTCGCAAATCAACGCGAGAGGCGGAATTATCGGCGGACAGATCGAGCTGAATCAGTTCCAAGCAAACTGTGAGTGTTGTGAATTTTTGTGCCCCACTCCGTCCTACACGTCCATCTTTTTTCAGGCCGGCTGTTTGACCCGGCCGAAGGCGAGCCTTCCCACAAGCTGGAAATGGTGGCGGACTCGTTGGACGGGAAAATCGAGTACATGGGCGCGTGCGTCATGATGGGCCAGCTTACGCAGCTGAAATTTCAGCTCAAGGACGAATGGTGCGACCCGGAGAAAAGCCTTCCGAGCGATATCGACAAGGGGTGGGATGATCATGATTTTCTCTACAAATCTCTTTGCCGTGACTAACCTTATTGTGCACACGAGACTGACCTCATTTTGAACAAGGCTGACCTTATTGTGAACATAATCGCGCCTACCCTGTAAGTAGAAATTGAATCGATGCATATCCAGCTAGAAATTTTTTCACTTACCGCCTTGACTGGCAATGTCATTTCTTATCCATATCGACGCTGCACGTAATCTTGCATGTGCAATAAATCTACCATAATTGATATTAAAAAATAATATATACCATAATTAACTATAACGTGTAATATAAACGTAATGTGTCGCTAGGCATTTCCACTCGGCAGTCTTTGGTTACAAGTGCTTTCTTGATGCATAGAACCGTGTACGTCGCGTGCGATCTCGGTTGGCGGGTCTTCCAGCTCTCCATATCGAGATCGAGCACCCCGGACGTGATCAAGATGCTGTCCAAGCTGGAAGAATTCTTTGCGCAACAGCTGCACAGCTCGGTCCGGGCCATTTCCTCGCTCACGCAAAGCCGTTCACAGCCAAGTTCCCCGGTCAGGTCAAGGGCGGCCGTCACAAAGCAGCAGTTGCAGCAATCAGGTACAGACGGATCGACTTTGTGGCTAAATGTTGCGAGAATGTCACCTCGATGCCATAGAGGTTGAGTGGAATGGTACAGCTCGTAGAAATCTTTTAGCTGCATTTCAAATACGGTAGCTTGCTGAGGAAAATGGCTGCCAGAATTCTTTTTAATTTATACTTCAGTTTTAGACCATATCATATTTCGAGTACAGTACCCCTTTAAGTGCTGTGACGATGTGTATTTTTCCTCAACCGATTGCTACCTGCTACATTTGTCAAATGATGTTTGTCGGCGAATTTTTACCGTGTTCTTTTTCCGCACAGGCAAACAATACGATCATCGCCGGCATTGGCCGCCTGTTTTCAAAGCCATCTCGAAAGCGGTTGGAAATGTCGCCGGGCTCGAGGGCAGCCGGAAGTCGCAGAACAAGTCCTTGTTGCTAGGCGGAAGCGCCTATCTCCACGGCGATGGGTTGATCGTCGTTTGTTTCCACGGCACAAATTTTCGATCCAAGTCTTGGGTGCTTTTCAACATACTGCAGCCGAACATCGAGTTTTCGACGGAGGTTCAGGAGATCAAAGGTGAGATTCGTTGTTCGGATTCAGGCATCTCGTATTACAACAATCGTGGGCTTTTTGCGCTGTTACACAACTATAATCATTAGGGTTGTTCAGATTTGAAAAATTGTCAGGAAACTTCGACCATTGTGATCCAAATGATGGTTTAGTACATAAAAACACTTTTATGAGCTATTATGGTCATCTTCATCGTGATCTTCCTTTTCCGCAAAGCCCCTAAAGATCCTGAGGTCGTTTCTCCTTACTACAGCTGATACACCAGAGTGTTTACGTTCACGCAGTGCTCCGTAGTGTTGACCGTGTAACCAGTTTGTAGCTTTTGTGAAGTTGTCAGTTAAAAACGGTTGTGTAGAAATAAGAAAGGGCAAGGTAATATATTTGTTTTCAAAATTGTACTTGAATGCTGACTTATAAATGTCAGATGTATCTCCGTTTTCCTTTTCAAAATCTGTCTATCGTGTTCATGGGAAGCATGTATTAGTTGCACGGGTAACACTTGTTTGTTATGGATCGTACATCGAGTGAGCGCCGTTGGGTTGCAAGTTGAGAACAAAGGCACCTAGTTTTTAGCCAGTAAATGCTATTGAAAGGTCTGTAATGTGTAATGTCAGTAATATTTTTCTCAATTTTAGTGTATCTTTAAAAAAACAAGTTATATCATTTGATGGTATAGTGCAATTTAGTTGAAGAAGAATGTCTGAAGAAAAGCGGAGAAAGGTTGTGTCAGACCCACCAAAAACAAGATCAAAGTCGGGTCACTACTTGATCGGATATTCATCTGAGTGTATAAGTCATTCCAAGTTACCGACTCTACGTCAGGTTCTACAGTATTTGCTATATCTGAAAGAAAACTGCCCTAAGACTACCAAAACGCAAGAAGTTCTTCTTCAAACTGTTAAAGAGGTTGCCAAAGTATGGAATATGGCAAGAATACCCATGAAACAATTGCAGAACATTGTTCCGATGCTGCGAAAAGTTCATGACACTTGGTATGATCTTAAAAAGAGCAAGGATCGGTCAGGTGATGTTGGGGGGAAGCGCCAAGCATTTTGTGATAAACTCGATAATTTGTGGGACATTGGACATTCCGAAGCAATATCACTTATAAAAAATGATTCGCAGTTGTCGCCATCTCAAAAGAATGAAGACGTCGCATTTTATGAGGACCAACAGCATTCTCGCAGTGCACGACTCGCAGGAAAAGATAAGATCTTTGAAAGAAGCCAGGCATAGATTCCAACTGAGATCAGTGACGAACCAATTTCAGCATCTGCGAGCACAAGTTCTAGTGATGAATTTGTCACATTAATGTCCTCGTCATCTGGGGAGGAAACCAGTACTCCACCCTCTGAATATGATGCTGCAATCAAATATCCATCATTTATTAAACTTCAAGCCCCAAGAAACTTGTTAGATGACAAACATATTAGTGATGTGCTGGACCGTCTAAAACTGACTGATAACCAAGCAACTATGCTACTTAGTGCTTTCATACAGGCATGCGGAGGGGATATTGACGACTTTGTGCTATCCAGATCAAGTATAAAGAGACATAGAGAGGCTAATCGCCTTGAGGTTTCGCATGAAATATTTGAATCATTCCAACAAGACCTACCCAATCATGCTGCTATACACTGGGATGGAAAGTTGACAGAAGACAGATTTGGAACAAGCTATGAAGCATTGGCTGTGATATTGTCTTCTTATCCTCAGCATACAGATGGGATGTTACTTGGAATTCAGAAGATTGATCATGCAACAGGCGAGATTCAAGCAAAAACTGCATTTCAATTGATATCGGATTGGAATCTGCAGAACTCCATTTCTGCATTGGTATTTGACACAACATCGAGCAATAGTGGGTGGAAAAAGGGGGCTGCAAAGTTATTGGAAGACCTCATAGGTAAAAAAATGTTGTATCATGCTTGTCGCCATCATGTATTGGAGTTGGTAGTAAAGAGTGTTTGGAAATGTATCTTTGGATGTCAAACCACGGGTCCCGAAAATACAGTATTCAACAATTTCAAAAAAAATGGACAAAAATAGACAGAACTGTTCCAACTCGAATTTTGGTAGTCCCAGAGGATTACAGTGAGAGAGCTGCCAATGTCATAGCTCATTTGACACAAGCCTTCAACAAAAAAGATTTCTTTACTAGGGATGACTATAAACTCTGCGTCATCAACACCTTAGCTATCTTAGGTGCTCCGTTTCGTGCAAATCATCAAAGGCCGGGTCCCACTCATCATGCCAGGTGGATGGGAACTATTCTATATTCTCAGAATATGTTCATGTGGGCTGATCAGATGCAATATTCAGAATGTTTCATTCGTCAACTGAAACGCATGAACTTGTTTCTAAGTTTATTCTATGTTCCCGCTTGGCTGGATTGCAGCATTGGGCGCGACGCTCCAGGGAACGACTTGCGTTTCATTCAAGAGATGCACGGATATACAACTACCGACAAAGAGGTTGCTGAATCTGCTTGCAATAAGTTGATGAAACATCCATGGTACATTGTGGAAGAAACTGTGGTTTATGCCCTATTCTCGGAAAAAGAAAGTTACCATACCAGAAAAAGTATTGCAAGCCGGCTACTGGAAGTTGAAAAACCGCAAACCTATCGACGGGGACCACCTGTTTTCTCGTCGGAGAGGACTATAGACGGGAGCACCACTTTGGCTGATTTAGTGGGCCCTCAGTCATGGCATTTGTTCATCGAATTTAAGTGTTCTGGAGAATGGTTGAATCAGCCTGTGAAACAATGGCCTGAGTATGAATCATACAAGATCATGAGTCGTTTTGTTAGTACTGTTAAAGTCGTGAACGACGCTGCGGAACGAGGAGTCAAACTCAACACCGACTATGCTGCTATCATCACAGATGATGAACTTCAGAAGAAAAGTTTGCTGCAAGTTGTTGCGCAACACCGCCAGAAGTATCAGAGCTTCAAAAAATCTGCACTAAAATTCATTTAAGCCCTGCCTAAAACTTGCTTAAGTGACTGGAGCATGCCGCGATCCATTTTTTTTTGGTTTTTATGCTTACTAATTCATAACATATTTTCAGTGATAATAACAATTGTCGCAAGCCACGAAAATGTTATGATGTAGGCCTACTGATATTTTTGGCAATAATCTGCTTCATAATTTGATTGTGCAAAATGTTCTCGCAATAAATTCATTGAGTTTCAGAAACATACATCTTCTTCACTTGACTCTATTCTTGTTTCAAGAGCAAGCCTAGTATCATGAACTTGTAGCGCTTTCACAATGTTGCTCCATAGATATCCTTGTCATATTCCACTCTATGGCAACAGGAGAGTCCTGCGTTTTCGTCGTCTTCGAGCAGAAAGAGATTACTCAGTATTTTGCAAATGAACCGAATTTGAGGCGGAGACACTGACATTCCTACATTACATTCCTACTTAATAGTTCTTTCACCAACAGTCGCAAAGTAAAAGTCACCTGGAAATGCATGCATTTGTTTCATTCATACAACAGCTGTAGCAGTAGGCCTACAGATTACAACACATATTCCTGAAGGTAGCTCAGGTATATGTAGTTCAGTGCAATTGTCAAAAGATATATATTAACTCGATATTTCCCGCATATATACTGTTATTATCAACTGCAAGCTTTCCTAAAGGTACAATCATCACCGCTGAGAACTGCTTTGCATTATGAGCTAGGTAAACACAGTCAGGGGAATCCCCAATAATTAGGAGAATTGGACCCTGATCTTTGGGGGCTTTGCGGAATAGGAAGATCACGATGAAGATGACCATAATAGCTCATAAAAGTGTTTTTATGTACTAAACCATCATTTGGATCACAATGGTCGAAGTTTCCTGACAATTTTTCAAATCTGAACAACCCTAATAATCATAGTCAGTGATTCTGTATTTTTATTTGCACGATACACACACTGCACAATGCAACAGTACAATGTAATGGATGATGTCGAAACGATCGTGTATGGTCTATCGGTCTGACATCCTGCTAGGTCTGCTGATATCACTAGTCGTTCATTGATGCCCAATCTGATTATTTCGCTTCCTATATATTGCTTTGAAGTAGAAGCGACTGATTTTTCCAACATTTTGATAAATATTATGATTTTTGATGAAGAAAATATGGATTTGGGCGGATTGCAGTTTAGCAAGTTTCCGGCACCTTATTTTATTCAATTAACTTTGTATTTTTTCTTTGATGTTTTTTTTCAACAATTATAACTTATTGGTTGATCTAGAATTCTGCCTCTTGCATGACTGCAGGTTTGGTTATTAAAACACTTGGGCCATATGCTGGAGTGGGATATTCTAATTAATAGCCTGTCACATTCAATTTGGTGATGCACCTGTTGATAGACAAAGCTCTTTTGAATCCTCTATTACCCCTAATGAGTGTCAGCCGAATATAATTGTTCATTTCATCGCAAAGATATTATTCAGTTGTATGTTGAAGTTCTGTAACTCCAAGGGAACTTTTATTCAGAGCTAAGTCTTTATCTTTATTTCCATACTCCCCTCACAGAATCAGCCCGTGGCCGCGAGACTTCGACCCTCGCCATCCAGAGCCTGACCGTCACCCTTGGCCACGACAAGTGGCTGTCCCGCACGCAAAAGTCGTCCGACCCCCTGGCCACCGTCAGCCGCGTGACGCGGTCCAGAAATCAAAACCCGCCGCCCGGTTCGGCCCCAATCGCCGAATGGTTCGCGTTCATGACTGCGTCGCGGAACGAAGAACTGAAAATGCTGCGTACCTTGAACAACATCGGGGCTTCCGCGGGGGGTAACGCATCTTCTGTGGGCGAGAGCGCGTCGACACAGTTTGGGAAGCAGGCCGAGTCTAGCGGCAGTGGTATTGTGTACAATCACGAAGCGGATATTATATTCGCTTTGCCCAAGGTGCAGCTGGATTTCAAGAGTGAGCATATTCAAGGACCGACCGAGCCTGATCCAAATGGTGAGTATATTGTGCTTATGTGATGAGAGAGAGACAGAGATGACTGTGTGTGTACTGAGACAATACTCGTACTCGCAAGTAAGTAAACTTACTGCAATTTTATTCGAGCCAAAACGGGGGAATTTCAGAAAGATGAGAATCCACTCAATATACTAGAGAATTATTCGACCGACGCAATATACGCAATTGTGCATAAACCAGGACATCAGCACAACCAATTTACCAGCCCATTGTTCGAGATTTTGTAGCGAATGTGGCGAAAGAACAATTGTCACCAAACATGTTTCTTGGGGCATGGACTTCAAACTCTATGCTCTGTAATCACTGTTGAAAAATTCAAATTTAGTCTACCCCCGGGGATATGATATTATTGAGTAACAAGGCTCATTGACTCGGCAATGACTAAGCTAGCCTATATAGCATTCCTATACCAATTATTGTAACATATTGGCGCCCCTAACAGGATTGTGACCTACAGTTTGTAAAGCCATGTAATAACTTGTCTAATTTCAATCATTCATACTGTTGATGATGCGATGGATAAGACTCGTAACTGGCGAGACATATTTGTCCATACTGTTCCCACTATTCAGGATTTTGAAGTTTCGTGACACAATTTTGTAATCGTGGTGCATGATCATCGGTCCACTAAGGTAGCAGTACATTCAATTGCTTTGCAGATACTGAGAATAAGCCTTTGGTGGAATGCACTTTCATAACGGAATTCACCGACCACATCTGCGTCACAATGGACGTGGAACTTCTTTTATTTCTTCACGACCTCATCTCATCCTACCTAAAAGTGAGTCTTCACGGTTGCGTTGCGTACACGTTGTCAATATTTTCACAATTCGCCGTTCCTCGTCCAATCAGGAGAAACAGCAAGCCCTCAGCAGCAGGACAAAGCTGTCCTCCTTGAACGTGGGCGTCTATGAAGACAGCACCGGATCTTATTCGTCGGAAGCATCCGTTCTGAAACCCCTCCCCGTCGACGCGGTCGATATGAGAGAGTTTGTTTGCAAGAATTGGCAGCTGGAGCCCACTGTGACGTAAGAACCGTTTGTTTTGATAGGCTATTTGCAAATCTTCCAGTAATCAGTAGACTCGCCAGGTTGCATTAAATATTGAACAGGAGTTCGTAAATTTTGAACTTATTATAAAAGAATTTTTACTTTCAACCGCATGAAACTGGCAAGTTGTCTAAAAAGAACAAAACATAACGGTTGTTGCTCGCTACTAACCGGTGGAAGCTAAGTTATTGCAGTTCAAAATTTTCGATTCACAAAAATAGCCGGGATGGTATGTAATCCTGGAATTATTAAAGGGGCACTATGCTCTAAAAATTATGTGGTCTCAAATTGAAGCGCACATCGAAAAAAAATTGGCCGCAGCCATTTTCTTCAGAAAGCCATCGTAATGGAGCTGCAAGTCAATGTATGTTGCATAAGACCCATTCCGCTCCAGCTACCACGTTTCTTAACCCGTTGCGAAATTTCTGGCACGATATCTTCACCGTTGCACTTGCTTGACGCGACCTCCATATTGTAGCTCAATTCCTTTATGTAGTATGCGGTAAACGTATGCTGCGACACTCAGGTTTTCTTTCACTGATACAGCAGCACGGACTCACGTTGCCACTTGCAACATATGCGTAATCACCGTACTCCATTCTCCATTACAATGGCTTTCTGGAGAAAATGGCCGCGGCCAAAAATATTTTTTCGATCCGCGCTTCAATTTGAGACCACTTCATTTTTAGAGCGCGGTGCCTCTTCAATGACGAACTCAAATAACTTCGCTTCTGCGAATTGGAATTGCGTCAAATTTGTTTTGCATCGTTTCTGTAGACCACTAAACGATTTCATGGGTTTGACGGTAAAATTTTAAAAAATATCATTTTCAGAATTCAAAATTTTCAAATTCCTGTGTGTTCACATCTACTAGTTGGAATCGTGCCAATTTTAGTCTGCAGCGTTTATGTAGGTAACCTAACAAATTAATCAGTGAATCCCCGGAATACGAAAAAAAAGGTATTTTTGTAAGACTCCAAGGTGTTGTCTACCGTGATTCAGGGGCTATTTCACTCGGTTCTTGCTACAATTTCACAGCTGCAACACTGTATCCAACTTTTCAAAATCCAACTTGAGAAAAGTAATTTGTTTAGCCCAAAAACCGTTCAAATGGAAGTAGCCTACTCCAAAAGCTTAACCTTCTTCAGCACTCCGAAAAAAGCGAGTAGGCTACATCTCTGACCATCTCGGACTACCAGGAGCGAATATTTTCTGATGTCGGATCGTGTGACTTATTTTCTGCCATTCCTATTCACAGCCTCATATCGTGGGCTGGTCGCAGAATCGAACCGGTCGGCGTCGACTACATTCTACAGAAACTCGGCTTCCAACACGCGCGCACCACCATCCCGAAATGGTTACAACGCGGCGTACTCGACCTTCTCGATAAAGGCCTGGCGATCACAGTCGAAAAATTGGTCGTCGCCATAATAAGCGAGCAAAGGCGGAAGCAATGATTTGTGTTGGGTCCGTTGTGCTCGCATTATATGCATCACCGAACCACTGGCAAAAAAAAGACTTCTATATTAACTTGGAGAGCGTGATCTATCGGCACTGTTGACAATCACCATTGCTGGATCGTTTCAAATACCTGTCTGTACCTGCAGTTTTGGAAGGACCATGCTGCCCGTGCAGATATAGTACGCCTACCGACATAACGGCCTAAATATGTCGCGGTCATTATTCACATTTGAGGTAGTTTGTACATAGACAATCATTTCAATGTGAGATTAGCATCCTGATCTAAATAATACCACGGGAAGTAGGCTGTCTGGGGTCGACTTGTGTGCTGCAGTTCATGTTTGTACGGCGTGGCGCTTTCTTCTAATTAATTGGCTGGAAAATATGTGTCTCGCTTGTAAAAACAATGTATTTTCATATTTTGCGATCAATTATGGCATACTTTGACGTATGTATGAAAACCCTGTCGTGATGCTGGCAATGCAGCATTGAAAAAGAGTATAACTAGCCCCGCAAGCTCTACATTCTACAATAACGATCTCTGTCAATCATCATCAAAAAGAGCAAGTTGATTGTGTTCAAGTACAACTTCACTTCAAATGAGAGTTGTGGATCTTGAGACAACTCCCTGATGTCAAACATATTTTAAAGTGTCATTGTCAACCTAAACGCACTGTGTCTCAAGCATGAACAATTGAACATTGTATCTTCTGCAATTGTGTACCAAATTGGCCCCTGATTACATGGGCCTAGCCAGGTGCATCTTACAAGTACTTCGAGTATGACAAACGGTTTTCGTAGTACTAAGTATTTGCGTTGAGAGAGTTGTGTCCATGTTTCTGATTCAAGTGTCAACTTGAATTACGATTTCTCCTTTTTGTTGTCGGTTTTGTAGCAAAGTTCCGAATTGAGAACCTTTTAAGCAGCCTACGTACGTGTCTCTTTATTTGTAGTATAGATCTGAAATGTGTATAGTCGCTAGAACTTTTATAGTTCTCAAATCCACTTGAATGCACTTGTTGAACTTATCGCTTATGGTTTGCGTGATTCGTAGACCTGTTAGAAATAATGATGCCCTGTGTTTTCAATTGCGGTTGCATTTAAGTTGAATTGATGACTTAATTTTATGTAAATGTATGAAAGTCAAGGCTGAAAATTCTTCCATGATAATAGTTGCTGAATATATTTCTGCTATGCAACTGTCACTTGGTTTTGGTTTTCTACTGCTGGATCCAATTGATTATCTAATAAAACTTGAGTTACAACTAAGTTACTGGCTTGATGGTCTTGGTCGCAGACTATGCTGTCTTTTCGAAGAGGTTCGGAGAGTGTGAAGTTGCTGCATTGAGAAAGGTTAGAAGAGTTATATAGAATTATATTTGTATACTATTAAAACGAGTGACTTCAAAGGCAGGCCAATACTGACATTCATGATAGGCAGTATGGGAAGTACTGCATTGTGGCCCGACAACCGATACCATCAGCTAAATTCACTGATGATACTTACTAAAACGGTCAAGTATGTTCCACAGTTTTCAAAGTCGAACTACTTATAATATTTTGGAATTTCTAGACTAGTAATTTTTGGCGGACGGAAATTGTAACAACAATGGGACATCATGATAACTAAATGTAATTTCAAAACCGCGGCGTCATTCTCCGTTGAAAACAGATTCACGCTACCTTCAATTCCAAGGCAGGGTGTCAATTTTTCTATCGTATGAAAAACCCGCATGTACAGGAAAATATCTTTTAAATCGATCCTTGAAAATAACCGTTTTACGTGATGTATTAAATTTTGAAAACAACTGTTTATTTATCCAACATTTACTAGGTATTGATATTAGCTGTATGTCTAATAACATTCCCACAATGACATGACATGCTTCATATCGCTAAGCCTACTTCCCGATACAAAAATCACGAAAAATAACATCAAGAATATCTTCGGCACCGATCTTTCCAGTTAATTTGCCCAAATTATTCATAGCAAGTCTCAAGTGCTCTGCGGCGATGACAACATCGTCCTTTAAAACACTTTGACAATGACACAGTTCCGTAAAGCAATTTGCGACATGAGCACGGTGCCTCTCTTGAGTGAGACTTGGACTGAATGGCGACGAATCATCGCCCAAGCAAAGAATTTTTACTTGGTTAGAGAGATCGTTCAAAAACTGCTTAAACCCGGTTTGAGTTGTGCAAGACAGGGTCGTCACCATCATATCCGAATCGCAGTTTTTGAGACTTGATTTTAGAATTTCCATTTGAGAAGACTTCATCAAGTCGATTTTATTAATGACAATTAATGTACGCTGGTTTTCATTAATGCAGTCTAACTGTTTGTTGATGCTTTTGACATACGTAGTAAGGTTGGACTGAATAATTTCCATGGCATCTATAACAAAAATTACTAAATCAGCAATCAAAGCGGCTTCTTTCGCTCTACGAACACCTTCACTTTCAATAACATCAGTTGTGTCTCTGATACCAGCTGTGTCACTGATTATAACAGGAAACCCGTTGACATCTATCGTGCTTTGTAGCACATCTCGTGTCGTACCTGCAATCGGAGATACGATGGCTGTCTGCTTGGTTGTCAGTAGATTCAGCAAGCTGCTTTTGCCCACGTTAGGTTTTCCGACGATAGCCAAACGAACTCCGGAACGCAGAAGCTCACCACGTCTTTTGTCATTCAGGTGCTCTTGAATTTGTGCGGCTAACGAATTTATTTTAGTTGTGACATCGTCGATGACATCATCATCAATGTGCTGATCTTCTCCGAAATCGATGTAGGCCTCTAAATGGGCGAGGCAGTTGAGTAGATCTTTACCCCAAGTCTCCACGACAGATTTTAAAAGCCCGTCCATTTGTTTTAGAGCCTGCTTCCTCTGTTCTTCCGTTTCAGCGTGGATCAAGTCTCCAAGTCCCTCTACCTCTGTAAGGTCTAATTTTCCATTTAAAAATGCTCGCTTTGTGTATTCTCCTGCTTCCGCGTGATTCAATCCCGGTAATTCTGACAAGGCTCGAAATATTGAAGATACAACAGCATTCCCACCGTGTACATGTAACTCACAAACATCCTCGCCTGTGAAACTGTGTGGTCGAGGAAACCAGATGACCATTGCTTTATCTAGATGCTCGCCAGAATGATGATTGAAAATATTGGTGACCGTTGCATGTCTAGGTTTCGGTAAGGTTTGGAATCTTGTCATTTTCATGATGACATTTGCGCTTTCGTCACCGGAGACTCTAATCACTGCAACACCGCTTTTTCCGGGGGCTGATGACAAAGCATATATTGTGCTCTTGTTGCTATAGGATGATGCAAAATGCTGCTGTGGATTACTCCGGCAGCGCAGTATTGAAACAATACGCAGACCACAGTTTACCACAATACGCCGGAAAAGCATGGTAGTACCAATAGGGAATGATGGCCAAACCCAGTGATAGCCCAAATTACTAAACCGTTTATTATATTGGAAAGCACGAAAAAGTGAATTTATGAATGTAATATTAATACGGTATGTTTCCAAAGCAGAGCAGGCCTTCAAGCCTTTTGCAATGTTGGGTTTTTGAATTCAAGAAATTACATTTTTAGTTTTATAACTAGGTCAGATTAAGCAGATCAAATATGATAAAGCTCTCTACACCTACTCACAGCTCACACTATATTTGTCACTATATGACATACGCATAGCCTACCAGATGCGAGATATAATATACGGATATGGATATCAAAAGAGAATGTTACACATATCTCCTAAAGAGTCAAAATTGAAAACAAAGCGTTGTTGCTAATACAGAAACATCGGTAGCATCGCTTAATCATTCGGTCCTTCACACCCCTGCACTGACATACAGAGCACTACTACAACAAACTCCCTCGTGAGCAGACTTGGACAACTAGATAATTCTAGTTGTCTAATTTCACTAAATTAGAGCAAAATGCCAGTAATCTAATTCTAATCTAATTTGTGAAATGCTTCTATGCTCTAATTCTAATTCTAATCTAATTAGCGAAATGTTCTTATGCTCTAATTCTAATTCTAATCTAATTTGTGAAATGTCCGTATTCTCTAATTGTTTTCCTGAAAATTCCTCTTTGTCCGAGGCATATTGCACTATTGCAGTGAGTTAACAAGAATATCCCGCTTGAGCAGGAAAATCCAGTGCCAAGCCGCCATCGCCTTACATCGTACAGTCATAGTAGATATTATGACGAATATAGGATGCTAGAGTAGCTTGTAGTCTGCGAACAACATTCTAGTTTCTAAAACTTTACGTTAGTACATCGCCATTCTGACTAACATGGGCGATGCCCACGGTTACCATAAAAGAAGTAATATTTCATTAAAGTATAGTAAAAATCGAGCCAAGCTTGGTGTACAGAAGTTAACCATTCTCATGTTATGGGAATGCACTGTTGTTGTTGTTTATTAAACAAAAATATGTGGCGCTTATCGCCTCACGGCCTTTTGCACCACGCACTGTGATTAGATGTGTTGATGATGACTGCATTTTGCTGTATTCATTTCCCATATACAATTTCATTCAATTTCCAAGTTTTTGCGAACTAAGTATATAGCTCTGATTCTAATTCTAATCTAATCTGGAAAAAGCTTAGTAGCTCTAATTCTAATTCTAATCTAATTTGAAAAAAGTTGTGTAGCTCTAATTCTAATTCTAATCTAATTTGAAAAAACTGTGGAGCTATAATTCTAATTCTAATCTAATTCAGAAAAGCTGAAAATTTTCTAGTTGTCCAAGTCTGCTCGTGAGCGAACTCACCAGTTGCAGTTGCATGATGGGGGCTTCCCCCGGGGATTGCCGAGTCAAATTATTGCAGGTATCCTAAAATTAATAATACAAGAAAATTCGCTTTATTTAAAATAAAAAAACTTGACGCTTCGATAGTTTAGATCACATCAGGACACAAGACGTGAACCTCTTGCAGCAATCTCCTTCCACTTAGTGGCGCTTTGCAATGTAGCAGGATAATAATAACATGTATTTCGGAATATTCAGATGGAGATGATTGAATGATGACTTCCCGTTTGTACTGGCTCTCAGGTTTAACGAATTTAGTCAGAAGTATCTTCTAGTTTTTTAAGAAGTTATGTGATAGAGTCTATCCATTCATGTGTTTCAATTCCTAAATATATTTCTATGTTCCGCCATCCGTCATATTTTATTGGAAATTTAATGCTGGTGCGTTATATTTGCATTGAGAAAATGGATTAGAATTGGATATCGACATGGAACGTCCGTTTCCACGCCACTATTGTACAGATTAGAGTCGGTATGGTTGGCAGACTTGGATATATCTCAGACATGATTCCTAATAAATACAAGATCGTTCGAGAATCTATATATCTAGCGTCTGGTCTAACGTTCTATTTTGATATCATTTCGTTTTTTTATGAGTCGTGTATGATCAGCAGTCAGCACAATATCTTCCCTCACAATCGCAATTAAACAACACGTCATTGTCAATATTGAATCATAATCAATTGTTAATTTTGTTCAATATTCGCACACAACGAAAAAAGCGTACCAGCCAACACTTGTTGATGTTGTGGCAAGTGGATCAGGAGATCATCTAGGTCAGCTACATTTCGATTAATTGAATGAACATTTTAGATCAAACTACATAGTCCAACTCCATTTATTTTCTTCCATTCATCAGTTCAAATTGCGATACGTGAATATGCATCGAGAATCAATACATCTTGGGCAGTATCCGAAGACTGTACCACCATACAAATGGGTTCCTAGCCCGAGCCCCAGTGACCCCATACCACATGAAGCTGTACGCGGCGGAAAACTGGAGACGGGCGAGATTTCTTACATCGGCCGAACACGATTCCGTGATCAAGATGCGTCCGGGTTCTTCACAGACGAAGACCGCCAGCTACACGCCTCGTATGGCTGTAGAGAACATGTCACTGCTAACTTTGAAATTCTGATCGTTTCGAATCAAGAAGAAGTGCTACTATGGCAGAGGTGCTCCAATGGGCTCTGTCCAAGTGATGGGTTGCATGAACCGTTAATGGTTCGAGAACCAGATGGGGCAGAGGAAAGTATGATTGTTGGGCGTACCTGCACTCCTTTAATTGAAGGGAGGACTGTTGATGGGGATTCCATACAACTCACAAGATTCGCACTCACTGGCACGGATATTTGCAGGTATCATTGAACGATTCTTATATCATTAGTATTTTAACCCCATCAAATCATCCAGCGATACAAATACAAAGAGTTGAAGCCTTCCTTAATATGAGGCTGTGCAGCAGTTGATTGCCAGAGCTAACCTATTTTGCATTTTAATGTTTATTTGTTTAATAATATAGAGCAGGGGTGGGAAAACTTTCTAGCTCGCGGGCCGCATTCAACATTTGAATCCATTCGCGGCCGCACTATATACAATTGGGGTTATAAACCGAAACACAACATTGGTACTAGTACTTGATTATATAGTGAGGATATGGAGATCATATATATGTGTATTCAAAATAAGGGGAGACATTGATTTGATGATAACGTACACTGGTCAGAAATGTTGGCAAGATTTTATAAGTTGGTCGACTCAATAACCAATTTATCAAAACTAGGGGTGAAAGTCGGTTGTCCGATTCTTAGAACAAGATGGAAATTTGAATCTCTGAACAGCAATCTGTTCATAGGTTTGCTGATTCCACTTTTCAACTCCAGGACACACAATGCTGACAGCATCATAACCAATCTAACAGATGTTTGCCGATGGCAGAATTAACGGCCTTTGATCGATCAGCATCAATCTTAAGCGGATGAGTCAAGGGTGAGCTTTTCACTGATCGTGATGCACGTGTTCTGATAAATCCGGGGACATATTGGTTTATGCGCTCCTGCAGACGTTTTGACGTTCTTCCCACGTAGCCACAATCACAGTGGCACTTATATTCGTACACTACATTACTTTGTTGAAGCGCAGGCAGAACATCTTTGCGTGTTGAAGGGAGCAGTTATGTTGTTGTAAAAATCACATTGGTTTTGACTGTGTCGTAACACTTACTGACCGCAGAAATCAAGTGTTTTTCATAGCGGGTGGAAATGGGGTCAATCCAGGGTAGATGGATATAAAAATCTTTTATTGTTCGTTCGGTGGGCTCTGTTTGTTTTTCTGTGTTGAATTGCGTTAATTTCCTCTCTATGCCACGGCTGATGAAGTGTTCAGGGTAACCGTTATCAAGTAAGATTTTTCGGATGTTGTCAAATTCTAAACTCAGTTTGTTACCTTAGTTTACCTTAGTTATCTATAATTGAACGCTCTCTCTTTCATGCTGGTGACGTCATATTTTGTCATACGATTGTTGATATACGATGTTCTTTCCAATTCTCCACTAGTTGCTGACGATTACCCCTGACGAGTGTCAGCCGAAAATATTCGGGTTCATTTCAATATGAATATACTATTCAATTGTATATTTTGGCTTCTGAGAGCACATGGTGGGATGATTTTTTTATGTTTCGAAATGGAGATTCATCAGACACATCATATGACTGGCTGGTACCATGCAACATTCATGAGTCCACCAATTGAAAGATTTCATCACTAAATAAGCATTGATATTATCAGGTGGATGGCTTGGTTGGGCAGCAATATCCTATTTCAACCAATTACTGAGTATGACTAGGTATTGTGGAAATGGTATGGTTGGGATATTGTCATGGTGAGAATCCTGTTTTTAGACCTGGAAAGATACATGGAAGTCATCGTTGCCTTTATGTACCATACTCTGGTCGAGAATTCGTGTTCACCGGTCACGAAATGCTGATGCTCAAAAAATCTCCAGGCACGCTCAAGGATATATGCCGTTTCGTGATTTTGAAGAGTATGACGCCCCCGACCACCCATTCCGTTAACAAATTGCCACTGCCCGCAAATTTGAAGAAATTTTTACAGAATGTTCAAGAGGTTAGGCCTACCAATCGTTTTGGTTCTGACTGCTGGTGGTGATTCGTGACCTGACTTCACATCGAAAACCCTGTATCATCTTCTCAGTGAAATGGATGCAAAAGTAAAGTATTACTGTAATTTTCTCCTGTGATGATAATTATCGACTCAAAGATTTCTTTAATTCTAGCATATTACAGATGTTCAGTTATTTTTCATTGTTTGACTGCTAATGATGTGATGATATGTAGCTCATCTTTGTGGCGTTGTCATTTCACTGTCGTCGAGCATGGCCACATTCTAGACAAAGTACAAACTGATTCTACAGAATGAATACTAGTCAGCGCTCACGATTACTTGACCATTAATTTATCTACCTTTATTTTCATTGCTAAACCTTTTCATGTCATCTTCTGGTACCTTTAATTCAGTCCACATGCCACCTACTTGCATGTTCGAGGTCTGTGGGTACTGGTTGAAAGACTGCTTCGAGTTTTGTCGGCTCCTTCCTATCTTTTCATGTTATCGCAATCTTGTGGCGTTTTGAAATGATGAAATTATTAGTAAACTAAACTCAACTGGATCCCGGCAAGCAATCACATGCCTAATGTTAATTCTAATGGGATTCGGCATATAATGCTTAATCTTATGCACTGATGAATGAATTCTCACTCAGACGGTTTTACGATATGTATGAATTGATCATACATATATGCATACACCTATTGCAGGTTTGAAATATATATTACTCAATTTAATCTTTGTGCTTTATGGCGACTGCTGGTTACAGTCATGATTGTAGGGCGTGTAAGCGGTAGATTATTGAGGAAACAATTATGATACTATATATAGTGTGGTTTGTCGGAAATTCTACAGAACTCTGGTACAAATTTTGCCAATCCTTTGATCAGGATGGTTGAAGGATTCTGCGATCGTGGTATTCAAAGCAACTCCACAACAGTAATTTCCAGGTCTTTCTGCTATACTTTGACTACTGTGTCTACTACAGGACGATCATCGAGCTGCGTTGGAGGACAAAGGGCCCACT
Organism: Botryllus schlosseri; assembly: GCF_051294905.1. Classification (NCBI taxonomy): domain Eukaryota; kingdom Metazoa; phylum Chordata; class Ascidiacea; order Stolidobranchia; family Styelidae; genus Botryllus; species Botryllus schlosseri. The sequence continues at coordinate 15,916,014 of NC_137249.1, read as the reverse complement.
TCCTTGTCCAGCGGCATATGCACATCATGCACTCATGTAATGCATATGCACAGATCGTGTGTATGTGTATTGTGTATCATGAGTCGGTGTATATGCCGCAAAAAAAACATCAAGGACAAAATTGAAACTACGTCCTTTCCTTAGCCCTTCGTACTCGAATCTGGATAAATATATTCAAGCAGCCCAATGCTAAGTGGATTGACATCTCTGAGAGAGCCTATATTTTTCATATGAATAGATATTCTACTTTTAAGATTGATTGGTGAAATAGAGAATGCTTTGTAAAAGTGCGTCGTTGAGATATTTCAAGTTAGAAGATTAGTTAGAAAGCTTGGAGGATGTTATCTTAAATGACCGGAGAGAGCTATCATCAGCTTTAAACAGTTGAAGGGTTGTCGCGTGCTTTATGTAGGCAGGGAAATGCCCCGCACCGAAATCCGGATATCGTTAGTCTTAATATCCGGGTACTTTCCAGTCAAATTTTGGGAAATCCCTTACCATTTTCGATCGAAATCCAACAAATTTTCATGAAAACGCGACGGTGTTTCCCCCCGAATTCGACTGGAAAGTACCCGGATATTCAAATGAATGATATCCGGGTATCAACACAGGGTATTCCCGCACATCTTAAAGTGATCGACAAGTGAAGTGTTGTTAAAGCAACCAGCATTTGTTCCATTGTTTTCCAAATAATTCACGGCCTAATCACATGTCCCGTCAGGTTTAGAAAGTCAGTACCAGCGTCGTCCTCTCTGGATGAAATATTCGATACTGAATCATCCTTCCCTAAATGTCTGACTGTTGAGCTTAAACGCGATGTAATACATGAATTGATAGTCGGCTGTTCGCATCAGGATGACTATTGAGGATTTAACATTGTAATGCAAAAGGAACAATTCAATATACACAATAAAACCCGATACATCAATAAATAATGCATCAGATCGTCCTTTGTCTCTGAATGCCGTCGTGTCATCTGCTGGTCTTATTTGGCATCATTTGCAGCTGGTATCAGAGATCGTCCATTTTCTTACATTCCATTTAACGAGGCCCCCACTTGATATTCTGCATGCCTTGAAATTGTTTTTTTAGACTGCTAGGATCAGCCCATGCTGAGTTCATGTGTGTATTATCTTCAGTTTCCTCCAGTTTCTATAATGTAGAAGAAAGCATAAACACATTCACGTATGACAGTTTGAAACGATATATGAGGCGAAATATATATAGCTTCGCCCTCTGCACTAAATCAGTAGCTACATACTAGTGTCAAATTGCAAATATTTTCTACCAGTGTCGCCAGTCAGGGCCGTAACAGCACTTCGTCAGGCCCCCCAAAAAAACTTAGGTCTTGGGCCCCCCATAGGGTTATAGACCGGACTTCTGGGGGGCTTTGCCCCCCAGACCCCCCTCCGCCGATACACTGTTTACCGCTATTTATCATATTCATTGGGAGTTGGTTTAGTGAATCAGCTTTTATCGCCTAAGCGTGGAAAATTTCTAGAATTCATGATTGAATCGGTCAGTATGATCGGGAATGGCATATATATTGTTATCAATTTTTATCTTCTCTCTGCTCACGTAATCAGATTTGCCGGTAGAGCTGAGTGAGGTGTGTTTGAAAAGGTAGGACGACTCAATAATAATTAAACATCTTCGGGCGTATACCCGTTGGCAGGAACGAAACAGCACCTCGTCAGGCCCCAAAAAACGTTGGTCTTGGGCTCCCATAGGATGATAAAACGACCCCCCCCCCCATTCACGCTGTTCGCGTTTGTCACGAAATCAGCTGTACTGTATTGTAAGTCAGCGCAAAGCGCGAAAATTTTCGATAATTTATGATAAAATCAGTTAATCAGATCGGCGATTGCATATATATTATGCTATCAATTTATTGTCCTCTCTACAGGTAGAGCTGAGAGAAGTGTCTTGATAACGCGAGGGCCCGTAAATAATAATTAACAAAATATCGTCAACATGCAATCTTCACTATCTTTATAACGAACCTCAGATAAGCAATTCCAATCTACAATGTCCTAACTATTACAAACCTCGCCAAATTTATATGCTTGTGTACCTTAATCGAGACTTTAATCCTGGTGGCGACCAGGATCAAGAAGCAGCAGTCTATACTCAGTTGGTTGTGGCAGAATCTTACTAATCCACCTTTCTGGTCCGCAGAAAATCCAGCAACGTGCAAAATCGCCAGATTTATTATTTGATCTATATTTTTGGCCTCCACCCTTAGATTTACAGGTAGAGCTGAGAGAAGTGTCTTGAAAACGCGAGGGCCCGTAAATAATAATTAAACATCTTCGTTGATATGACTTCGTTACATGATGTTATTTCGTGACTTCCAGTCTGCTATATCAAAAAATATAGAATCGCCAAAACGTAGGCTTCTAAACTAAGAGACGCACACGATTTCAAATTGGTATTTCATCACTGGCATGAAATTTTTCCCAGCGGGATGGTATTTGTCTTGTGAGGTTCAGATTGCAAAGACAGGAACATTCGGCGCCAGTCATTTAGGCGCCTATGAACAATTAAACCTATATGTATTTTGTATATATAACGAAGTCTTCGGTCAGCGTAAGGGCATAGACCTTATCGGCCAAGGTTTTCTCGGTGCCGATCGTTCTGGCACACTTCTTGGAGTCGCATGTTATATGGCCTAAAACTTGATTGTATGTCTTAGTGGGTCGTGGCGCGGTAATGGCTCAATACCCAATAATAAAGATAACCAGCTACCTGAATCCGCGCGGAGCGCAAAAAAATTTTGAAAAAATTGCATAAATTTTCAAAATATACTCTATGATTTATGCTAATTCACGAAACAATTTTGGGCCCCCTTCGAGCTCGCCCCCCCCCCCAGTTAGGGCGATTTGGGGTGCGGAAGTTACGGTGCTGTCGCCAGTAATATTACTGCTTCGGTTAAGTTGACGCATTTGGTGATTTTAGCTCAGTAGCTCAGTGGTAAAACCTCCAACCTTGCAGATTGTATGTTCCATCCATGCTGGCTGACCCTAGAGCCCTGCCTACCACGAGTGAACCTAGTGCCATCCCCGACATCGGAAAGATTAGCAGAGTTAAAGAAGGAAGGACATCCAGCAAAAAAAGTTTAGACATATCACTAAGCACTGATACACTGAGACAACCACTCAAACGGGAGAAGCAAAAGGAATTGTAAGCTATCTACAAATGAAAGTCTCCCTAAATCACATCTTAAGATCTCTACTACAATACCAGACCAACAGGTATTGCCTTAAGCCAGTGTTCCTCAACCTTTTTGAGTTAGCAGACCAATAAATGTAACTACGACGACAAATAAATGCTGCTTGAAAGTAAATATTGGAAACTTCATTTAGGCTGCCTTTTGCTGTTAGTCGTGTGCTTATATAAAATTTTCTTCAAACGAAACCCCGTTTAAACCATATATTAGATTTTCATTGTGCGGTTTCTTTTGAAAGAACTGAGACATTTGCTGTTTTCTCCCCTCTATTATAATACCAAATGTCGCTCAACTGTACTGTAGAAATGCAATGAGTTTTGGTAAAAAGTCATCTTAGCTTACACATATATAACTGGTCTTATACGAGTGGCAGGCTACTTTGAAACATATGCACACAACATTTGCAGTATTGCGATGTGTGCGGAAAGTCCAAAGTAGACCATGTATACTATTATGATACCACGTTGAAAAATATGTTACAAATTTTGTAAATCATTTCTGTAATTAATTAAATAATGCGTTCCACTTCTTGCCTTTCGGACGTACCGGCAGGAAACTTGACACGGACTGTAACCGGTTCGCGGAAAAGCGGATGAGAACCGCTGTCTTAGCCCATTCACTATTTTACTCATTTAATACTGAATCCACATCGCTGATAGAAGCGATTAACTTTGGATTTTTATTTACCTTCAATTCTTCCTGCCTCCTGTACGCGTGTAGCATCATTTGTTTCTTCTGATCTTCCGTAACAATTGGCTCTCGTCCTGGCGGTCCCGTGCCTTTCTTCTGAAGCTTCGCTACGATTTTGGTTTTATCATTCTTGCCGACGTAGTCTTCCAGCTTTTTTCCGGGCAAGAGCTCTTTGCCGGCCCACCACAGTGTTCCCTTGTCTTCCGAGATGATCTGCATCGACGCTTGAGTACCTGATTTTTTTTTTCGGAACAAGAAGTATTTTAAAATACAGTCAAAGCCGTCCGGAGTTAGTCAGTCACTTGTCGGAGTTTCCAAGTAGGTATTGCCTACTTGAAATACTTTCTCGTATGGCTATGTTATTAACATACTTCCACTTGACATTGTTTTTAGGAAAAAATTTCTCACTTGTTACGTTTAAATATTGAAAAGCAGAGAGCAGTTTGAGATGAGTTTGCCCATGAAATACCACCTGTATCATGGTAACCGATTATATTTTCAAAGATTACCCCTATGTTTATTGTTTAGTGTCATCACTCATCAGTCTCCAGGATTCGACTTTGAATTTTTAAGGCAGTCATCTGAGATTGACTGCAACAAATATAACGCCTCGGACGAATCAAACACAACTACTTATGTACTATTCAAACCTTTGGTTCTCTACTTCCACATGAATTAGCATTGACATGTTCCAGAAATTGCTATTAGTGACTCTACTCGGAACTGAGTATCTATTTTCTGCATTTTTTTTTAATTTAAATTTGATTACCAATGCTAACTAATCTACATGATGCTCTGAACTTTTGATGCATGCAAAAATTCCCCGCAGAATGAGGACTTTAAAATAGAGCCGTAATTCTCAAGACGGAGTAGGAATTGTAAATAATTATGTGAAACGCATATTAGCATCAATATAATCTTGAGCTATTCTAGGCACATAACTCGAGAATGGCTTTAACCAATATTATCGAATAGCCAAGATCTAATGCCATACTTGAATCAGGCTGCAATAGCAGCTTTCGGGCTTAATGTATACAGCCCGATTCCATCTATACATCAAATCATTAGATGCATATATTATGTAAAACTTTCAAAACTTGTAATTCAACATATTCGGCATTCGATCTAGGAACCATTAATACAGGTCTGGCTAACATTGTGCTATTCCACAGGCACTCCACAAGTCTTAGCACAAGTACATGGGTATAAATAATATATCAAGTTCAAGTACTTGAATACCTGCCAGATCTTCCTTATTCTCCAGTTCCATTTGTATCGGATCGTGTGGTGGCAAGCCCATGGGATAAACTATCATTACAGCGCCGCGTAACTGATCTAAAGCGTCTTTCACCATTTCCTTTGTCATGCACGTGTTGGCATCGACGAGTTTCTGAGAATTTCAGAAATCGATGAGTATACTGTAAGATTTTCCAGATTGAAATTCCACCTTATCGATTCTAGCCTTTGCGTCTTTCAGAGTTTTTGTGAGAACTTCCGCCATTTTCTCATTGGGGGCTTGGCCATTCCGTCTGCCGATTTCGTCTTTGCAAAATACGGCACCTCCGCTCGGTATGCACCTGGGAGTATATCGGTGAGATGGCAATCACTTGATCATGATTTGATTCTTGAAAACAAGATTTTTTCATCGAAACGGGCACTTCTGAACCCAATGAAATCAAGTGAAAAGAGTGCGTGCAATTTTTTTTCAAAATGATTTCGCCTGGTCACGAGCAAATGAGATGTCTTATCAGCGGTGCTGAACCTACTTGTCATAGACCCAATGCGGTAAAATCCAAAGATAACAGACCACTAAATTATCAAAATTATCTAACCCAGTGTTTCGCAAACTTTTTTATACAACAGGCTGCAAACCAGGTGTCAAACCATCACGAAAGGCGTGAACATATATATTCTAATATCCATAATTCTCACTTCATAAATGTGACTTTAGTTCACAAATAGTGCTAGTATAGTTTACGGACTTTCTCAAACAATTTTCTCAAACAATTTTCTGTAGTCAATAGCGCCCCCTAGTTGCATAATTTGTAGCTAGCGCCCACTGATAGTCTGAGATATCAGAATCCATCTTACTTTTCTGCCCATTCATCTTTCAATTTTAATTCATCTATTTGTTCATCCGCAAGTCCTTGCATATTTGGTGGTAATGTGATGCCGTGTTTGGCGAGAAGTTCCAACTCTGAAAACAAAGCAGAGCACGTGAAATTTTGTCAAATTTTCCCTGATTTTTTCGTCCAGGACACAACTTCAATTATCGATCTTTTGGGGTCCTAACCCAGATATACCATTGACCATTAGTCATATTAAGCCACCTACGTTTATTTAGAAAGTCGCAAACATTTACGGCATTTTGACACCAGAGTAGTGAGCACAGTGGCTAGCATAGTAAAACTATAGCATTTCATATAACACTATACTCACCAGAACTGATTCTTTGAACCTTCAGTCTTGCATTATATATATGTATCAGCTGCGGCAGTAACTCTGATATTTCTATCGATCCCGGTACATCATATAAAAATTGAGATTCGTTCCCGTTTTTTATATGTAGACGAACCATATTTCCTCAGAATCTATTGAAAACACTTTCAACTCTAGTCTTCTATGTTCTGTTCAAGCTAGAGAAACCAAAACCATTCGAACGTTGGTTCGGGGGATTCCCCGTTGTAACTAGAGATGCGCTGTCTCTAGTGACATGGAAAATTCTAGTACACATCCTTTGCCTTGTCATTATAACGCATGATTATAGATCAATAAATCAGAAAAAAATAGTAAGGCCCTGATTTAAATTAGCGCACTTCCGATGTTCTTATTTTGTCGAATTTTTCTTGCGTCTATACATTTCATGGTTAACTGCATGCAATCAATAACAGCACGTTGCTATGGTTGCAAAAGTGTATGAGGAATGACAAGATTTCATAATCGCTCTTGTATATAATCTAATTACTCCTATTATTATCAATATGTATCTTCATTAATTTAAAAATTATACCAGCCGTGTAAAGGTTCCAACGCCGCGGATATGATGCAGTTGACTGAATCCACAGGTTAGTTACTGTAAATCTATTGTGCGTGTTTTTATCCTGCTATCTTATTCTATATAGCCTTTTGATGTCTGTACTGTATCATATATGCCTTGCCTATACAGGACTGAATGTATGCTGCAATACACGTTACAAAACTAAATTGATTACAGAAATAGATCCTAACGAAATCGCGCGTCAAAAGAAACGAGGAAGAGCTTATATTCCACATGGAAAAGGAGAAGAAAAGCCATACAGACCACATGCAAAGCACATAACTGTATCATATACAGAGTATGTAAAACGCATCCTATTTCTGCTTCTTTGCCATTGATATTATTTCAGTGTTTTTCATCTGCTTCTCCAGTCACATAAATGCTGTTATATTTATTGATTTTACGAAAAGTTTCCAAAAATTTGGGGGGAGCGATCGCCCCTTTAATTTGTAACTGTAGGCTTTGTTTGATTTCTCGTCACTTGCAAAGATAATGCATCATTGTCATTTGAACCCGCCAACAACACAGACAAATATAGCTAATTGACTGTTGACTAGGTAGTATCAAACAATGCAAACCGGAATCTCAACCGCTATATTTTATAGTTCTGTCAGATCTTTCTGCATGATCACACACTCACGGTCATATTTGCAGTGATTTATTGAGTGGTTGGGTTGTGTGGAGATCTTAGGATTCATTTATAATTTATACGTCAAATAATGAATGCCGGTATTGGTCGTTATGGCGCATTTTATCTTAGTATAGATCCTCCCCTTGAGTTATCTTAAATTGGGATTATGTCCTGACATTCGGACAGATTACCAGAGGTATTCAAGAGTCATTGTTGGTTCTCTAGCAGAATTACTGTCATAAATTTCTACTCAAACTCATGTGCAAGTAGAGGCAACCATTCTCAGGCAGGTAAAAAGTAAGTTTTTTAAGCTTAGTTTTGCCTAAAATATGAAAACTGTGAAGTAGAAGTATTTTAAATACAAAACCACTGGTGCAAGTATACAAATACTACTTGATTACTTCGAGAAAGTATAAATACTTTCACTACTTTGTTACTGACCACCTCTGCGAAATATGCATATATGAAATGGCACAGATTACCTTTGCCAAGAGAAATGCAACAATACTTCAGAAATCGATGTAGACTCCATTCAGATTCATTCAGCGTCACATGCAGTAACTTTTTGTGTATTCATTCAGATGTGGGCCCGATTATAGCTCATCAATTCGTTGGCTACCGTCTCCGAGCAGCGGAGACCGCCCGAAAGACACTTTATTTTACCCACCGCTTCAGCGACTACGCAGCTACCCCAACAACTGCAACTCGCGCAGCAAAACGGAATATGTTTTCTATCCACCACACGGGACTTCGGCAGCTTACAGTGTTGGGAAAGTAACCGTTTTTGATGGGGTCCACAAAAAGAGCCAGACGACGAATACGGAATTGTCGGATTTTATTCGATTCGGTCATAGAGGAGAAGTGTACGATTCGAGAGACGGATACCCTATGGCCGCCCAGGGAGATAAATCCTACAAAACGCCAGAGTATTCCCCAGATTTTCATAAACTTGGGTCAACGCGGCCGGTTGTGCATTTCGGGTAAGATTCAAAGCCATCTTTGCACGAGTGTGAGTATTTAATCATTGTAGTGTGGGTGTTTTCTTAGGGCTTCGAAACAGGTTTTATTTTTCAAAACAAAATAGTATTTACGGTGGCTAACTCTTCAATTATTTTATTACAAAATCATGGGATTAGAAATTTTGCTACTGCAATAACTTTGCTTCTAGTGGTTGGAATTGAGCCGAATTTGGTGTGCATCATCTCTACTGACAGCCTAACCATTTTCTGGGGTAGACAGAAAAAATCTCGCTTCTACTGGTTGAAATCGAGCCAAATTTGGTGTGCAGCGTTGTTTTAGTCATCATATTAATTTTATCACGTAGGCAGTGGAATTTGAAATAAAAAATTGTTTTTGAACAGCCTTATTGTGCAGTCACTTTTGACAGGGGTATGAAGCTCGAAAAAGCCGACACATTTATCCCTCTCCAGCCTCTTCCTAATGTCCCAGTGTAAGTATATATGCCAGTTTGTACTTCCGTTCACATTTGACGCGAGAACACAAATCATTCAGGAAGCCATATTCAATTCTTGAAGCTGAACGACGAAAACAAGCAGAAATCGACGAAGTGAAAAGTTTGCAAAAGTGGAGGCCCGCCTCACCTGTAACAGCACCAGTTACAGATTGGAGGTGACTGTACCAGTCGAGAATCGCACACCCATCGTCCGCAGATGAGAACCTACCGAGTACTACCCTGTAACCGTGTAACAGCGCAAAAAAGCTCTCTAGTGCTTTATTTTCATTGTGCAATGGAGAGAAAACACCGAAATACAGTATTTTTTACAAAATTTACATTTCACAAATCCAGAGTGTTAGGCATGGGAAGCTCGGGAATGAAGACAAATTACACACAGTGAATATTATTTACAGAAAATGGTATGCCGCGTAATGCACTTGACGGCTATCATGAAAACTAAAACGTGCGTCACCTACAGCAGCACCAGTTTCTTGTCTATGGATGAGGTAAATGCGACCCAGATAGTACGGTAGAAATTCTAGTGGGTGATCTTTCCTTGAAATTGCGTCGGCTGTCCAGCCGTTATGGATCGACGAATCTCATCTCCATATGCGGCATGTGTTGTCCTTGCTGCCTGTAATTATCGTGTCCCCTTCGTAGTTGAACGCGCAACTGAAGATATCATCAGTGTGCCCTTCCAAAGATTGTTGATATTCCCCTGAAAGACCAATGATAGCAAAGCATGGCGATTGTGAATAACGAGCAATTAGCACAGTCGGCTGCAACACCAATATGGTACTGATTAGTGAACCTTGGCGAACATGCAGCACATACAAATTCATTGCTTTCATTATGAATTTTTCAAATTTCAGCGTGCAGAATGAAAACTGTTGTCGCATATATCCCGTATGGCATATCCTATGTTAAGTTATACTTCATAAAATGGGATTGCTCCAATAGAAGCTATTGCACGCTGCAACACAGTACTAATGGAGCAATATATAAACTATATTGTTTACATATATATGTATTATTATTTATAAATATATATAACGTCCCAAATAGCTTGCAGAAATAAAACATTTTTGTTGTCCGTAAAACAGCATAGTTATTTATTAATATAATAGTCACTGCCGATTGCGTATTATGATATTCCATCAAGTATGTTACAGGCATATATTATAACACTAGTAGGCTATCGTTAATTGATAAACCCGTAGGATCTACCGATATTTCACAATCTCAGTTGAATGGAAAAAGTGATGGCATTTCGGTGGCCATCCATAATATTTAGTTGCTCACCGGTAGCAGCGTCCCAAAGCCTAGCTGTTTTATCAGAGCTGGCCGTTAGTATCCTACTTCCTTGTGGGTTGAAACATATCTTTGAAATTTCGCCCTCGTGCCCTTCCAGTTTCGAGATGCATTTTTGAGTTCGAGTATCATACAAGCGTCCCGTGCCTAGGTAAACGGAGTATTTCTATTTGTCGAGGTTCACTTCTCGCCGAGACCAGATCTCACCATCAGCAGATGAGCTGGCGATTCGCTGGCCCGAATAATTGAAGCTAACGTCCAAGACTTCGTCTGCATGTCCTCTCAGTGTTCCCACACAATTACCGGTTCTGATGTCCCATAACTGATATACGTAAGAAAGAAACTATGTGTCAAAAACGAAAAGATACTGCCGGTGGGACATGAACCTGGGAATCTTAACTAACACTAGAATTTTGGATGAAATTGAGTCCTTTAACTGTTCGGGAATGATACGAAATGAATTGTGGATTTCGATTCGAACTTGGATTTAAAGCCTTTATCAGGAGAGCGATTCCGATTGGAAAATATTAAATCTTTTTAAATCTGTGCCTTCGTTTTCTTGCCAGTGAGTAGACCTTTCTTTGGTGAGACGGGCCAAACTTTGACAAGAGATCCCCCGAAGTGCAGAAAGCGTAATGTTGCAAATTTATACACATGACAAAATTGATTTGGTGTAAAATAGCCATGGCAGTTAGAAATTAAAACATATGCCCTGTTAACCAATCACACCCACTACAACATAGGTCTCAAAACACGCGGTCTGCGGGCCGTATGCTGCCCGCGAAGGCATTTTGTGCGGCCCGCGACGGCATTTTGCAATTTCAAGTATTCAACAATATATTCAAGTGCCATATAATCTTTTTTAGATATAAGAACTTAAATTTCACCCTAAAACAACTATAAAAACCACTGGAACCTCAACAAACTTCACTGTCAGATCACTTTTAGCAGCTACCATGCGGTAGAAGATCAGCTATTATATGTCACATTTTTACTTCTTGATGATAAAACATGACCCGTTGATGATTCGTGACTGAAAATTGTGAATTAAGTTTGGTGCGACCTTCTCGTAAAATTACTCGATTTTGGATTGACTGGGTGATTAAATAAAAATGACTCGAGTTGAGTCGGGCCGAACGTTAAAATCAGAGAAGGACTTGCGACTCGCAACGGTGATTAGTAATTCGACGGACACAACAATCTATGAAACTGCCATGGGTAATATCAATACGGTATATAAAAAGGTCATAGCTTACGTTGCATAGCGTATATAGCTATCTAATCAGGTCACTATGTAAACGATTGGCATTCTGTGACCCCTGTGACGTATAGTTGATAACATGCTGGGTGTTGTTTGTTCTCTTTATCCATGTTATTATCGGTGGCGAGTAAGGTAGTATAGTACGCTCTACAGCTATAACACCAATGAATTATTCGCCGATTGGACATTTCTATTCCAGGGGTTCTTAACCAGGGCCGCAGACCCCATCGGATTACAGGGTGTACGAGATGCATTGTGGAATTAGGCCTATATGCTGTGGAACATTTTCCTGGTCAATTTATTCAACTGGAAAATAGTCTTTGCGCTACGAGTGATTTTATGTGAATTGGCTTTCTGATTTTAATATAGGTACCATCAGAAATTGTGTTGAAAATGGACAGGGGCTACGAGAAATCTCATTGGAAGCACAAGGGGTACGATAGCTAAAAAGGTTAAGAAGCCATGTTAGTACTATGGCTCAATAGTGATTATAGTCAAGTTGTCATTGATATGTTTCAATAATAATCGAAGGCAAAATCTAACTCTGATTTAAGTTGACTTTGGCAATGACAGTAACAATAGCCTATATACTTATCACAACTTCATAAAAAACCAGGATTAGGCTACACCACTCAAATACTCTGATATCGGATCAATCTTCAGTAGATTTTAAAATATTCTACATCAAATTGTGACACGTCAAAGGTCTACTAGGTGCAATATTATAACCCGACAGCAGTTTTCCTGGTCATGATGCATCCTTTCGCATGATGTCCAGGACTATAACTCATTACTTAAAAAAATTATGTCAGGCACAAAAACAATTTAATTCAAATATTTGAAAATGTGATTTTTCCGTTTGTGGAATGTCTGTCTGCAACGTCCGTCAAATAAGGCATAGCTGGAAATTATTCATTGAATATCCCTATTATCGATGCCTCGGCCCACGAGCACATGTTAATTTGAGACCTCTGCACTAAAAGATAAAAAATCACTTGCGAAATATCCTTACCTTGCAGGTCTTGTCCATTGATGCCGATACTATGAGCGAACAGTCCCAATTGAACTGCGCGGTGGCGACTTCGCCTCGGTGACCGATGAGAGTATTAGCTCGTCGGCCAAGTTCCACGTCCCACAGGGACACAGTATGGTCAAAGCTGCCGGTTATCAGGTTGTCACCCGTTGTGTTGAATGAAAGCGATATGATTTCTGCAGAGTGGCCCTGCAACAAAAGAATGTGGTTGCAGTTTTTGTTCGCGCAATGAATTGAGAAAAAAACTTGGAATCGCTACCAGAATAATTTGCAACTAGCATTAGAAAGGATTTGAGGCGTAATCATGTTCATCAATTCCTATAACTTTTATTGCACCGCTTATCCAGAAATAATACCAGAAGGATCACATTCAAACAATAGAAAAAATCAATCTTTGTGTAGCATAATAAAAATTCGATTTTAGACAATCAATGGCACCAATGCTCTTCTCTTTTCAGTCGGACTGATCAAATACAATACTGACACAAACGTTCCAGAAAATTACCAAAACATCGAAACATTTTTGCTAGAATATAATATCTACTGGACACCAGACAGGATGGAGAAAGTCGTGTCAAATTTTACCAAATCTGATCACGTTTGTTCTCTTATCAATTGCACGGTCAACGGGCCACTTGACTCACCGCTAGGGTCGATAGTTCCGCCCCGGTTTGTATATCCCATAATTTTGCTTTCGTGTCCATCGAACCAGTGGCGATTATGGTGCTCTGCGGATTGAACGACAAGCACACGATCTCAGACGTGTGACCCCGGTACGTGAAATAGCACTGGCCCGTCTCGGCGTTCCAAAGCTTACACGTCTTATCGAAGCTGCCCGTGGCTATTTTGTCTCTAAAATTTGGATGTAAATTGCAAATGATGACTAGGAATACCTGTGGTCTATAAGATGATACAAGTCAACGATCTTTTTCAGAAGTAAAAACAAGATTTCACCGTACACGGAGTGAATATTTTTTTAACGTCAACCCACCCATAAGGATTATTAAAAGCGATTGCGTAAACCACATTTCGATGTCCTTCCAACGTCTGGAGTTCTTCACCACTGGAAGTGTTCCACACTTTACAGGTTCGGTCATAGCTTCCCGTGATGAAGCTAGATAAAATGGACGAACATAGCGAGCGAGTTCGAGGCGCGACGCAATTTCAAAGTTACCAAGAGCCCGATTTATTAAAGGAAACATTTGTGAGTGGAAGAATATGCGCCCGAAGAACTTTGAACAAATAAAATTGATGATCGCGTATCTGTGATAACTTCGACTTCAGCTCTGAAAAGAGAGAATGGTATCGTTGGTCAAGGTTTCGTGATAAAAATTGTGATAAGTTTGTTGCAATATACAAAGAAGGACATGATCACGAAACGGTAATCCAAGCTACAAAGCTAGTTCTACCTACGTACCTTCAGGTTGTTGGGGTATGAACCGGGGTTTACGTAATACATGGTCTTATAAGTCACATTCCTATAGGCAATCACAGAAAGATCAATTATATCTCGCTCAGCCTAACATTTACTGATAATCAGTTTTTGTTTAATAAATAGCTAAATCAAATTGACGGTAGAGGTTTGATAACACAGTGATGAGGAATATTGAAGATACATGTTGATGAAGTTTTGTGATCGTGCGATTTAGGCCCATGGCATGTACTATAGAAGCAGTGCTAACGAAAATTAATTAGTGTTTACATACAACACCAGTTAGACATAGATCAGTATTTACATAGGTGTTCCGTGTTAATTCATGTCGCAGTTGCAGTAGCAGTAGGTCTACTAGTAATCCTATTAATAAAGTGATAGTAAGTTCAATAAATGTTAATATCCGAAGCACAGTTGGTTATTATGATAGGCAAGTCCTCAATTGCTAATTGAATTAGACTTACAAGTGTATTACTTAGAGCCGAATGAGCTGATATTTACAATGAAATAAAATATTCACAACAATTAGAAATTATATTAATAGGTGGTGGTAAAAGAAAATAGTTATTCTGCAATATAGTTACTCGGAATATCATTCCCAGAAGATTGTGAAATGGAATCAGCACCATAGCATATAAATCATACCAGTTTCACACCAATGAAAGTTGATGCTAACAAGTTTGTACTGACACAATACTACTTACTTTCAATAAGCTGATGAACTTGCGGAAGGCGAGCTTTCGTGATAAGAGGTTCCGAAGCGAAAACAGTGTCAACGACTTTCCCAACGTCCGAGTCGGGCTTCAAGTCCAGCAAGTCGATTGGCTTCGTCTTCACGGTACCAGATTGTTCATATTCTAATATTACTCCAGGCGGATAATATCTCAGTAGGAACCTTTTCAATTTCATGTCTTCAAGGAATCAAATGTAACCACCAACAACATTAAATTGTAATGTCCCTACGTTTATCAACGGACTACCGCTATCCGGCTTCGAATATTTCCATGGTTTGCTTGGTCAACCTTGAAGTAGGTAAATGCGCTGATGCGGGACCAATCACTGACTGTTGGAGCTAATTTTTAAAGACTGCGTCTACACTACACCTAACAAGTAAAAATGGCCGGGGTTGTTTATGTATAGATCCGAAGTACTTATTCAGGGGAAGTGACCTTTGGATTAGGGATCATGCCTAAAAGAGTGGTAACAACTAACAAGACCCTGCTAGGCCTATCTAAAATAACTGAAGCATTTTTCGACACCAGCATCAGTTCATTCGATCCAATAACATTCGTCAAATTATCCTTTACAAATTAGTTCCGTCCCTTCGCGGACTAGTATGGAATACTGCAGGTGAATTCGCATCCAAACCCTGTCAATGTATCAAATGGTAACCCAGAGCCGGTTCCTTCTACTCCCGACTAGGGCTGGGCAAAATCGAGTACCTGAGTGATTCGATTCTGAATCGAGTATTATTGCTTCGAGTCGAGTCGAGTAATCGAGTATCACTTATTATGACGTCACATCAGTTTGGGAGATGCCAAAATTCAAATATGAACTTTTAGCCTACCACAAATAATATAAAGCCTGTCGTACACCATGTAAAGGTAATTTGTAGCATTGCAATACGTGTAACGTATGCTGTCATACGAGCAATCGAAGTTTCAAGGCTTCCAGAGTGGAAAATGGTATCGAGTTATAATTTTTGTAGATAAATTTACTCTTATTGACATGGAGCGCAGGATTTCAGTACTCGAAAAAAGTCACCTTTTACTACTCGACTCGAATCATTAGGATTAATACTCGATTCAGATTCGAGTACTCGAATCATTGTGCCCAGCCCTACTCCCGACCAAGGATATCTAGAATCTAGGACATCCAGAAGTTCTAGATATCCCTGACCCCCGCTAAATCTATTACATTTTTTAGACATGTATAGTTCACAGGGATTATGAAAACTATAGTCATAGAAAGAAATCAACTGTGTGATGGCTCGAAAACGACTTCTGCAGCTGTCGCCGCTCGTTTCGGTAACATCTGATTCGGAGTTCTTTCTTCTTGAAGCCGTAGTCACAGAATACATGTAGCACTCCTTGGAGTCGGAGTCGGAGCATTTTATCAAACTCCGACTTCGACTCCAGTCAGTATGTGCCTCGATCCCCAACTCCGACTCCAAGGAATGCTACAGATATTGTGTGACTACGACTCCGACTCCAACAAGAAAAAAATTAACGTAACTCCTATTCCACCGCCCTGATAGTAAGAGGTCGCCCATCGGTCATAAGCACTGCATATTTTTGCTTCTCGTTTTAGTGTAGGCTAATACATTTGGAACAGGCCTATGCAATATGCATGTACGTAACTTAGGCTTTAGTTTTCCTCACGCTTCCTTTGCTAATCTGCGATTGCCATTTAAAGTTCTTCTCTATACTATTTTGGTAGTGAAAAGTGGTCTTTTGATATGTTCTAACGCCAGATTCGTTCGGCCTATGCAGAGATTTATTTTCGTCAATAGGCAGAATAACACATGGCCCCAGAAAATATTGGATCTGTTACATTTCAGAATCCGGGGACCTTCGTGATTACGGTCTTGACTTCTGTATATTGCTCCAAAGCGTATTGGCCCTTGTCTCTTCCGAATCCGGACTCTTTATAACCCCCAAATGGAGCTCCAGGACTTGCGGGATAATAACAGTTTACCCTGGAAGGAGGAATCACATCACCTAAATTGTATTGAGCAGGTATTGAGCAGATTAGGTCACTTCAACTTATTACTTACCATATCATTCCAGCATTCAAGGCGCTAGTTACTTTCATCACTTTGTCGATGTCATTCGTGATTACGGCGGCAGCCAGTCCGTAGCGAGTGTTGTTCGCCCTTTTGATAACTTCGGAAATATCTTTGAATTTATATATCTGCTGGATTGGGCCGAAAACCTGTAGATTTGACATTTGCCAGACATTAGTAAAGTTGCGAACATTATTTAATTTCGATTCTCGCAACAACTTCTATACCTCTTCCTGCGTTATAAGCATGTCGTCCTTGACTCCGGTGAGAACTGTTGGTTCTATATAAAATCCTTTTCGGCTTTCACAACGATTCCCCCCGCATTCTACCTTGCACCCTTGCTCCACACCACTCTGCAGCATCTCCATCACGCGCTTCTGTTGCTCTTTGCTAACCTGTTGTGAATACAACATCCCGTTTCGCATAATATTCAAGGCAACGATGTCACAACGGTAGTTCCTTACAACTGGTCCATGTTCGGTGGAGGTGTCCATGGGACTGCCGATTTTTAGCTTTTTTGCGTACGCAATGCTTCTGGTGACAAATTCGTCATAAATGTCCTCGTGAACGAATGTCCTCGACCCGGCGCTGCAAACCTGACCGCTGTGCTCAAATATGGCGCAGCTTGATGTTGCCACGGCATAGTCGACTGGAAATTTTGTGAATTGTGAGTATAACGGTATTCGGAAAGAAAATCATAAATCAGACAATATGTTAGTGAAAGTAGCGAAATGTAACAGGTGTTTTTTTCTGGAGTTTCACATTTTCAGGTATGGTTATCCTTTACGTGCATTATATACTTATTACTCAGCTGGTTTTATTATACAGGTCGGTTACTCATTCTCTGGAACTTATTCCACACGACTTTTTAAAAATTCCTATTCATATTCTTTATTTCAAACAATATCCACGAGGAACTTTTCAAAGCTATTCATATTTTACTTCCATCAGTATATTTGGCATAGCTCAAAACTCGCCACTGCATAGCCTACTTAAGTAGAAAATTTGTGTCATTACTTTCTATCGAGTAGCATCAGCAATACTTTTTCATGGATTTTGGATTATGAAATATGGTAATAATCGTAGGTTAACCGTACATAGCCTACCCCCAATCGCAGAACAAAAGCAGCAGACGTTGTGAACTTGATTCATCACGAAATATGAAGGATTGTCCCTACATTTCGAAGACTTCATTTATAAATATATTTTGTAACTGAATTAGTCTATTTTAACGTTAGCTGTTTGCGTTGTGTCATGTGACACATATAGCCATGCACGAGTCAGCTTATTTATCAGTATTACGCCACGATGGAAAATTCGTTCTGCGTGTTGATTATATATTACTAGGGCATGGCAAAATCGAGTACATCAGTGATTCGATTCTGAATCACGCTATATGCTTCGAGTCGAGTATTCGAGTACAACTCATTATGACGTAATAACAGTATGTAGGATGTAAATGTTCAAATTTGTACCTTTTATGCGTCCACAAAGAATATAGTGCCTGTTATCTCGGGTTACCATACGCCGACTCGCCAAACTTAACAGAAAAATACCGAAATCGGCTGTTTTCAGTCTTCATCAACTAACTTTTCTGCTTTGGTAAATGTGTCCTCCTTTATGGTTGTATTAACCCTACTGTTATCCATCACATTTAAGATTATTTGTGTTTTTTCGACCATACCGATTTCATTGTACTTTGAGGTATGTTGTGGGTTGACTCAGTTGACTGTCTATATGACTTTAGAAATATGTTATTTCCAGTAACGTTAGTCGCTTTGTACTATGTGTTTCGTAGGCTGCGATACGGCCGATCAAGGTTTGCAGCCTTCCGAAGAGGAAACTAATACGAAACTATAATTCTCGTTGATAAATTAACTTTCAGTGTCGTGGAGCGTCGGCCTATATTTTCACTACTCGAAAAAAATCGCGTTTTAATACTCGACTCCAATCATCAGTTTTATTACTCCATTCAGATTCGAGTACTCGAATCATTGTGCCCAGCCCTATATATTACCGACTTTCGCTCCTAATTGAATTCATTAGCCGAGAACCTTAAAATTACTAACTTTGGCGAAATCAATATATTTCTGCTGATATAATGAAATCCTAGACTTTGATATCTAGAAGTTTGTTCAAATTAGTTTTGGTTTCAAGCATTCGATTTTCCCAACAAAAATTATAATTTCAAACCCCAGCTTTTTATAAATATTATTATTATATTATTACAACACACAACAGTGGTGCTTATAGCCCGATTAGGGCTTTGTGCTCCACGACATCACATTTATCAAACAGTTCAATGTATTTCTTCGTGTTCAATTGCTCTTTCACTCTCTCAGCAGTCTCTGTATCTTCTAGGCTTTCATCGGTACTTTTTGTCGTCGCCTTATAGCTCGACCCACTTTCATGTCTGGGCTTTTTGAGTCACCGCAATTGCAGTGAGGTCGGCGATGAGGAGCCCATATAACCTCCGACACAAAGAAGTTAGTCCAAGCCGGGGTTCGAACAACTGCCATTGGTGTCGTGGCGTTGGTGCTTAACCAACTGCGCCACTCGCTTCCCGATTCTCAGGTATAAATTCTCGACAACGTCCGTCTCAATCAGTTGGATTCTCGGAATTGGCCATTCTCGTAATGTCCGTTCTCGGTATTGGTATAGAACCAACATACATATATAATATTGTATATATCTAAGCGTTGATTTTTACCGAGATGCATCAAAGGAAATATAGGTTTTCACGTAATCGCTCGTGTGAAGCCGGAAGAGATATAAGCAGGCCGTGTTATTTTTGGCATATGCCAAAACTGCCAAAAATAACTTATTTTTGGCATTTTTTGATTTTTATTTTTGGCAGTTTTGGCATCGTCCTCTAAATAGATAGTTTCAACCTCGAATTAGTCACAAAAACGCTTTATTTGGGCAAGTTTGTCAAAAGACACCCCAAAATGTGCAGCATCCACGTATAATCAGTGCCAACAAACAATAAGAAGAAAAACCTAGCGATTTCATAGGTTAATAATATCAAACGAAACCACAAAATGTGCAGTATCCATCGGTCTCGGTGCCAATAAGCAAAAATAGAAAAAGAAAGAAAAGCCTAACAAACGCGCTCAACAGCTGATTGTTATAGCTGTGGAATAGACATCGTTTGCACTGTAACAGTGCTTCCAAACTCAGGTCAGATAAGTCTCTTCTAAATTCATTTCTCGCCCAGCGAATCTGGGAAATATCGGCTTCAACAGTAGCCGTTGAGGGAAAGAATGTTGCCAGTCATCCACAAAAGGTTTTCAGAGCTTCAAAATCTTTGGAGGGCCGAACCGGGTTCCATGCATCATGAAAAGAGATCACTTCGCCAGTGCCATCGATCTCATCGCGGAAAGAATTTTCTTCCCGATCCTTTTCCAGGAGTTTCCTGTGTCGTCTCTCAACACATTCTATTTAGTAGCCCAACTATCATTTCTCCTTCAATCTACCGATATATTTTCGGAGGATTTTTGTCACTTCAGGTGGCTTTAATATTACCAACTCGCATGGAAGAGTCCTGAGAAGGTTAGTTTGTCTAAGAACATTGACGCAACAAGACTGTCTGACAAAACGAGACTATGCAGCTCAGAAATAGCCAGACAGTTTGTTGCGTCACAATGTTCAACTCGATCACAATGCAAAAATCGTGGTTGATTTTGGGGGTTCCAGCTCCATGAGCAGAATATAATTTATATTTTAATAATCAGTACTGTGGCAGCTTCTCATTGATACCCGTTTTATCAAATTTAGTGCTCGACAAGCCGGTCAAAAATGGTCGTAAAATTGCCTTTGGACAAATGGAAAGTATGACGTAAACCAAATGCAGTCAGCCGTTCAATCACGCTGTGCCCACACCATTTAGGACACCATGCTTTCACCCCTAATGGGTGGGCTGGACCCAGATTAAGAAACCTGCCTTTCACAAACGCTCTTCCCGCTGGTAACGCGGTCCTGTTAACACAACACCATGAACGAAATACACTATTTGGCACTATTTTTGGCATTTTCAAATTTTTATTTTTGGCAGTTTTGGCATACGGCTCCTGAAATGCCAAAAATAACACGGCCTGGATATAAGTGTCAGAAGTTGGTTCAAATTAGTTTTGGTTTCAAGCATTCGATTTTCCCAACAAACATTATAATTTCAAACCCAAGCTTTTTATAAATAAAACCACGGGAAGGGTATTTATACAGGCTTAGCGATACGAGACTTGATACTAAATCCTTTTTGTGAAATCAGACACCATCATGAATAAAGTAACATAAAAATAGCAATTAACGAGACGTGTTTCATAGTATGAGACTTACTGTCGACGTCGGAAAATACTATTGTCGGACTTTTCCCGCCCAGTTCCAAGGACACCCTTTTCATGTTGGAGTCGGCCGCAGCCTTTTGAACGAGTCTACCGGTCGCGCCCGAGCCAGTAAACGCAATCTTATCGACGTCCATGTGATGGGACAGTGCGCTTCCTGCTGTGCCGCCATATCCTGGTTCAATGGCGGGAATTAATAAGTAAACATGTCTTGATTGGAATGATTATGTCGTGAAAATCAAACCTGGTACTACATTAACAACTCCCGCTGGAAATCCGGCTTCTTTGATCAGCGAAGCTAAATATAACGCAGAAAGTGGGCTCTGTTCCGCAGGCTTGACCACGAGTGTATTACCCATCGCAAGGCACGGGGCTAGTTTCCAGGAAAACAGCGATATGGGATAGTTCCACTGCAATACATATGGTGTACAGAAGTTCGAAATTGAAATTGATCCCATTCCTATATCACTTACTGGTATAATGGCAGCACACACTCCGACTGGATCATGCTTTGTGTAACAGAAGTAATCGCCGTCTAAGGAGAGAACGGGTGGTGTACTAACGGCGAGTCGAACAGTGAATCATTTTCTTTCTTACCGACAGGGATCGTCTTTCCGTAGTACTTGTCAGCGAAGCCAGCGAAATACCGAATAACCTTGACGGACCCGGGGATGTCATATAGATATATTTGCGAGTAGATTCTTCCGTTATCAAGAGATTCCAAACTCTACAAAGTTACAATTGCCTTTCGTCTTCTGCAACAGCTTTGTCGAAAATATTATATACGAAATAATCACCGCCAGATATACTCTATCTCTCTCCATCAAATCTGCGAGCCTGTTTAACAGCACCCCTCTCTGGGATGGGTCGGTATTCCTCCATTCCGACCCGAGCTCAAAAGCAGCCCTTGCAGCTTCAACGGCGGCATCAACATCGGCCTACGTCACAACACATATTCATGATAATTCGTAATATATATTTGTATCAATGACGTCTTAACGGGCATACAGCTCTCACCGTTTTGGCCTCTGACACGTTACAAATATTTTCTTCCGTCGCCGGATTGATCGTGGTGAAAGTGGAACCATCCGAAGACTCGGTCCATTCGTTGTTAATGAACAGCTGCAAATATCACGGAAGAAATATGGGCAGATAGTACTATGATTCTACCTTGGTATCACACCTTGGTATATTTGATCTCAGGTTTATCGTTCGGCGGCGGTACAGTATCCATTATGTTCTGTCCTATTCCTAAATATCCTGGTAACTGAGACGAAGCCCTGCCCGGTAAGAAGAAATTTAACCGATGAACCTCCAGTACCTTCTAAAGCGCTGCAATCAGCGTGATCTGCGAGAACAATCTGCTGCAATCAACTGATAGCAAACCAATGCAGGTGTGCCTAGGCCTATCTGGTTGATATACCTCTAAAATGCAGATGAGCAATTGAGCGTGGAGTCTCAAACGAAGTATGAATTTGAATTGGCTGCTTCAACTAATTACATTTGAAGGCTAACTGTACATTTGCTGGACGAGACGAAATACTTTACCTGGTTTAATCCGTTCATGCAATGACGAACCGGGATTATGTTGAAATATCCGACTTCAGGTATAGCTTGAGGCGTGCCGAAAGCGCGGGGATTAAAGTTTACTGTCAGTTTGTTTCATTAGGTGTAGTACAACGTTCACTGTTTTAAATATATTTGACGGACTCCGACTGCTGGCAAAATGGTTCGGTGTTCCGTGCATACTGTTGCCACTAGTCCTGACTGCTAACCTGAGAATGTTCCGCTAAATTGCAGTTTAGATTCCCATGGGGAAATTAGTGCATTTGATCTGTATTTGACATATAGGGAATATCCCGTACTAATATGATCATTATCATAGGCATATCGGACCCGTCCAGTTTTCAACAAATAGTTGATTAATATGCAACGCGGTGATCCAGCGACGTTTTCATCATTTCGATGCGAAAATGCTGAGTCCATTTTGTCTACAATATCTCACAACCAGAGGTGGTCAAAGTAGTCAAGAAAGCTACTCAAGTTGAAGTAGAAGTAGCGACGCGAAAATCTACTCAAGTACGAGTAGAAGTACTTCTTCCATAAGCAACCTAAAACTACTTGAAGTAGAAGTAGAATTCGCTGGCTTTAATTCTACTCAAGTAAGTAAGTAGTTTTGAAAACGGTCATAATACGTTCGCATGCACTTTCAAAAGCTGCAAATTGAGCTATGTAGAAGGTGCAGAGAGCTTCATGTACAATGCATATTGATGCATAACAGAAGGTATAAATTTCCGACAGCATGATCATTCGACTGCATCATGAGATGCAAATGATAGTTTTGCTATGGAAATGTGATACTAATTTTTTGTTTACTCGAATACCCGTTTTAGAAAATGTCATGGCATGTTCCCTCACGCATATTACGGCCTTTAGTTTATTCGAAGAGGAATACGGAGAAGTTGTATGGATACGATGTTAACGCTTTGAGCGATTCGTATACGATGATAAAAAATATTGCGTAATGTAAAAATGCCATATAGTGTGATTGCATTTTAGGAAAATATACGGCGATGCTACACTTGCTTTTAAACTTTAACATGTAGCCAGTGGTGGCCCTACGAACGGGGGGGGGCAGACCCCCCTTTCCCATCTGTTATTATTATCTATCTTTCACCACGGAACGGTTTGGCCAGGTGCTGGATTCGGTAATGTCTATTACTGCATGTGTGCGAGGATATAGACTACATCAAAACTAAGTAATTCTACCGCATGCAGAGACGTGACGATTATCGGGATATGGGACTTTTCTAACAAATGCACAGATTTGATGATGATTGACACCTCTGTACGGAATCATATTCTTGCTTGGTACACGGATTTCCATGTATATTCGTTATTATTCTTAAAAAAGCGCATAATCCGAATAGGGGGGGCTTCGACCAGGAGGGGGGCGGGCGACCGCCCACCTCGCCCACTCCAAAAGCCATCACTGCATGTAGCCTATGTTCTTCAGACAAAAAAAAAACTGAAACTAATTAGAACTCTAAGCAATGATACTGCGAATTGAACGAGAAATACCAATGGTACATCAGAAAAGCGGAAAATGTATTTTATGTCTTTCGTCTAGACCAGTGGTTCCCAACCTTTTACGACTCATCGCCCCCTTTTCAAGCTCAACACCGATCATCGCCCCCCTAATTTTGTGAACCGAAAAATGGGCATACAAACTGTAATCACCGGCGGGTTAACTAAGAAAAAAAATGGTCAACTTTTCGGCACACTTTTGCAACTAAATTTTCGTGGGTTGACTAAAAAAAGGTCATTTCTCCTGGGGGGGCGATATCGCCCACGTTGGGAACCACTGGTCTAGACAGTTTTAACGGTGGTCTGCTAAAACAGACCTAACGCTCAAAAATTGAGAGCCCACTTTTCCAGATTAGAACACGCCATGGGCTGTTAGATTACGATACGATGGGTAAATGCTAGATTGCAAAACGCTAGTTTCAAACGTTATAATGGGTCATATTTACTCCGATGAAATATGTCATATGGGCGACAATGCGGTGCAATGCAACCTAAATAATATTCACTTTCGTGAAAACATATTTGTAACTCTATATCTACTTGATGGGAAGCACGATGGAAATTATGGGTTTGACTTAAATTTTCTTAAAATTGAAAGTTGGAAATCCGCGAAAACAGCCCGAGAATTCCCCAGTTTCTCTTTCTAATTGGAGGGTTACACTACTTCTACTTGTCAAACCGAAAATAGCGAAATGTAAGTAAGTAGATCACAAAATATTACTAAGTAGAAGTAGCGAAGATTCTATCTACTTGAGTAAGTACCAGAAGTATAGGAAAACTACTCGAGTACTTCGAAAAAGTAGACCTACTTCGTTACAGATCACCTCTGCTCAAAACCCACACTACGGTAACGTCTCTCTCCCATAATGGCTTTTTCTTCTGATTTCCATATGCCTATGCAACATGGACCTGCGGATCTAGCAGCAATGTATTGAATATGCATCACTGGAACATGCGATGTCTATCGAGCCCATCTGCAATGGATACGAAACGAAAAGAAATGCAAAGCATCTAATGATATGTCACACGCACCCGACATAATATGCTACAGAAATACATCCTGTGACTATAGGATACAAAGTTTAGGAACTGTCGCCAGTTGCGTGACCCTCACCTTAAACCTTGAGTTTAAGAGAGAGGGCAAGAGCCCTTTTTTACGATATGACCTTGGATATTGGCGACAAGACATCCAATACCCTGAAAATTGCTTCGCGGGGCATCATCCAAAGTATAATCAATTTCAATAACACGTGCATATTCAGTCCAACCAACCATCCGCCCATCGCCTTTCCCCAAGAAAGCTTGAAGCCACTATCTCTTCGTAAAGCGTGATTTTATGGGTAAGCCCTAAGCCGTTTTCGAAGCGTCTTGGTAGTGTCTGGGTCATTGCACGTCAAGGGAAATATGCCCATGCGCATTCACATCAGCTGATTCTCCATCGATGGAATGCTGTTTTTGTCGCCATAGCTGAAGCCGGTTCAGCCGGTGAGCAGTAGTAATGTTTGGCACAAGAAAATAGCCTATTTTTAGTCAGTAACAACAACTAAAATCAATTTCATCATTTCAAAACGCGTTCTTCCCAAACCTCAAAACAGAACGCAGGCTGCATGCGGCCCGCGTGTTGGTGACCCCTGGTCCATAATAGCTATCTATATAGTAGCATACAATTGGCGAGGAATATGTATACGTACTAGGGATGGTGTGAACCTCTGAAAGGCTCAGGTTCGTGTGAACGCGAACCTTTTTGAAAGGTTCTGAGTGAACGCGAACCTCATGACGTCACGTGACGTCATATTGCTAATTCCAGCCCTAGATTTCAGTGAAGTGATAGCCTATATTAATGTACACGATACCTTGGGACGACTCGGGTCACACATTGCCACAATGCTGAAGTGCATATTGGCGTTTTAAACGTAGCCAAATGCCAACTGGGGCATTCAAATGATATAATAATCCAATAAAATCAATATCATCCGTCGCTTTGCCAACAATTTCGACAAGGACTTGCACGGGGATATAAGTTTACGCCTTAACGGTCTAGGCCAGACCGGACAATGTATTCGGCGTCTGATTATTGCTGCGTTGATATTGAGCAGAGTGTAAACGGGTTTCTCTACTTGCTACCGATAATACCCCATTAACAAGTTATACAGCGGTAGCCAGCACCTCAATCGCACGGATTTGGTTTTTATGATACAATAAACATATGAAATCAAGATTGACCCCGTACGCCTGCGTAAAGTAAATTTTCTGAGATTGCCATGGTGCATGCTCGTTTAGTGTTGATTTTTTTTATGCTGTCAGCGTCATGCATAGAGTGGCCCGCAGTTGAATGCAATAAATTTCAACCAAAGATGTTATAATGAAGTGAAAATTGTAATATGTAAAAAAGGTTCACAGTGCAGAACCTACCAAGGTTCGTTTGTGAACGTGAACCTCTAAATTTCCGAGGTTCACACACAGAACGCGAACGTAAACCTCACGTTCACACCATTCCTAATACGTACTCGTCGCACTCAAGAGTACTGCAATAAGTGTCTATATTGTGAAAATGTTCAACAATGCAGCTTGTATAGACCTACATATAAATATAACATATATTAATGTAGTGTAGTGACATATACATCGTAATAGGGGGCGATGTTCGCCACGCGATAGCTTAGTGTCGCCCAGGGACTTTCATAATAACAGTTTTGACGTCGCTGTAGTTCTGAACGGCGTATTCACCCAAGTCCCGCCCGAATCCCGACTCCTTCACACCACCGAAAGCCATGCCTGGACTCATGGGATAATAGCAGTTCACCCTGGAAGTGCAAACCTGTCTAAATCTCTAGTATAGGAAGAACTCAACTGGTATATGGTCGGAAGTAGGCTATTTCAGTTCACGGTACGTTCCATATTAAGCTTGCCGATTTCTGCAACCATGGATAGGTAAAATGCGTTGCTTTTCGTATCATGAGGTTTCTGTCGTTTGATTGAAGTTCTATTGTATTTCAACATGAATGCCAACGTAACGTTCAACTGTGCAACTTATCTGCTCTCTCCAATTAACAACAAAATATACAACCCGTCAATTTACACCACGTATCCGTCTCTAGATTTACCCGTCTGGTCAATTTGCTTTCA
Organism: Botryllus schlosseri; assembly: GCF_051294905.1. Classification (NCBI taxonomy): domain Eukaryota; kingdom Metazoa; phylum Chordata; class Ascidiacea; order Stolidobranchia; family Styelidae; genus Botryllus; species Botryllus schlosseri. The sequence goes on along the minus strand of NC_137249.1, from coordinate 15,888,596 downwards.
TACATTGCAGCTAATCAGCTTGCATAGTATTTCAAGAAAATGGTATCGATATGTAGTAGAGCCGATTTAAGAAATATGTTGCTCCAACTATGATTTTGGGGCGTAAAACTATACGATATGGGTACAGAATGATATCACAATTACGAAATGGAAATCTAGAAGAACGCCAAGCTGCAGTATCTACTTATTTATCACCATTCAAAGTGCAGCAAACCTAACTTACCATACAACTCCTGCATTAACTTCGTTGGCGATTTCCATTACGAAATGGAAATCTAGAAGAACGCCAAGCTGCAGTATCTACTTATTTATCACCATTCAAAGTGCAGCAAACCTAACTTACCATACAACTCCTGCATTAACTTCGTTGGCGATTTCCATTACATTATTGAAATCATTGGTAAGTACGCCAGCTGCTAAGCCGAACCTCGTGTTATTAGCTCGTTCAATCACTTCGTCCAGCGTTTTAAACTTATAGATCTGTTGTACAGGTCCGAATACCTGAAATACACGATTTCAATTATATAGTCAATGACATAAGTAGGTCACCTTCTTCATGCACTGCACATATATAGTTATAGTAGCATGCGAATTGTTTCCATTGCTTGACCGCCTGATTGGTCTCGCGCAATGATTACGATTTGCTAGTTACGAAATTATATTTCTGATAGATATTGTCAATTCGCTGTTAGATATTTACGCGTATAAATAGTGTGCATACGCCCACAGCCCCACACAGTACTGCGGATACGGATTCCGCAATTTCCAGGTATTTGAAATGCACAGGATACAAATATTATACTTGTTAATTGAAAGGCCATTTGTACACATTACGCCACAGTGGATATGTGGAGTCCCGGCATTATATATCCCATCCCAAAGAAATAATAACAATAAAAAAGACCGCCTTTTTCAAATTATCTTCGTGGCTACACCTCTGGTCGTAGTTAGTTGGTATTTGCCCTGCTTTTATGACTTAAAATGATCCATCGAGCAATGTTTACCATGGTTTCACTGAGATCGCGTACGTGGCCAGCACATCCAGCCGACTGCATAGGAATATACGTGACGTTATGGTTACAAAAATTGCTGATTGCTACTGGTATTGCAGCACACGATTCAACTGCGATCTCGCTTCCCATGACATGCCGCCCTATTTCTTGTCGCTTTCTTTTTCTATACTATCTTCTTTACTTCATTCAGTGTGAATGCCTCCTCTTTACATCGCCTAGGCCAAGGTGGGTGTCAGATTCCATAGACAACCTAGTCGCTTCGACATCTTCCTTTCTTTCATTGTATCGCATTTTTGTGGTGTATTGAACTGATAAAATTGCTAATAAACCAATGATGATGATGATGCTACTGAATGATTGACTATCTGTCGAACCCTCAAGAAGATGACTCGCAAACCTTTCTGTCATGCAATAAGATCATGCTTCACGACTGTATTGTGCGCGCATATTTTCAGACTTTTAGTTAAGTTTTCTCAAATGCGACGACAATCAGATATGAAATAGCATTCGTGCAGCATAGCCATTGATGTGGGATTTCCGCAATCAAAGCATGCCGTGGCTAACATACAATGTTTGACGCGACGCGACTTACTTCTTCCTTGGAAATTTCCATTTCGTCCGTCAGTTCAGTCACTACGGTCGGTTCCATGAAATATCCGTCTCTGTCCCGAATTCTGTTGCCGCCGCTGACGATTTTGGCCCCGTTTGCCGCCGCGCGTTCAAGAAAACCGAGAACTCGCTGGAGCTGCTGTTCGCTTATCTGAATGATTGCAGACGACTCACATGAATGTGGTTTGTGGTACAAGAAATTGAGAAAACACACACGGAATTTATGTAATTGGCGTTTGCAGAAAGTAGGGCTTGCATTCCGAATCAAGTACTAGGCTTCTAGGCCAGTTGAGTATTCCAATATCACACATTGTGACACCATAAGAGTGTGGAGGTGAAAAGTTCAAATACGATACCAACGAGAAAACAATCCCAGTTCTTCATCACATTAAAGATCATTTGTTATTTTATTGCACTTGGAACAATGCTCTGGGTTTATCACGACTACGCAGAATTGTTATTTCCACCAAAGTGCGTAGTCTTGTGCAACATCTTTTGGAAGCTGTGATTCGACCAATCCATGTTTCAATAGCGCATAGTGTAGTGGTACAAACCACAGCTACAAACACCAATGCGTTGCGGGTTCGAGACCGACCGAGGTTTATAGCAGAATGCCTTCCGCGGGTATATAGATGCGATGTTGGTTGCCTAGATTTGCCTTGAATTACGTCCACATATTGTATTAGGATTCTACAGTGGATGAAGTGGCGAAATAACACCGCGCTATCTGTAATCACCACTGTCTTCAGCTCTCGCTATTCAAGTATAGGCCTACAGTTCACCGCACATACTATTCACAGCAGACGAATAGTATTTCGACAGCAGACGAATTATATCTTCCGTACCATGGGTCCTTGCGCGGATTTGAAGTCCGTGGGATCACCGACCGTTCGTTTCTTCGCTTCTTCGATGCACTTTCTGACGAACTGCTCGTAAATGTCATCTTGTACGAAATTCCGAGACCCCGAGCAGCACACCTGGCCGCTGTTTCCAAACGCAGCCGTTTGAGAGAGCTTCACCGCTCTGTCAACTGAAATAAATGCTGCGTGGTGGTGAGCGCAACCGATTTGTTTCCATCAGGTTCTGTAACGATCGCGTTTCAATCAAGCCAGCCAGCCAGCCAACCACCCATCCACCCATCCAGTCTGGGGGTTCGTACGGCATGTGTGATACTACGATAGTGGCGTGTGGTGGGCTTGGTTTGGCATGGTGGGCTTGGTTTAGCACGCGACGCTTTATAGTCGATAAGAAAATGCTGTACCATTTCATAATATTGTTTTGTACTTCAAATGCTGTATCTCTCTTTTTGGCTTAATCATATTTATCGCTAATCAGGGGTGGTCAAAGTATTCATCGTTTGTACCCAAGTCGAAGAAGAACTAACGTCGTAAATTTCTCCTCAAGTAGGCCTACTGGTAGAGGTGACGATTTCGAATTAAGTAATAAAAGAGGTATTCTAGGTCTAGGTTTACCTTATCTGAAACTGAAGAAGTTTCGTAAAATCAAAACCACTCTGTTTGTTTGTTTGTTTGTGATTTTTATGGTGTTTGTCGACTACTATGGTCATTTACACCAGGCCGATATTGTTCATTATTTTCCGTAACTGCCGACTTATAGCACATTGGAATAAATAGTGCCGGTAGCCAAAACCTACTTGATAACTTCGGAAAAGTAGAAGTTAACTTCGTTACCGATCACCTGTGTTATGCTATTGCAGTACGAGGTAGGCATTGAAGTAATCTAAGCTACATCCTGCTCGCACAATCTCGATGGTAATTTTGAAAGTAACTAGCAAGCGGATATCATCGTTATTTGTGAATGGCGGTAGATATTTATTTTTATGACTAAGCGAACATTTTGGGTTCCGCGAAGGCATGAAGGTTAGCGTAAGTGTTCCCCGCAGGTCAGTGGAGGTGAACTACTGGTCTATTGTCTAGTAATGTTGAAGGTGGTCAGTATGGCACGCCTGTAGTATATAGTGTGTGTCACGGTGACACCCTTTAGTTCTTGACATTTCGTCGCAGATCACAATATACCAGATGAATACACACCGTCGAAATCAGAAAACACAATGTTCGGGTTCTTGCCGCCCATTTCAACCGTCACTCTTTTGCAGTTCGAAGCAGCAGCTGCTTCCAATATCAGTCGTCCAACTGTATTTGAACCGGTGAATGCGATTTTATCAACACCGTCGTGGTGAGCAAGACTCCTTCCAGCAACGTTTCCATAGCCTTTTGTATATAATTGGCAGCAGTTGGTATGGAGACTGGTACCAACTAAAGCATGAAAAAGACACCGCAAGACAACGAACATGCGTGTCTACCATTAACAGCAATTAGGAAAAAATACGCTTGGAAACGAACTAAACCATAAATCCGGTTCTGTAGTTCAGGTCGCTTGGAATGGAAATTTAACGGTAACGTGCCATTTACTTAAGCCTTCGTTCACCATCCTTCACTAATCATTGAATATTAGGGTTCGAGCAGTGGCCTGTATATAACTCAAGGCATTTACACAATTACGTAACCAGTCAGTCATCGGAATGGATAGGATGAAAATTTGGGATGATCGGCGTAAAATTAGGAGAGAAGGCCATTTTTAATGTGACGCCACAGATCGATTGTGACGTATTGGGTAACGATAGTGTCGGAATGCCGATCTAAAATATCACGCCATCGCTGACAGATACCACAATTCTAGTTCAGTCACATCGCCGGTAGTCTCAGTCTGGTAACGGAATCAATTTTAATCATCCTGGCCAACTGAATTTTCATATTTCTATAACATGTAAAACATCTCAATATGTATACAAAATACGTTTTACGCAGATCTAATGACAGTATATGGCTTTATCACCGTTGTCAATTATTGTAGAAACACCAGACCTGGAATAACGTTTAACACGCCTGCCGGAAACCCGGCTTCCTTGAACAACGAAGCAAGATAGAGAGCCGTAAGAGGCGATTGTTCGGCTGGCTTCAAAACCATGACGTTCCCCATAGCCAGACAAGGAGCGACTTTCCAGGAGAACATTATCATCGGAACGTTCCACTGAAATATATGACGTAGCGTTATGAGATTGGGGCTGACTATTAGCAAGAAGACGATCGTGAAGGGATTACGCATGGACTGCATAGCATGGATATGATAAGAATGCGAAGATTTTTGTTTCTTAGATTCTCACCACTATACTTGAGTATTTACCAGAGGTGGTCAGTAACGAAGTTATTTTACTTTTTGGAAGTACTCAAGTAGTTTCCGCTACTTGGGTACTTACTCAAGTAGATCTAATTTCCTGCTACTTATACTTCTACTTCGTAATATTTTGAGATCTACTAACTTACTTTTCGCTAGTTTCAGTTTGTCGAGTAGACGTAGTTTAATCCTCCAATCAGAAAGATAGCCTGAGGAATTTCGGGGCTGTTTTCACGGAGTATCAACATTTAATTTTCATAAAAGTTCAGTAAAGCTCCGAATTGTCGTCGCGCTTCGCGCACAGTAGACTAATATGATTTCACGAAAGTGTCGGTGAATAAAATTTAGGTAGCGGGTCGCCTGGTTCCGTTCACACCGCATTGTCGCCCATATGAAATATTTCATCACGGTAAATATGTCCCATCATAACCTTTGAAACTACCATTTCGCAATCTAGCATTAACGTATCCTAATCTAGCAGCCAATGGCGTGTCCTAACCTGGAAAAGTGGATTTTGACTTTATCTTAGCTTTACACCTGTTTTCTGGACTTTCTGGACAAAAGACATGAAATATATTTTCCACTTTTTAGAAGTAGTATTTATATTTCTCTTTCAATTCCCAGTAACATACTTTCAGCTCTAATTTGTTTCAGTTCTTTTGTCTCGAAAACATACATGTTGAAGTATAAAAGCAAGCGTAGCAATGCCTCTATTTTCCGAAAATATGGCTATGGTCAGCTATATATGTTTTATTAACGTTTACTAATCGCGCCAAGTGTTAACACCGTATCCGGCACCACTTTTCCGTGTTGCTCTTCGACCAAACTACGGTCTTTATAATATGGGAGAGGGCGCCATACCTTGATATTTTCTAAATCAGGGTGTTCGAGTAAATAGAGGATTAGTATCGCATTCCCATATCAATGATACCGTTTTCATCCCATGGTACGGACGAATGCTTATGTTGTCGAAAATTCATACCTCCTGGGATGCACTAATATGAATTAATATACCTTTCGCATAGCTCAATTTGCAGCTTTTGACACTTGTCAGTATATATCCGAACGAATTACGATCGTTTTCACAACTACTTACTTACTTGAGTAGATTTGACGTCAGTGAAATCTACTTCTAATTCAAGTGGTTTTAGGTTGTGTTTAAAATGACTATTTCTACTCGTAGTTGAGTAGATATTTGCGTCGCTACTTCTACTTCCACTTTAGTAGTTTTCTTGACTACTTTGACGTCCTCTGGACTATTTACCAATATGTAGCTACATATGTTTAGCCTTTGGGTATATCAGAACACCAATGTTGAGTAACATATCATGACTGTAAAGTGGAAATTTAAGAACATCCCATGCTACACCTTACCATCTACAATTAGCCCAATAAATTTTCTAGAAGTTATGCTTACGGGAATAATAGCTCCGCATACTCCGATAGGCTTGTGGACAGTGTAGCAAAAGTAATCTCCATCTGCGATGAAAAAGAACAGCGCAATCAAACAAATATGTAATACCCATGACGCTTTCGATTATTCAGGAGTGGAAAATGGATATCAAGCATAAACATCGCAGCACTAGGGCTATCCAAACCTAATCTAGGAATATACCATTATCTTATAATTGCGATTGCAATTAGACTTGTTTCAGTAAATTATGGTTATTTTTCTTGATTTTTATTGTATTATATCGCGAGGGCGGTGGACCCCATAATAAATTCAAAATATGCGACACTGAATCGCGAAGAAATTTCAAGTAGCATAAATCTGCTTGAAAATAATATTGTTGATGTTGATTTATGGAATTTTTTGCCTACTTCAAGCCTTCGAAATTCCCGACATTTGGGCATATTTTAGAATTTTCTCCCGGGCGCAGTTTGAACAGTAAAATTTTCGATGTGTCCGGGAAATTCCGGACGTTAGGCAACCCTAGACCACACAGACACACGGTCATGGAAGCAACATTTCTATGAAATGTTGCAGTATTGTCTCAGAGGTCAGAGCCCTATATATTTCATAGTTCGTGTTGGTAATTATGAAAGCATTTTGTTGAAGTGCAACTGAGATTGTATACTTCGTGTTGGCACCAGACATGGGGTGATTACTTCGCGAATGTAATCGATTGTGATTACGATTACTTCTGAGTCACGCGATTACGATTACGATTACGATTACAGCAAAATCAGGAAGTAGTCGATTACGATTACATTCGAAAAGTAATCACGATTACTCGCGATTACATTTATTTTGCTTCTCATCACTAATCTCAGAAGGTATATATGGATTGCGATGAAAGGTCTTATATGAGAGGGATACCAACTTTCTTTATATATGACGTATCATTTGCTTGTTACGTCATAATGTGTAACCAGTACCCAACTTTATAGGGAACGATTTATCGCACCCAATGATTTGCATTCTTGCCAAGTCTATAACTACCGCATCCTAAACTCCGTAATAGGGCGGGGAGCGAGCTCGAAGGGGACTCAAAAATACTTCGTAAACCAACATAAATTATAGAATATTTTTGAGAGATTTAATTAGCTTGGAAAATTTTCTTCGAGCTTTGCGATTTAAATGACTCTAGATTTTTTGATTTTTAAATGTGCCAATGTGTGCGCGAGTCTCACGAAAGTTTTTCTTCTAGTCTGCTACGTTTGGACGACTACAATATCTTTTGATTATATAACATACCGGAGGGCACGAATTAACAAATGCAATAAAGCAACTATAACAACATACCAGATATCATCATAATTATGAATTACATGACCGCAGCTCTACAGGTAAATATGACCATCGGGCTGAGAGCAGATTAAAAATAAATTGTAATATAATGCAATAACTAATATTATGGACGAATTTCAGTCTTCAACTTGAAAATTGACCGCCCTATGAGGGCCCAAGACCAACGTTTGGAGTAGAGGACGAATTGCTGGTCCTGATTCTAGCTACAACACACGCTGACATGTTATGTACGTGGATGGCTATGACGGCAGGTCAAAATGTTGAGTAAAGAATTGCGAAATAACGATTGACGCCCGTTTCAAGCAGAGTCATATGAGAATAAGATAAAGCGAACATAATATTCTCCCTTCCACTTAGTACAGATACTGCAAACTGCCGTTACGAGAAACGGCAAAGAACGGCTCGGTTATCATATATATCAGCAGCTGTTGATTTCTAATGCTTCATTGAAGAAGTCGTAATGTTTTATTTGACGAGTACAAAATTTCAAATCTTTGTCCGGTGTGCGTACGCACGTACAACATAGGCCTACTGATCACCAAGCAACCACTAAACATACCCAAACATCAATGTATATGTTGCTATTTTAAACTAGCCAGGGTGGTGATTATTATCCTGCTGCGAGAGGTAGTGGCGTCTGGATTGTACTGACGACCTGATATACAACATGGCGGGTGTTCAGTCACAATACAATGTACATCGAATATATCTAGTTACAATGTGTGGATACTTCTTACGTAATGACGAGCGAAGCTCATACTTCTGACGTAATAATGAGCAGTGACGTTCGAAAATCAGACGTTTGTGCTATCACTGGCCTGGTATATTATTTCTTCCTTGTTCACGAATGTTCAGTTTATGTATTAGTATTTGTACAAATAAAAAGTAATCGTTCTTTCGCAAAGAAATCGATTAGATAAGGGAAGTAGTCGATTACGATTACGATTACTTCGGATTTTTTTCGAATGTAATCGATTGCGATTACGATTACTTGAAAATGCTGTAATCGTCGTAATCGATTACGATTACTAATCGCGATTACCCCATGTCTGGTTGGCACGAGATGCGCAGTGGAATGTAGCGGGATCGATTCTCAGCGGAAAAACGTTCCGAAGCGTAGGAGGATTAGCTGGGCTCCCCCATGAGTCACTCGTTCTTATGACGACGAATGAGACCATGAAAAAGGCCGTGAAAAGAACGCTCTCAAAGATTTGAACGGGAATAGCATGACAGAGCGTCTAAAAAGACATCAGGCATTACGCCGAGGTGAGTGCCGGCTTAAGAAACCGTAACTGGTCGTTTCGGCATCCTCCTATCTTGTCATTACTTCCAAGGTTGCATTTTAAACAAATAGTATTTTCAAACACTTTGTTGTAAAAAATTGTGTTTTTTCAATGTTGTAATAGTGTACCTTCGAAAAAACATGTATGGGCCTACACGGACAATTTACATGCGATGTAGTCGACGTATGAGGGAATATGGTTGTAACTATAGAGTTGGTGCAAACCTCTGAAAGGTTCAGGTTCGTGTGAACGCGAACCTTTATGAGAGGTTCTGTGTAAAGGCGAATGTGAACCTATACGACGTCACGCCTGAAAGGTCTGTAGTCCAGATCGGGCAATGTATTCGGCGTCTGAATATTGCTACATTGATATTGAGCATAGTATAAAACGGATTTCTATACTCGTTACCGATATTACCCCATAATCAAGTTCCACAGTAGCCAACACCCCAATCGCACGGATTTGGTTTTTATGATACAGTAAACATATCAAATCAATATGGACCCCATACGCTTGCTAGATATTTAAGATTATACAACGTTGAATTCTTTATATCAATTTCATAGATTGGCTGAATAAGTATCATTCACTGACTATACCTTCATGTAGTGTATTTCGTTCATGATATTGTGTGATTGCGGTTCAAGTTCACAGCAGAGAGTCACTATATATTCACAACGGAAAGCTAAATATTTCGAGTAAACATTTGTAACGAAGCATGTAAAATTTTTGAGTTTGGTAAGGTGCATGCTCGTTAAGTGTTGATTTTTTATTCTGTCGGCGTCATTCATAAAGTGGTCCGAAGTTGCAATGCAAAGAATTTCAACCAGCGATGTTATAATGACGTGAAAAATTATAACATATGAAATAGTTCACAGTGCGGAAACTACCAAGACTCGTTTGTGATCGCAAACGTATAAATTTCTGAGGTTTACACACAGAACGCCAACGTGAACCCCACGTTCACACCATCCCTAGTTTTAACCCTCGAAATCGTCGTCGGTTCAACAGTTATAGCACGTACAATGCGCTTCGCGCGAAATCTTAATGGCTTTCCTGTAAGCTTCTTTCGGGGCCATTGTTGTTTTTTTATCAATAATTTATGGAATGAGACACAATCACGGAGTATTTTTGAGATTTCCCAAATTTTGGACAACCCTAACGTACATGTAGAAATGATTGGTACGGAATAGAATGTTCTGACGATGATGACCGCCGACCGTTAAAATGCTACGAAACGATGTAGTCCTGGTTAAAGATTTATTTCGATTCGCTTTAGACAGGGGTCAGGCGCCGTTTTCGCCATAAAAGCCATGTTTCCTCATATTTTTCAATGTCAATTTCAATCCACTCTGACGTCAAAATTAAAGATTGGTGAGGTCACAGCTAAGAAAAAACTAAAAAAAAAATGAACACATGTTTTTGGAAAGGGATATGTTTACACGTGCTTGTTTGAAATTGATTATTTTTAAATGAAATCCTAATTACAATCGCATTGTGTCTTGTGAATCGCACTGTGCATTATTCGTCTTGAGCGGCTGAAAACATATAATCTGACGATTATTACGATTACACCGCTGCAGATGAATAACAAGCCATCAATAAATTTCCTACTGAACGGAATCGTCTTCCCGTGGTATTTATCCGTCCAGCCCGCGTAGTATCGAAAATTTTTGGCGACCGTCATGACGTCACCGTACGTCAAAGAATACGGCCTCCCGTTATCCGCCGTTTCCAGCGACTGTTGAAAGCAATTTCACGCGAGGTAGTCATTGTTTAAGGTCATCAGGAACCGCGACCAGTATATACTTACTGCGAGATACTGTGCGTCTCGTTCGATCAGGTCGGCAACTTCACTCATCAATTTACAGCGCTCCGACGGAGTCATTCTGCGCCACTCCGAGTTGCGAGAGAATGCCGCTTTTGCGGCTTTGACTGCATCGTCCACGTCGGACTGAAATATATCAATTAGGCTGCATTTAAAAGCGTGATATTGTCACGTTAAAATATTTCTTTAATAAATGCGCAAAACAAGTATTTCGTTGAAGCTGGCGCACTCAAGCGCAGTGGTTCGCAACCTTTTTAGCTTGCGGAGGTAAAATCACAAAAAATGTTGCGCACTGTTGAACCATCAAAAACAAAATTGATCCAAAATATAATTACGACAAATGCATGCGAAATTTCGATTGCACGTGTTATGTCTGGTTCTGTTGAAGTTTCTGCGAAGCGAAATCCCGTTAAAAGCAACAAGCTTGGTTTTAATTGTTGGGTTTCTTTTGAAATAACTGCGAGTTTGCTGTTAGCAAGCCTCTATTAAGTTACCTAGGTTCGTTTAATTTAATTGTCGAAATTTTACGAGCCACCAGTATTTTAGGGCGTGTGGTAGAGCCGACGTTAATCGGACATACACCCGCAATAAGTTGGCTAAGTACCCACTGCGTCACTAACACTACATTTAGTTACCAGGCGAGTGGGGCTCCTAGTCACAAAACCAAAATTTTGCTTTGTGTTGAACAGAATCCTAGTCAAGCTCAAATAAAGTAACGACAAAGCAAATATAAAATGTGCTATTATTGAAAGCTATAGTATTATGCCGTACCTCTTTCGCTTCTGATATATCCGCGATTTTGTCGGCAGTACTTGGGTTAATACTTGCGAATGTCGACCCACTCGAAGATGCCCTCCATTCGTTTGCGATGAACAGCTGTCATGAAATTGTTTATGAATTACAAGAATTCATGATGTGACCACATGCATGCAGAATGCAGATATCACAATCATATTGGATAGATAACTAAGGTTCCGTGCCATATTATTATCAGATGATTTGCTTCAGGACATAACCAATGCAGCATGATGTAGATTCCTTATTCGGTTCCAATTATTATCCACTGGTGATGAAAATGAAAACTATTCGATACACGTTTATGGCACCTAATAAAGGTATACTATCACTGTGTGACAGACGGCTAGGCAAGTATCACCTATGCTTCAAGTACAGCGAGTTATATACCTCGTCCTAAGTAAACAGTAAAGCTCCCGTGATAGCAACTATCAAAGAAACCCAAACCGTAAGGCTAGTCGCTAATGGTTATATGGTTTAGTAGGCCCATATAACAAATCATAATGCATCTCTGCAATGATTGTCTCGCAGGGTTGTAACCAAGTCACACGGCTCCGAGTAACAAGTCAATCTCACTTTTATATAGTTTTGACTCGAGTCAAGTCGAGTCATTTTCAATTCACTACCGAGTCAAGTCCGAGTCCAAGTCAGCGAGCAGAGGATCGAGTCCGAGTCATGGCATTACGAATCGAGTCCGAGTCATGGCATTATGACTCGAGTCCGAGTCATTCTGTTGACTGCTCAGTTTCCAGTTAAATTCTCGTTAACTCCACTTTTTATAACTCTGTTCGGCGATATCGAATGGTTTGCATTTATAATATACTAATTTTCCTCACTTTTAGCAGCTTCTGGTCGCATTCTTATGTACTAATTGACGAAATCCCAATAGTGTGGTGTGCTTACTTTACTATTCCTCGAAAATACAATGAAATGTCGGTCTCGGTCGTCTGAGTCTAGAGCAGTGGTTCCCAACGTGGGCGATATCGCCCCCCAGGGGGCGATTTGGCGATCTAGGGGGGCGAAAATGACGAAGGGGGCGACAGGGGGGCGAAAATGGACAAAGGGGGCGACGGGGGGCGAAAATAGCGAAGGGGGCGATAGGGGGGCGATGACGCGTAAAACCTTTTTTTTTTTTTTTTTTTTTTTTTTTTTTTAGTCATCCACCTAGCAATGCGGAGCGAAAAAACGTTATTTTCAGCTCTGAGCGGAGAAAGATGACCTTTTTTTTTTTTTTTTTTTTTAGTCAACCCGCCGGTGATTACAGTCTGTATGCCCAATTATCGGTGCACAAAATTTGGGGGGCGATGATCGGTGTTGACCTTCAAAAGGGGGCGATGGGTCGAAAAAGGTTGGGAACCACTGGTCTAGAGTCATACGACTTGGTTCGGTCATGCGCAATGACCCGAGTCCAAGTCGAGTCAATATACAGATTGACTCGAGTCGAGTCATTTCCGTATTTTCAGAAAATGACTCGAGTCAAGTCGAGTCATCAGAAAATCGTGACTCGAGCCATTACAACCCTGCTGTATCGTATACCTGTATATAATCCGTCGTAAGATATAGACCAGACATCATATAATTAACCATATTACGGAAATGAACGATACGAAATTCTACTGTCACAATGATTAAGGATCTATAGGCCACCATGTGATACTAACCTTAGTATACTTGATATCCGGATTTTGAATGGCTTCGGGAATAGCATCCATTTCTAACTATTCTGCGTATTGCGAGAAGATAATGACAAATGATATAAGAAATATAAAATAACTCGTGACTCGATTTCCGGTCCAATTTTCGAATCATCAAATCGTTCAATTCACAAAGGCGTTCTGAACCTTTCGCTCGCACTGATAAGTGACCACATCTATGTACTGGATTCCATTTCCATGTACTTGATCGACATGGTTAGCACCAGAAGCGGCATTCATTGATTTGTTTATATCTGTTGTTATCGATTCAAGACACCGCAAGACTGTGATAAAATGTACAGATAACTTGACGAAACAACTTCGGCATGCCTTAACTACCACGATATTGAATGCATATCGCATCACTACTACAACCATACATGATTATAATCCGTGATTTGATTACTCAGCTTTTTGGTCTTAAACCTAAGCAGGTCAATCGTTCTTGTGAATCTACAGTATAGCTGCGGTCCGTGCGGTCGACCGTGTGTCACACATGACTGAAAGTGAATAGTGAATATATAAATACATATTGGACCATATATGTGCGCGTTGCAAATTGGATTTACGAGCTCCGATAATTTTGAAAAACTCTGCAGTCCGCACTGTTCCAGCAGTCGGTCTTCCAATTAGAATATACACCAGTGATTCCTAACCAAAATATAATAGGCAGTTGTCTGTTTCTATAAATAGTTGTTGTCTATTTCTCTACACCGATGCTAAAATAACGGATATTAGTTTAGGGCCACTACTGAAAACCGGTAACATCAAAATAATGGCTTATAGCCGGGGTCACCAACTCAAAACGGGTCGCGGGTAGGGCTGGGCAAAATCGATTACCTGAGTGACTCGATTCTGAATCACGGAACATGCTTCGAGTCGAGTATCGAGTATCACTCATTATGGCGTCATAACAAAATGTAATATGTCAAAGTTCAAATATGTACCTTTTATGCGACCACAAAGAATATATTGCCTGTTATCCATCACATTAAAGATACTTTGGTATTTTTTAGACCAGACCGATTTCATTGCATTTGGTGACAATGTTGTGATCATGACTGTAACTGTAATTCTCGTTGATAAATTAACCCTCAATGTCAAGGAGCGTATAATTTCAGTACTCGAAAATAGTCTTTTACTACTCGACTCGAACCATTAAAATTAATACTCGATTCAGATTCGAGTACTCATCATTGTGCCCAGCCCTAGTCGTGGGCGACTTTTCAAATTTCGTAGAGGCCGTGGGCGCGGGCGTAAGAATGCAATATAGAGACAAAATAGGCCGCACAGATTGGCAACTACATTTTTTAAAACTAGGTCAGTACAACGCCGTGTTCTGCAACATGGTCGAATGGGACAGTTAAGACAACAGAAGTAATAATTTAATAAAGAAATACAAGTACACAAAAATAGCATGATCCATGGTCTACTAGTATATGTCATTAGGTCATGCATGATCAATTGATCAATTTGATCATGAAGTTCAATTTAATTTGAACTGTGAGCTGCGAACCATACATGACAACGCTTTTCCGGAATCGATATTGGGGCGAGCGAGACACTGTACTAACTGAAAGCGTCTCGGTCTTGACAGTGTCTGCAGGTCATTGCACGTCACGGCTATAAGCATGCCCAATTGCCCAATTGTCCATTCATTCAGCTGATTCTACCTCGATGGAATGCTGCTGCTTGCATGTACAAAATAAAGGCACCCCTCCGAAATCTGAAATCAAATCGCCGGCCGCAAAATAGGACCTCGCATCAGGACCGAAGCAGCACTTGGTCAGACCCCCAAGGGTGATTGAACAAACTTCTTGAGGCGACAGGCTAATCGACTTACTACGGGAATCAATCGCATATCTTACAGTTCAAATTGATTCAAATTTATGGATGAATTTCGCCAAGAACCTTGGCATAATCGAATATATTACTATCAAATTTTGATCCTCTCATAGTCCACGTGATCGAATGTACCGATGGAGCTGGTGTCTTCGAAAATTTAGGGAACGCCATTAATAGAATTACACATATTCGGGCGGACCCATTATTATATTAATTACTTTGTTGCGTGTTGTTTATATATGTCGTGACCTCCGGTCTGCATTGTCGTTATAGAAAGAAGATATTAGAATCCTACACCAAAAAAAGTTGAAACCACTGATGGATTTTGGAGATAGGGATGCGGTTGCATTCAACTCCAAGCAAAACACAAAAATATAGAGGACGACACTCAGTTGAATGATTTGTGATTTCGAAGCATTGTTGAACTATTATTTTCTTGTTCATTTGGACGAAATTCAGTAATTATTAGGTAACACGCTAGAACATTCTTGCTCCGCTATATAGAGGAGGGTAGAGACTGACCTTATTTTGAACACGGCTGACATTATTGTGGACATAATCGCACCAACCCCGTAGGTTATATACGCAAAAATAAGGATGGTGTGGCCTGGTATAGAGCCTTCATTCAGCTTTTCAGTCAATAAAAGTCACTTACATTCAATTGTACTCCCAGATAGTATTTAGACTCGAGTTTACCCTGCAATCAGCATTCTCTGGAGCTTACTTAAATCCAATAATCCGTCACTCCTAACGTAGTAGTTTCAAAATGACATGCAAAACGTTTGACACGTTTAACGCGTTGTAGGGCTGCGTCTATCGATTATAATAATCGAGGTATTACATCAAACCAAATCGTTTATTAATTATACGTCGCATCGTGCAAGATATTCAAGGCGCGCTGGATCGAGGTATCCATTATTATTTAAACCTGATCGAATCAATTATGTCACATCGTGCGAGATTCGCAATGCATGCAGGGTGTAGATATATAGGTACATGTAGATTGTAGAATGGAGATAATCCGTTCTCAACCTAATGATCCCTCTGTCACGAGTAAGATATATCTACAAGCAAGAAATATAGCGCAAAATACGACGAAAATAGCGGACTAAAAAGATCTGATGACTATTGGCTGCCGTCAAATATATCAGCAGTCAAACCCTTGTCTACGTCACGTCATCTGCATTTGGTACTTGGTGTCATGGGTATTGTTATTGTGAACACCATAATAATGTCTACCCCTAAAGCAACAACCAGTCACTTGCGAGATGGAAACTTTATAGTTGAGATTTTTGAGCAGAGAAATAACAGAGAAGTAGT
Organism: Botryllus schlosseri; assembly: GCF_051294905.1. Classification (NCBI taxonomy): domain Eukaryota; kingdom Metazoa; phylum Chordata; class Ascidiacea; order Stolidobranchia; family Styelidae; genus Botryllus; species Botryllus schlosseri. The sequence continues at coordinate 15,872,262 of NC_137249.1, read as the reverse complement.
ATTAGCCTATAGATATTTGCTGACTTGATATTTTTTCAAGTGACTTCAATTGGCTATACTCAAGTCTCGAAGGGACTTATGACTCGAGGATAGTGACCTCATCCTAACACTGCCTACAAACACTGGGTCATGTTAATTGTTAAGACGAATAATGCATTTCTCGGGACACACAAATTCATATGACAAATAGGCCACAACGTGTCTGGTTTTATTTGAATACACGAGAAAGCGGTTAATTTGCCAGGACCGTGAATACATTGGCTGTTCGGGTGTTCACTGTTCACTGTTCAGTGTTCATGTGCGATAAATGCGAGTACGGCATGTTCTTCATCTTGATTTGGATAGGATACTTCACTTTTTTCCTATTGCCTTTGTGTAACTTGGCATCCGCACAATATACCGTCAGTCCATTTGGAGTAAACACAGAGGCCGAACAATGATAATGCGAATATTTACTATCATAGGCAAAAGAAGATCGACACCGCGTTACAATGAGGCATATTGAGCCTAGTTTTGCCGTTTAGTAAAATTCGTTTCCTAGCTCGCCAACAGAAACTTATGTGATGACTAGGGCCATTTTTATATGACCTTAAAAAATCGATTATATGACTTTATTTTTTGGAAAATATGACTTTATGTGAAAATCGTGTATTTTTACATGTAACCAACTCATGGAACTGACGAGTAAAACATACACAACATAACAGTTGCAGAGAATGCTTGTTGCAGACCTGAGGAGCGGGTTGTTATTGCTTCAATCCAATTGAGTGTTGCAAGATGCTGTTCATTTGGATTTGAATAAAATAGTATTTACGGTGAGCACAACTATAATAAATAAACAAAGAATCGGTCACCGTAAATACTATTTTATTCAAATCCAAATTTTTCGACGGCAATAACTCCGCTGCCACTGGTTGGAATTGAACCAAATTTGGTGAGCATCGTTTCTATTGCCAGCCTAACACTTTCATGGGGTGAACAGAAAATTTTGAAATTTTTTATTATCTATTTTTATATAATAAATAGTAACTTTCCTCTCTTGTAGCAAAGCGGTTACTGGCTGGAATTGAACCAAATTTTGTGTGTAGGCTTAAATTAGGTAACCTAACAATTTTATCAAGTAGCCAGTACGATTTGAGAAAAAAAAGTCATTTTTGAAGAGCCCTACTGTATATATTCAACTGTTTTATTCTTCAGTTTGCTACTAGTTGTAATGTATTTGTACATAAGTAGACCAAGACTGAGCTTTTTAGCTTGCCTGCCCACTGACTGAACTTCAACTGACGTCCCACTTCAGTGCACAGAGGTATAATGAATTTTGTAGCAACATGATGCATTATCTGACCACATAATGCAATGTGTGACCTCGTAGGTCTGTAACTGTAATGTTATGTAGGCTAACCTTATAGTTTGCCTTACTTAGTGCTTAATCGCTTCACCGCTTAAATTGGCACTTATTATTTAAAGTACACAACAATATGACTTTATAACTCAAATATGACCTAACCAGGAAAATATGACTTTATAACTTCCTTATTATACCCCATAGGGATGCGGTTTTTACGTTAAAATTGATTGCACGACTTACTGATGCATAGAAAAAAATATGACTTAAATGGCCCTAGTGATGACTGATGCGCGCCGGCTGGAAATTTCAACGATAGGCTGCAACACTATTGAACGAAAGCATGCTACAGAATTTCATCGCCCTCGCGTATATTTCGGAAGCACGCAAATTCAAATATCGGAACTATGCTCGATTACTCTGCTGATTGTATGTATTGCCATTTACTGAAACAGCATAGTAGACCTACTACAAGTTCAGCCATTGTAGGCTATGATATACTACCCGATATAGACAGTAAGACAGTTATATAAACATAGGCACATGGGTATTGGGTAGGCCCTTTAGAACTATACAATATATTTAGTATATAGGTGACTTGTTGCTCAAGTCATTGCAACTGTATACGATCACTAGGCTATCCACATAGAACCAAGCTGACGTGAAGACTATACTGTCGTCTCTGTTCTCTGTGCTGGTAAACCGCACATTTTCTGAATGCGAATTACATGACTATCACAGCGCAATCTGTACGATGACAACCAGGCTACGCTAACCCCGTGTCACCGCGCGGAAATGAGAGTTGCGGTAATTCGAATTTTAATTCAATATCGTGGATTACGTATTTTGAATGGGTGAATCTAACTGTAACACAGGGATGTCCGCAGGGAGACTTAGTAAAGGAACTATCGAGTATAGACCTTGCTGATGATTCCTGATAAATCAAAATTTCGCGTCCACATCTAACATCCGTAGTGAAAGAATGTTCCTACTGGGCTCACACAACTCTCCGAAGATTTTATGTGGAACTTCACACTAGCGGGTGCAACGAGGAGCTCTTGCAGGCCGGAAGTGACCTCACACCTGATAAGTTTTACCAACGAGTTTCTCTTGGTCTAGACTAGGCTATAGCAGTGGTTTACAACTTGGGGATCGCGAAAACGCTGGCCTGTTCTTAGTAATCAGATCCATTTTTAGCAATCAGTTTTCCAAAATTAGCCGCGAACAGTGAGCATAGATATGGGCGAAGGCACCGGCCTTTTTGGCACTCTACTTTCCAAATGAGATGTGGGTCCCGACCATAAAAAGGCTGGGAACCATTGGCCTGGAGAAAGTCGTATCGCTATATAAGACCGACAACCTGTAGTTCGACACGACTGGACCACGAAAAGGCAATATCGCACATGAAACTTAATTTATTGATTTCTCAAAATACATGGAATTGATCAGATGAAGAAAATGTAAAAAAGCGTTTGATTGGAAATAGAAAAGGTACGAAAAAGAAATCAAGACCATGATAAATTGTGATTATCGTCGATCGACATCGATAAGTTATCGACTGTGAGAACGTTTTCCGAAACACGGAAGCTGGTAACAGGCAAGCTGTCTACGTTTACGCTTGAAACATCCCCCGTCACGCCGTATATCACCACGCCTTCAAATACCAAAGAGACGTCCAGCATGCCGTTGATAGGATGAGAAACGGTGATATCCACAGCAGACTGAAAATGACAAGATGAAAACTTATTCCTGCGCGCCACAAATTTTGTGGTAAAGCTATCCGGTCTAACCGGCATGCGAATAGAACGTACAGTGTTCACTGCTCAGTGGCCATGCTTCGAGCTAGCTAAAAGAGTTCTCGAGATGTCTTATTTGAAATATACGGCATAGTTTGTCCAAAAAGAGCCAGATTATAATATAGACCATGAATACCGATGAACTTAGAAGAAATACACGCACTATTCACTATGCACTATATATTGTTCCATCACACTACACTAGGCCTTTACAGTATTCTATCATGACGTAGTCATTAACAATGATCATGGAAATTCACCAAAAAAGTACTTTTTACTCGGCCACAATTCCAAACATAAAAAGTATGCATTCAGCATGAAACATGCCGGAAAGTATTTTAAACCAAAAAACAAGGGTGGGGTATCGAAAAATGGAAAATGGTCTATCACTCACCCCACTGCAACTGAATTCCAACATCAGATAATTATCCAAAACGTTCCTCTCCTCTCCATCGTCCCAATACAGTGTGCCGTGCGCTTCGCCAGACTCGTCCAGTGCGACCAACAGAGACATTGGATTCTGACGCGCCAGCGTAGTTGTCACGGCGTGGTGCTGGAATAGTGCAGCAGGATTGTAATTAGACTTGTGCGAAACCGGCTGCAGTTACTGTCGTGCTGTGTGATTATGAGTATTGCTAAATTACAATAAAATATACTTCCACCACAGGGTAATAACACAGATAGAAATCTGAAATTCAATGCTATTGATCCCCGCTGCCATTACATTCCTCTCAAAACGCGCTGCATCACATTTTCAAGTCGCATAATGCGGAAAATCCTTTTTGTGATTATACACAAAATTACGGAATTTTTCAGGCAATAACGATGCTAAAGGTGGCGCGTGTCATCGCAGTACCATTTGTGATTAATAAAGTGTTACCTGTTTCGGAATGATCGTGCCACCTCTGACGTGCAGATTGATGTATTCCAAAGGCGAGTCCAGTTGTATGAACCTGCCGGATGGTAGTACCTCTGCACCCTGTGTACAAATTGTAGGATCATTCAAAGTCAAAACAAGTCCTGAATTGTTCGCCGTGACATTGCAACATACTGAACTCGCATTGGTAACAAGAGTCAACCGCTCACCGTTCTGTAGTCATACCACCGAGATGCCCCAGGGAAGTAACCCGTCACAGTAGTGGCGCCCTCTTCCAAAACGGGCGTAATCAGAAAGCCGCTTCCAAGAAGGAATTGTCCGTCTGCGTCCCATGCATTTCTATCGCTCGGAAACCTAGCGCAAAGGAATTTGTACATTCACAAGTGCTTCAACTTTCCAGTACAAGTATTGTGTAAGACCCCACCAAACCAAGGTAGCCTAGTAGATTTTGGTGGCATTTAGAATCACATATGACAGACAGAGATGGTACTCAAGTAAGCATTATTGATAATAGAAGTAACGACATAAACTTCAACTCACTTGCAAGTAGAATTAGCGATATCAAACAAGTCAAAAGTACTTCATTAGTTCATACTTTTAGTAGCCTTCAATGGAGAACACGGTTTGCTATACTAACTAATTGAAAATAATTGGTCTGCTTCCACTATGTGTAACGGGGCCATGAGTAGCTGTAAAATGCACTTGTACCGATGTACCGTCCTAAAAAGTCTGGTCGTTTATCTACTATCTGAACTCATAATAATTTGCTATTGCTATTCCAACGTGTATATATCAACATAGTTTTCACCAGACTTGTCAATATTTTACTAATATTTTCACTCGGCCCTATTAATTACGGCCAGTACACTATATGGTACTCACTCGTGCACAAGGCCTCTGACAACAGTTCCGCCGTTAGCGTTTGCGTGATAGTGCGCAGTGTACATGTACGGCAGGATGTCGTAACGGATTTCCAATATCTCTCTCGAAGCGTTGGCGAAAGCTTCTCCGAAAACGGTGGGATGTTGAGGCTAGGAAAGTGAGATTGCCGTTGTGAAATACCAATATATCGTACCCAACAAACAGAATTGAAATAACCCAACTATAAAGCATAGCGATGGCGATGGATGTACAAACCATAAGAAACCGTGATTTTGCTCATTGTGACGTGATCACAATTAATAATCTGAGTTCTTTGTCGCACCAGAGGATAATTAATCTTTGGGTTTTAATATATTTTCATTGTGAATATATTACTAAAAGCTATATTAAAGGACTGTACCCCAAAAAGCCTCTTCGGTGGGTAATTACTGGCCAGTTCACAAAAAAGACTTGACTCAAATGATCAAAACTAGAAGAACATATTTTGCCATGAAATTGAATCAATCATTTGATCACCTTATGCTTGTGTGAATGTCTAGCAACTCTCACACACTTGTGCAAATAACTTGGAAAATATTTTAGGTAGGAAGAGCTCTGCCAATTAGTGCTGTATCTTTGTGCTTGTTTCATGAAGTCAAAATTAAACAAACATTAATTCTTGTCTCCTGTTTGCCAGACAGTACGAGAAAAGATGAAAGATCGGTCCTTGCATAGCCCACTAAAAGAAACTCACGTTCATGCCTTTTGCGTTGTGGTTTCTGCTGTAGGGGTAAAAAGCCCCAACCTGCATCCATCTCATGCACATTTCCGCGGTTGTGTTGAAGTAGAAGCCGCACACGTCAGCGCCCACCTAACACAAAAGGACAATGTGCTGATAAGTAAGTATGAATTTGAACGGGGACATTCACTTTGCACTCCTGCATTAGGAATCACGGATTTGGATCAACAAGTGAAATGATCAGAGAAAGAAATATCAATGTGATCATACACACACAGTAAAATTTAGTTTATTTTCCTCTCCTCACCCAGGCGAATCCGAAAAGATTGAACTCAAACATTGCCGGTATCGGCCACGGCAACTGCCTCCATCGACTTTGATTGTCTCCAAGCCAGTGACCCGCATACTTTCCACTGCCAGTAAACGTAGACCGTGTAATTACAAAGCTTCGCTTCTCCGGCATCATCATCTACAAGTGGTAGAGATATTAAGAATGTGGAATAGAATAAAAAAAGCAAGTTAATAAGATTATCTGTGAAATACTGCACAGAGATTGTAAACGAGTAGCCGATTTGGTACTGTTCACATTGCAACATATACAACGGGGTCTCTCTATTTCAAAAGCTGAAGCTCCAAATCATGTAGTTACAGAATGACACATTTTCAGAGGTGGTCAGTGACAAAGTAATTCTACTTGTTGCGAATTTGGAACTACTTGCTCAAGAAACTATGTTTCAAACAACTTCTACTACTTCTCAACAGTTTTCAAGGCAACGTTACTTATTTCGTAAACATCTAATTTTGCAAAGTAGAAAGCAGTTTTACAGTATTTTTGTCTCTCCTATATGTGTGAAATTGTCAAAATAACTGCACAGAATCGCCCAGGTATCACGATAATTAAATCTATTCTCGGACATCGCACCTCCCTGTCTTGTCATTACAGCAATTGTAATTTCGTTAGTAGAAACTTCCGATTACCTGAACTTGAACAAAAAGCGGTACCAACCTCCAAGGTGTCATAAGTCGAAATCGTCATGGTGTGGCCATACAAGCTGTGCAGGTCGTAGTGAAGGCCTTGATATTGCACGTTCTCCATACATATCGTCTTATCGTGTAGTCCACGCCACCATCCGAGGATATCTGGAGAAGATGTTATCACTGACATTCAAGGATACGAGAAGTTTACAAAGCTTCGTCATAGTAAATAGTGCATGACATAGGACACATTGACAACATCCAAGCTTGCAAGTAGACACAAATGGCTTCGCAGCAGATAGTAAATGCAGAAATGCTAATATATAATATGTTCTTGCAGTAAGATTTCTAACACCGCAAACTCAAGGACGTTCAATAACAATGTATCTATACTTTTTAAATGTACTTTTTTAAAAGTAAATTAGAAGTACGCCTAATTGCAGTACCAACTCCAGCGTGGTTATGTTTGTAGACTACTTGAGTATCTACCAAATTCAACATCAAACTGCTTATTTCATAATGAACAGCTTCTTGGAGGTACAGAACTTCAATATACAATTGAATAGTATATTCCTATTGAAATGAACCCGAATATTTTCGGCTGACACTCGTCAGGGCTGCTGATGATTACCCCTGACGAGTGTCAGCAGAAAATATTCGGGTTCATTTCAATATGAATAGACTATTCAATTATTTTATAATATTATACATATAATGTAAGTTTTGTAAGTAGAGGATGCTGTGGGGAAAGACTCTTAATGGCAATAACAAGATGGATTAGTTTGGATTAATGACCGGCATAGCTTAAAAAAAGCGGTAACCAGTAAATACATAAAAATACAACAGCATACTCGGCATGTACGGTATCTTATTATATTCGTCGCTGCAATTCATCATTTGAAACTTTGTTTCATTGTCCGGTTGGAAATTTGCAGGCTCATTCATGTCCTGTAAGTACAGTGAAAAAGACAGTAAATTTTGCATTGTCCGCCTGTTATCAATCGCATCGCTTACAATCCACAGGGCGTCGTACTTCACGCTTAGATTCTGATACAAATCCAGACATTGGTCATACCACCATTGTGTGGCGTTGGGATGAGTGTAATCAGGGTGATGCGTCTCTCCGGGCCATACCTGAAAAAAATTTGTTTGTCATTATGGTACGCTTGGAAATTAGGGCCAGCCTGCATTTACACACTTATGCATACTGGTTGAAATTGCACAAATCTGTGCACATCAGGCAAATTTGAATAAAATTTCAATGGGAAATATGGAGTATCATCCTTTTCGAAAGAGGCAGATGATCAGAATATGTAACTTGCAAGAATAATTGACTTTCGGGTTACAAAACAAAAACATCAGATAACTTTATCAACTCGGTATGATATTTCAGTCACAGATAGTCCATTTGGATCATGTTTATGTGTCTCTTATAAATCTCAAGGAATTTGGCACATAGAAATTTGATGGTGGAAAATGGACATGCCAATATGTTATCGCAAGATATTCTATTGTAACAGTCACCTCGGTCACCAATGGCTCAAGCTCGGGGTTTTTGATGAAAATATCTTGCTCAAGTCCTTCCTCATAGGCCTTGTATCCGGCTTCGATCTTGATACCAGGGTCGAGAATGATCACAAACCTGCATAAAACCAACTGACAATTTTGGACTGTTTAAGACAGGGGCGATTTTTTTTGACATGTCAAAATAAGTCAAAATTTTGTCAAAATTGTAGCGTTAGGGCAACAAAATTGTCAAAATTGTTTACAAAGTCAAAATTATTTTGCAACCTGCATTTCATTTGTATTGTAGATGTTTGCACTGTCGGTGAACTTATCATACGACACTTTCAGCTTGTAGCCGACTTTACAGGCCCACCGTTGTAGACGGCCCATTGTCTACTCATTGTGAATCATGAACAGTCAAATGAAACAACTAGGTTTACATGGTGTTATGTTGAATGTACTGCAATATCCTAACTGAAGCAAGACTGCGTGGGCATTGGTTCTTATATCAAGAAGTGCATGATGAAAAATTGTGATGTAGACAACATTGTCAGAATGAAGCAACGCGGTGCGTCACCAACAGTGTACGCACAACTTCAGTGCCAATAACTGCTGCCGTTGAACGTTCTTTCTCCATTCTTGGCAAGCTACTAATTAAGGACAGACACTTTCTACCCGAGAATGTGGGAAAGTATCTTCCGTTGTACTACAACAAATTTCAATTATTTCTATGATAATACGTGATGTAACTACTGGAATTTTTCATAGGGCCAGATTTCGTTGAAATTAATTTTTTTTTATGTAAAAATTAGTCAGTTTTCAGGTCAAAAGTTTTTTGAGGCCAAACTACTTTGTAAGGACAGACAGTTCCAACCAGTAATGAAGATAAGTAGTACAATTCTCACATTATGTGCGAAAACACCTAATTTACATACATGAGGTCAAAATTTTGTCAAAAGTCATTTTTTAGGGCAAAAAATATCAAAATTTTGATTTTTTAGATCAAAATCTTCCGTGTTTTAGGTAAAAAAATCACCCCACTTATGACACATGAAAATACAATGACAATGTTGTCAAATGCACTGTATATTAACCCGCGACAAGGTAGGAAGCAGAAACCATTTTAGGGAAATGGCAGTAGCGCTATAGGCACTCCCAAACGGAATGTTATTTGACAAGACATTACCTCATTCCATTATCGTGCAGTTCATCGATAAAGGCCGGAAGCTCAGCGTACTTGTCTGTATCGTACGTGAAAGATTTGTACGCCTCCATGTATTCTATGTCGCCATACTGAAAGAAAGGGGCTCATGCCTAGATTATGTTGCATTGTGTCGGTTGCACTGGTACCAGGAACAAGGCTTTTCCTAACCCAATCATAATCATCAACACACTGCGGCTATTAAGAAAACCTTCATAAATATTCACACATTTGTAACTTCAACAGTCTCACGATTAAAGAAAAGTTTGCATTTTGTGGTGCGTTTTGGAAGCCACAAACCTAAGAGACATCATATCTCCAAACACTTTGTAGTGAATAGTCTGCAATAAAAACTGGAAAACAATGTATTGAAAGTCACTGTTCCATTGTATAAAACATAGGTGCAAAATTGAATTTCACGCACGATGAGCAATGCTACATCAGCACAACATACCTGTATATCGTATGGAATTCGAGCGTCCCTCATCTCGTTATAAATACCCTTAATTTCGTCCAAGGTTTCATACCCCCATCGACTCAGTTGAAAGCCAAGTCCCCAATACGGAGGAAACATCGGAGGCCCTAAATACACGACATGTTAGCGTACATATTAACAGAAGTGTATAGTCACAACGCACCGATTAACGCGTGGTACTGCTGCACCACTTCTTCCTGGCTGTTGCCGAGGAATATGTAAAAGTCCAAAACTCCGCCTGTGGTGCGGTAGGTCAGCTTCGGGTCCGGACTGAATGTGACATCTGTAATAGGAGAAATTGGGTTATTTTCAAAGCTGGTCAGCAATGAAGTCTTCTACTTTCCAAGTACTCAAGTGGATTTTGTCTAGGTTTGCCCTACGTCCCAGTTTTCATTTTTTGCGGCAAAACTATTTTACTTACCCGGAAATAGCTACTTTTACTTGTACTCCAGTAGAAAATTTTGCTACAGTAACAAACGACGACTAATTTGACTACCTCTGATTTTATTTACAACAAATTTGCTTCAAAACCAAGGCAGCATACCCATGGCGTTCGCATTGTGGAAGTAGACGCCCACCGCAGTTCCCGCGTCAACGTCGTCGACGGCCATGTAAAACGTTTGATGGCCGTAGAAATTCCATTCGTCGATTGGCGCTACGTCGCGCGTAAAAATGGCCCATCTTTTCCAGTTAAAATCGTGCCTGCAGACATACGAGAAAAAGCCGTCAAATTTGTCACTACCTTTACCCGTGTATGAGTAGAATGCATATACATTATACAACATTGCAGAGTATTACCTATTCATACTACCAGTAACGGTTTAGAGGAGGCCACTTACAACGTACATCTACTTTTTTCCGAGCACTCAAGTAGGCTTTGCTTACATGCCCCACTTACTCCAAGTGATCATAGTTTTCAATCACTTCCAGTGACTACTTATATCACCTCTGTGTGAACGAAACGTGTATTAACCGCCCCATTGACTAGCTTTCTCTGAAATTTTCGCCTGTAATCTGATGAAACTGTCGTAGCTTCGATACCTGTATCGCTGGTGGTTATGTTCCCCTAGTCCGAACACCAACGCTGAAGGCAGGCTGGTGGATATTTCTCGAAATTTGTCTTCGTATACGAGCGGTCCGACGGAGGTGTCAAATCTGAAATAGGCACGTCAAAAATAAAAATTGGGCGCAAATCAAGCATTACTTCGAGCGCAGAAGCTTGTAGGCGTGTCAACAGACATATGTATACTACTTATACAGGGAGATGCTGAAAAGAACCATGCAAGGCTTCTTAATGATGTAGGACAGCAGTTTAATATACTGTATATGAGGCAACGGTTCTCAAACTGTGGCAGGTGAGAACTTTTCAAGTGGTATACAAAGAGTTCGGCGGTCTTTGATTGTGATAGTCTACAATTTGCTGCACTTTGCAGTAGCTATAACCACTGCAAACACACAGTGTTAGAATTACTGTAGCTGTGCAACAATTACACGTTTGTATTATTGAATAACAACTAAGAAAACCAAGATATCCCGAGTAACCTTGACACCACAAAACATGGACATGTGTAATGGGGATAGTTAGGAAAATCTTTTAGCTGCAGTTCGAATACGTTGTATTTCTGAAGAAAATTGCTGCTGCTATAAATGTTTTCCCAATGAGATCTTCAATATAAGACCACATCATATTTAGAGCTATGTTACTGCTATTCGTTGGTGTTATTGTATAGTAATAGAATTGATAACTAACTAACGTTTGCGTCATATAAGTAATAAAGTAATTCAGGAGCCAGGTGAGCGTTGTAGTGAAAAACAAATTAGTGGTACATGATCGGAAAAAGTTTGAAAAAAATCACTGATATAAAGGCTCGAAGCACAGAACAGGTTCGGCTTACAATACTTTTCCCGTTGACTTTCTTGCCACAGCAATGCTGAATGGACTTTCCGTAACATGGAACGAATACAACGCCGACGACTCGTCCGACAAAACATCCTTCGGGAAATTATTCATTTCTTCCGGCACTTCGAACGATTCGCCGGCAGTGTCCCTGATCTGATTGATGAAAACTTGGTTGAATTTTACAATAGCTATAGTATGCGGATGCCACAGAGAGACCTAGTCTAGATATACGGAGGGTGTCCAGGACCGTGTTGATTCATTTACGACAGTTATCCGGGTTTCACGCACACCCCCTAGTCTGGAGATCAAGAGACGCTGATTTGCAGTAAATATCGATTATAATATTTGCTTGTTTCGTGTGAATAACATACCTTAATGGGTTTGTTCTTTTGGTACTGCTATTTATACTCAGTTCATGCTGTGCACCAGTAATGTATAGTAATGTATTATATGTTTCACGTGCTAGATTTTGTGTTTTTGTGACTAAGCGAAAATTTGGGGTTTGCCGAAAGCTTGCAGATTAGGGCAAGGGTTTGCCGGGTTAGTAATGGTCGAGAATCAATAATGGTTACGCTTGCCTCAGTTGACATGCTCTCTCATTTTTATTACTCTATTAGTACGCCGAGGTGGGAGTGTTCAATTGATTGACTTCACCAAGTAATTTCATTTTTTTTGTATCATTGTAACCAGGAAATCAATAGTAGTCTGGTAGTAGGTAGAGCTCATTTCAAGGCGAATGAGCAAACCCACTAACCTAGCACAAAAAAAAAGAATCTCGCCTAATGAAACCAATCTCATACCTTGAAATGCAATCTATTTGTAGTCTGATGTTCAACTTCCAACGTCAAATCATTGACAGGGTCACCGTATCTCTTTGACACGGAAGTATCGCGAGTTAACTCGTACGACCTGAATATATGCCACAAACTCTATTTCATACAAAAGGAAGAATATCGCAACTGAACTAACCCTGTTGAAGTCGCCGAGACTTCGTATGCTGGTGTTGATTCGGTTGACGGAAAAGTGCATGGAATAGCATTAGTATCGTCCCAAACACAACCAATATCTTGACAATCAGCCTCGTTCGGTTCTGCAATGAATTCAACTCAAATTCAAATAGACATAGATGCTTGCTGTAAAAATGAATGAAATATCACACATTTTCAATCCTTACAATTCATGAATCAGTATTTCGCACATTCCATCTCCCAACTACATGAAATGACATGACATCTTCGAGTTTTATTAATCGGGCAGGAATGAATTTGGTATATCAAGAACCATATTTCATGACACATTCGCTAGCTGTATTATAGACGCGTTACCAAAAGTAAATCCTACCGGGCACTTTACTCGGCATGCAATCCACCACACTCCAAGCTCCGTTCATTTCCCATTTGATTTCAAAGAGGCCGTTCAAAGAAACGGTTGTGATATTATCTATAGTCAACTGTAATCAGAGAATGAATGGTATTATATTAGATGAAAGCGCAGAAACTGATATTTGGTAGCGTTCACGGTAATAATGCTAGATAAAAAGTTGGCCCAGTCCATGCGCATACACGGAAAGATCGACCAAACCGTTTGACGCCCACAAGAGTGATAAATGCAGGATTAAAATAGATGTATAGACAAAAAGTGGTTATATAAATTCTTTTATCCATAGCTAGTTGTCTGTTTTATTGCGTTCAAAGATCAACGAAATCATTCAAGCCTGCTATGCAACGCTATTGGCAATATGACTTCTATAAAAAGCACACGCATGACTCCAAGAAAACAAATATGGTTGGAGAGCCATAGTCAACATATTGCTACCTACCTACTGCTATATTACTGCAACAGCAAATAAGCAAATTTAAAAAAAAAACAATTCCGAATACCCACGTCCATATAAACCAAAGGGACTAATTGTAATTTTAAAGATCGTCTCCAAGTATTCCAATATAAAATCAAGGGGTATGTAGTCTCGAACTACTTTTAAAGGTACTGGAATGTTTTAAATATCTATAATGATATTTCAATTTCCATTCAAGTAGAAGCACGAGTATTGACTGCTTTAGGCCCTTACGTTGAGTAAGCGCAGTTTACAGAGTTGTGCTAACACCTTAACCATATTTTCAAAGTATCACTATCTTGCAATGATAGGAATAATGAAAGGTATAAATTGATCAAAAGAGTGAATAAAAAAGTGTAAAATCCGTGTACGAAAACACAGTCCCAACGCATACCTCCAGAGTGTCTGGATTATGGACGAAATCAGTATGCTCCACCCCGTCAATAGTAACCCTTGTCGCTACAGCAGGCACGCCAAGCACACGTACTGTGGAGAGTGATAAATTGCCGGCAGGAAGATTCGAATGTCTGACGGTGTTGGTTATAGTATTCTGCATCGACGAGCAGTACGTTATGAGTAAAAGGCAAGAACAGTTACCCAAAATTCAACTTACAGACGAGCAGGAAAACTCTGTGTGCGTGTATTCCATATTTTCAATGGTACCGATGGAAGTACCGTCGTCCCAGAAAACACTTCCCGCTGCGTTGCCAGACTCATCCAAAGCGACAATGAGACCGAACGGATTCTGACGGCTGTGAAATTAGCACAGAGGTGGACATAGTGGTCATTTTAGCTGCTGAAGTACAGGCAGTAGTAATGCCATAAATTCCTACTCGAGTAGGAGTGGAAATATCGATTTCGAAGTCACGTCGAAAATATTTCAAGTACAAGTAGAATATGACATGTGGTAGTTTGAATTGTTTGGGAAGACGCTTCTTAAACTTGTGTTTTTCGATCGGCTGCGAGAGTGTTTAAATCTGCGTATTCGCAGCTGAGGTTCTTCTACATTGTCGCCACAAGGAACCTTTGTATATTTTGACAATATACTGGTAATTTCCGTTCTATTGTTTTTATTTGAAAACGCTTTCCCTTCCTCTGCCGATTTGGTGTCAAAACAGGTGTTTAAATATGTCATGATGCCAGGTGATCAAGGTTTGAATTGAAAATGTCACAAATACAATAAGTGAGATGGTGGGTAGATTGACGTGAAACACTCTGACGGGATAACGTGTCTTACAAAATATTTTGAGATCAGCAACAGGTTAGTAATACCGGTTAATATCAATGACTCTTTGTACCAGAACCAGCTGAAAAATATGACATTTGTGATAGAACAAGAATTCGTCATTGAATAATGAATTCATATTGAAATAAACCCAACTATTTTTGGCTGGCACTCATCAGAAGCGGTTCTCAGTAACTAGTAGAGCAGTTAAAGCCATTGCCTCTGACGAGTTTCAGCTAAAAATATTCAGGTTTTATTACAATATGATCATATTATTCAATAGCATATTGGAGTTCTGCACCTCCAAGGGCCTCTTCAAACAGTTAACCGTACCTGCATGTATTTAGAATAGGAATTGTGGCCGGCCATTGTAATAAGCCTTGGCAAGAGCCTAGCAGGGGGATCCCTAAATGCCAGTTTTCCAAGAAAACCACCAAGCCATCCAAGTCAGTCAATTGCGATTCAAGAATAGCCGTTAGTCACATTCTTCACCTTTCAAACGTTGTCAAACCGGGCTTCTGCGTAGGAATAATGTGACCGCCGTAAATGTGCACGTTAATGTGGTCTAAAGGCGTGTCCAGCATTGCCCATGTGCCATTAACATCGAGTTGCTTGCCACTGAATAAAGAGCAACATATTTAAACAAACTGCAGTGATATTTTGCAAATGAAATTGACTCACTCGTAATAGTCATACCAGTTACCGGCTGGGAAATATCCGTCGACCGACGTGACGTTTTCTTCAAGAACGGCTGTGATTAACAGGGCGGGACCCCACAAAAATTGACGATCAATCGTGTACGTGGTCATATCTTGTGGGAACCTGCGTATAACAGCCATGGTGATTACTTCCGTAATCATGATATTGTGACTGATAGTTTTCCCAAGAAAATCAACAATTATTACTAATCTGCTGAATCAAGAGAGATATTACGTGCCGTTGAAGTCCTAGCATTCAAATATCAGCCAGCGTGTGCATGCGGGATAGGGAACCTGGGATACAGTATCATTCTTTATAAAACGGGACCCCACACAGATATTCTGAGGTGGACGTATCTTTAAATATCAGAATATATTGCACTTGTACCAAGACAATATCCAATGCCGTTTACCACGAAAATATAGATGTCAGTGCAACACGTCATATCAAGGTCAGGTCAAAGTAGTTCAAACAACCTACGAGTAATCTATGTTTTATACAGATAGCTTCAAAACAATGCGTCTTGTAGGAGTTGCCAAGAGTACACACGCCGATACATACATGGATTCAACATAACAGATGAAATCAAATCAGGTCCACCCATGGGAATTACAAAAGAACGTCACTCACTGATTCATCAATGGCCGAACCACCGTGGCCCCAGTCAGATGTGATTCGTGGAACAACGTGTAGAGATAAGGTAGCAGCGTGTATCTGACATCCAAAGCCTTTTTAGAGATGGCCAAAAATCTAAAATAGTAATTTGGTAAGTTATTGAAATTCCGATAGGAGTCATCGTACAATGCAAACTCGGATGCATCATAAAAATAATCATGACTCCATGCCTTGAAATACCCTGTCCAAGGGTCCTGGCATATGTGCCAGGCAACATATCATTAAATATCTCACACAACCGTTAACCAAACATTCGAACGCTGCGTTGCGTAACTGTGCGACGTGTACGTACATAGTAAAAGTTTGCCTATTTAATAAACCTGGACAAAAACCCGATAGTTTCAAATCAATTTGACCACATTTTTTCACGTAAAATCTTGATTCAGCTGAAAAAAATGGTTCAAAAATACAAAAGGGACGGGCAACTGCCAGTTGGAACTATATGCTATGTAAATCCCACCACATCAATTTTTCGAAGAGCTGCTATTTGAATTACCAATAATCGTCACCAAATCAGATGAAGCATTTTCCAGCTCTGGCTGTGCACGATGAAAAAGTCTTATTCATAATTGTAAAAAAACATACTCACTCGTCACCAAAGTACCCAGGATCCTGATCCATCCAATTTATGCCGTTGTGGTTTCTATCAAACGGATAAAACGCTCCCAGCTGCATCCATCTCATACATAATTCCTCGGTCGTGTCCACGAAAAATCCACATACGTCAGCACCAACGTACGGTATTCCGAACAAATTGAATTCCAACATTCCTGAACGCGGCAAATTACTAACTACAGAATATATATAACTTCAAATGACCCACCTATAATAGAGGTAGCGAGATGTTCCCAGATACTGGCATTGTCACCGAGCCAATGTCCTACATGTTTTCCACTTCCAGGGAAAGTAGAACGTGATATCACAATACATCTCTCTCCTGTTGACTTTCTAAAACATGGAAAATTGGATTTGAAACAATACACTAATAGTGATAACATCATTTCTAACCGGCAAGCGTTAAGAGTAGGCGGGCCTTGAGTAATTCCGTACATGCTATGCATATTGTAGTGATCTGTGTTTGTATTGGTGCTGGGATTAAATTGCACACTCTGCATGCATAACGTCTTGTCGTAGATTCGGCCGGAAGCTAGATCTGTGAAATTTGTCAGGTAAGAAATTTTTGTCAAAAATCAACAACATATAAGTTATTACTCGGAACGTATGGCGGGTTGTCCAGGGCACTGTCGTCAGGGCAACCATCCGGTGAGCCGTGAGTAAATGAAGCAGGTTCATTCATGTCCTGTTTAAATAATTTGCGAAATAAACATAAAGTATCCAATGTAATAATTTACAAGGAAACACAATATCTGCAAAAGCCTAATACAGCTTGCGCATCCCTACGTAGTTCCGAATTGCTGACAATGAACAATTGAGATAACAAGGTGGATTGGATAGACGTTAGGTAGACGATAGATGTAATCAGCAAACAGCTCGAGCCAAACAAACATATCATATCAATTGCAAACATAAGTTTGACGGCAATAGAATACTTCTGGATGCAAATGTGTTTTCAAGAAGTGCATAATCAACATCGTCTCAAGTTGACAAGCAAACACATGACCCATCAATAGTTTTCCTTCAAGTATCTTGTTTAAATTGTGGCTGTGTATTGTATTTGTCTCGTCAATCATACTGAGTCACATGCCTCTGATTGTATTTAACTTTGGTGTCTGCGCTTTGAAGTTTACGGAATTTATTTACAATCAGTGCATAGAATAGAAGTTTGAGACGTGTCTTACAATCCAGAGTCCGTCGAACTCAATCCTTTTGTGAAAATCGACCGTAAGGTCGGTCCACCAGTCTTCCGTTCTCGGCAAGGCAAAGTCCGGAAACGCAGCGTAAGCACGATAATTCTGTAGGAGACGGAGATTTAACACTCAAATAGTGTATAACGATACTACTCAAACAGAAGTAGAGCTGACGCTGTAAATTTCTACTACAGTAAAAGTAGTGATTTTTAAGTAAGCAAAAAAGTAAGCATTTCGGGTCGAGTTTCGCCTAAAATACTGAAAAGTGTGAAGTGAAAGTAAGAGCAGTCTAAATCATAAACACTTGAGGTAATTACTGCAATCAGGCCAAACCTATTTCCGCACTCTGAATGAAATAAGTATAAAATCACTGCGCTGCTGACCAAGCATATAAGCTCAATGGACCTTTCTACTCGGTGAATAAAACTAACCTATGTTAAGTAGAAATAGAAATAGTCTAAAACAACTCAAGGATCTGCAATATGTATCCTCGTAACTAATTAAAAATTATTAATAGTGCACTAGAGGTAGGCATAATCTTAATATATAATGTTATAATGCATAGTATATTCAGCTACTGTGACATGGAGACTATTTCAAGCAGTTTTCACCACAATTTCACTTGTAAAAGTGATGTAAACTTTGTTCAAATTTACTTTCTACTGTTCAAAATCCAATGCCTAAAAACATCTCATGATGGAGTGGAATTAGAACAACAGCATAGCCGGGTGAATTAGCGGTGCAAGTGGCTAAAATGTGCTTGAGTGCTCCGAAACAGCAAAAATACTTTGTTACCTCTGCACTACTGCGTAAGAACACGAAAGTACCTCAGTCTGGAAATCCCATGATTGGGTGCTGTCGACGGTAATGTTGGGGTAATCCGGCCAGACTTTTCCCCACGCGATTCCCCCTTCTGGCGTTTTGATAAAGACATCGTCCGTGACGCCCCGGTCAAAAGGCGGGTAGCTTCCGGCGCTTTCGTTTCCGCCGATAGCCGGGTCCAGTATGATGATGTACCTGAAATAATTGCCAATAAGCAATTGTAATTTAGAAAGCCACCTCCGGTTAACTGCTAAGTGTATATGCCATGTCGACCAAATCTACCTATTGAAACTGTTTACTTGAGTCAAGTTTTATTTTCTTCTTACACTTGAAAGTAGCTTCGACATATCTTGGTAATAGATCTTTCTATTTGTAATTGAGCAGAAATTTGTGGCGCTGCTTCTAATTCACCCAAGTACTAACATTGAATACTCTGACCACCTTTGAATAAGTCCGATTTCTCTTACAAAGTTTTCCTTCGTCTTTACATTTGCGGCTTGCATTTACAGTTTTATGAGCCGAGGAATCAAAAATACTGTTTTTCCGACAAAACGACTCAATAAAAATCAGTATTCTACAGAACAGAGTGTTCTACGTAAAATAGGCTACCCTTATTTAGGACTGCCTCACCTCATGTTGTGATCGTTTTTGACCATTCTGACAAAGTCCTCCAATCCGTCGTAGGCAACAGGATCTATCGTGAAGTCGAGCTGTCTTTCCATGTAGTCGATGTCGCTGTATTGGATTTCCTAATTTTGTGGGCAGGGATTGACAGTCAGGGATTTAAGGTGAAAATTATCAAAATTCAGTTCAGTTCAATGTGATCATTTCAAGACACCACAAAATTGCCGTAAAATCAACAAAATAGGAAGACAGCAACGTAGCCGACAAGAATCGCGAACAGAATAGTGCTCAGGCTTAGCTTCTCCGACAACATATTGATTTCATACCCTTTGCATAGTGCGCACAGGAGAGTATTGATACAAAATTTAGGCACACATTGCTTATGCAGTGTTGCAGAACCTCATGTTGTCAGTCTGTAGTGATCACATTAGTAACGCATTCCTGTTTGCACAACATAGTTGTTATACAGCGCGTTCAAGATATCTTATGGATCGGAAATGTGTGCACGCACATCCAGTAGTTTTTCGCTTTCAGGCAGAATTTAGATTCCGACAGTCAAGATATCTGACAGTGCAGGACCAAGATAACAGCAGCATTTCGTTTTACAGGTTAGTCCAAGTTATTTTCCATCGGTTCATCATCTCAATTCTTTGAAAGCCTCACTCAATTTCGAGTATTCAATTACGATCTTAACATTGATATGCATATTGATATAAGCACAGTTATGTTTTAGGTATGATTTCGGATTTTAAGACGGAAGACAAGTTCAATATGGATTCAAAATAACTGTGATGTGCGTACCCTTATCCAGCAACCAACAAATATCATTTGTAGCTTTAAGCAAGATAACCAAAACCATACAGATTAATAACAAGATATAACTTCAACAGTGATTGTGATAATCCTATGTATCACTCACGTAAGGAATCTTTCCGATATTCCGATCGAACACCCTCGTTAGATTCTCCAGACTCTCATAACCGTATCGACAGAGTTGGAAACCAAGTGACCAATAAGGCGGGAAATAAGGCTTGCCGATAACGTCTGTGTACTGCGACGTTACTTGTTCGGGAGTCGGGCCCAGGAAGATATAAAAGTCTAGGATACCGCCGACTGTTCGGTATGTGATAGCAGGCATTGGCTCCAAAGTTACATCTGAAATGTTTAGTATCAGGTCACGCATCATTTCATAATATCAACGTGCAAATTGCTGTGGAAGTGTGCCTATAGAAAGCACTAATGACGGATCCTTCAATCTCTAATTTTAACTTACTATTCAACTACTATACCTTAGAGATATATATGAAGATATTGCCAACAGAAAAATATTGCTTTACTCACCCATCGCATTGCTGTTGACAAAGTAAACGCCGTAAGCATCTCCATCACCTTCCATACACATGAAATATGGATGAACGCCATACAGGTTCACATTAGGCTGATAAAAAGACAGGCTGATAATTTTACTCGAAATGGTATCTGCATCAAATCTACGTTCTAGATGAGATATTTTTTGTCGAAAGTTGGTGCAGCGGTAAAACTCTCACCCCGACGCCTTGATCCCTTGAAAACATCCCATAACTCTTCCAGGCCATGTCGTGTTTAAAAGTGTAATGCATATGCTCGCCGAATCCATACACATACTCGGAAGCTACTTTTGTTGTGATTTGTAGAAATTGATCGGAAAACATCAACTCCCCGGCAGACGTGTCGAACCTGCAAAGGACTCATATAATAGCAGTGTGTGACAGCGACAAGAAGTTTTGTGATGAGGTTAAAAGGCTCATTGAGTTCAAATTAAATTGGAGTTCACTGCGAGAAATGTTATGCTTTTGCTGCTGACAGATACAGACAGAGATGGCTGTAACCAAGTAGTTCCAATTATTCAGAGTATTCGAGTACGTTTTGCACTCTTGTACTACTTATTCAACTTATTGCGGTTTTAGACCACTTCCACTTCTACTTTTGAATAGTTTTTTAAGCAAAATTACTTAATTTTCTAATTTTTTATTTTGAACAGTCAAAAGCAGATTCTGGATAAGTATACATCCCTTACGAGTAAAAGAAATGTGTGAAATAGTCCTGCATCACAAAAACAGAATATATTTTGGGAGATTCTGACGATTTGTAGCATTCTTAGTCACTTTGCATTAGTCACAAAGATACATCTTGCAATCACCAAAGTAGCCACCCCCCAGGAACTGCCGAAAGTGTTCGACCCCTCGACCAAATCTACTTCTCTAAACCAGTTTACTAGAGGACTTTCAGATCTTTCTTTGTCTACTTACACTTTAGGTAGTTCCAACATATCTTACAGCTGCTACTTCTACTTTTAATGAGTAAAATTCACAGCAGTACTTCTATTTGTTCTACAGTAGCGACAATGACTGCTTTGACCATCTCTACATACAAAATTGTGCCGGTAAGTGGTGATAAAATACATCGTCCGGATTCCCGTTCAAGGAAACCATGACAATTTTGCAGCAGCTTGTTAACCTCTCGAAAACTCGACTTACAAGACTCGTGACTTCGAGGCCCTCTCTACTTTCACTCCAAATCTTCCTTCATCACCGATCGTATGTTCCACATTGTACAGGGCGTCGGAAGGCTTTGTCACGGTGTCTGGGTGTTCCATTGGTACCTCAAACCGTGACGACGCTGAAGAATCGTCAGGAACAATCTACAATGTTCGACAATACTTTATTGCTGCTCCAATCCACGAATATGCGATGTTCGTACCTTGACCCGCAATGTAGTCGCTGAGATATAACTAGTCTCGACTCGGAGATCATAATTTTGCCCGAAATGGTCCAAAACGTCGCTGTTCGCTTCCAAGGCAGTTTCGATTCTGTCGTCCGAAACAGTGTCCGATCCTACTGGCTTATACACGCTATCTCCTTCGTAAATACACCACGGTCCGACTGTGTTCATGTTCCCAATGTACGTGCACCTATGACATGACAGTTGTGGGGGTTACTTCACCGTATTAATCTCTATTACTGAGTCATCGTAATGGTGACAGAATGATAATAATTAAATTTCAAGTCTACTTCGAAGAGTTTCGTTCCGAGAATACAGAATTTTCCAAACCGAAAATTATCTATGAGGCAGTCAGCTGCATTTTACGATAATTTTAATTGAATAGATATAAAGTATAAGAATTGAAAATTTATGTACTGATTGGAAGAAACGAGTGGCCCAGTGTTTTCATTTTCTGCCCGTAATGCTACTGAGTCTTGAATTTTACAGAAAATCTCAACGTATGATGAAACCTTATGGTATGTTTGTATGTTTTGATATTGTTCTACATATGTTTTTCAATCCGCTTCCGCCAATTTTTCCACACCAAATGTTATTGCAAATACCCACTCTCTTTATATTGCGGTTATTATTTTTCGTTGCAATCAAAGTCGTAATTTTTTCGATGGAATTGAGCGCGGCCAGTCTCGATTACAACGGCGCTTAAATCACCCTGTTACCGTTTCAAAGTAGTAAGTTACTCCATACAGGAGGCTGTATGACAATTGAACCATGATTTTTTTTCAATTTTGATCAAAGCAATGTTTCTGAATCAACAGTTCAATGTTCAAAACTCGAAAAAATCAGTACAAGACGGATTAAAAATACACAGGATAACCCGGGCAACCGCTTTTTTCGGCCCAAATGCTCAGGAACGAAACAGAAGTAAAAATTGCACGTGAAAAACTCCGTTTAATTCAGACGATTCTCTGCTTAAATCAGACGCAGGCTCGCACTTCCTATCGTTAGGTTATGGCATAGTAAACAGTACTTTATTATTTTTACCACAAGAAGAGTGATTATAGTGAAACAACTATGAATACATGCAGTCATTGCGCAATCACTAAATGCCCTACCCCCTCATTTCACACTCTTGGCTACTTCCTGTGTCAGCGTCCGGATAGCAATCTACTCTTCTGAACGATGTCGTTGCTGTCCATGACACCGTTATCATTGATTTCATATCGCTACTCAAGCCGATAATATCCAACTGTAAATAGGTGAATTATTATAAATTAGCATTTGAATTCGGCAACCAACACACAGGGAAAATTTTTGTGGGAAAGGCCATGATGTCTTTCATTTCACAATTCCCTACACTTCTGGCAACAACCTGTCTCCATATGCTACTTTGTGACACAAAGGCAGCAAGATATACGCAAGAGCAAGCAAAGATGTATGACTAGAGAGAGAGAGAGAGATAATGTTATTCATCAGTGTAGTACTTGAGTAACACACAAAATACAATTTGAATAACTCAAGACAAAAGTACTGACATTGCTAAAATTTGATCGCAGAAACCAAATAAATCTGATTTTCCATTAAGCCCACAAATACGAATCGAACTAAGACTGAAGCAATAATGTTGCAATGTTTAATGTAAGAGACATAATGGCAAAAAGAGACAGATACATTACACTGCAAAAGCCGCTCAAGCGACCCATTGCTGACTATTTGAAATCTGTACAGAGTGTATATTGTATCAAATTTGCCATACATCCACGTAATTTAACTATTACAGTACTATTTACAGCTCATTACTATCTTCCTGTGCTCACCTCGAAGGTGATGTCATTTTGGCTGAAATTCGTATGATCCACACCATTGACCATTACTGCCGTGACCTTTTCACTTAGTCCCAGTACACGCACGCTGCCTAACATCATACTCTCGTCGGTGAGATTCACGAATGTAGGATCCACGATAAGTTGGTTCTGAAAAAGATTGCGAATTTATTGACGGGATTAAAAAATTGACTGGGAAGGTACCAGAATATTGCTTTTTAAATGGGTCAAAACTGGTAACGTTACATTGCAAACAAATCGATTTTCTATGTTATACACAACGAGAATAGAATTTGTGAAAATATACCCAACATCACAACCTTATATAATGTGTGACCTATTTTCACACATTATTCACAAATACGAGGATGTTTTTTAACAGGTTTGGAAACGTCTGTTGCAATAAATGCAGTATATTTGTCGCCATTTGGCATATTTTAAAGGGGCACCGCCTTCTAAATACGATAAGGCCTCAAATTAAAGTTGATGGCGTGACAAACGTTTGGCACCTGCCAGTTTCTTCGGAAAGCAAGAGAAAAAACATAGCTTGAATGCAAGTAATGTCACTCACGTTTCCACACTCACAATCAATGATATTGTACTCCCCGTTAGCGATCGTGTCAATGGAAGTGCCGTCGTCCCAGAATAGATACCCCGAAGCCGCCCCATCGGCGTCCAAAGCGACAATCAACCCAAACGGGTTCTGCCGACTGAAAAGATTAACAAGCTTATGAGAAAAATGCGCCGAAAATTCAACACGAAATCACCTTTCCGATGTAGTCAACGCGGGATCTTGAGTAGGGATTATGTTACCTCCGTACAAGTGCACGTTGATATGGTCCATCGGCGTATCCAAGGTAACGGAGACCCCTTCATTGGGGGACACCATGCCAGATCCACTGCAACAGAAAAATACAACGATAATGTCTGCTGCTGGAGAAATTCAGACATCAACTTTAGTGTTACTGTCTTAAAGTCGTAACACTGGCTACATGCGTAGATACAGTAATCACAGTCAAACTATTTACCTGAAATAGTCGTACCATCTTCCCGAGGGAAAATACCCTTCAACTGACGTGGTATTTGGTTCAAGCACAGGAGTCACAAGAAGTGCCGAGCCCCATAAGAATTGACGGTCGATTCCGTAAGTCTTCATGTCCATTGGGAATCTAACAAATACCACGGACATCAATGTCAAGACATCTGGTGTTAGTAAATCTCGGCATAATACAACAGGATGTCTTATCATTTTTGTTATTTTCTATTAAAAGTATGCTGTATTGGCATGTTTCTCAGTATTTGGGCATATGTATTATTTGAGATCGCAAATAAATAAATAACCAACCAAGGTTTCGAGTCGGGCATTGGTTGAAATTATTTGAAATGGCTAGAACCAGTTGACTCTCCAATGCCAATCACTTACCTATAACACATGAATTTTCCATTAGACCTCATTTCAACATCAAATCGGAGGTGAAGCTTTCAATTGCAATCGAAACCAGTTATCTCAACATCACAAATGAGACCACATAGAAACAAATCTTTGTGAAGCACCATTTTAATCAAATCAAGTGTGCGACCAGCTTGGAAAACGCTGCCTGTTATTTTCAATAAAGCCAAATGTCAGTATCACCTTTGCTGGTGAGCAATAGTTAAAAACTCAAGCAAACCAAATCTCTCAGGTATCAATTTTGCTCAAGCCAATTCACAAATTACAATTCCATGGAAAACAATGCTTAAATTTCCATACTTACTGATTCATCAACGGCCGAACAACTGTAGCCCCAGTCAGGTGAGATTGATGAAACAAAGTATACAGGTAAGGTAGAAGAGTGTATCTGACATCCAAAACCTTTTTCGAGTTAGCCAAAAACCTGTAAACAACAATTCCCTAATGCAAAGATACTCACTGTCAAATAATTGATTACTCTCAAGGGTCTTTACAAAATTCAAGACTCAATTTCGAAATATGGCAATGTGAATTGAAGCAAATTCATAATTCTAGTACATCGGCAATTTCAACTTACTCGTCACCAAAGTACCCAGGATCCTGATCCATCCAATTAATGCCGTTGTGGTTTCTATCAAACGGATAAAACGCTCCCAGCTGCATCCATCTCATACATAATTCCTCGGTCGTGTCCACGAAAAATCCACAAACGTCAGCACCAACGTACGGTATACCGAACAAATTGAATTCCAACATTCCTGAACGCGGCAAATTACCAGCTACAGAATATACATAACTTCAAACGACCAACCTATAATAGAGGTAGCGAGATGTTCCCAGATACTGGCGTTGTCACCGAGCCAATGTCCTACATGTTTTCCACTTCCAGGGAAAGTAGAACGCGATATCACAATACATCTTTCTCCTGTTGACTTTCTAAAACATGGAAAATTGGATTCGAAACAAATATACCAATAGTGATAACATTAATTCTAACCGGCAAGCGTTAAGAGTAGGCGGGCCTTGAGTAATTCCATACATGCTATGCATATTGTAGTGTTCTGTGTTTGTACCGGTACCAGGATTATATTGCATACTTTGCATGCATAGCGTTTTGTCGTAGATTCTTTCCGATGCAAGGTCTGTCAAATTCAGTTCATGTTAAGATTTAGACGGTCAAATGTCAATATTCGAAACAGTTTTACTCGGGACATATGGCGGATTGTCCAGGACGCTGGTGTCGGGACAGCCGTCAGGAGAGCCGTGTGTAAACGAAGCCGGTTCATTCATATCCTGTTAACATTCAAGATGATTTCATCGTCAACCTCTCCCAGCAGGATAGCAACACACATTAGACTGGCACCATGTCGCTGAAATTATGCGACACAGCCACTATACTGCAGTAAACTTGATATGTTCATGTAATAATATGCATTATGAAAGCTGTAAATGGCAAACGTAAATTGCCGCAATTAGAATAATGATTTCAAGAAGTCAAGCATTCTGAAATTGTCAAATTTTATTCATGGGGAAGTAAAGATTATTTCAATGTCTGTGATGATCAGAGCACAGTAGAGCATCGCATATATCAGTGGTCGGGAACCTTTGTTGTCAGAAGAGTCATATTGGCCCTATTTTTTCCATCTCAATTCCCAAACAGCCATACATGCCAATCCAATCAACTGTTACGTCACAATTGAAAATTCGTGACGTCATGATAGCACTAATTCGAACTCGGTACATTCGATTCCTTGTGTGCGCCATATTTTCATGTAAAAATGGTATTTATTGAACGAAAATAAAGCTCGCAACGAGAGGTAATGCATAAGAATGGGCCAAGCCTTACCATTGATAACGTAATTCATCGTAAGTAGCGTGGAATTTATTATAACTGATATTAATCGAATGTGACTGTCACACTGATTCTGAAAACGAAATACTTATCGACTTCTCGAATCTCAAAGTATTCGGCGGTAACATAACGTCGCGCTACACGCCTACACTTTATCGCCGGTACTACACAAAGCTATACCAATCAAGGATGTGAATAGCTATGACGTTGTTTGTAATTCGAGTTTGTAATTGTGACAATGTGACATCCACAGTAGTTCATTTCGCGCCGCAGATAAGGAAGACGATGGGAATTTGAAAACTGCGTTTTGAAATGGGCGTCGCCATGTATGCTATGCTCTTTGATTAATCAACGTATCGCATAATTCAAGATTTCGAGTCGGGTGAATAGAATTCGCGAGTGATATTGGCCTAAGGCGTGACAGTAACCTAAATTCGATGATTTTGAAAAGAGGGGGTCCGAGCCCCTAAACCTGAAGACGACATTGTCTTTACCTCTCAAAGACATGTTTATACTGGCACGAGAATAATTACACTGCCCATGATGAAAATTTACCAACAAATCGCTGCAATATTGATCAATTCAGCACAAAAGTAAATATTTGTCAAAGAGCCATATCTTATACCCAAAAGAGCCATATAAGGCTCGCGAGCCATAGGTTCCCGACCACTGGCATATATGATCACCGTTCTATTATATTAGGCAATTCATTCCAAAACAAAGACATTAGCATTGAGGAATGGAGATGTCATACATAAGAAATTACGGCAGCTCAAGCGGATGTATACCTACGAAAAAATCAAAACACAAGTAGATCCAATAATATAGCAAATAAATACCATGAACTTA
The DNA here is from genome assembly GCF_051294905.1 of Botryllus schlosseri. Classification (NCBI taxonomy): domain Eukaryota; kingdom Metazoa; phylum Chordata; class Ascidiacea; order Stolidobranchia; family Styelidae; genus Botryllus; species Botryllus schlosseri. The sequence goes on along the minus strand of NC_137249.1, from coordinate 15,844,166 downwards.
ATGCTAGATCACGGGTATCGAGTAAATATTGAAACAAATACAAAGAGTAAAACAATTTACATTAATTTAAATACAACTGTGCAATGAGCATCAAGTAATGCGCACCAATGTTAAATTGACATTAGAATGCAAATCTTTCGCCTTAAATAATAATCGACGGCATTTGATAAGCGGGCGTGCCATTCAGGCTACTTGGGATTCTCGAAAGAATGTTTGCGTTACCGTCAGATATATTTTCTTTACCACTCGAACTGCAATCAGAGTGACAAAGCAACTATTCTGTTAGGTCGCGGCACCTGCGAGTTCATGCTTTGCGCCTTCAACCAGCCTAGACAAAATCGTATAAGGAATGCGTCTCACAATCCAAAGTCCGTCGAATTCTATCCTGCTGTGGAAATCAACGGTGAGGTTCGTCCACCATTCTTCTGTTTTCGGCAAAGCAAAGTCCGGAAAAGCGGCGTATGCTCGATAATTCTAAAAAAGAGACAGACTGAATCATTATTTGCCAACCTTGCAGATCAGTAGTGTATACAAAAATTGCAATAGAATGAAACATGATACACAGATAAGCAAGGTATGGACGCGATGCTCAACATAACGGTGCTGCCAAAGACGAGCCATCCAGGCCAGGAGCATCTTACTATAGATGTCGTTACACTCACAAATCTAAATTAACGCTATAAACTTTAAATTAACTAACAGAGCGACAAATATGTGAAGATGCCCTTTCTGGTGCATAAATTCATAAATGCATAAATGCTATATTCATATTGAAATAAACCAGTAGAATTCCAACTGACATATTTGACATATGACAGTGACATATATACAATGTTCCTTAAATACTCTAATAGTTGCTAACAACGAGTTCAGTCCGAAATCTTCGGGTTTATTTCAATATGAGTACATTATGCTAAAATACAAGAGACTCCTGGAGATAGAGAACTTCAGTAGGATACCCAATTGAATAATATATATAGTACATATGAAGTTCTTTTAAATTCTCTACTATTTGGTGACGATTCCTCCTGAAAAGTGCAAACCTAAAATATTCGGGGTTATTTCGATATGAATATTACCAGTATTCAAAAATATTAATCTATAGAAACAACATCGTGTAAAATAATGACGAATTAAATGAATAAAATAAGGTAGCCTAAGCCTATGTGGTCATGAGCACAGAGTCAACACGCTTTTGACGATACAGCAAAGTTGCTAAGCATGATTGCACAAAGACCTCAGTCTGGTATTCCCATGATTGGGTGCTGTCGACGGTGACGTTGGGGTAATCCGGCCAGACTTTGCCCCACGCGATTCCGCCTTCTGGTGTTTTGATGAAGACGTCGTCGGTAAGGCCCCGGTCAAAAGGCGGGTAGCTTCCAGCACTTTCATTTCCGCTGATAGCCGGATCCAGTATGATGATGTACCTGAAAGCGGACATTTGTCGAATCGCTGGATGATAGCCAGAGGCGATCAAAGAAGTCAGCGTTGCTGCACATGTAGAAGTGGGAGTAGGACTAACGCCATAGATTTCTACTCAGTTATTAATAGTAGAGAAAACCTAATGAGTACTTGGAAAAAGTATCAGTAATTGGTTGCAAGACTCTGAGGAGAAATGAATGTAATCGTAGAATAACAAGCCACCTTCGGTTCCCCAAACTGTTTTGAAAGATTTTGAGTATTTTTTATTTCTGGCTAGCTTAGAAAAGGGAACATAAGAACACAAATCGAAAAAATGGACAGATCTTATAAAGACAATGTGGTTTTATAGTTGTGGTTTCCACATCGGCGTTTTATAGACTAATGATAACAAGTCCACAGACCCCTAAGGGGTCAATGGAGTTCGGTTTGAGAAGCCCTCGTCTAATACTATAATCTTCCAAATATCGAAACACTGCGATTAACGTAGGAACGTTAATTTCACAGTAGAAACGGTGCCTACCCAAGTAAAAGGTACTTCAGCAGTAGTGGCAAAATCATGATCTGAAAAGTACTTATTCATGCGGTTACAAAAGGTAGTGAGCAGTGCCGACATACTAGAGTAGGGGTGGGCAGACCGGCTTCATGCGGGAGTTGCATATCAAAAATCTTAGCTTTAAAGGAGGCACAACACAAAAATTCAAATTTACGAATTTATGATATCACAAGGAAATATAGGCTATGTAGTTTATTAATGTGTGGTGATACGATGTTGGTATAACGTCTAGGCCAGTGGTTCTAAACCTTTTTCTCTTCGAGGACCCCCTGAAAATGTCTGGTTGAGAACCACTGGTCTATGTAATGCGGAGCAGTTCCTTCAATTGCTGATAAGAATTTAAGGACGATTTCCGCTCGGTAATCTTGACGACATTTTCTTGGCCAAACCCAGCAGCAATTGCTAGCCTTTACAATAGAAAGGAAGAGGCGTATTCACCATTGCTAGCCCGGAAATGATTATGGCCAGCGCTGGCGTACTAAATTATCAAGTTCATTGTTGAACACAGTGATTTATCATTGATTGATGACCAGGCATCCACTGTTGTGGGTGAAACGTTTATGTGAAGTTGATTCGAGAGTTCAATTGCAAATTCTAACACCGTAGTGTCACCTTATCTAAATTTTACAAGTCTAGCGTAAGATAAAACACAAAAACAATACGCATATTGTTAATAAGCTATAGAATACATCAATTTATTAACAGGTTAAACCTCTGGCAAAATATCGAAAGGCATGTGCAGTGCAATCATCAAAGGGCCTCAATCAAAGGCTGAAAGAGGCGCAGTTTGCCCACACCTGTACTAGAGGATGAGGATAAAGTAGATGCTCCCATACACCCATCGCTGCCTCACCTCATGTTATGTTCGGTTTTAACCTTGCTGACAAAGTCCTCCAGTCCGTCGTAAGCAACAGGATCGATCGTGAAATCGAGCTGCCTCTCCATGTAGTCGATGTCGCTGTACTGGATTTCCTGAATTTATAACGGAAAATCAGAACGTCTGATAGCTGAAAATTTTCGAAGACCGTCTTCTTGCAAAAGGTAATAATGCTAGAGATACTTTCATGGGTGTGAAATTTTAGGATATCATGTCATGGGCATTTAAGACATGTTTTGACATGAATTGCGATTTCTAAAACATAATTCCAGGATCACCCACAAGATAGCCTGATTATGAAGCGTCCCGGCAAAATTGAATTACGAATGATTTTGAACTGAAAATTTTGAAAAATTCCAAATTCTGGGCAGATCTGACTTGGCTCCACTGGATTCCATTGTGTATATTAAGTGGATTTATACTTGGATTTCAAAACAGTTGCGTCATACAATATGGCAACATCCAATCTGCTCATCATGACTTGTGATGTCACGATCAATGCCGATGCCTACTTATGACTGAAAACCTACTCACAGCCACAAGCCTAAACAAGCGACATGTTTTATCTTGACTTGAAATACACACACCAGTAAAAATATGCCGGTGTAATAGTCTATTGACTTCTAAACTCGAGCGTGCATTATATCAAACTTTAAAATACACACAGAACGTTAACAGCCTTCTGTTTGATCACCGTAAGTTGAAATATTTAAGAGCAATGGTTACATGCTAGCTGTCACACGGAGTAGCTATTATTAGGGTATTAATCATTTACAGAAGTTGAATTATACATTTGATGGACCAATAAACGCAAATGTGTTTGTTCCGGACCCTTATAACTTCAAAAGTAAATACGGCATTGGTACGACCGATCCAGTGCACACAGTAAGCAGAGACCACTTACGTAAGGAATCTTTCCTATGTTTCGGTCGAACACCCGGGTCAGATTTTCCAGGTTTTCGTATCCATACCGGCAGAGTTGGAATCCCAGAGACCAGTAAGGTGGGAAATAGGGTTTGCCAATAATGTCGGTGTATTGTGCCGTTACTTGCTCTGGGGTTGGACCCAGGAAGATGTAAAAGTCGAGAACGCCCCCTACGGTTCGGTAAGTAATTGCGGGTCTTGGCTCCAAAGTCACATCTGAAATGATTCATAATAAACAACATCATTTCATGATGAAAATGTAAAAGTTGATGCTATATATATACCTATGGCGTGTACTGATGACACAATTTCTAATTTTTAACACGGGTCGCTACAATCAAACGCAGACATAATTTAAGTTCTTAAACTTTTAGCACATACCACTAATTATTTCCTGCAGTTGTGTGGACTCCCTATTGTGACTTAATCTAACAAAAATTTGGAACATACAGCCTCGATCAAAAATGAAGGACCCACAAAAACTCTGAATTTGGACAGCATATGACTTAAAAAAAGGTCATCACATTCACCCCCAAGCTGGAGTGCAAGTAATAGTGTTTGTATCAAAAATATTGACCAGTCTTGTAGCTAGATAATGATAATTTGGTTTTATAGTTTATAGTTGTAGTTCAGACATTGGCCTTTCTGGTATCCCTAAAACAAGTCCGCAGACCTACAAGGGACCCGTGATCTAGGTGGTCATAGCCGTCATTAAATCTCTACCAAGGGACTTCAGTGGTAGATATCACACAATTTGTGTTGAATAGAACGTTCATTTATCGCTTAAATTTCACACATTTTCGCCATGTTAGGTATCGTATTGGTTTTTAGTCCCTAAGAACGACTGGCTGGTTGTGTACACGCAGCGAAATGACTGTGAATTGAATCACGCAAAAATGAAATATGTTCGGCTGGTATGATAGCAAAAGGAAACCTGCGCGATCTTTACTTACCCATCGCATTGCTGTTGACAAAGTAAACGCCGTAAGCATCTCCATCGCCTTCCATACACATGAAATACGGATGAACGCCGTACAGATTCACATTGGGCTGATAAAAAGAAAAATGGCGTTCGCATTAAAACCATGCCCTGAATTAGTTATTTCCGGTCGAAAGATTGCACGATGGTTAAAAACCTCACCCCGACGCCTTGATCCCGCGAAAACATTCCGTAACTCTTCCATGCCATGTCGTGTTTAAAAGTGTAATGCATATGTTCGCCGAAACCATACACATACTCGGAAGCTACTTTCGTCGTGATTTGCAGAAATTGATCGGAAAACATCAACTCCCCGGCAGACGTGTCGAACCTTGAACATTATTGCGAAAAGTCTATTCAAAAGCAAAAGCCAACACTTGGGATTCGAGAGTCTTTACCCAGTCTTTACACTCATGTCAAACTAGATTTCCAGCCAAATCGCTTACCAAAACAAGCTCACGAGGTCTATTTTCTTATGTAATTCATGTACAGTTTATTATCCCACTCACATTAACCAAGCGAAATCCACAACATCATCGCCAAATGCTTATTTATTTTCCCAAATTAAGTTGAAAATTACACACAGAAAAAGCAGGCACTGGAAAGCGGTCATGATTCAGATTTTGGTTTTGGCAATTTTTGAACACCGTTCCAATTTCTTTAAAACTAAACTCACAGTACTCGCTGCTTCGACGTTCTTTCCACTTTAACTCCAAATCTTCCCTCTTCGCCGATCGCATGCTCCACATTGTACAACGGGTCGGACGGCATAGCCACAGGATCCGGGTGTTCCATCGGCACTTCAAACCGAGACGCTGTGGAACCGTCTGGAACAATCTACAATTCGAAATGATATGCGAGCACGGAATAAATACCAGAATAAGACCGCAAGCGATGGTTGTAGGAATCCAAAATTCCGAATTGAAATCCGAATCCAAAATTCATCCCACCATAAAGGCAGGCTTGGTCAACTACATAAATCTTTTTTAATTGTCGAATTAGAGCAAAATGTTATTTAAACTGATTGATTATATCGCATTCCTGTGGTGTTTTTGAATTGATAAAAACATCAATAAATGACCCTACCTTGACTCTTAACGTCGTCGCCGAGATATAGCTCGTCTCGACTCGAAGCTGCTGAAAATTTTTTCCAAAATGATCCAAAAGGCTGTCGTCGGTGGTTTGTAGGACGCTTGCAATACCGGTGCCGGTGTCGGTGTTCTTGGTGGTCACACCGTTGGAGAGTTCGTACAAACTCTCTCCTTCGTAAATACACCAGGAGCCGATCGGATTCATGTTACCCGCGTATGTGCACCTGTGCAGAAAATTACGTCCGCGAACAGTCAGTAACATAATCAGGGTTAGAATACCGCTTTTATATCTAAGATTTGTCTTCATGTTGAATGGTGATGTCTCACAAAACTGGCGATGTCCTTACTTATTTGTCGTTATTTATGACACCTTAGTGCGTCCGTATTTTAGGCAAGCTTGTTCATATGCTGGGCAACTACATCGTGGTTAGGACAGGGCAAAAGCTAGGACCCCTTTTTTAGCCATCAGCTTACGACTGAATCAAGAATGGACTTTATTAATTTCAAGGTTAGGCCACTGACAATGTAATTAGACATTAGACATCATTATTTTGCTTTTTTTAGTACAATTTTCATTTTTGGGACATCGACATGATATTCGCTAATCCACCCACCCTCTCATTTCACAGTCTGCACTGCTACCGGTCATAGCATCTGGGTAGCAATCCACTCTCCTGAATTCTGTTGTTCCGGTCCACGACACTGTTATCTGTGTCTTCATATCACTCGTCATGCCGTTGATTCTCAGCTGAAACAGTTTTTAGTGGTAACAATATTGTTTAATATTTTGTTATTAGAATTTCTAATGGCAACATAATTTTTAGTCGTATGACTCTCGACGCTTTTCTGTGATTAATGGTTTTATGGATTTCTATTAGATTATGAATGAAATTGAGTGGAAGTATCCCTGTGATACCGGTATCAAAATAACTGAGAATCACAGATCAAGAAGTGTTACGATCCAAAATATCTACTCAATTTTAGTCAACCATAAGCGTTTTCATCTCACTCACCTCAAAAGTTACGTTATCTTGCGTAAAATCAGCGTGTACGACATCATCGACTCGTATTTCTGTGATCTTTTCCACAAGTCCGAGCACACGTACACTACCGAGGACCATGTCTTCACCAGTCATACCAATCGGTCTTGGGCTGACGTCAAGTTCATTCTGAAATTCCATTCCGGGTTAGAGTTAACTACAGGAAAAGCATTCGGCTCGATGCAAACTCCCAGGCTGCCTTCCAGATTGCTACGAAAACCACTCATTTTTCTATATATGCTTAGATCAGTTTTAGTCAGCCTTTTTGGTTGCGGGCCAGATTCAAACAGTTTTATCGTTTGCAGGTCAGACTGTTCAACTGATGCGAAAATGTTACCAACTATTCAAGGCCTTCGTTTTTCAAGTTACAAGCTCCATTCAAACTTCTACCTAAAAGATAATATCACGTATCTTCAGGGACAAAGAGAGAAATATTTATTGATTCGTCCAACCGAAACGAAAATAACATTGAAGCATGAAATTATAACAATATACTTAACGGTGTAGGACAGGGTGTAATCGATATGACTCTGGGTAGGGTCAACTAGTCTGATCACACCCTGCATTAACAATTACAGATATTATTCATAAATTTGGTTACAGTTGGTTGGGATTATCTAATTCAGCATAGCATAACATAAATAATAACAATAACATGAAAAAATAGGTGAGGCAAGTGGTGTTAGTAATAGGGGGCTCTATTCAGGGCGCCAAAACTTTATTCGGAAACAGTGTCGTTAGTAAAAATGAAAAGAATGACGTTGTGAACCTCTAAAACCATGGTCACGACAATACAAGTTTGCATATTTTTACACTTTTCATGCTTTATTCAGGATGTGGTGTTGGTTATAAACGCAGACGCCTAGAATTGGGTCACAATTATTAATTCTCCATTCATGTTTCTACTGATATGATTTTGCGTCACAGCAAAAATAGTTATGGAGCCAAGGCATTGAGCCAACTCGCCACACTAACGAAAGTGGAATATGCGAAGTATTTATTTGAACCGGAGCTGTAATCCTCTAAAAGCGCACATGTAATGGGTAGAATTAGACAAAATAGATTTCCAAAGCAGAGACCTATTGAGCGAAAAGTTACAGACCTTTGTAGCATTACCACCTCTGATACACTTTGATCGCTACAACTTGCATAGCACAGTTTAATCTCTGCGTTTTTGTCGCTGTTATTATCTAGCTTGCTCATTCACAAACATAAATTTGACACTTACAAACACTGCACTGCGGAACGATTGTTAGTACTAAAATATGCAAAGCCACATCCTTACATTTTCGCAGGTGAAGTCGATGATATTGTAAAGGCCCCCATCGATCGTATCCACAGAAGTGCCGTCGTCCCAAAACAGGTATCCCGAAGCACTAGCCGCCTCATCCAAAGCCACGATTAATTCGAATGGATTTTTCCGGCTGCGGCAAAAACAGAACTCTCAAACCACAAGCAAAAAACTCGTACGTGTAAGATGATAACCTTTCTGCCGTTGTCAAGGCAGGAACTTGAGTGGGTATGATGTTCCCTCCGTACAGATGAACGTTGATATGATCCAATGGTGCGTCCAAAGTGGCAGTGCTGCCTCCTGTAGGAGACACCATTCCAGAACCGCTGAAATGGTTTCCATTTGTCAAAATATGAGTAGTATGAGCACATTCCTAATTATGATCCAGAGAGACACATAGCTGTTGATCCCACATTAGACTAAACAGATAAGCATTACGATAAAACTGAAAATGGTTCGTCTTAACCAGTGTGTCCAGAAAAAATACAAAGGTAATAGCAAATTTGTTCAACTCCAAGCTTTTCTGCTGACTGCAGCAGGAGCGAAGATCAGTAAATGCGCTAAACCAAATTCGAACAGACTACAATTATTATACCATATGCAGGAAAAGTGAGCTTACTCGCAATGACATTGATAATCCACAAGTAACAGTAACATGCACAGATTCTGTTATAAAATAACCGTAAACGAACATATCACTGATAAAATGATCAGACTTGGATCATAATGTCATATGCCATTCGTGAGTCGGTTTACTTCTCATTATTATGTCACACACATAAATTCTTCGCATATTTCAGTCGGAATTTGGAGAGAATGAGACATGGGACATTTGAAAAACTTAAGTTGGCCACGACAATAGAAGGAACCTGTGTTAGACAGCGTCATTCATTGCTATAAAAATATTAGATATTGAATTCAAAAAAACATGGCCTATTGCATATAATTATGAGAAATGACCGGAAAAGGCACTTTACCTGTAGTAGTCATACCATCTACCGGCGGGGAAATATCCATCGACAAATGTGTTGCCTTGTTCGAGCACAGGGGTGACAAGTACTGCCTGTCCCCATAAGAATTGACGATCTACCTCGTATGTGTTAATGTCTTCTGGAAATCTAAGGAAATATATTGCGACATAAACCGCTGTACAGAATATGTATCGGAGTCATCAGATTCTTATTACCACAGCCGGACAGCATTTGAGCATAGTTTCGGAGCCGTGGATTGTATCAGGCCAAAGTTGATATGTCAATTCATTTTTCTTGTATTCACGTAAATGAGAACTGGGAAGGATTGTTGATGAGCAGGGGTGCTAAACTAATTCGATCCCGAAACTCACTGACACAACAACTCTTTCATTTGGGCTGGAATTTCCCACCCTTGTTGTGTGTAGTAAAAGTTTTGTGAAAAAGCTTTGTCGAATCATGATTGTAAGCATTCTAACGTAAAAGGTCAATGCCCATTCCTTCACAGGCCCCCTAGACTTGATGTTCTGCAACGCTAAATTTAATGAAACTCCAAATTGTATCTCTCATCCTGGAGGGATAAGTTTCCTCCAATTTTTATCAACGTTACGAGATCTTATTGCCGTACAATCTTTTATTAGGAAGATACATTTTAGGATGGCAAAATGTGTATGAATGATGGATTCAGAGATATGCTTGTTCAGGTACTTGACTATCGCTTCAACAAAATTGACAAAAATACATCAGAATTGGAAGTCTTTATTCTGTGATATATACAACAACATCAGTTTGTCATGAGCAGAAACACCAATTGACATGCCTTGATATTGGGTATTACTTTTTGAGACAGAGCTTTTCAAATTAACAGCACCCATCTACCTATCATGGCAGGCTGTGTCAGTGTGTATTCATTTGTTTTCATTTTTCATGTTCATATAGACCGCATATGCATTTTGCATGTTCATTTCAATAAGCTATCAAGTCAGTACACCATAAGGCATATTATATTTGATGTTAAGACATCGCAAGTTTCAAATAAGTGCCACATAAAACTTACTGGTGCATCAAAGATCTAACCACAGTGGCTCCGGTCATGTGAGAATCATAAAAGAGAGTGTACAGGTAAGGCAACAAAGTGTATCTCACGTCCAGCACTTTTTTCGAATCCAGCAAAAACCTGCGAGAAAATAGCAGATAAAGCCTATCTGTGTCTGCGATTGGTCGCCATGAAATTGACAGACACCCTTTGAAATAATATTGACGCACTCGAGTCGGCAATATCTCCGTAAACCGAATGCAGCGATAAGCTAACATTTGTGTTACATAACTACTTCGAGTTGTATAAGGAGCACTGTTAAATTTAAATCGCCAATCAAATGCTTTACGCAAACAAATCATGAAATATTCTAAGACGTCACTACATCGGCAAACTTCTCAGCAAACACAAACTAAGATATCCTATCGTAAAAGATAAATTTTGCGACATCAGCTTGAACTCCTAGCGTTGCAAACTTCACTGCTATCATTCCAACGTGTCTAAACAAGTACTTAACTTCGCGAAAGAGCATTCCTTCTATCAATTCATATTACATAAAATGGAATTCATCATTATATAACTTAGTAGTTTGTCACCAAGTAAATCACAACAATGATTACGCAAAAGCAGGACAATCACATAACAGCATTGTGTTACCTGATCGATGGTAGATAGCTATAAGTATGCTTTGAACTAATCATGGGTGTTGGATTGACAACTACTTTGAATGCCCCTCATGGAAGAGTTCAATTCAGCTCAGCTCAGTTTATTAGGAATTTTCATCAATTCAAAACACCACAAGACAGCGATACAATGAAAAGATAGGAGGGTGTCAAAACGATTTATTTAGAAATCTTTAAAAAGTAAAAGAAGATAATACAAAAAGACAAGCGACATAATGAGGTGGCATGCGACAGACATATTCAAAAACTGCAGGGAGAAATTGACTCAAATAAGAACTAGTATGGCAAAGCGTGTTGCAGGGTTGTAACCAAGTCACAAGGCTCTGAGTCACGAGTCAATCTCATTTTTATAGTTTTGACTCGAGTCATTTTCAATTCACCACCGAACCAACTGTTATAACTCTGTTTGGTGATATCGAATGGTTCACATTTATAAAATACTAATGTCCCTCACTTTGAATAGTTTCTGGTCCCATTTTTAAGCACCAGTACCAATAGACGAAAGGTGGTTACTCTACTATTCTTTAAAATTACGACAAAATATCGGTCTTGGCAGTCTTAGTCTCGAGTCCTATGAGTTGGTTCAAGTCAATCGCAATGACTCGAGTCCAAGTCGAGTCAATACACATATTGAATCGAGTCGAGTCGAGTCATTTCCGCATTTTTAGAAAATGACCCGAGTCAAGTCGAGTCATCAGAAAATCGTGACTCGAGTCGAGTCATGACTCGAGTCATTACAACCCTGGCGTGTTGTCATATTCCAATTGGACCAACAGCTCATTTTCGACTATCAAACTGTATGAGTCCCAAACAGCATACACACACACACATGCACACCCATCTTATAGAATACTACGTTCTAATTTCGAGAGTGCAAAATTTACGTGTAGCTAACAGACATTAGTTAAACTCTGGTACTGATTGCTTACTGTTCCCCAAAATATCCGGGATCTTGATCTTGCCAATTAATGCCATTATGGTTTCTATCAAACGGGTAAAAAGCGCCCAACTGCATCCATCTCATACACAGCTCTTCGGTGACGTCTTCGAAAAAACCGCACACATCAGCGCCGATATACGGGATTCCAAACAAATTGAACTCCAGCATTCCTGTTTCCAATGAACCGTATTCGCTTTTATGCATATACAATATACATATAGAGGCGTATGTGACTTATATCTATACCTATAATGGACGTTCTCAGATGCTGCCAAGTGCTTTTATTGTCGCCAAGCCAATGACCGACATATTTCCCACTACCTGGATAGGTGGATCGTGATATAACGATGCATCGTTCCCCTGTCGATGCCCTGAAAGTGTACAAATTGCTTAAAATTGTCATCAACAGAATTAAGGAAAAGTCATAACGATAAATTCATTGTAATGAAAACAATGCGTGATTATGTCCCATTGTAGTGATTATCGCTACTGTATATATTCGATAGTGATAGTCAATTATCAACTGGTTATACGTCAGTTTTCAAGAATTTAGTTTGCTTCTTTGTCAATCGGCTTTCCCCATGTAGGGTTAGACGAGTTAGTTTACCTGCATGCATTTAAAGATGGTAGACTCTGGCTTCTTCCGTACAAGCTGTGCATGTTGTAATGGTCAGTATCGCTTGTAGTCAACGGATCGTATTGCCGACTACTCATGCAGAGTGTTTTATCATAAATGGTACTTGAAGCGAGCTCTTCGAGTAAACGGGATGAAAAAGTCACAAGGTGTTTTACTACTGATAACATCAGCATGACGACTCACTCGGTACATAAGGCGGATTGTCAAGTGCGTTGTTAGGGCAGCCGTCAGGAGACCCATGCACAAACGAGGCGGGTTCATTCATATCCTAAAAGAGCATTGAAAGTTCAACATCCATAATTGCAACTAGAGTAAATCGAATTCAGAAATGAAAAAGGTGCGTATGTCCATTCTCTCAGACTGCGATATCCCTTACTGTAGCAGTGTCAGTATGAGTGTAACGTAATAAAATCTAAAACAGGTGAACATAGTGTTTTAATAGTTACATGCTTTGTTTCACTTCTTCACAACCACGTAACAGTTTTTAATGGCATCATTTATCTGTCATAAAGTCTGATGCCAACTGACGTCACTCAAAGAGTCCTGTAACCAGACACGTCAGAGCTTATCTCAAAATCATATGTGTGTATAAACACTAAACACTTCAGTTCCATTAATTAAGAATTTTATCAAGTCAAACACCACAAGATTACGATACAATGTACATCAGCAAAGAGAAAACAGATTATTATTATTATTACATTTGTTATCGACTACTTGGGACCTATCATCTGGAATGAATGCATTACCACCACATATCTGTGAATTGCCCTATAATAGATTCGCAAAAGCCCTACTTGATCACCGCTTGTCGTGACACTAACACTGTTGCCCTACCTCGCCCAGACATTGCTTCATTGATCATTTGCTACCATCGTTTAATTTTTCTTCTGTTTTAATTTTTTCAACTACCGTAACATTTTTTACAGCCAGACTGTTTAGAGTCAAGTGTACCTGTTTGATGCTGGTGTGATCAGACTAGATGACCTTCACGGTCTTATCGATCATTCCTATCTAATACCGAATACTGTGCATGCATATTTTCTGTACCACCACCACTGCCGTGTGTTATGTATTTTGGTTTGATGAAAATAAAGACTCTCTCTCTCTCTCTATCAAGAAGTTTGAGAGAAGTGGGATGATTAGGATAACTAGGAATAAATACTTATATGAAACAGAAATGATTAACCAAATTGTGACAACCAATTACACGTCCATTGACAATTTAATGTGTTATTATCTATTTATCCAAAATTCTATGGCTTCATATTTGTGGCTCATACACTGCACTATCTAATGTGAACTCATGCATCACAAACATCAACCGAATATTCATATTTTTGGCTAACAGTTACAATAGTGCTGGGCTGTCACAGTAGTAGCCCTAGTCACAACAATTCACATCATCCAGTTTGAAGTGAGAAAATAGCTGAAATTGATTCCGTTGGCTATTAACTAGATTGAACAAGAATAGATATTACAATGACATTTTGATTCCCAACTTACAATCCACAATCCGTCAAATTCAATCCTTTGGTGAAAGTCCACAGTGAGGTTACCCCACCATTGCGCAGTGGCGGGCAGGCTAAAATCCGGGAATGCTGCATACGCTCGATAATTCTGACAAGGTAAAAAAAAAATGGTGAAATGTGATACAAATAGACGTCTCCCGTTATACCTCCGTTTGATATTCCCAGTCTTGGGTCTCGTCAACGGTAACATTGGGATAATCCGGCCAGACCTTGCCCCAAGCAATGCCACCGTCTGGCGTTTTTATGAAGACACCATCCTCAACTCCTTGGTCGAAAGGAGGATATGTGCCTGATGTCTCGTTACCACTGATAGCAGGGTCGAGAATGATGATGTATCTGAATTTTACAAATGTGATTTGTAATATATCACGGCTTCGAAAATATCACAAATTCCATGGCTAAATAGCCGAGTGTCCAGCTGTAGTCAGTAATAATGTAGCCTACTACGTATTTTCCCCACACATGGTTTCCTTTGTTTTCCAATTTGTTCAAATTGCTTCATTATACAATCCTTTCACCAGCACCATTGCTGAAGAAATTTGCATAGCTATAGCTGTTGACAAATGTACTTGGCTACTGGTAACATGTATCAGCCGAATAATGGACATCCTATCACAAAATCACAGCATTCCAATGCATAAATACCTCATCGAATAATTACTCTTGACTTGTCTGACAAATTCTTCTAGTCCGGCGTACGCCACTGGGTCGATAGTAAAATCCAATTGCCTCTCCATGTAATCGATGTCGCTGTATTGAATGTCCTGAAATTTCAGTTCGATCATTTAATTGCGCAACTCCGATTGATAGACAACACTAAATAATCAGAACATGATACTCACATATGGGATTTTTCCAACGTTCCGTTCAAAGACCCTGGTCAAATTCTCCAAATTCTCATAACCATATCTGCTCAGTTGAAATCCGAGCGACCAATACGGAGGAAAATACGGTCTTCCGATCACCTCGGTGTATTGTGATGTCACTTCCTCGGGGGTCGGTCCCAGGAAAAGGTAAAAATCAAAAATGCCTCCGACACTACGATAAGTGATGGCAGGATTGGGTTGCATCGTTACATCTGCACGAAAATAGTTTTGTCAACAAAACACATAACACAACAAAATAGAAAAATGTTCAGTAACATTCAGACACAGAGCTATGTCATCATTGAAACAGGCATATCACCAATTGACAATTAACATTGAAATACTCACCCATTGCGTTACTATTTACAAGGTAAACACCGTACGCATTTCCATCGCCTTCCATACAAGTAAAGTAAGGGTGCACACCGTACAAATTAACATCCGCCTGAAATGAGTCGGTAATGAACTTCCAATTTGTTATTGGAACCGTGTAAAAATATATCTTCTAGTGGGAACATTACTGAATAATTGTATTTTCACAAATAGTATTTTCAACGGAAAGCAGAAATAACCCTTAAAGCCCAAGTTTTTGAATCAGCGCTATTTTCACATTGTTCAATGTAAGTATGCTGAACTGCTGGTGAGACTCAGGCTGGCATTTAGCAGCATAGATTGTCAAAGTACTCGAATAGACGTAGAAGTACTACCGTGCATTCCCACTCAATTACAACTAAAAGTAGCAATTTCCAAGACATTTTATAACTACTTTAATTGAAATTAAAGAATGAATGATCTCAAAACTACTCAAGTAGTTTCAAAATGTCGAATGCTTTTAGCAGGTACTCAGATATGGCAACTTTGAAATTACAAGATGTATCTTCGCTATTAATGCAACATCACTGATGACACAACAAAGCATGCGACATAGAAGTCATGAGGGAGCTAGAAATTGCCAAGTTTATGTATCAGTTCCGTTGTGGTCACAATCATAAAAATTTCAAAGACTGCTTTACCTCGAAAACAAAAGCGCACAACTGCAGTATGGTCAGGACTGAATACAGGAAAACGCTCTATCAAGTATGCCGCACCCAGAGTGTGGAATAGCATCTCGCCGGCTATCCAACAGTTGTCGAGCATTTGCACATTGAAATTGAAATACAAGCAATTTCTACTGAATCAATACTAGTGAGCCCTTAACATTACCGCACCACGACCTGACATATCGACCTCACCTACCGACACATGCAGCATTCATTTTTGTCGCTTCCTTTTATGTTATCATTACTTAAATCCAGCGTGAATGCCTCGTATTTACATTCTGTAGGCTAAGGTGGGTGTCTGATTAAAAGACTACTCCATGTCGTTTCGGCACCGTCCCATCTTTTCAGTATATCGCAACGATAATGATGATCTTCATAAATATATTCAGTTACAATGACATGGATATTCACCAGGTTCTTATGGCAATTTCAATTGTAAAAGTCATGAAAACTGAGCACAAAATTCCAGAATGGAAAAAGTAAGCAGTTTGATCCCCAAAACTGTTCGAGTACAAGTGGAAGTATTCAAAAAGCATAAATACATAAGTAGAGCAGGTTGGCAAACCTACTTGTGTACTCCAAACACGTTTAATTCGTTACTGACCTGACCATCTCTGGTCATGATATATAAATTGCAATTCTCTACAGAATAAAATTAGGTCTGTCCGTGTAAATGACAGGACTTTGGTGACATCAAGGTAAGAATTGTTATCAGAAATGCCATGCAAAACAAATTTTAGCACGAAAAAAAATCAAATCCTCATCCTCACATCCACTCCTTGGTCTCTCGAAAACATTCCGTACGTCTTCCAGTTCATATCGTGCTTGAAGCTGAGATGCATTTGCTCGCCGAAGCCATACACATAACTCGACGCGACCGAAGTAGAAATTTGGAGGAATTGATCGGCAAACATGAGCTGACCGATGCTGGAATTGAATCTGAAATGTAAGAAAGAGTTGCCCATCTGTTCGTACATTTGTTTGTTATATTTACAACATCAAAGCAATGTGTGATACCTGGAAAACGAGACCTTGCAGTGTATGAAACTATGCATGAGAATTATAATCACCAATAAAAGTAATGCTTCACAAAATACAGTTACAAAAAGTGGAAGAGGAGAAGTGGAACTAATTTTAAGCACCTGCTGTACTTATCAATCCAAATCGTTAGCTTTACTCCGTATAATGAAACACATTCAAATAAATTGCACTCACAAAACAGTAGACGTTGAAGCTCTCCAGACAGTCACTCCACCGTCATCGGTGTGCTCTACTTTATACAAAGCATTATTCGGAAGGTCAATAGTTGGCGGATGATTCATTGGAACCTCAAACCTCTCTTCACTGGGGTAGATCTATTGATAGGCAAATAATGAGATGAACATACAAACAGTGACTCAAATCCAACATTCAACAGGCTAATTCAGTTACCACATTGGTATCTGTTAAATTTTACTATCAAAAAGTCAATACAGGTTACTAAAATCATCCAATTTGAACTCTTAAAATGACATATCATATGTAGTGATCAACATATTATAAAATAGAAATACACATTCATAAAACACTGCTTAGTTCTTTCATTGAGCTGTATTCATAAGTTTAGCAGGAACATGAGCTTCGCGGTTTACAAACAGTTTTAGTCATGAAATGAAACCATAAAAATTCCAATACTCACTTGTTCAGATTTAACCAACATGATTCAGACCAAACGGGACACATTACAGAATCAATCCTAGGATCACTATTAATCCTACATAAATTCCAAGCATATCTATTTTTATGATGGCCTGCAGTCTTTGTGTCTGTTTTACTGTCTCTTGTGTAATGCTATATTGAGTTGATATTTCGATGCAAAGAATGTTAACTTACACGAAGCATAGAAAATCCATTTCAAACTATTTGCAATGCCGCACGGTACATAAGGCAACAACAGAAAATTTGTTAAAAGTATATATTATGCGAATCAGTAACCACAATAACAGTGAAGATAAAAGACTTGGGAAAAACAAGCCCGCTCTTGTGGCATATCCTTAAAGGAGCACTGCACTCAAAAAATGATGTGGTCTCAAATTGAAGGGCAAAACGAAAAAAAATATTTTGGCCGCAGTCATTTTCTTCAGAACGCCACCGTAATGGAGCTGCAATTTATTGAAATTTCCACGGGACCTTGACGCTCCAGCTGCCGCGGCTGCTTTACCCGTGACATGGCACGATGTCTTCATCGTCGCACATGCTCGACGCGATAAGGCAGTCACGCAGAGAACGAACTTTAGACATATTTTCTTAATAACATCGGCTGACAACTATCATTACATCGTCTATGCCGGGTGGGTGTCTGATTTCGAAGACTATTCCAAGTCGTTTTGACACCTTCCTATCTTTTATTGTATAGCGGTGTTGCGGTGTTTTGAAATTATGAAATTGATCACAATAAAATGAATGGAATTGAATTACGGTAATATCGACACTGAACCAGTACATAGCAATCAAAAAATGTATAGTCAACCAAATCTCCACAGCACACAAAAAATAGATCAGTTGATATCATGAAATCCCATTAAAGACAAGTAATTCTCAATTAACACCAAGTATATGTCATCAAAACACTGATCTGTTGGAGTGCGATGAGTTTAATCATTATTTATGTCTTCACTTCAGCTCAGTTCAGTAATATCAGTTATCATTTTATGTACCTTAATCCGCAGAGTTGTACTGGACACAAAAGTGGTCTCAATGGTAAGTGTAGAGAACTGTTCACCAAAGTGAGTCTGGTTTGTGCCATATTCCGACCTCTCAAGGTTGCTTGTAATAATGCTGGGACTGACAGACGGTCCACCACTTATCTGGTACATGTTCCCACTCTGATACACACAGCTGGGTGCCGAAACGCTCACACCAGCCCATCGACACCTGTATGTAGAGACAAGGATTAGAAAATCATATTCTCAGGATTCCTTTTCGCGAAATTGTGTCCGTAATATTGCCTCTGACAATGGGTGGCTATATCTTCCATAGAAATGTATATAATTATATACAGTATAAAGATACATATACATATACACAATGGTGTGAACTAGTATATTTCGAAACATATTGGAAGGCAATTATAAGACTTCTACAACATTCAATATAACATATGTAACCATGCGCATAAAAGCAGATATACATGTAATGCCTAAGGATGAATTCGCCAACCATGATCAACTATGATTGTCGATTAAATCAATATTATTTAAATGGCATTGATCTTATAGTCCATTTTCAATTGGTGACTCTAACATAGGGATGCAGGTATCAATAAAGTTTGCAAATATGGAACTTAATAAGACTATGCATTTATCAAGTTGTGGGGTGATATTACATTTAAAAATAACATTTCGACATTGAATTTTGATGATTTGAAATGATGATTTTATACAAAAAAGAAATCAAATTCCTAATTACTTTAATGTCGGGTAATCGAAAACTGACGAGACATACCCTCTTTCTAAACACATTTCTTGTGTAACAGCAGCACTATCGGGGTAGCAATCAAATCTCTCATCCTCAGCAACTGTCTCCACACTATCTGTAGTTGAATCCACTTGCGTAGTAGGCGGTTCTTGGCTTGTGACAATTGGTGTTGTAGGATCAACAACTGGCGCTGTTGGAGTTACGGCGACTGTCGGATTCACTTCCGCTGCAGTTGTGGGGTATTCACTGGGCATTTGCATGGCCGTTGTTGGGTTGTCATCAATGATCCCTACTGTTGTTGATATTGTTGTTGAAGGTTTTTCAGTGGGCTTTGGATCCTCTGGAATCACATTTGTGATAAGAAGAAGTTAAGTCATATAATATTATAATGTTAGGGTTTCTTCGGTTGTTGCCAGATATAGATAGTCAGAGCCTCTAAACTCACTAGAGAAAGGGTTCAATTTCTGACATTACGGGGTGCATTTAGGGCCAAAATAAAGTATAGAGACCCTGACCAGTGTTGGGACCCATTTGCTACCTTCGAATCACAAAGCCTCTTGAGTCATTACACATTTTGACTCGAGTCAAGTCTATCGGATTATCGAAGGCGACTCGAGTCACTCGGTTTTTTAAAGTGACTCGAGTCAAGTCAATTCAAGAGTCAAGTCAAGTTGAATTTTCGAAGTACCGGTACGAGGCATGATTCAAAGTCTTCCTAGCTGTTTTAAATAGGAAGGAGGATCAGAGTTGAATATATGGTACACATAAAAAAGTGTTGTAGGCCTATAGCTCACTCACACGCAGAATGGCTAAATTATGCAGGTATATCCCCAGTATATGATTATCAGCCAAAATACAGGATGGAATGCAAAACCTCAAAAGTTGAAACAAATTGTGATGCAATACAATACCCACGTACTCATCCATGATATTCAATTTGAGCCTGTTCCAATTGTTGACGAGTAATATAAACGTATAACTGATATTCGTCCGATTTAAAAATCATACATGAGGGTTGGTTATATGAGTAATGGGCACTGTGAACAGTTTATAGAACAGAGCTACATTCCTATTAGATGACCGGTACTTCATTCTATTTTACGACCACGTAAGCTGTAAGGTCCGATCACCGCTTGTGGTGAATATACTTGTGATATAAGAATGGAGGAGCCTCGGTAAAACGCACAACGATTGAGTGATCGGGTACACACTACACATTATGGTATGCATATGTGCAATGTGCATTGTACAATGTACAAGTGTAATTATATTGATAAAGCAAAGGGGTTGGGGTGTGGCGTACAGAGTAAGACCAAAAGACGTAGAGAGACACACATACAGTCTACATGGGGTGTAACGTAAGTAACTAACAACTCGTACCTATTGTGGCTTCGAAATAAACAGCTGAGTAATTCTGGTCAGTCACCAAAAATATCAGTGGCGGCTCGTGACAATATCGGGTGGTGGGGCAAGGGCCGCAAGCGACTTGTTATCAATATGATGTCACAGTAGCGTTTTTCAACGTTCATGATGGCCACATGAATTTCCCGTAAACAATGATTTTTAACGTAGGTGCCGCGAGAGGTTTGCCGGTGGCGTGACTTGAAGTGCGGTAACAAATGTTTCATTCATTGTAATGTCAGTTGTTTCGTCAGACTGAATAGATAGAAATTCAGCGTCAACAATCTCGGTAAACAAATGCTGTAGATAGATGTGATATATCGAATCAAGCACATCATTTTGAATAGTCTTTGAGGTACCCTTAGCTACTGTCACGGTGTCGAGATGTTCGCGCAAAATGCTATCAATGGAAGCCGTGTATTTAATTAGATCCAAAAATACCCCCCTATTGAGAGAGCATTCCTTCTCATCGTGGCCTCGAAGGGGCAATTCATGAACTCCAATAAATTTAATGGCATCAATCACCCGAGAGAGAACATGCCTATTCTTATCTACAAGCTCATTGTGCTTGCAGACTGATACGCGATAACTTTCATTGAGCTGCGACATTACATTTACTCTGCCAAACAATTTATATTTAACTGCACTAGCCATGTGCACTTGGGATTTTTGGTGCGTTTTCAGACGCTCTGACTAATGCTTCAGATCGCGATAACCAATTTTGTTCCAACAAGAGCCACTGCTTCGGTACCGGCACTGTCGAATAAAAGACAGTAAAAGCAAAACAAGGCGTTTTTATCCTCGCCATAAGTACGCCATTCATTTTTATCGAAATGCGCTGAAGAAAAGGCACGAGTGCGTTTTCCTCCGGCGTACGATTGGATCAATGGGCAATTTCTAGGCTGATACGGACCTAGTCGCTTTACCTCTAATTTTTGCTCTAAAGGCAGCTGGCTAAACGGCGTACGGAGCAAAGATTCAACACGATTCATGTTCGCACTTGACCTGACTACTTATCTGCAGAAATGGAAATGACTATAAATCGAGAGATTGCGTATGCCTAACTGGAAAGGTCAACGAGTTCGGACACATACGCAATTGTTATCTCATAGATTGGACAAGGAAATGTCATATTGAATCCAAAACATCATTCTGAAGAACTACGGATAGCAGCCTCGGAAATTCGGTCCCGGTACAGCTTGGGAGATTCTGGCCTTGAGGCTGGAGACTGTCACACGACACATACGGCTTACGGTCTATAGTGTCTATATGTCTGCTGCAAAATCGCCTTCGGAAAATATATTACCGAATAAATACGTGGATGAAAGCCGAAAACTTGGTACACTGTTACATGAAATCATCGAGAAGTATAGCCTCATGACCGTTTTCGGTATGGTACACTGTCAAAATTAATACGAACAGATCAACGCCGAATTTTGCGTAATATTTACTGAGGAATCGGCTGATCAAGCGATCAGCTGTTAGCCGCCATCGAAAACGAAACAGCTATCGCGCTTGACAGGGGTTGTAATTGTGAGCAAATGGCCCGAAGGCCACCATTCCACGGTGAAATTGACATTGGAGAATATAAAATAAAACTAAATATTTGAATGCAAACCGAGGATGTTAGTAAACTGTTTCATGATATCATCATCTCATCACCTATCTCAGTATGGAACACAGATACACCGGCTTTTGCGTGAAATCCGCAATGCGTTAGGTAGGCTAAGTGTCAGATCAGCGCACATCTCTACCATACTCGAACTTAATAACGAAATTGCTGCCCTAATCATTGAGTGTCAACCTTGAGACTTGGCACAGCGTTCGATACTAAAATCAAGACATACCATGTAAAAGTTCATGACGGATCTAGCTAAGGAGCATCGTTAAAATCAATGGAGACCAATACCGGCTTTGTGTGAAATATGTTTGCGATACATGACCGATCAGCACACACTCGACTTTGGAAACGGAATTACTACCCTAAACTTTGAGTAGAAACCCTGAAACTTGGGACAGTGTTAAATACCACCATCACGACATGACATACCAAGTTTCAAGAATTATCATGGTGTGAAACACCATCAAAATCGACCTGTACCAGCAACGGTCGACTCAACGCATATCACGGTATCCGAGTTCAGATATAGATACGATTGTTACATCACACCTTAGGGGCGAGCAAGCATATTTGCCCCGGTTGCTCGGCCATTTTACGAATAGGAGAGAGTAAAGCAACGTTTCTTAATTGTGCGCAGCTTTGAGAGAATAGATAGTGAAAGCTTGTTATGAGCGCTACCGGGGCAAGCCCCGGCTAGGCATTCACAAAGCGAAAACACAGAAGAGAATTCGATTTTCGCGGAGACTTCGCTATGTATGGGCATTTGCAAGCGAAAGCACAAGAAGAACGCGGGTTTCGCTGTGATCTCGATATATATTGAGCGCTGTGCGTCTATAAATGGTTAAATTGGTATTGAACAGAATTTTAGGTGGGGCAATGCCCCAGTTGCCCTATAGGACGAGCCGCCACTGAAAAATATATATATAAAGAACGAAAAGATCTGAACGTTGTCCATGAGCTGAACAGCTTTCAATGAACTAGAAAGGCAGTTTCAGCTGCACAGCTTTACATGGTGATGTTTATATCATTGCTCATTACAGCTACATGCACATACTAGATAGCTGCAAGGACAAGTATCAAAAGCATGCTCTTATATGCTGTGGAATTAGCGGAACTCACGAAATATTTGGAAATTTTGTCATAATTCCACTGACACATGTGCAGTGGCTTGAGCATAAGATGCAGAAAAATCCTTACCGACATTGGAGAAGTATACAGGCAATGCAATGGCCATGGTCACAACCGCCACTACGGCGAGCACTCCGGTAAACAGAAGGAAGATCCGGCTGCTACTGGCATTTGCCAAAAATCCATTTGAACTGGTAGTACCCGTTGGTTCCTACAATGATTCCGCATTAGATCAGATGGCTCTAGCCTATAGGCTGTCGAACATGAACGTGCCAGTGACTTGATCGCGTTATGCGCATCTCGCCCTGGCTCTCGCCTTCGCGACATGACGTAATGAGAGAATGAGGCCTGTCTACGACAAAGCGATACACACTGCACGGACACCGCGCAGCCAGACCTCGCATTTGCGCCTTGACTTATAATAATATTACAAGTTTAGAGTTTAAGATGTGCTATACGGCTGTTTCTTAAACCGAAAAAACACTCCAGCACACATTTACAAAGCATCATGTGCCTTACCAAGAACTTATAGTACTACGAGGCGGTTCGGTGGGTAAAGACCGGTGCCACGAGGCGTACCAGCACAGTGTCCTAAACTGTTGTATATAGCAGACACAGGTCAATCACACGTCTCATTGTGCTTTAATCGCAACAATGATGGGGATATTTGGTAATAGATAGATAATTTTGTAATGGAGGTGTCGCTAATGCGGTAGACCTACTGATTATGAAAATAATTAATACACGATGGCTGGCGCGGCCATGCGCAATGCGCTTATTTCGGCCAGACTCAAGATCTCAATTATTATGCAGTACGTTCTGTACACTTTACACGCGTAGGTTATATACATTATAGATTCCTATAGCATTGCACGTAGTCGTCTATACAGCAACAAACAGACCCAACTTACCTCAATATCCATTTCCCCAATGGAGTTCCTCGGGCTACCGTCACTCATTCTCCTGGTCTTTTTGTTAGCACCAGTTAACTTATGGGCACATTTCTACATTCGAAAAAGGTTGAACGGATGCGTAAGCGACACCAAAGAATAGTTTCGAGGGCATAAATCCCAATGGAATAAGTCTTGTTGCTGATATCTAACATGTTGTAACCATGATAATTACCACCATTCGAGAAAACGTATTCATGATATTTATGGTTAGGCTACTTATGCCGCAATGTGTTCATTGTTCAAAATGCCAAATTTATTCCACTCGTAGCTATTCGACCAATTCTCATCGGGGGAGTACGCCAGTAAACGCGGTTAACCAAATTTGAAATATGAACCAACATATTGTTTGTTGCAATATTGAAGTTCTGTACTTCCAGAAGCTTGTGGGTCATGCATGTCATGACGAGTAGGATTCAAGTAATATCGAATAGGATTCGATTCCGACTCGAGCTTCGAACTATAAGCTTCGGGTCGATCATTTACGAAACTCCTGGTATTAACAGCAATAATGACGTTCAAGTATTATCGATTTCGCAGCAACAAGAAATATAATGCCAGTTGCAATCAAAAATGATTTTGCATTTCTCGACCAGACTAATCCATAGCCCTTTGTCCGTCGTTCAATGCCTGATGTTGACTCACAATCCACTGAACATCAGACTGTAGCCTAAGTCTTCTGCTGCTACACTGATAGTATTTTCGATACAATGGCGATATTACTGACTGCGAACACGTCTCAAATCATTTGAAATACCCATCAATCCAGAAGATACTAAGCAACTTTTTCAACTTCCTATAGAGCAGGACTCGTCAACCTTTCGCATGCAGCGTGGCAAACGTCGAAAAATGTCAAAATATTACCATCTCGCATTCCAGATATTTATAATTTTGTCATATTTAGCGTTTCAAGCAAGGAATCCCACCAACCGATTAATTGAAGTTGGCAACGGCATCGGTTACGCTGGTAAATCTTGAAGTTTCGGTCGCGAAGGGTATAAAGTTTGATCGCTCCCGCACTAATAAACGCTTAATGAACGTAATATTTGCATCATTTATTTTTATAGTCGCGCTATGATCGATATTCTGTGGTTCCTAGGTTCCTTTGGTCGTTTCCAAATCCGCTGTGTTCGGTACCATAGCCAATAATTAATTGACAAGCACATCAATGTCGTTACGATGATGTGGTCTGATGATGAAAAATGTGCCCACACCTGTATCAAACAAGTCGGTTTGATGTCATGTTAGGGTTGGTCTGGCACTAGATTCGTTATGTTTACGTCTTGTCACCTAGCGTGGAAATGCCCAGCGCCGAAATGCCGGTTCCTATAGCCTACTATAGTCGCGCTCCCGCAGGCTGCACTAAAGCGTCCGAACGGTGTCATACGATATTAGGTTGCCGTTCTTTCATAGTTACTACACTGTAAATGAGATAAAGCGCAATCGCCAAATCTGCCGCTTGTGGCAGCACAATATCGTGCTAAAGCGCCACGACCGGGAGTGACCTTTAGTGCTGTTCTTAAACTTCCTCTTTTTTCGGCCGTTTCTCGCTCTTTTGCGATGTGGTGTGATCGCGATGACAGGGAATCAGCATGCGGATTTTGAAGCTTTCTTGGCGAGTAACGGTATTGCATGGCAGCACATCCAGACATTGGAAGGTAAGTATATAAGTAATATAGCTTCAGCAATGTGCCCTGTTAACTAGCTAATCGAGACAGCTTGTGCAGTTATATTCAGTACATCTTGTGTGGAGTTGGTTGAATGCTGGTGCCAATTGTGATCTATTAGAATGGCTACTATGCAGCTTAGGTTATTATTAGCGTGTACTTTTGATAAATGTCTAACGGACAGTCTTGTTATTGGTTGTGCCCCTTTGTTGGGAGTTCAGATCGGCTTACAAAACATTTGCTGAAACGTCAAGTCTGATTTGTACATGCAAGCTCTGTCAATTAATGTTATGTTCAAAATTATTTCATATCTCAGAGAATGACGTAGATTCGGATATTTTCACCAAGCTTCGTGATAAAGACCTTTGGCAAATGACGTACCAAATGACGTATCGTCTGGCGTCTGTTGAGACTGCAAGAAGTACCAGCTAATTAACTATGGAAGCTCCGTTCATGCAACTGAATCTTGTTGTTACAGTTATGGGAGAAACTAGCAACTAATGGAGGTCCAGACAATACACGCCATGAATCTTTCTCAGTCGCAGACCCAAACAATCCGTGCGGTGAATCAGCGTCACTCGCAGAGTCGGACACCACGTTGCCTGTGGATGAGTCGCTCCGTATTGATGTAGAATCACTCGCGCAGTCAGATACCACCCTACCCATAGAGCCATCAGTCCGGGAGGATATAGGACCTTCAGCCACGCCAATACCGGTAATCATTATTTTGTAATATTTTGCTATGAATTGAGCTAAACTGTCTGTGTCTGCTGCTCATATCTCGGGGAGATGCCGGAGCAACTAATGCAGATCTCCATGTGGATGTTATGGTATTTATCCGCATAATTCTAGTAAGATTCTATTTTATATTTCCATCAATATTGCAGCCGTCGTGCAGTCCCAAAGACCCTGAACTCATTGCTCCGATGCCCTTGCTGGTATTCAGCTTCAAAGTTCAGCAAGCGCTCGAATCACGTACACTCGTACAGCTTATGTAGACCGCAATTGGCACAAAGGCTTGTCTCTATTCAAGCATCAATACGGGCTCCGGCGTTCTCAGCTAACGAAGAAAGAGATTTCTTGGAACGTTCCCTACCATGGGCGACATCAGACTAGTGAGTATGCATGCAATTATGACAACTTCTTATTGCTTTGTTATAGAGATTATGTGCCAAGGCTGTTTCTTCACTGTATGTGTATGACAGGGTTGTAACCAAGTCACAAGGCTCCGAGTCGCAAGTCAATGTCACTTTTTTAGTTTTGACTCGAGTCCAGTCGAGTCATTTTCAATTGCCACCACCCAGTCAAAGTCATCAAGCAGAGGTTCAAGTCCGAGTCATGGAAATTATGACTCAAGTCCGAGTCTGAGTCATTGTGTTGACTGCTCAGTTTCCAGATAAAGTCTTGTTAAACCCACTGTTATATCTCTGTTTAATGATATCGAATGGTTCGCATTTATGATATACTAATTTTCCTCACTTTTAATAGTATCTTGCAGTGTTGGGATGACTAGAGTCATGACTTGACTCGAGTCACTTTGCTAAAATGACTTGACTTGACTTGGCGTATCAGAAATGCGGATTGACTCGTGACTCGTGAGCAAAATTCACTAGCCAATTTCAAGTCATCAAGTAATCGGTGTCGATATTTATCACTGTATCTTGCATATGCTCGGATGGTTCGCGAAACGCTGGTGTAACCCTTGAAAGTGACCAATCATTCAATGGTCGAGCGTTTCACTTAGCCTCGATTGTTCTCTCACAAATAGATTGACCGCAAACAAAGTGATCGAAGCTTACAGCTACATTGTCGTAAACTCTAGTAGTAAACCAATAAAATGGAAAAATGTCCAGTTCTGTTCTCTGTTCATACCTTCACCAAACCTCTTAATTTATTGAAATTGAATTTGAACATAGTTTATATCAGTGGTTCTTAACCTTGCCCCCAGCGCCCCCCAGGGGGCGCTGGCGATGTTGAAGGGGGCGGAAACGCTCAGGGGGCGATATGGGGGGCGATGGGCTCGGGGGGTGGTATGGGGGGCGATGGAGAAAAATGGCTTCGCAGTAGATGATGTGGTGATAGGACATATCCTTAATGAGTATTCAGAGCAAATTAACACTGAAAACTTCGTTACATATAGCCTTCAAAATACATATAGGTTTAATTGTCCATGGGCGCCTAAATGACTGACACCGAATGTTCCTGTCTTGGCAATCTGAACCCCAGAAGACGAATTCCATCTGGCAGGGAAAAATTATATGTCAGTGAAGAAATACCAATCTGAAATCGTGTGCGTCTTATAGTTTAGTACGATTGGGCGTCAGGGACATTCCTGTTGGGTGATATCCCCGTTGAGCGATTCTATATTTTTTGATATTGCAGACAGGGGGTCACGAAATAACATCATGCAACGAGGTCATACCAACGGGTTCGCCTGCCCGAATATGTTTAATTATTGGTAACGGGCCCTACAGTTTCCAAGAAACCTCACAATGTTCGCTTTAAGTTTTGATGAGTCTGCGCACACTCAAGAACTCACTGCGCTGACCCTTGGACAACAGTGCGTAACGACTAAAAAAAGGTAATAACTCCGGATTTGTTGTGCGCAACGTAGATTTTCTGTGCGCAGAGACCGTGTCAGCACTGCGCACGTGCGCAGCTTAGAGGGAACATTGCACCTAACTCAGCTCTACCGGTAAATGTGTTTACGTGAGCAGAGAGAGGATAAAAATTGATCTCAATTTACATGCAATTCCCGAGGATATTGACCAATTCAATCATTAATTAGTGAAATTTTTCGCACTTCGCGCGACTAGGCGAGAATAGCTCCCTCAGTAAATGTACACCCAATGTAGATACCTAATAGGCTATCAGCAAATAGCGGACAGCCTAATGGGTGTCTGGGAGCGAAGTCCCCCGGAAGTTTGGTTTATCACCCGATGGGGGCCCAGGACCAACGTTTTATGTTTGGGGAGGGGGGCTGACGAAGTGCTGTTACGGCCCTGGTAACGAATAATTGTACCTGCGGGAACGCCCGAATATGTTTAATTATTAATTACGTGCCCCTTATTTTCCTATACAACAGCTCACTCAGTGCTACTGGTAAATCTGATTACGTGGGCTGAGAGGATAAAAAGTTTATAGCGACTTATAAATGTAATTACCATGCATTATAGAAAATATGCAATTACCGTGCATTATAGCAAATTTTGGTACCTAGGGGGACCAGGCCACACAAACTTTGCTGACCATCAAAATCACGATATGGGGTTCGTGGGGGCGAAGCCCTCAGAAGTTCGGTTTATCACGCTATGGGTGCGCAAGGCAATCGTTTTTAGGGGGGTTGACGAAGTGCTGTTACGGCCCTCCCTCTTACTCATTGTCTTTATTACATTCCTTACAATATGAAGTTGAGGGGGCGCTGGAGCACGATAATTTTTGAAAGGGGGCGCTGGACGAAAAAAGGTTAAGAACCACTGGTTTATATTGTCCTCAACCATTAGCGCATGCTCGAATTGTATCATATCTATTTGTAAATGGGTAATGTATTGCATCTTATCAATTCGTTTCTCTATTTTTGCTGTTTACTATATAAACTGAGGCTATGCAATTATCTACGTAGTTCAACAGTTCTACGTTTATGCGAGCGATACAGCGCCTTGTTGCGTGCATATTTAACTTAATATTCGTTCATCGGTTCAGAATCAATGACCACTCAATCTGTATTTTAGACAGCTAGCAAAATGCAATGATGTAATCATGCCTCATACTTCGAAAAGGCGACTTGACTTGAAATGTGACTTGAGTCGAGGCACCGCCAAAAATCGAGTGCCTTGACTTAACTCGAGTCACCTTTGAAAATCGATTGACTTGACTTGACTCGAGTCAAAATCTGCAATGACTCGTGACTCGAAGGTAGTGACTTGATCCCAACACTGGTATCTATCTGGTTACATTTTCAAGTACCAGTACCAATAGATGAACTCTCAATTGGGTGGTTATACTTTACTACTCTCGAGATTATATGGAAACGTCGCTCTTGGCCGTCGGAGTCTCTAGTCATATGACTAGGTTCGAGTCATGCGTAATGACTCGAGTCCAAGTCAAGTCGATACACATATTGACTCGAGTCAAGTCGAGTCATCAGAAAATCGTGACTCGAGTCATTACAACCCCGTTGTATGAATATATTCATAGATCTGATCATATTCTAATCATTCTTTTAGACACATACATTCTCTTACAGGTAAGGGAAGATAACTGGAATTTGATCGCACCAACCACAGTTGAAGAGATCAGAACATACTACGAAAGAATGATGCTCAAGACCCGCATTTTCAATGCCACTGTCGAGCAGGCTCTTCTCTACGGAATAGAAGCACTCACGCTGACAGAAAAGCTGGCTAAGACGCTCAACGCCAACTACGATGTACTCCTCCGCAACGCACTCGGCATCCACCACCCGGAGCACATATCCACCAATGCACTGCGCAAACTCACAAAAACGGTCCCATGCCGTTTGCTGGCTGCTGAACGACGCTTCCGCCTAATCAGTCCTCTAGTGCGGCATCAATACGATCAACAAGTTGCCGCCATCATCAACCACATTCCGACGGAGCCATGGCGCAGAGGTGGCTGGAATAGAACCACATGGGGCTCGACAATAGAGAACGAGCTAGCGCAACGCGGGCTATCGCCCGAAGACGCCCACGATCGTCCACGCTGGAGGCGCTCAACAAGGGCCCCAAAACTGATTATCTTTATGTTCTTTTGCCCTTTTATTTAATGGAAAGTCGATATATCTATATTGGGACCTGTCTTAGCCCACAGAATTCCAGCTCCTGGAGTTCGTGCAGTATGTCGTTGTCGGTGACAAGAATAATCAATATGTATCCACCAAACTATCTGATTTTTTTCATAAATTCGAACAGTCTGCTGCAGCAGAAGACCTTTGTTAGCATTCCATTTGGTTTTACAATCGTTCGTTGGTCCATTCGCATTTGAAGTTGGCAATTCTACTCACGTCTTGTCATATAATGTGCAAGTAATCTGACATTGCAAATATTCCAGCAGTGTCGTTTATCTTTTCGTTATGCTAGATTGCTAGTTCCTACTTTTAGCTTGGCATCTAACTGTGAAGGCAGTCAATACTTTTGAATTTGCACCACCTCGTACTTATTGAAGTTCTAGTGCTGGCTGGTACAAGCAATCTAGTATGGAAAGTATCCCAGGAACTTGATGGTTCGGTGTCCCTTATCTTTTGTTTATACTTGTTCCCACTTTGGCCATGACATCTAGATATCAGTAAGTAGTAAGTACTACAACTTTTTGCACCTCTGAAGTTCTACGTCTGGCATGACTTGACATGATATAATGGAAGTATTGTCAAATAGTTCAGTGCTGCTTAGCCCGTTAATTTACAAGTTTGTTCTTCAATCTTGGCCTCTATGCTATACATTCAGGTATATGTGCAAGATTTGTAAATTTCGTTTAATGTCTACAAGTGCATTGTTTTGATAACATGTTTTCTTGAAAGCATGCACATCACTTGTTTCGTTTATAGTAAAATGTTCATATATTGCTGGTTTCGAACAGGATAAGTCGTCGAGTACGCCAGATTATTTAGTAATCCATATCAAGCCGTAGCACAGCTCAGATAGCGCTTTAATCATGAAGCACTATATATATAGCACATAAATCTTGAATCACAATATACACAGCATCAAGCACATTTTATTGTGATATCTTTTTGAACATGAAACGTGATATCTTTTGTGCTTTTAAAGACACTAGAATATTTACAGTGTAGGGGTGGACTCATTTTTGCACATAAAGCATATTTAAAAAATATTTTCCATATATCTATATATATTTTTGGGGGGTTCCCATATTATAATCAAGAAATCAGGTTGCCGTAAATCGCGCGAACTACGGAAAATTTTCCAAGATAAATAAAATCTGCCCCAAAATACTCCACATTATGGTGATTTACGAGATAATTTGGGATCGGCTACCAGCTTTGTACATCAAAAAAAATATCTGTTTCACTTTTTGCAAAAACATGGTTATAATATCTTATGTGTGCCAAATCATCTCGCGTGCCGCAAATAACACGAGTATCGGCCGTTGCCGACCCGTGCTGTAGAGATACTGATTATTCCGAATGGTATATACCTACTTCTCATCCACCATAGGACCTGACGAGGTTAACGTAACACGGCATTTTCCTTGGTTCTTAAACCAGGATGTCGTATCAAAACTCTTGGTTATACCTTGTCTCCGCGAAATCTCCCTATAAAAACAGTGATGATACCGGATGTTATACGCCTACCCTCCCGCATAATCGCGAATAATTCAACATTCAGCTAGATATGCCCTTAAATTTGGATTCCAATAACTAATAGTGGTTGAAACTAAATTAATTGTTGGAAGTTTGCCCAGTCAAATTGCAGTCGCCGAGTAATTTTTCTGCCTGCAACCAATCATTACAGCCATAGCCTGACAATAGAGAGGTGACGTAGTGATACGTTTTACTACTGCACCAGCAACGGCGATGCCAGTTCAAGTTCGGTCAAGGCCTACTCCAGAAATGGGCACATGCCTACCGAAAGGACGGAATGAAATCTATATAGGCTCCTCCGTGCAATCCGATCTGAGGAAGCTGTGTCTTACAAAACGAACGTGGATTATATCAGAATGCTATGTCTGCTCTTCTATGCACCCTATGAGGGTAGAATAACGGAAGACAGCAGCTTCCTGAATTCATGTACAAGTGTTTTTATTCGACCTCATCATTATTCGTTCAAAAATCTTGATATCTTAGCAATCAAGAGCACCGGGTTCGTATAAATGTCAAATTTAGTCGTCGACAACAACAACAACAGCAACCTTGTAACCTGGAAAAACCGATTAGAGTAATCCTCTGTATAACAATCCTCGCTCGAGGTTACGTAGCGCCGCAGCCAGACTCACCGCACAATGAGATGAAGTCTTGCCGTGTGCAACTGTTTCAAGTGACCAATGAGCATATATTGGTTTTCCTGCCCCTGACCAAATATTTATGGTCGACATTTGCAAATACGAGTACAGGAGTCGGTGCCATATTTAAGTTCAAGCAAATTTGCGATAAATGTAATTTCTGCCTGCGCCATATACGCAATATCATCCGATGATTTCTTTCACAAGATGTTTCCCATAGACACAGTGCAAAGCCATGCAAAGCTAATTTCCCGTAGTTATTAGATGATAAATCATATGCACGATGTTTTCAAGACTTTATCATTTCCAGATTTCCCTGAATCCACGGATTATACAATAGGATCGTCGATCCCGCAATATTCCTCAGTCGCATCTGTTTCCCATGTATGGCCTACTACATATTTTAATATATCTGTATAGTCGAAGTTGTCTATACTTTATGGCTCGAAATTGGAGAGTACATTACACTGTTGCAAGAAAGTTATGCTGCTCCAAAATACATATTTGCATTTATTCGTCAACACCTCAACGACACATCTCATGAGCACAATGTTACCAGGCATTTGCCATACCATCGATGATATTGGTAAACTATACAAGTACCATCACGAACGATAGCACGTCTGTGGTATAAGGCAGTGGTATTCAAAATTTTTCATCTCGCGGACCGGTAAAATTTCAAAATATGTCTGGCGGACC
The DNA here is from genome assembly GCF_051294905.1 of Botryllus schlosseri. Classification (NCBI taxonomy): domain Eukaryota; kingdom Metazoa; phylum Chordata; class Ascidiacea; order Stolidobranchia; family Styelidae; genus Botryllus; species Botryllus schlosseri. The sequence continues at coordinate 15,810,387 of NC_137249.1, read as the reverse complement.
GATGGACTTTCAAAAATTGGAATGATGTCAAAATTTAAAGTATGCAACGGATTTTTTGCAATTATATGGGGCTAGAGAGTGACATGTAGAAGGTAAAGTCGAGGTAAAATTGTCTTGTCTAGATTAACGTGCTACCGCCGAGAATAGTTTACAGTCTTTCGCGCCGAAAGTCGTAGATTTAACCGTCACTGCCAACTCAAATATTCTATTCTTTTCTCAATATCGGCAGAAGAAGCGTTTCGGAGTCGAACCCAGCATCTTGTCGTGCTACCTTGCTCATTACCCACTACCACCAGACGCAGGCTACTCTGGCAACTACGAATACAATGTGCCGCACGAAAACACCTTACAGCAGCTATATCGGCACGCGCAAATCCGGGCCGAAAAGCACTTCGATAGCCCACCCCTAACACGGTGGTATTGGGCCCCCACAGGGCGTTAAGCAAAACTTCCGGGGGCATCTCCCCCGAACCCCCCAGTTGGGTGGTTGTTTTCATCTGTAGCCTACTTTTGAGCACATTCATTCTATTCAATGTAAGCAGAGAGTTTATGCAGCTTAATCGCGCCAATAGCGAAGATTTTCGATCATTCATGACTGAATCACTTTTCTCGCTGCCGAATTATTGGCACACCTTTCCGAGTCCCATGTTAGCCTGAACTTCATTATGTGTTGGTATGTCGTGGCGCAGTAATGGCTGATGCAGAAATGCCTATTTATATAAATCATGCGTATAGGCTATTTCTAGTAGAAGGACGCCAAATAAGCAACACAGCTAGTGACACTAAATCGCGCAAAGCGCGAAAGGAAATTGAGGAATGTTGGAGAATAAAAATACGTTATGATTTATGTTAATTTGTAAAATAATTTTGGAGCCCCTTTTAAGCTCGGCCCCTCTCCAATTGGGAGGTTTAGGGTGCCCCAATTACGGTCCTCCACAAAATGAATGAATCGAAAACGAATATAGTCGCGCAAACTGCGCTGTTTAGCAAAGAGTCCGCTCTTATCTGTTCTGTACTTATCGCTCGCATGTCGTCATATGACACGCATTAAACTTAAAGTCAAATCGTATATGTTTCCAGCCCTAATGTTAGCTCAGGAATTTCTGAATCAGTTTAAAATTGGATGTTTCATTTATTTTATCAATGAACAAGCCTTCAACATTGCATCTCGAAGTTACGGTAAAATTTGTGAAATATCTGGCGGACCGGCAGGGATGTCGTCGTAGAGAACCACTGGTTTATAGATACCGCGTTCAACGGAGCATGTTCAGTCAGGAGATTTATGTCAAAATCAGGCCTTTAGTGCATTCTATTTCTTTAGGACTTAGGGCGTGTGCGACACATTCCATTCATAGCATCGGCTGACAACTATATAAAGTTCGATATCTGCGTGCAGGCGTATATCGATACATTTGGAAAATACATCCCAGATTGCCTTCTCTCCATTTTTTTTTTTGAGTGCGACATATTTGATTGGTCGAATAAGACTGTCCAAGTCAGTGGTTCTCAACCTTTTTCACCTCGCGGACCGGTAAAATTTCATACGATATTTGGAGGACCGGTGGACCTTAAAAAATTGCAACCAACCCAAAATGTAATGTATGCATGCGTTTTTCTATACGTATGGTACTATAGAGCAGTGGTTCCCAACCTGTGGTACGCGTACCACTAGTGGTACGCGAAGGTCTTCCAGGTGGTACGCGAGTCGATTCTGTCTTTTTTCGATCGAAGGGAGTTATTAGTTCAGGTTAAGAACCGCGAAAACAATGGCATTACCGGCGATACAAGTAAACATATTTAAGTGTTCCCTTTGCTTCAGTCCAGGGGTGGCCAACCTGCGGCCGTAAGAGGGAATTTGTGAGGCCGTAGACACGCAATTCAATTAGTATGTGTTGGTGGTCGTCGACTTGCAACTCGAATTCACGAATTGACTCCCATTTCTTGGAAGATTTTGATTAATCTTGGAATTTTCTTTGGGCTGCGCGCGATTCAATGCGATTACATTTTTCGATTTTAATATAGTAGCACCCTTTGCAATCAGAGCCCCACAATACAGATGCGAACATCAGTGGAAAATGATGCGACTTACATGGAAATATCAGCTCGGAATCGTGTGCTCGTCACTATACTAAAAATCCTGATGGGAGGTCAAGAAATAACAGCACGCTACAAAGTGACTAATACCAATTGGTTCACCCGAAGATGAATCATAATTTATAACTTGCTTTAAATTTTCGTAAACACCCTTACATCAACTCTATGCCAGTGAATCTGATCACACGGGATGAGAAAGGATAAATGTTTGAGGGTAATATGTAAATAAACTACTAATATAAATGACGAAATCCATTGGGGAATCTGAATTTTTTCGCGCTTCGCGCGACTATGCGAACTTCCTTCCTTAACATTACCAGTGACCACTCGCGATTTTGGTGCGCATAGTAAGCCGATCATTAAATACATTAGTCCGCAGTTCACCAGAAATGGACATAAACACTTTAACCTGGGTATTTGGCATCCAGCAGCTCGTTCATTACGACTATGCCCCGAAATGCGGACGTAGGTTACACGAGTAGTCGAAATGCGGCCGTGAATGGCAAAAAGGTTAGTTACCCGGCTGCTTTAGTCATAATCTGGCGTTAGCCCTGCGTATGCGTTGTGATGAATACAAAATATTTAACTGTCAACGCGGACGTTGTAATTTGGTTTATTACTGTGGATGTGATGGATAATATAATCTTTTTTCAATGTACTCAGAATTGCTATGCGGGCAGGATAAAATCGTCTGGCGGGGCGTATATTTGACATCCTTGGCCTAGTTCAATAGAGTGTGTTAACACACCTCGCATAGGTCAAATACGTGAATATGACGTCATAAGTGGTGGAAACGCGAGTAACTTTATAGGTGGTACGCGAGCACTGCATAAAACCTCAAAATGGTACGTGGGTGGAAAAAGGTTGGGAACCACTGTACTAGAGCAAGGGTGGCCAATCGTTTTGCTATATTCACGGCCGCATTTCGATTACTCATATGGCCTACGGCCGCATTCGAGGACATAGTCGTAATGAGCTAACTAGACGCAAAATACCCATGCTAAACTGTTCATTTCCGGTGAACCACGGACTATTCTACTTTTTCATATCATATTGCTATACGCACCGAAATGGCTAGATAGTGGTCACTGGTCATATTATAAGTAAGTACTAGGATCTGTTATGGTCGCACGAAGCGCGAGCATTTTCTCCGATTCACGAATGAATTTCGTCATTGATATACGTAGTCTCACATATCACCAATGTTCCTATAAGCTGCGCACGTGCGCAATGCTGACACGGTCTCTGCGCACAGAAAATCTAAGCTGCGCACAAAAAATCCGAAGGGATGGCCTTTTTTAGTCGTTACGCACTGTTGTTCAAGGGACCGCGCAATGAGTTGGTGAGTGCGCGCAGACTCGTGAAAAATTAGAGGGAACATTGCATATCACTATCAAATATTCATCTGTTCTCAGCTAATGCGATTAGATTCGTCGGCAGAGTTGGTGGAGGGAGTGTTTTCAAAAAGTTACGGCAAGACATAAATGATGATCGAGGCATCTTCGGGTAGGCCAATTGTTATGAATCGTCACTTAATAGTCACTGCGTGTTGTTATTTCTTGACCTCCCATCAGGATTGTCGGTACAGTCGAGAGATATTGGAATCTCCCAAACGTACCAGAAACAAATTTCATTAGTGAGGAGCGCACGATTCCAAGTTGGTATTTCTATATTTGGTGCATCAATTTCCTCCGCTGTTCACATCTGTACTGTGAGGCTCAAATTGCAAAGGACGCTACGACCATGGTAAAATGGTAAAATGAAGTCGCATTGAATCGCGCATGGCGCGAAGAAAATTTCAAGATTAAATAAAATATATCACAAACTCTGGAGTCAATTCGTGAATTCAATTTACATTAGGGGGTTACCATATTTTGGAAATCTGAAAAGAGGACATTTTTTCAGAATTTTCAGACTTGCAAAACCGGAAGACAATTCTCAAAAAATGGTAAATCTTTCCTCTTTGTGGTAGGTTGATTAAAAATAGGTCAGCTTTCTCGCTCAGCCCCAAAAATAGTTTTTTCCTTCACATTATCAGGTGGTTGGCTAAAAAAGGTCAACTTTCCAATCAGCTCCAGAAATACCCGCCGGGGCCTCATTTCGGTGCTGATTTACGGCATGTCACTCGAATTTCGCTATTAATATGAACCAAAATCCTCAAAAAAGTGGACAAAACGGCGTCCTTCGAGGACACTTTCAAAAAAGAGGACAAATCCTCTTAGAAGAGAGGACGTATCGTAACCCTAATTTACATGTCGACTGCCGACAACACTTACTAATTAAATAACGGCCGCAAAAATTTCGTTCTTCGGCCGTAGAGAGGTCACCCCTGTACTAGAGAGTGACATTCTGATGGCTTTGTTCGTAATTAAATATGTTTATGGTCGTATTCATGTGATTTTAAGGTAGTTTGTGCTGAGTCGAGGTAAAATCGACTTGCCCAGAGAGACATAGGCTAATTCCGTGCCGATCGAGGCCGTGGATTAACTTACGCGCCAACTCACATAATATTCTTCTCTTCGACAATATCTAGAAATGAAGCGCTTTGGAGTAGGACCAAGCACCTTGTCGAGCTATCTGGCTCATTCCCCACTATTACCAGACGTAGCCTACTACGAGTTTAATGAGGTGCACGAAAACACCAGGCAACAGCGATACCTGGCCATCCACTAAATTATTGAATCGAATCGTCACCGGAGACAGCTTGAACTTTAAGTCAAATCTGACACGTTTCCGGGTCTAATCTTACCTCACGAAGTTCTGCATCAGTTTAAAAGTTGGCGTTTTATTTATTTTACCAATGGACAAGCCTTCATCCTCTTGCACCTTTAAATTAAGGTATAAAATCCTAATATACCTCGTGAACCGGCAGAAAAGTCGTCACGGACTGGCGGTTGAGAACCACTGGTCTAAGTGTCTATAGACTTTTCGTATTTCATCATTTTTGTTGGTAGGGGGCGCTAAAAAGCCATGCCCAGAGGAATATTCAGACTTCCGCCGCAAAGAGGGTAGCCTAATCCGTATCCGACTGCCATGTCGAATCTCGCTCATTGTCAGATCCGTTTCCTGCCTAACCCGTCGGAAATTCCACTCAAGATCTCAGACTGAAAATAGGATGGAACAAATATGATTCCGACACTGCCCAAGCGTCCATTGTCCAAGGACTTGAGAGATGGTTCAACTACAACGCGGCTGAACCCGAAATCCCAAAAATTCCTCTAATCTTGGTACGAGACGGGTAGTTCGATGCGTTACTATCAATTAGGCTACAACTGAGGTTAAAAATTATGTTTCGTTTTAATGATTCGCTGAAAACCTAAATATGTTTATTGAATCATGCCAGTCTTTTCTGTAGAACTTTGTACGTACACCTACGTCCTACAGCCCGCGCGCTATAACGGGACGTATATTTTATCAACACCACAAAACGGTAGATGTGGGAAGACGATTGCCGACACGTGACTTCGCTTTGCGACCCACGACGACTCCACGGGTCTATCGAGACAAGTGCTTCTTTGGAGCGGCTCTGCAAATTTCCTAACTAAAAGAAACATGATAGCGCTCCTATTCATGTGAGTCGGTAGACAATACGAATGAAGTGTGGTAACAGCTGATATAGGACGTAACCAAAATCCTCTTGGCGAAATTATTACGTCTGTATCGATGAAGTACTAAGACGATGTGACAGGGAAATGTAAGTATAATTCAAACACGTAAAGGCTGGGTATATACAACGCAAGATAATATGCCGGTGGTTCGAATTCGGGCGTGAATGGTAACGTGAACGAATAGATTGGCTAACTAGCAAATCAATATCATGATCAATTATTATCAACGCTCATTGCCCATGACAGTTGGGCAATCGGTCATCTTGCGATATTTGAAATGAAAATGATATAAGACCACGTGATCCTAGCGGAAGTGTCTACACTTACCAATTACATAGGCCTACTTGCCAGCCAAAAGTTCTATAATGGAACAGACTCAATATAGGCCGAGCATATTTATTGGTCATAAGCTCATAGCCTCATAGCCATGCCCAATGCCATCTTTATTGGTCATAACTCATAGCCATGCCCAATGATGCCCATATCCCTTCTTGAGAACGCATCGTAATCATCCTATGTTCTGTTTCATCATACATACCATGAATTGAAAAGTAACGCATTCGTCGAAGTTCAAAAGATATGCAGCAAACATGTATCCACTCCGGAGTCCGGAGAGATTTCGTCAACATGAAATGCGGTTTCGAGTAAGGTTTGATTGTTGACATCAAATACTGTCGAATGTACCACGCACCCGTGGTACCTTTGCTACCTGTGTGATGTCGACATTGTCATCATGATTCTCATCGGAGGTGAGTCACGGTGCAAGTTTCTCCCCTATTCGTTGCTCAATTGAGCTTGTACTGTGCGTATAACTCCACAAAGACGTGGCAAAAGCCATGGAACTACCAACAAGAGCGAATTTTGCGACAGCTATCGAGAGAAAGGAAGCGTGAAGTAATTTGAGCGCTCCGCACTTTCTATGCTTTGCTGTGCGGCAATCCCTGACAAGTGTCTGCTTGTACGGCTGCTCGCAAAGCTTCCGGCAGCCGGCCGACTGGCGTAACTGCAGTCGCAATAAAATTGAATTCTTCGATCCCCGAGACTTATAGGCGCCGGATAACGCTGTTCGCATTTATCAATATGTACCTTCTAGAAATGCGCGGTTCGTTGACATTGTTTCGCATTGCGACAACAAAACGACTCAATTTCAGTTAAACAGTAGTGCAATCTGGCGTCACGGCGAACGCACTTGCGTGTTATATACAATGCCAATCCAACTTTACAGTGACAGTAAAATCACAAGGATGATAGCGTATGTCCTCCGAACTCCAATGGCTGTTTTGATACCACACCTTCAGAAATGGCTAGTTCTTTGTCAAGCCACGTGAACTCTATCGCCATTCGTTCTAGTTAAGACTGACCTACAACCAGTGGTGGCCTTACGAACGGGGGGGGGGGGGGGGGGGGGGCTGGGCGAGACTTACCGGGGGGGGGCCCTATAAGTATCTAACCGTAACTTCCGCCCCCCAGACCCCCCTTTTCCCGCGGTAAGGTTTAGCTGCTGGATTCGGCTATGTCTATTATTGTATGTGTCCAAGGATAGATTGCATCAAGACTAAGTAATTCTACCGCATGCAGAGACGTGATGATCATCGGGATACGGGACTTTTTTAACTAATGCAGAGATTTGATGATGATGGACACATCCCAACGAAATCATATTCTTGCTTGGTACACGGATTTCCATGTTTATTCGTTATTATCCTTAAAAAAAGCGCATAACCCGAATAGGGGGGGCCCCCTTCGACCGCCCACCACAAAAGCCACCACTGCCTACAACGGAGCTGCATAATTCATTGTCTAATTACGAGCGTTTTGCGCGGATTTGCCAGCCAACTAAATCGATTCCTGGGATATAAACAACACGTACTTTACAAAAGGTGTTCGGTTTTGTAGCAGGTTTATTATCGAGAATAAGAAAACTAGAGAGTTTCATTGCTTGAAAGGCAATGCCAGAGTACACAAATCACAGTACAATTAAGTATACAAGTATTACAAAGTGGTTTCGCCAAGCAAACGATGAGTAACAGCAGTAGAAAAACTAGACACTGCCCGACTCCTGGATTCATGACAAAATCTTGCCTAAAACACTCAGCACTGGAAACCTCAATAATATTTCGGAAAACAACAGGTATCAGCAGCTCTTTGGGCTGACATTTCCTAGACAGGTATACCAAAGATAAACGAGAACAGTGTTAAAATGTCAAGAATTTAGCATTTTGATGCCGATAAATAGGGTATTCGCTAAACATAGTAAAACAATTCATTTTATATATTCAGTTACCGCACGCAGGGCATATAATAACTCAACCTGAAACCGTCCCTCTAACAAAACGATATTCACGTGTACTTTCTCGGAATGGCGAAAGTGCCTCCAAAATTCATCATAGATTTGCTTAGTTGTACATTCTGGGTAACATGATGCGGTTTTAATAAAATTTTTCAATGATCTTTCTAATAGCTCGTTAACTTCACCATAATTGTAATCGTCAAACATGATTCCGCAAGTGCAATGTATGTACATCCAGATGGCGCGGCGCAGTTTGGAGGTGTCAACGTGCTCCTTGGTGGCAAGAGTATTATAAGTCATATTGTAAGCGGTATGGAATTTCGAGTCGAGCATGTCACCGACAGGATGGTAATACGTATTCACCAATGAATACGCATGATCCTGCCAGTTGAAGTCCATTGCTTTGAATGTGGGGATTTCGTTACTGTCACTGCGTTTTGCAAACTCTTCGTAACTAAACTCGGCATCGTCAATGTATTTTAGACAGTATGACTTATCAGTTTTGTTGTTGTCATACATATTTTCGCCAAGATTGTGGCTGTATGCTTCTAGTTTCTGTGACTCAAACAGTCGGGATAATTCTTCTTTGGTCATGATTTCAGAGTCGTTCTCATCGATTTGTCGCATCTTTTGCATCAAGGCCTCAATATCGTTGTCGTTTCCTTGTTCATTACCATCGTTTGAAGAATTATCACCGTCGAAATCGAAACTCGGAGGCGATCGGTTGCCATTTGGGCTTATTGCACAATCGTAGAAATTGGACTTCACATGGTCCAATTCAAGGTTGACGCCTGTGCCGTGGCAAAATATGGACAAACTATGAAAATGACAGAGCAGAATAATGGCTTGCACAAGTTCGGATTGAGACCATTGCCAGCCATTCCCTCCTTTGCAGAGTCTTTCGATATGTGTTTCGTTGACAAGCCACGGTCGATGGGCAAGTAACTTATTCAAGTCCGACAGCGCTCTTAATTTGGGACAGGCATGTTTGATACCACACAGCCATTGCGGGTCGCCTCCAGCTACCACAAAGTCCGTTTCCATCAAGCGCACTAAATATTTGCATTTATGCCGGGCGGCGGCAAGAATACCAATGTAGCTTCTGTAGCAGTAAGGCAAGGCACCGTCGCTTTTGAGAAGATGCATGTTCACGGCAAGAAATTCCTTCAAATACTGAGGATGCATGCCCATTACTAAAACCATATGTTCAAGTCTGCAAGTCTGTGCGTAACTCTCGACATATAAGGAGGATATTTCTTCGTCATCCGTATCGACAGGTGGAATATGGCTATGCGGAATAAAAGAGCTTGGCTCTTTCACCAAAGCTTTTGGCACGTTAATACCGCTCTGTTTCAAATACATCAGAGTTTCTTTACACCCCAACCGCACGTCCTCGTATGGACACCACATGCTGAGTCTCAAAAATGATCCTAATAGATGATTCAATACTTGCTTCGGAGTCCCGAATGTACCGAGGTCGCCGCTTGGGTTTCGCGAGTTGCTTGCCGTTAAGACACATGATTTTTGTTGGCCGTTTGAAGCGTTGGCGTTTTCAAGGCTTATTCCATTCTTTTGTTTCAAAAACTCGACCAAACTCCAAATATCCTCTCGTAGAGTATCCAAAGCGGTTTCTCGTGTCGCTCGATCGGTGCTGGTTAGCAGAATGAATTGTCTTTGGGTGTCTTCGTACGTCGGTAGAAAAGATGACGCGCCGACGTCAGATATTTCATCATCTTCCGCTACGCCGGCAGGCATCATGACGGTACGTGATATGTCACTCCCGACCGTATTGCAGAACGTGACACACGACATTTATACAGTAGTTCTATTATTGAAGTACACCCGGCTAGCAATATCTGGCAATCAATAAAGAGTATATGTTATATTACAAGTACGCTGCATGCCCGCTGTCGGCCGCACGCCGCCATTTCCTTTGTCGAATAACATGTTTGCAGGCAGAGCCAGCGAATTTGTTGACCGACAGTAACACTGGAAGAGAAAAGAAGAGAGGAAGGCAAACGAGCGGAAGCCCAGCTGTACTTTTCCTGCCACGCGCCGCTGGTTTCAGTGCTTAAAATGAGAAAGAAACAACCCCGCTTGGCTTCTGATCAGCTGTTGGGATTTTGCAGTAAGACTCCAAAATCAGAATATGCTTCTAACAAATTTACGTAGGAGCGTTAGTCATATTGACCGCTCATTCAGAACTTTCGATGTGACGTTTCATCGAAAAAAGCGCATAGCCGCGCGCCGATACATTATACAGAATTGCATCATCCGCAGCAATCCGTGTGATGCAATATCAAGACGTCACAGCACCACAAAAATGTAGTCAGTATGCGGCAGAGAGGTAATTTTCCAAAACCTACTTGAGTTATGTTCTAAAGTTGATAGTTCCCATTCGCTATGTGATAAAATCTCAGAATTGACTATCTACGTATTTACATTTTACATTATTCGGCTATTCCCGATAACATCGATTCGTCACTGTTAACCGCGGAGAGATTTAACTAAAATCCTCAGAGGTATTTTCGAATCAGTATAGCGGAAAGCAACGTTAGCCGAATGCTGTCTAAGTACAATAGTACATGCCCTTCGGTCATACTATAGGCATCGCGGTCGTGCAATCGCGGGAGATTAAAAAAATGCTGACCCGCAAAAAAACGCACTTTTCACTCCCCGCCGAGATGAATAATGCAACGACTGCTTGACCCAGTAATTACACATCGAGTTGTGAGCCGAAGACTTCAAAATCTGAGATCAAAACCGCATTGCGAAATAACCAATGGGCTGTATTTTACAATTGCGTCGGCAATGCCCCGTAATCCTCTGTGGTAGCTCACAAACTGAGAGGAGACAGTTACAAGTGTGAGGTTCACCGTGCTCGAAAATCTTGAAACCCCTCTCCAGTTAGCAACAGCTGATCGATTTTTGGAACATTTAGAAGAGCTATTTCCCCTAACGACGCAGCGTAAACGCACTCCAAAGGTCATTCAAGTGCTTTGAAGATCGCGAATAAGCCGGCGGCGAGCCGGCGTTGAAATATAAAGAACAAAATGTTGACTCAGACTGATGGGTATTGAACGGGCTCCAGGTCCAGACATATCAGACACTGTGTTATTTCGCAATCGTACCGATACCATTGCGACATCTCGAGATGGCCGGTAGCGATCGAACAGAGTTAGTTGAGTAATAGTCCGGCCTATCCAGGCGTGTCGAGGCACGTTGAAACACGTGAGAAGGTATTTTGGAAACAAAAATTGTGGCTGTTGTAGCCCTGTGGCGTAATACTTTCCTTACGATTCACTTTTTTTTGTTTCTAGAGAATCAAATGCGACGCCACGCTCACAGAAATTACGGGAAAACTGGAAACCAATTCTCGGAGAGTTGTTATTTATCGGCACTGCCACTGTACAGAGCGTGACGTACTGCCGCTGCGATCACGATGGCAAGCCGTGCAATAGCATTGGTGAGAGCATGCCCGGCGCACATGCCCGGCGAGTATCCTTCCCTGTTCAATAGCAATGAGTTGTTTTGGAGCAGCGAAATTTTCGAGTGGGATTTGCCTGCTTTTGTGTACCGGCAAAATACATAAGTGAGCCTCGTGTGACGTATCGGCAATCATTCTCCAACATAAACAAGCTCGACGGCGAGGCGATATCATACCAAAATCTCGGCAATGATAAGTGCTTCTTACCTAGGAATTCGACACGCTCGCATTTCGTCAAAATTACATTACACCTATGCAGTGCAGATAGTACGCATATGCAATGTAATCGTACGAAAATTAGCAGCACTGCATATCATATTCCCCGGTGAATGGGAGAGGACACATTGTTATCAGGGATGAAATTTGGGATGGGAAATACAAGATTTGACGGTGGAGAAATTCTGCGGGGACGCAGTGAAAACGAATTGCATTTTTTTTTGGGGGAGGGGGGCGAAGACGCCTTTTATTCCCTCCTCGATAAGTCCATTGAGATAACCGAAGTAATACCTTTGACGGTTGTCAAGTGCAAAGAGTGACTTTCCAAAAGTAGTTGCACAATAGTCACAACTTAGTTAGACGTTACTATCTTTTGGAATATATATGTGGCGATGAGTCATTTGTTGTTATTCGTGAATCTGCAGGTACCAGAACCCTATCCAAAATTACAAGACGGATTACATCGGATGGACGTTTGCCAGAATGGGCTGGGATTTTGAGAAGAATACCGTATCGGTAGTGGTATAGGGAAGGAAGATTTCGCAAATTCTGCAAACCTATCCACAATCCCCTTTTCACTGGACGGAATTTCGAGAGAAACAACTGATCTGACTTCGACAGTCAAAGCGGAAGTAGACTACAATGTGTATAAGTAACGTATGCAGTGAAAAGCACTTGAATATTTACGGCCATATTTACGCTTTAAGACTTACAAGACCTTTCTGACACATTTTCGCAGTGCAGTGCATATGTTTCGCGTTACAAAAAGTTGTTTCAGCGAAATACGCGAATCACAAATTACCGACAAAGTGAACGCGTCTCGTTACTAGTTAGTAGCCCTTCCTCGAACTCCCACTGTACTAATTGCTCGAAGTTGTGTACATAAAAATCTCGACATCGCTTCCGAGCTGAATTTCTCAGTTTCCGACCATACCCCGGGGCCATCACAACAAAATACAAATATGTTTTGCCAACGGCACTGCAAATAATCGAGTTGAACGGTCTGAACGTTAACCCACTCTGCTACAGAGTGATAAAATGTCGGGAAATTAATACATTGTAAGTTATTAAGCGACAGAGGCTAATAAATAATACTCCCAGCGCGACTGAGGGAAAACTGAGAGGCCACAGTGTTAGATCAACGGGCTTACTTTCAAATGAAGTAATTTAGGCGATAGATACATATATGTTGGCTGGAGTGTAATAGCCATCCGCTATGCTGTATACGTATTAGGGAATTTATGGGATAATCTGCGATATAAAACAGGCACGAAGTTGCACTGCGTAATGAACTGTTCACAATTTGTCCGAATCGGACAAAGAAACATTTCAACGTGAAGTGATTGCGATTGCTCAGGATCAAGCCTCGACTTGATTGTGCCGCAGCCTTGCCTCGGGGCCAGTGACCTCGAAATCGTGCATATCTTACGTCAGGTAAACACTAACAGTCGACGACAAAACTTACGTAGCTTCTGTACTGTTTGCGAGGAATCGCAACTTTTTGTAATGCAACAGAATCACTGAGACGCACAGCATAAATTTTTGTGCTGGGAGATATCAGCCGTCCTACAGAAGTCAAGACACAAATCACGATTAGAGAGGCCGGATGTAACAAAATCAATAAGCATACTACCCCAATGTACATCGTGAATGGGAATAAATAGTGGCACGTAACATTAACATGAATACCGAACAAAAAGCACACGTTAGATACCCAGGAGAAATTAACCTGTTAGAAATGGGCCATTCGCTGTGAACTCCCATTAACGAGCTATTTATTCCCATGAACCCAAACGAGTTTGCGCACGATCGAGTGGCGGGCGTGACGAAATGACAGCGATAGGAAATAGCAGGAAAGCAATTACGATTGTCGTGACAGGATTTATGATTCAATGATCAATCAACATTAGGGTGTGCTGTTCGAGGAGAAATTAGTTCTATATTTTCGTATCGTAATTGCAATACGGGAAAACATGTCAAAGATATTCAGTAATGCCCGAGGCATTTTGTGATCCAATTCATTGTTATGTAATCTATTTTTCGCAGAAGTGATGGTATTAATTTCGGGTGCGAAACTAGATAAAATAAAGGTTTAGTAGGAAGAACCATGCCTCGCGCCACGATTCAAAACGGCCATAAACGGCTTTCCGCAATGAAGTGACGTCACTACGTCGTGACAAACGAAAGTGACGCAACAATAAGAAATAAGATGACCCGATAACAAGCAATGGTGGCTTTTGTTACGTGACTTACTTCCGCTCACACACATCTCTACCGTTAAATGCACTCTGAATTTGCTGTCGAAAGCGCCAATTACACAGACAACATCACTTCAGCACTGCAATGAGACAAATCGCAATCCCGATCAATGCCAACATCTACGTAATATGTCCGACACAGCTTTTACACCGCTGTATTGCCTGAAAATTTGTCGCAGCACAATGAATGAAACTGCAGCTGGGGAAAAACCTCTGGTATGAAGGCGTGAGTAACAAATCAATGACCTTGCAATAAAATCAATATTCTCAGACCTATACTAATCTTAATCACAAACATAATGCTGACTTCCCGTCAGAAAGACAAATTCCCGCGGGACATTGTAATGTAAGATTTTTATAGCCAAGAGTAACATGTCAGCGCGAAAATTTGGGTCATGGCGGCTTGCACTTCAGATAAAATACTGTTAACTAATGCACTACGAAACGCCGGCGATAAGTCTTCATTAAGCGGAATGGAATCAAGGCCGTAGTCTTGTGTTTGCTTTAGAGCCCTTTTGAGAAAGACAGATAACGAACGACTTCTTTGATAATGTTACCACCGGGCCACATAATTGGGGTCGACTTCTTGATGCGCTATACACGTGACTGCATCCTGGCCTCAATTCTGCGTCTGCCAAGCTCGCTTAAAGAATGAAATCGATACGCGGTGAGTTGCAAGTTATGTGAGATTACGAGCGTGGTAGCATGACGACGGCATTTCGTATTTTTTCACCAGCAACGTACAGCCTCAAGGTATGTAGCCTTGCAGGACGATGTGAAAATCCTGCGGCAAAAGATAAGATTTGGAGTTAACATTACCAGTGAGTCGAATAGACCATTCTCAAACAATTGAAACTCGATACGGGCTGTCGTGATTTAAATCTATCTTACGACAAGAGATCGAAAGCACCCCACTCGAGAGATAGTGATGCTCGCTTGATGTTATGAGGTTACACTTCAAGTCCAGTAAATACATGAAACTTTCCATTTGCTCTTCAACTTACCATTGTGACGTCAATAGTAGCAGAAGTTGAGTGTGAATGATAATAACACTTTCGCCCTACTAATCTACTCTGCATTTTGATAGAGCCTCCGCACAACAGGATAGTGAGCTTGCGACTGCCTTATATTTTGCTGGCGAATCCCTATTAACCTATGGTATAATCTCATAAGAACTGAGGTAAACGAAATCGCTTCTTGCATAGCGCAATTGTAGCGCCGGGATGGTGTTTGACATTTCGAGCGAAGTGGCGAGATCTTGAGGCCTCTCTCGAATCCAGTGACCGAACGTAACGTCGAGAAAGTCTGAATAACATTTCACAAAAACAGCTCAAGGAGGTGGTTCTATGCTGCAATTCTATGGACTTGCGACGCTGCGCTCGCTCGCTATGGCGGAAAATGTAAAATCGGATAGGCGTGTACCAAATACATTCATGTCATCGGATAAGAAAACCTCCAAATCAATTGCATAACCCAACACAGCGCAGTGTGCAATCTCACGAAATTTCTTCTGTTTACGTATTCACCCTGTGACGTCGTTTGTGATGTCATAAAGAATGCGGAAAGTAAAGCGTCCAATAGCGTTGGTCGACACGCCATCAAAACAACGTACTTAAACACGCCCCTTGTAAGTCTCCAGCAAGCTAGCAAAATACTGAAAACAGCCATCCCGTAGTGCAGGAAAATATGCCCATTTATTACACACAGTGTACAGCACTCGGAAAAGGTCCAGGCACACATCAAATACATTACGAAAATATGCTAATCCAGATTGAACTACGATAACATGCGATAGAGATCAACAATATATCACATCATTTTGAAACAAAATTGGGTAAATCGCAAGTAACGTGTATGACTTGGGTTTTTATACTGGCGGAATTATGAGAATTGTGGCTCAACTAAACCAATGGCCATTTAGTAAGTTGCTCAGCCTGTGTGGGCCGATTGTCAGTCGTCAAACTTCTAGGTAAAGTGAATGTCTTCAATCCAAATTGAAATATGCTGTGCTATCTCTGATTGCCCTGAAAAATCGGGGGCAAGCCAAATAAAAAGCTTGCATGTCATCACATACGATTGGTTATTAGCTTTTTAAAGTCACTAAATATGTCAGCGTGCGGTCCGCAGATAATTGGCAGACCAATAAAAGTTGGCTGGCAACAAACGTACGTGCTGCAGCGCAGTCATGACGAAATACATATCTATCATTTTCCCAGAAGTCAGTTTCGTAATTACAGGTCAGCGATCACACTGTTCAATGATCAGTGATCACGTTATAATGGCTCTGCCATAGTCCGCGAAATTATTTCAGGGTCAGAGGTTACATTAGAATATCTGGAATCCATCGATCACGACGCGCGATAACATAATCTGTGATAAATCATTGCGCGAACATCCCATATGTAACGAGGAATCGGAACCGGTCGGACAGATTGCATTGCTATTCAAGAGCTGTTATCGCGGGTGTGACAAATCTGTCAGAAGTGGATGGACAGCGGGTACAGCCGCAACGATGGGTCGCAGCTACAACGATGGGTTGCAAAAGCTTGGAAAGAAAGAAGAAGTATAACAAAAATAGAGCTCAGTTCGTATCAAACTGAACTAGATGGAAAACTAATTCAAAATCAGAGTTATTCTCATAAGCATGACAATTGACGGTGGCAAGTGTCTGTACAGTGTACACAAATCTTGGCTTGTTTCGCACTTTACAGTTCTCATGTAGAATTTTCAGGAAAACAAGAAATTCAGCTAGATCAAAATTAGAGCAAGGAAACATTGTGGACATATGAGCATGAGCAATTGAGCATATCACAAATTGGATTCGAATTAGAATTAGAGAATATAAACATTTCACAAATTAGATAAGCGACAACCGGCATTTCGCTATAATTAGTGTAATTTTAACACACAACTAGAATAATCTAGTTGCGCGAATAAGTTACTTTATATTAGGACCAAAATCAATTCCTATTTTTGAGCATTTTCGTAATTTCGGCACGACAGAACCAAAGTCATAAATCAATATATAGCAATATATGCTGCACTGCACTGTGAGCAGATACGGTGTACACTAGGGCTCTTCAAAAATGACTTTTTTTCTCAAATCGCACTGGCTACTTCATAAAATTGTTATGTTAAAATTGTGTAGGCTTAAATTAGGTAACCTAACAATTTTATCAAGTAGCCAGTGCGATTTGAGAAAAAAAGTCATTTTTGAAGAGCCCTAGTGTACACTGTACACTCTACAGTGTACCATGGTCATGAGTGTACCTGTCCGGTGTACACTTGTGACATTGCCAAGCACGGCCGAATTGTGCGATTGGAGTGCAAATATGGTATTCAACGTGACAGAGCATGAGATGGCGCGATCGAGGTAAACAATTACTAAAAAGTTGGCAGTTTGCCTGGAATTACGGCAACACGGCCATGAAGTGTGGCGCGAGTGCTCGAGCAATGACAATATTTTGACATGCGCGTCGGTTATGACGTTTACGAGTGGAATCCATCCGAGTAGGCGCGGCGTTTGCAATCCGCGCGGAATTATGTAATGCAGCAAGGTTTGCAAACGTTATCAATTCGGGAAATGTTTTGGACTATAGGTTGTCAGAATAATGGGAAGACAGGTAATCTACGTAAAGGCCGGTTTATAGTGTCAGTGTACACACCGGATCAGAAACGAGCGTATCACTGAAGATTGCTTTAGCTTCAAAGTCCAAACACAAGTATCCAATAGTGTTCCAGAGTGGCGTATTTCCAATATCATAATCATATTGAATTCTTAAACGAACAGAGATATTCCTTTCTGTCGATGCGAGTCATA
This sequence comes from Botryllus schlosseri, assembly GCF_051294905.1. NCBI lineage: Eukaryota > Metazoa > Chordata > Ascidiacea > Stolidobranchia > Styelidae > Botryllus > Botryllus schlosseri. The sequence goes on along the minus strand of NC_137249.1, from coordinate 15,792,614 downwards.
AAACATCGTCACAGTTGCGCGCGGTAATAACCTGATAAGAAACCAGGCGATTTAATAACCCCGGCTGATCAGTCAAACCGTGACGGATCAACGCAACCAATAAAACGTCATCCGCGCAATGAGCTTATCCAGGCCAGATCGAGTCATCGCACATCTCACAAGATGACGGCGTCGGGCTTATATTCCGGAATTTCATCGTCTGGATTACGCTGGTCACTGCGTTTGCGTGCGAGTTAAAGTCGACTTCTCCAGGCCTTAATTAGCAAACCTTTCATTGGATCGCAAGACTCGCTCCAGTCAACATCCAGGGCTGGTCACTGGTCACTTGGTAACTCAGTAACGAGTTACTTCTACTTTTGGGATTACTCGGGCAGGCATTGGCTACCTCCACCTCTACTTAACATTTTGTGGGAGAAAAGATAGTCACTTTTTACACTTTGGAATATGAGAGTAGAAAGCAGTCTTGTGACATGTTTGCGTAACTTTCGGGAGTGCAGTTGTTACAGGAACGGCGTGAAATAGTCCCTGTATCACGGTTACTGAATATATGGTCGAAGATTGTACCTGTTTGCGGAACCTCCAATCAACTGCTAAAAGTATGGGACCTATTGACGAAATCTACTCTTTGAAACTACTTTTCGGACCTTTCGATTTTTACTCCCACTGGTAATCAAGTAGAAATTGACGGTGTTAGTTCTACTTGAGTAGCATGTCTTACTAAATTACCCATCCCTGGAGAAACATAAGTGCGGTGCGTAAGCCCGTAAAATCCGAGTTATTGCTCAATTAGATTAGAATCGAATAGCATCTTGTTCCCATCCCGAATGATGTAATCCGAATATCGAATCGGCGGAGTATCTTGGTTCCGATACGGTGCCGAAAATACATTGCGCTGTTCGGTGTTTAAGTTGTTTTTCTATACGAGGAGCGAATTCGGCTAATTGCGCTTAAAGGGTTCGCGTCGGTATTGAGAAATAGCGCTAAATCTCACCGGAATACCACGATAATAAATAATTTGTGGATGACCGATTCGGATAACGGTTCGGTAATTCTGTACGGAACGGCAGCAACAACAACAACAGTTTGCGTTATCGACAGCGTGCGAAACAACCTTGAAACAATCACAGCGGCTTCTAAAGGCGACCAGTGATAAAATACTTCCACATTTTCAGATTAATCAAGTATAGGTTTCGCCTATAAGCACCAATTGCTCAAGTTGCTATGCTTTTAGACTGCATCATTTTCCACTAAAGTGTTTGACGCAAAACTGTTTACTTTATACGCCTTGGCTATTGTAAAGTGGAAAGAAATTTTGTGATCGATTTGTATCGGTCTTGTTAGAGAGATTATCATATCAACTCGCCGAAATCGTCCCTGTGTGATGGCAGCAAAATATATTTTTTAAAATTGCTCCATCTGTAGTGTCATCAGTGATTTTGCACCGTCGCGAATGTGTATCAAGTTATTCCGAAAGTAGTCAAATCCGGTTTACGACTAAAGCACGGGACACTTTCGAAATCGGCTTGTATCGTGTATTCCTACCGACAATCCAGTACAAAAAGGTAGTCGTCGGGTGCAGCAAGGGAAATGATGTCCAAACAGTCATTTACGGAGCAAAATCGATCGCCATTACGTAGATTCGCAACCGCCTCGCGAAACGCCGACACACAGAACATTCCGATCATTATAACACGAACCGCACACCTGACAGTGCGATAACAATAGGTTTTCGTGGGCAAATCACACAGTCACGTTTCAAAAATTAATCCCTCCGCCGGCAATACGCAGTCGCCGTAACCCGCCGACGGGTAAATTTACAACAGCGAAGGCGTCAGTTCAAAGCCGGTTTATCCGCGAGCGCTACCGAATTCTAGGGCGACTACCCATGCGATACGCCTAAAAAATGCTACAGGTATTTTCTACACTACACTACGCCGCCACGGTCCTATGAATTCAAAGGTATCGCTTATTATAAAGGCAAGGTTGAGAGTCGCGCAATGAAAACATGTTTTCACTGTCGCTGGTCGAAATGCGTTCGTAACGCACTAAGGCAACAGCGATCCACCCGCGCCGTTTCGACAATACTGTGAAGACACACCCGTAATACATTTATCATCCCGACAAAACAACCCAGAGGTGCGCGTCGAGAGCTAAGGAGAAGAACGCGCCTATGGAGGAGATAAGATGGGTAGCGATTCGCTGACGTAGCGTAAGGCGTCACAGCGACTTGAACCGATAAACAAGACTAAGAATAGGGCGATCGATATCGGAAATAGAATAACAGAAGACTGCGGGTCGTACCGGGACCGCTTAAATCCGATCAATTAAAATTTACGATAGCGGTGCGCCGGCTACAAGACAAATAACTGGCGACGGGTCTGACGCATTTGGCAATCAACATATGCCTCTGTTTTGATGTGACGTCATAAAGCGATGTACCGTGAAAACGCCTGCAGAAGACTAGTTTCAAAAATCACGCAAGTTTTTTTTTGATCAAAGCCGACCATTTCGCACCAAATTTTCGCCAACGTTGGGGTCTCCACCAAAGCACCCTGAGTCCAAATTTCCGACAGATTGCAGTTATGGGTGTTTCACTGATTTTACAATTCGAGGTGTAATCAGTAGGGCGATTTTTTTGACAAGTCAAAAAAAATCAAAATTTTGTAAAAATTGAGCGTTAGGTCAAAATTAGGTTTTCAAGTTCAAAAAAGGTCAAAATTTTGATTTTTTAGATCAAAATTTTCCTTTTTTTGTAAAAAATCATACCCGCGCGCCTATATTCGACGGGGTAAAAACCATTTGCGCGTTAAAATTGGCTTGCGGTATTCAGTTTAAAATCAGCCAACACCACAATTTCGCTATGTACTCAGACGAGAGCAGCGCGGGTCGTGCGGAAAACGAAAGACACATAAATTTTTATCAGTGTGACGTGACAATATCCGAAACGTAAATTCATGACAGATTGCCTGTGCCGGCGTTTAGCTTACACTCGACTCAGTAACGAAGCAACACGCATCGATGCATCTGAACCACTGACGCAAACGGCACGCACCGCCGTTAAAAACTCACAAAACAGCCAACCGGGTGTTTATTTACCCAAGCGATTCGCGAATTTATCAACCGAGCGAAGATTAATAACACCGGGTGCATCATATCGAGCTAACATATTCATTCGGCGGTCGCGCCGCTTTCAATTAAACACCGGCGTTATCATTCGGGCTGTAGCAATAGTATCAAATCGAAGGCACTCCCGCAGAAGCAAACATGAAGCTTTACACTTCGCATTTGTGGCTGTCAAACAAACACCCCATTCACCTCTCAAACTCAACAACGCGCTGGAAATAGCACGCTGTCGAGCAAACAGCATCCGGAGCCGGAGATGGAAAAGATAATTACCTCCATCGTGCCGACACTAGTGCGACTTTCGTTATTGGCCTAATTTCCGGTTGTTAACACGGAAATTGTTAGCGGGATGCCGTGCCAACGAGGCCGTCAAAATGTGTGAAAACTGGCGCTACCCTTTGTACAATGTACACTGTACAGTTAACGTGACTGACTAGCAGGAAGTGCGCGGTGATTACAGACGAGATTGGATCTGATTAATCAGTACATCTGCCCGTGTACCAGATGTCGCACCTTGGATACCAACCGCGCACAAAGACAAACAGGCCAGGTCTACACAGTCGGCAAACACGCGTTCCGATTCACTTGGTGTAGCGATATGACGCACGGATCACCGCAATGTCCCTAATTTCCAATGGAGATTCTAAAACACCCATAGGATTGTCAAATACCCTTAACTTTGGGTCCCCTGGAGGCCACGAACTAGTTTCAAGGGGTCCATGAAAGGCCAATGTTGAAATTACAACAATAAATTCTGCATTGTCCATATAAGGGCAGTCGCTGTTTTACCATTTGTCGTTATTTTGTGTTATATTCTGTTATATTCACGTGATTAGGGGAAAGTGATGAAATTTTCCTAGTTATCAGCTTCCTAAATACAGCGGTTATGGGGTCCACGCAACCACCCAAAAGGGTTCGCGCTTAAAAAGTGTTACACATCCAGTATATAGATTTTGAAGTCGGAGTAACATGTCACAGTGACGAGCAGTACACAGGACAAATAGCGATAACGGATAGAACATATATCCGAAGAGGTACAAGAACACGGCTAACCGTAATGTAACAATACTGATGCTATGTGTACATGAAGTCAGTACGCAAACAAGAAATGCATTGAAATCAATCGAAAGAAAATATTACGGCACAAAGAGATTGACCGCTATGGGTTAGAACAGTGTTCAAGTGATAATATCTCCGTTCGGAGCGTATATGAGAGTCGAAATAAGCCTACGGCAACATTAAGGGCTTGTTTACGTGGTTAGATTACTCGCCACTCAACGCGTGCGGGGCCATTTTTCGCTGTAAAGGAGTTGTATTTCATTGCCTGTCACCGCTAAGTTTCCCGATACCTAACATCAGATCTTTCAAAGACCCATACGGGGCACATGACATCACGCGCATGCGCATATCGACAAGGTAAAAATCAAAACGAATTGAAGTATAATAGAACATTACGTCAACCGCATTATGCCAACAGAGACACTGGAACGCGAGTCTGTACATTGTACAATGTACATTATTGAAAAAAATAGTAACCATTAAGCTTATACGCCAATCAACAAGGCCGCAAAAGAATGCGCTACGTAATATAGTAAACATTCCCTTATTTGAAATTGGGAGCGGTACCGTAAATATATGTACCGTCCCAATTACACGGTGCGGCAATCAACACGCTAATAGCACATATTCATCGGCGGGTAGTTGTGTCGTAATTACGGAGAATTGATTCAAAAAAGATACGAAAAGTCAGCGAGGTCGAAACGTTACCAAATTTCATAATAGTTTAACGCAGCGGGCACTCCAACCACAACTCGCATACAAAACTTGAGGGCTCGGCGGCTATTAGGAGATTAGCAGTATTTTACGCCGATATAATAATTTCCAAATATCAGCACAATTCATGGGTTCGTTGACCTTTTCCTAGAAATCGCATAGTAGGCAAGGGGCAACGGACGCGGTCTGTTCGAGGTTGGTCGTCACTTTCGCAGCACAACTGCGAATCAACCGCCACCAAGAAGCGTTTGAACTGAGTGCGAACGTACCAGTTATTTAACAGTAATAACGGCCAGCGAATCAAAATCAGCCTGATCAAATACAAGCGGCCTCGTAAACGCGGATTTTGATTTGCATGCGCCGTTGCTCGTAACACTTAACTTAAAGAAATACAAAGCCAGTTATATAGTAATTTGGGCAGCTAGTTGGTCGATTCGAGGCATCAATTGGAGCGTGAGGTCGTGTAAGTTCATTGCGTGCGCGCGGTTGCGTGTTAATAGTCTTACTTCAACTCTGTCGGCTGGTAGGCCTACAAAACCTGTACGATGATTGATTTTATACACCGTACCTCCACACCATATGCGCGACTGCGCGTATTAAAATTTAACCAACCCGATATTCTATCGCAGAGAGAGGGTTTGTGTTGAATTAACGCAAGATACCAATAGTGGGTTTACAATCTAACTGTAACACTATCGCGTTTAAAGTCAGCATAGGCGATCAGAACTAAAATAGCAACAAGCAATCAATCTAAACTGGAAGATTACGGTAAGAGCATTCCGGCGTTTTTTCGCAGGATAATTGACAGAATAGGGGCCGGTTCGCAGCGCAAACGTCGGCGGCACACACTGATCACCAACAGGTGCTGGGTGATTGGTAAATCAATGTGCGTCTGGGCCGCAGAGCAAACAGTGCTACGTTCTGCGTAGCGACGGAATAATCGAATCAAAAACAAGGTCGGCGAACTTCAAACAGGAAATGCGCAAATAAAAGTGCTGTATGAATCAAAGAGTAACATTACGAAAACAAGAAATGTCACAATACAGTATCTGTGCGAATCGTGGAACTACAAAAACAGCGATTAGTAGACGCGTCTGTTGGAGTTTAAAAAAACCCTGGTCGTTTAATACTGAGCTAACGCAGGCAAGTAAATAAAGTATAGGTAGTGTAAATACGGCAAGTTTTGTACTGAACGGTCCGATGGACTGTGTTTTAAAGAAGATGGCGCGGTGAGTAAAACTGTGTTTTTCGAGTTACATAACGCACGGCACGAAAATACTGTCACACATTCACAGAATAAAAATAACAGTGTGCAAAGACATACTCCGGGCCGGTGGTGGACCAAGGCCCGAGTACCATAGACGAGCGTGGGTTTGGGTTTGATGATTCTGGTTTGATTTTATCAAATACGTATTTTAGGACTTGGACTTGAAATTTTTAACCGTTTTCAATTCTCACAAGACTTTTGAACAAATTTCAGCCATCACCGGGTTTGAACTCGGGTTTAGACATGATACCAACGACTTGAACTAGGATTTGCATCTAAAATCCGGAATAAGATCTGAAAATATTGAACCCGCTCATCTTCCTAGTACCGAGGTAAGGGATTTCCCAATTTCTCGCGCCGCAGACAGCCCCAACATCACTCGGCGTCAGTAAAGGTCAACCCCCGGCGCAGTGTCAAGCCCGCGTAACCACCCGGCTCGAACAGGCGTCGAAAATCAAACGCCCGTTATCTGTCTACGAATGCGCGCGCGCCTCGCGGGAGACTGACCTCGGCGGCGAACACAGTTCATACGGGCCGACCGCGGGTCTCCCTTTGTTACGTATATCGGGCGTTATCGCCGGGCGGCGGGAGTCCCGGATGTTGGCAGATAGCGGTTTTCTACGGCGGATCACTCCAAGCCGAAGCCTTCTGCGTTGCTGACGGCTATAATCAGTTTTTGCTCTAGCTGCGTTCTGCTCCCGTAAGGCGGCAACAGCAGCTGGTTGAAGCAAGTGTGGGCCATCGGCAGCCTGCAAAAGAGCATCGAAACAACTGTTATCAGTGGTGAATTTGACGTTACCACTATAATAACAAGGAATATTGCAATACATCAATATGATGTTAATACATCGGAAAATGAATGTTTTACTGAATATGAGCGTAAATTGTGATATACGGCAACCTATTACGTATTAATGTAGAAATACGTCGTTACTGACCACTTCTACCTATAGCGGTGGCGAGATCAGAGAGGGCGGTATCACGTTGTTTCCCAAAATATTAGTTTAGCTCTGTGACGTCATATTTTCTCTTTACGTCACAGTGTTTTTACTACGTCGACTCTACGCTGCTTTTCGTATTAGTCAGTTGAGTAAGCTCTGCGCTGACTAATTGATCATACTTCAGTTGTGTGGAGTGGAGTGTGCAGTGTTCATTAAATTTTGCATAAACGGTTTTCACCGAGCGGTAACTAGCGACAAATATAGTGATATCGACAGAACAACAGTAGCATTACCATTACGATATGATCCCAACATAGTAACACACTTGGATGCAGTTTGCTTCAACTCAAGCCCACTTAATCTGAATAAGCAAGCAGTTTTCAATAGAACGCACTATAGGCCTGGTCTGCCGACATCGATAAAATGCAGGCCACAAGCCCAAAAAGGAAAACCTCAAAAACTATTCTACAATACTGCAAATCGCACATCTGTTCAAATCGTTGGAGATCATAAACATGAGAGCCATCATCAACGTGCAATTAATAATCATCTTTATAACTTGAGTAGCATATACGATCGGAAAACTGCCAATCCCTTTCCAATAGTTAACCACAGTTGTTAACTATAAAGGTAGGTCGTAATCGACATTGCGGTTTTCCGGTTTGAATCCTATCTGACAAGGGAGCAAGTAGCATCGCATGTTGATTACTGAGAATCGCCGATAACGCGAACTCGCGGGCGATAGAGCGCCCGCATGCGATTGGACGATTTCGTCACGTGACCACACATTCGCCATTTCACCCCGGCGAGTGTATTCCTTTGTTCGTTTCGCGTATAGAACCATAGGCTTGTCATTTCATGTAGCCGGGATACCGACCGCTTCAAAACATAATAAAAACAAGTTCTTTCCGTTGAGCACGAACAGAATGCAAGCAAGCAACTAACTGACTATGGGCAGTGGGCAGGGCATACATCGCATTGTGTCTTGTGTATTGCATTGCACACTGTGTGTCTTGAGGGGGTGAAAATTTATGATCCCATGCACAATTGTTATTATAATTATTAACAGTGCGCGGCTAGTCCATCGCATTCGCTTGAATGATTCAGCACCGTTGCATTAACCGGTATACCATAGAGCAGTAGCGAGCTGGCCCTGTATTGTGAAGGGCCAGGAAAAATCGGCTGGATATCTGATTGCTGCGCAACGCGTATGCAGCAAGTGCACTCGTGCAGCCATTATGAATGCAGTACAAAACGGAAGAAATACAAATGGTCGGCAGATACTAGAATGTATTGCATCTAATTACTCATCTTCCAAGAATTCATTGTGCACGCCGCTTTTTTAAAAACAATAGCGAGCCTAAATGGTGACCCAATTACCGGACCTAACTTTACAAAGTCTCTCAATCCTGTAACGTTCGGAAGCGACAGTGTATGCGTGATTGGTGAGGTTAATGAAAATAGCCCTTCAAACGTGCAAAATTTTCGGCGGAATAATCAACAAGCTTATGGCCACAAGCTCAATGCTACATATGTTGACGCTTCACAGGCGAGAGCAAATAGCATCGTTCGAAAACACCGAGCACCAGACATGGATACAAGTTCAAACAACACTCTATATGGGTCAGCACGAACCACTCGACACACACATGCGTACTTGTCAATACAGTATGAGCCTCTCGAAGAGCATTGACGAAATCAGCTGTTGAGCGTGATATGAATTTTCAATTGTTCATTTCCGGCCGGACAATCAACTGTGCATTGCAGCCAAGCCAGCTAACGCTAAGCATAGAAGCGGACTGCGGTTTGCACGCGTTCTAATACGGAACCAGGCGAATGCGGCGCAAGACTGATAATGCAACCCACATCAAGCGATGAGGAGTGTTTGATAGCGAAACAAGACCTTATGCACGCTATTCCGAGTAATCGGACAACGTATTGGTTGCAGAGGGGCGCGTTTACATTAATAGCACACCGGGGTTGATACAAACCATTGCCAAAAACTACATTCTACTTCAAAAAGTGTCAAAGGTAGCCAGTTTTGCGTCAAAAACTGTCAAGTAGAAATGGAGCTGGTTTGAAACAAAACCATTGAATAGGGAGTGGGCAAAATCTACGTTTGAATGTCGAATTTAAACGGATTTCATAGTTGGTGCTACTATGAACAATTTTTAACCGACTTCCCAACTGATATAAATGGAACTCGAAACGCGAGCGATACCGAACACTACACTTAATTTCAATTCTTAGTACTGCAAACTGCTTTGAAATGTCAAATATCACGAATGTGTACGGGAATCAAAAGCTGCTTTTGCGAAATTCCACTAAAGGTCGCGATGTGACGTACATAAGCATACATAGATCGAATGAGATTAGCGTGATAATCGACATAAACATGATGCATTGTTCGTGCCCATTGGTCATGCGCTGCCTAAGATGAATGATCGACAAATAGCAACAGTCCCAAAGCTATAAAACAACGCAGTAGAAGAGGTGATCAAAGCAGTCGGCGTCGCTACTCAAGTAGAAATAGATCCGTATATTTGCGCTCAATTACAAGTAGAAGTGAAAATTCCCAAGACACGTCAAAACCAATTCAAGTTATTAGCGCAGGCGGCTACGTTTCTTATTGCAAGATCTTTGCGACTAGCGTGAATTGACTGATTACGCACACTATTGGTAGAATCTTCGACAAAATATTCTGTAATTGGACGGGGCTACGCTGAACACAATCTTGATTTTACATCAGGTTTAGTATTCATTTAGCTAATGTACATTAGGGTTGTCCAAAAATAACTCATTTTTCCGGATTCCGTAGATTCACTGATCAAATTGTTAGGTTACCTAAAGACGCTGTACACCTGATTTGGCTCAATTGCAACCGGTAGATGCGAACGCACAGGAGTTTGAAAATCGTGAATTTATAAAAAATAAATCTCAAATTTTACTGTCAACCCCATGAAATTGTAATCCGTCTATAGAAACGACGCAAAACAAATTTGACGCAATTCCAATCCGTGGAAGCGAAATTAATTGAGTTTTTCATTAGTAATTCTGGGATCAACCAACGTCTAGGCTATTTTGCGAATCCAAAATTTACAACTGCAGTAACTCCGCTTCTATCGGCTGGAAGTGAGCAAAAATGGTTAAACATCGTTCTTTTAGACAACTTGACAATTTCTTGGGGTCAACATAAGAATTATAACTTTTTGTTTTAATTCTTTTATAATAAATTAAACGTCTTTAAATTCCTGTGCATTCACATCTACTAGCTGGAATCAAGCCAAATTTGGTGTGCAGTGTTTTTAGGCAACAATATTATCAGTAAATCTCCGGAATCCGCAAAAAAATCCGCGAACAGATACACTGCGACTAACGAAGACACGAAAGCTGTAATCTAGCCAACGAGGAGCAAGCCTAAACCTACGTAGTTTCAGATTCGGGTTGTGTATTGCCAACAGGACCCAAGCAAACAAAGGCATAATCGCCGTAATTCGTTGTATAACACAATTTATCGCAACTTTTGAACAGCAACCAAATATCGATTCACGATTCGAAACAGCAGCAATCCGCGCGCTACGGCTCCGTGGCGTACCGGTTGATTCTGCCGCCTACCGCTACTTGTGACGAAATATAACAGGAATTAACGCAAATTTACGCTGGATATGAAGCGCGCGCCGCAGCGCAACGGACAGCAATTGCTCAACATTTGACCCGATTCATTTATGGTTGACGCATATACCGCCTACACCAAATACCTACCAACTCAAGCAAAAGGTCAAATGTGGCAATGGTCAAATTCGAATCACCGCTTCTGTAATTACTGAAATAAGATACCAGTCGTACCTCAAAATATCAGTGTCTTGAATGGTCGAGTGCAGTGCGCACATAATTCTACTGTGAATGTGTATGTTTAGATGCGGCATCCCTTCAGCTCAATTAATATGGCTATTGGGATGGGAGAAACTACAGTGTACCCGCAATGTGATTATTCTACCTTATTCCATTCGAATGGTACTGCCTCAAAAATGATTAGAATTGATTTCGAATGGGTGATTCATGTGCTGCATCCCTAATTGAGTCTCAATGGCGTGTTCCTTACCTTTACTAGAGGCGATCAAAATCGAGTGCCTCAGACAGGCTTGAGTGATTCGATTCCGAGCCGAGTGTATAAAATCACTCATTATGACCCTGCCCCAGTATGACGGACATAACTGGTTTTAGTTTTATAGGGGTACTGTGCTCTAAATATCATATGGTCTCAAAGTAAAGTTGAATATGTGTAAACATTTCGGCGGCAGCCGTTTTCCTCAGAAAGTCACTGCATCCGAACCACAGCTAGAAGATTTCACGAAAGGCGCCACTACAACCTAGATATCTCTGTGGTACCGAGGTCACGCGTTATCTGTGGCACGCATTCGTTAAATCAGGGCCGGCCAACCCGTGGCCCGCGGGCCACATGTGGCCCGCGACAAGGTTTTGAGTGGCCCGCGAGGTAATTTCCGAAATTAGTGATATTATCAAAAATGGATTGCACAGATTGTGAACTTGCAACGCCAACCAAAAATTTGATTAGTCTGGCCGCAACACTTAAAATGTGATGACTAAAATATCAGTTCCGACGCATTGGCAGATCCATGAACCGGTCACATTTTGGTAGATCTTCCTACACTACGATAAAGCAGAATAATTTGCGATGGATTTATCAAAAGTAAAAATGTTCTACACGCTTCGCGCAACATGTTGTCACTTGATTTCTTGCTTTTAATATTGTTACCCCTTTGTGAAAATGAAAGAGCTCCTAATGTATCAGATTGAGTCTAACTATATATTCGCGATTACGAGACAAAGTCGTTCAGCATATGCGACCTTACGTTTGCGCTTGCAGAAAGACCGTCGACTATGAAACCTATAGGCACAAAACGATTGACGCAAGTTGGTCGAAGCTTTCGATATTAATATGTTCAGGCGCCGAATATTCCAGTCATTGCAAGCTGAGCCCAGCGATATACAGCAGGCCCGCAACACAGTCAAGTGACGATATTATTGACCTATAAGCTTCAAAAAATTTTCGCGCTTAGCGCGGCTAGTGGCCCGCGCAATAGTTCGTCAATCGAATGTGGCCCTTTGACTGAAAAGGTTGGCCACCCCTGCGTTAAATGAATGAATGATATTGAGATAGTTTTCAGCCGATTTGAAAAAGGAACTGTGTCTTACGAAGGGTTGGATCTGTATCCTGAAAAAACTATGATCCGTGCATCTCTAAGCAGAGCACAGCACAGAAAGGGCGTGTCATAAATCTCAAAAGGCGGTGCACGACTATACAACGCGGAATGAAATACTCAGCAAGCTCTTCTCGGGAAATCCACGGGAAGTCATCGCAAAGGTACCTACATGTTTTGCGCGGTGGGCGCGCGAATGATTTTGAATTTCAAGTCCTGCATCCCGCCGACCGGCACCCGGTCGCTGCCCGTGCAGAAATGCAACAGCTTCTTCTGTAGGTCGCGATGCATCGAGAGCGTCACGTCCCAGAAATGAAGTATGGTGGGGTCGTTAGCGCTGAAGCCCTGCAACAAGATACATTGAGCGTATAATAAATATCTTTATTAATAGTAATTCAGTCAGCGAGCGAGGTCCGCTGGTCGCTTGCTGCAAGATACGCTTGCAAGTATATCGATTTTGCAGCACAAACGCATCAGCCGGCGTATAGTTGCAGCGCGTTGCAATAACACCGAAAACGTGCCGCTGATTTTGGTGGCCGGCACGAACCGGTCGGATCCGACCGTGTATAAAAACAGCTGATGCGATTGTGGTGCCACTTTTGCAATTATGACGTGACATCGGAGTGGAAATTGCGTGCGGTTCGCGTAGCTAAGTGTCTTGCGCGAAACATTTTTTTGCTGGCGGCTCTGCGTGTCTGGACTGCATGTACGGCTGTTTTTCGGGCTCCGGAACAGACCCGGTTAAGTAAAATTCGAATCCGGGCCCCGTTTCCGTGTCCGAACCCTTGGCACACACTCGAAAATATTCAAAAATCGATATAAAACCTCTGAAGTAAGTGGGCAAATAACGAATTTCGTAAATTGAAATTTCAGAACCCTGATCCGGACCCGCAGATTTTGAGAAAACGCAGTCCCGGATTCGATCCTGCTTAAAGCTTACTATCCGGATTCCATTCCGTTTGTAACAACGAATTTCGATCGATCTAGATACAGACTTGTAAAACTACTGGATTTTCAAAATATGCAACTAGAACTGGAAGTATCCCAGTTAGTGACCTTCAACAAACTACATCTGCAGTTTGGACAAGTCTATCTTGAGCACCAACGTAACTTTTGCGTAAATTTTTTGAACTATTATGACTTTTCAGTAGATTCAAGGCACTACAGGACCAGAACTTTCCGGGTTGTGGTTGCGGGGTCGAATCCGGCACCACGTTTGGATACGAAATACTAAACCCGCTAATCTCAGAGTTTTATCGAATGGAAGCGGGTGAAGTCGATGTTTTCAAGTCGGGCCACTCATAAGTACATAAACATACGCGTATTCTGTATAGGCCTACCATGCGTGCCCGCTGCCCATAGTGTGACTTATCTACCGTACGTGTATTGTACGCCCAACCTCACTATCCCGGTTCAACTCCAATGCAATCGACGACAATGAGGTTTCCGCTTACAGCCAATCCGCATTAAAATTCACACATTAAAGACGGTTGTCGCCTGTCGAAACCAGCCTGTTTAAATTCTTCTATCACGTTTTAGTGACGCAAAACGCGGATTAGCGCGGACGGAGATTTCTAAGTGGTCGACGGGACAGCATATCATTTTGACATTCTGGCAGGCCGGACAAATAAATGAAGCAGAGGCGGGTTAAATGTCACAAACCGACGCGCATCAGAATTATCCACCTCTCTGACATTTACGATGTACATTATCTTCTATTATGATGTGTGCGAATATTCGCTCTGTCACGGTGTAAATGTACCCTACACTGTGTGAACGAAAATCGCGTATCTCACCTATTTCTGCGACAGCAACGGGCGCAACTTAGTCTAACTGAACATTTTGGTACAACATTTTGCTTTTACACTCATTCGAATGGGTGTAAGACGAAAACGAGTGAAATACAATATAATTCAATAATATATTCCATATTCATATTCGAGATTTCATGTCGGTGACGTCATATTTTGTGATACGATTGTTGCTATACAATGTTATTTCCAATTCTCAACTAGTTGCTGACGAGTGTCAACCGGAAATATTCGGGTTCATTTCAAGATGAATGGACTACTCAATTGTATATTGAAGTTCTGTACCTCTAAAAAGAACTTCAAATATTGATATGTATTACTCGAAGGGTAAACCGTGGTGAGTGTCAGCCCGTAATAAATATGAACACATTATTCAAACGTGTTATGAGGTTCTGTACTGATAAGCACACCAATTAATATGGAGATATATCCCACGGGTGGAGCGGGATCTGTTTCCGCGTAAGAATCGGTGATTTTGACTAATTTTTACTTATTGGGATGCGCGTGTACGCATGTAACCATACCGTAGCCTGATTTCTAGTAGATATGATAATGCCATGACCGATCAAATACTGCGCCAAAAACAAAAGCATGTATCATGCTTGGATTGCGCCGCAGGAGAAAACGGACGCATTTTAATCGACAACATCGGAAGTTATACAACCAATTTGGCAAGAATCGACTGCGCATTCCTGGCTGGCTAGCTTACGCAATGTGGTAAGCGGTCCTCGCTTAATAACGATAGGTAGGTGGGTGCGGATATCGACCAATGGAATCGCGCAGGCGTCGATGCCTTATCCAATGAAATCCCGCCGCAGCCAACACTTCAACTGCTAATCTGCTCAGATATAACTAAATATAATTACACGCTGCAGGTAGCAGATTCAGCGTGTTCGGCGCAAGGACTTGCAAATATCATTTTTGGTCTATACAACGATTTGTGTCAAGTATCAGCTATCGATTGCAATGATTGGGAGTCGGGCAATGTAAGTCGACATTTTCGAGCTTCGAAAATATACGCCTTCACACCAAGAGTTACAGTTTAGCATCGAAAAACATGTGGCGCAAGGCCGTCAAGATTCGTGAAACGGCGATTTCTGCCAAGCTGACTTGGGCAACTAGATTAGATTAGAATTAGAAGTACAGTTCCCGATTTTATCTGATGCATTTCACAACGTTGACACTAAGCTGTCGCCAGTGTCAAAATGGATGGCATCCAACCAACTTATGCTCCATGCCTCCAAAACCAAAACTCACGTTTTTCATATACAAGTGAGCCGCAGTGGAATTATAATAAACAACACGCAGCTTGATACACATATTTGGAATAAGCTACCGCCAAAACTCCGAAATTTAGACTATGGTGCATGAAAAAAATCGATTGGAATTAAAATTAGAGCCTGGAAACGTTTCGTAAATTGTATTACCGGTATTTAACTCTTAATTAGTCAACTAGAACTATCTAATTGTACAAGTCTGCTGTCAAGCAGTGATCGGCCCTCACAATGGACCCAAAGCACTACGAAATAGTAATGGTGCAGAAACGCAAAATTGTTTCGGATGACGCGTAAACGGCATCATTGTCCTTGTGGCCGCAGAAAGGATCGATATTTGAACTTTTCAAGTCATTATTACCGTTACGACGTCATAATGAGTGTTACTCGAATACTCCAAGTAATCTATTTTGCCCGGTTCTTATGGAGACACAGGTCCTACGAGTTGATGTGTATTTCCCACTGCATTGCAGAAAGCCTATCTCAACTACCAAGTCAAATCTCTGTAGGTGCAGGTATCATGCTTATGTATATACGACTCCGAAAAGTAGGATTGATGATTGCGAAAAAATCTGACAAAATCTATAACGAAAATCCGTACGTTTGTCCTTAGTGAGGCAAAGAGATGAACTGCATCGCCTAGTGGCGCATGCTTACATTTCTTCAGCACACAATCGAATCATTCTGTCAATTCTAACGGACAAAATTCCCAACCGAGTCATCATGCTCAAACTATGATCAGCTGCATTTGTTTGCATTGACTTTAACTGTGAGACTGCAGTAAAATTTGGTCACTGACGCAAAGAGTTCGAGCCAAGCGTCGCGAATAGCAAACCTAATTTAATCCGGGAAAACCTGCGATCGCCAGATTTTCGGGAAATCTCTGCTCCGTGTAAAGTCATTTCGTACGAAATATCAGTGTGCGTTTCCTAATTTCTCCTATGTGATGCCGCCGATTTTGATGGGTGTAGTGTTTAAATAAAGCTTGTCGAATAATGTTAATTAGAGTCGCATGCTCCCAGTTCTGAGAATCCGTGCGTTTCGTGTAGCGACCGGTGCTGGTTTTTAAGAGAAGCCGTTATTTTCCTTGACGATACAAATTTCCAATGTATTGTCGGTCGCGCCATGGTCGTACGATGACGCGTTTCCGCGGTCACGATTTTACTGAATACGCTTCCACTAACAGGAATTAGAGCCACTAATAGGAAATGAGCACTGAGCAGGTTTTGAATCGAAAGTATTTAGCTTTCCCGACAAATTCGGCGGACGAATATAAACCAGTGACAGGGAATTACATGCTTATTGCATGTGCTAGAGTGGTGGTTCCCAACGTGGGTGCTTTTGAGAAACAAGGGGGCGATTGGCGGGCGAAAATATTAGAATGCTCAGTGAGATATCTTTAATTACCACATCCAAAAATGCACGTGAAGACGGCCTATTCGCACCGTCTCGGAAAAAGGACCTTTTTTTAGTCAGTTCATCAACGATCAGAGTTGAGTGAATAAATTTCCGGTTTATATGTCCTCTTTTTCGTATTCGTAAATATGGGGGGGGGGGCATATGCAAATGCATGTCATTTTCCAGGTCTGCACTAGTTTCCCGTGCGACTGACATTATCTGATGTATCTTCTCAACTAAGGTCTTATGCCAGGCTAAGGTCTTATGCCAGGCTATCTATTCGATAGTCTCAGGCTACGTTAACCCGTCAATACAGTCACATAGGTAGTCTGATGCTTGACTATTCACAGTGTACCACGTTAGTTGGTGGGAATATATATCTCCGAGGAAACTATAGTACCGACAATATATTTTATTATACCGTATTCGAAGGGGACACGCGTATTAGCACAGTACGGCCTAATCGCCAAATCGATAATCACGCCATTTGCCAATTGCCAGCTAAATACCGAGAATTCAACGATACAAAGAAATATTTACAATCCGACTAAGTTCCGATTAGACGAACGCTGGCGAGCTTTCTCAGTAGAATCAAATCGCGGATCTTACAGGGAACAATGAACCAAAATTCAAAAAATAAAGAAATATTTGTAATTGGACAAAGTTCCGACTATACAAACGCTGGTGAGCTTTCTCAGCACAATTGAATCGCCGATTTCACAGCGAACAAAAAAAAATCGGGGTATGTAATCCAAAACAATTCACAACCGAAAGTGCCAGCCGCTGGACCAAGCAAGGTTTCGCAATCAAGCGAACGGCGAGCAATAACAAACAAAGCGCCGAAGGCTAACAAGTCAACGGAGCGTGTCCGGTCGCGCCCGATGGGGCGTTACTCATGGTCAGCACAAAGATCCGATATCGTATGCCGTCAGAGCAGGTGCCGTGACACTAATTTTCAGCCATACATTCATTTGTTCAAGTTGAAAGAGAAATCCGAGAATAAAAATCTTTGAAAACAACTGCGTATTTTTTTTTGTCTTTAGCACTGTTAGGAGGTCTCCCACAACGTGTAATTGACAATGCCTTGCTTGTGGCCGCTAAAAAGATACATTTTCCCCATCAGCGTAAGCTTTTGCGATAATTACATCAATTTCAAACACCAGAAGATTGCGATACAACGAAAAGGTAGAAAGACCAGCTCAATACATTTTGCGGGTCGAAGCTGTAAGATATCACCATGTTTGTTTACGAAGCTACGAGAAATCGCTAGCCGTCTCAGATTGTCCAATCCTGCTGTCACGTGATTCGTCTCTGTCCGTAGCAGAGACGAGCATGAATTTGGATTTTAGAAAATCAGATTTAAGGATTTGGGTCGAATTAGATCGAATTTGAATTTACAATTTTTGTGATGCTGGACTTGGATTCGGATATAAATTTCTTACAGTTTACGGTCTTCATGCGACTCTTTCGCGAAATTTCAGTCATTACCGGATATGGGCTTGGATTTGAAACTTAAATCCGGATTTGTAAATATTAAATACGCTGATCTCTGATCCGTAGGTTAGTTATCTATATATTTGGATTGAAATGCTGTTCGACATAGAACTTGTAATACCTTGTAATAGCTCTTGTAATTCATGCTGACACAAACACAATTAACGCTAACACAAAACCGAGTCGCACATCGAAAGTTTCCGGCAAGCCTTTTCCTCCTTTGTGCGATAAGGCTAATTTCGAAATCGGCTGAGGCCAAGACAATGGATATTTTCGTATTTGCGCGCGCATCGAAAAACAGCGGATTCGAAGCCGCGATAATATTTTGCGCGATCGGCGCAGAAACCCACCTAATCCGCCGATTAGACAAATACAAGTCTCGGCTGTTCACACTTTCGCTGGCTGTAGAGCAAACACCGATTTCGCCATATGTGCATTAGACGGCGCAATCGGCAGAGAAGAGACTCCGTGATTCTATGTTGAATCGTAAGACCAGACCGTGTCCCGACGTGATCAAAGTACAAAACATCCCTACTCAAGTGAAAGTATTAAACCACTCGGGTATGTTGTTCGAAGGGGTATATTTGGTCCAGGGGTCGCATCATTTTAGCGATTTATCATTCTATACTTACGAAATTGAAAGATGTATCTTCGTGACTGAAGTAAAAGTGAATGATGACGATACAAACAGGTGCAATCTTTGAAAATATATTGTGCTCCCGTGACAAAGGTGCTGGGGCTGTTTTGCGCGGGTTTTATCACAACTTCAGTCATAAAAGCGATACAAACTCATCCCAAATGATCTTTATACTTTTAAAAATCCGAAGAGAATTACTGAAAAGAAAATGCTTGCATACTACCCCACTAGCGGCAAACGCATGGACGAATGAATACCCATCACACATCGAGACATCTCTCGAGTTCAACTGGTGATAGACATTCGTAGATTGTTTCTGCGAAGAGCGCGTGCCTATACGAGTTTACTAATACCAAAATAATGGCAACTAGTCAAGCACAAATCACAATAAGTGCACTATCACTCGGTTTATATCCCCCGCAAACTTGCACTCTGTGCATAAGGATCAACGAAGAGTTGTCAAATGACGACATATGCCTTACGCTGTACAAATATGATGCATTTGCAGCTGGTCTATATGGGTGACAGTAGTCAATCTAAAACAACCGATATATGTAGTTGTATGCTTGCGATGTACCGCAACGGCTTCCCAAAGTCAAGGTGGAAATAGTCTGTAAATATAACCCATTGATAAGTGGTGCAAGCGGGTATAATCCACTTGTGTGGTCCAAAATAAGTAAAAGTACACCGCTAATGATCAGTGACCACCTCTGGCCGCGTCAATACGCTCGCCTCGCCCATACACTTTCTCGGAGCGATATATTGCTTCATATGCGCGTGCCGCGGTGTTGTTCTCACCTCGTAGGTAGTGAATTTCTTCAAGTCCTTCATGTCGAACACGGAATTGCCGCAAGCCAGAGTCTCCACTTCTTCCGCGCAGAGCAGCGACAGAGCGCTTGAATCGCACACGGTGTGGAACCCTTCCGAAAACGCGCTGAATTGCCTGGAAAACAAGTAATTACGCACCGTGAAAAACGATTCTTCCCGCGACCCATTAAGAGAATAATTGCGCGCGCAAATCCTATTGTAAAGATAAGACGGTTTAATGAGCGGTTGCACAAAAACGTCTCCAACTTACGATCAGGTGGTGGTCAGAAAGAGTAACGAAATATCTCATACTTTTACGGAGTACTAAAGTATGTTTTACCTTGTAGCACTACTTACTCTAGTGAGACGGCCTACTCGTATAGACTACTTCAATTGTAGATTGCAGTTTGCAGCCTAACGTAAAACTAGACCTTACTTGGAAATCTCGGTCGGCTACTTGTACTTGAGTAGAAATTTATGAAGTCACTTCTACTTCTACTCGAGTATGAACAATGAATGCCTCAACAGGTTCGGCTTAGCCTAGGCTTGTAGAAAGTACCAATCTAGTTTAGTTAACGATCAATTAACTACAGGCTTTTCGAGTAGTTCTACTTCTAGTGCATTTTCAAAATCCAGTAGTTGGTAGACGGCTGTTCAAAAAAACCTTGTCCTTCAAATTTCACCAGTGAAATTGTTGGGTTGGGTAAAAAAACGCTGCACACCAAATTTGGCTAAATTCCAACCGGTAGAAGCGAAATTCATGCAGTAGAAAAATTTGGGTTTATTATATAAAAAATAAAAATTCAAACTTTTCTGTCTTTCCCGTAAAATAGTTGGGCTGTCAGTGGAGATGATGCACACCAAATTCGATTCAATTCCAGCCAATAGAAGCGAAGTTATTGCAGTTGAAAGAATTCTAATTCTATGGTTAAATGAATGCGTGAGCCACAGTAAATACTATTTTATTCACATCCAAAGTTTTCTACTGCAATAACTCGGCTTCCACTGGTTGGAATTGAGCCAAATTTGGTGCGCAACGTCACTACTGGCAGCGTGAAAATATTATGGGGTGAGCAGAAATTTTTTTGTTATTTCAATTCATTTTCTAAATAATAAATTCAAAATTTTATACTGCGAGAACTTCGCTTCTACTGGTTGGAATTGAGAGCTAAATTAGGCGAAGAGCGTTGTTTTAGTCAACCTAACAATTTCATCACGTAGCCAGTGAAATTCTTTTGAGCAACCCTTGTACAAGTCTGCATTGAGTCCTCGAAAGTGTTCTAATCGGCGGGGTCGTGGAAATATACCGATTATACAACGCGTCAGTTTCCTAGGTACTCCTCACAGCGCTGTACCCGGTATTCTCATAAATCGGAAGTATTAATAGCCGGTCCCGCGGGGACTATACAGTACAAACGATGGCTTCTGGGAAGTACTGCGAGACAACGGGTAAACACAATCACGCAAATAGATTACATATCACTCCATCCGCGGCAATTTTACGATCCAATTCGTTTGCGAGGCACTGAAACTGCAAATACCTGGCTGGCCACTGCCCCATAGATATAATAATTACATAACAAGCGTGGTTTGTAGTACTTGAGAGACCTAAATAGCATTAGGTAACTGCATGCATGGCCGTGACAGGGATGAAAATTTATGGACGGGCAAAGAAACCTAGCGTCAATTACGTGCTGTCAAATATGCAAATTTTCAGCTGAGTTGAAAAAGGATTAGAAGTTGTATTTTTTTTAAAGCGAATGGAAAGATTCAGTGTTGACTTGATCACATGACTAGGGCGAAGCAAAATCAAGAGCGTGACTGAATCGACTCTGAAACGTTAAAGATAATTTGGTATTTTTTCGACGATGCCGATTTCATTGCACTTTGCGACAAAGTTGTGGGTCAGTCATTTTGTCATTTGAATATTCGCACCATTTACATGACAGGAGTTTGGATCCGGCTATTCACGTTCCAAAAAGGACATCGCACCTGTACACGGCCTTGTTGAGAATCCAGTTGACGTAGCATTGCACGTATTCCTTCCTGTTGGCGTTGGTGACCGCGATTTTGTCGCCGGCCGCTTTCAAAGGGTGGCTGCGCACTATTCCGAATTCTTGCTTCGCGGCCTGGAACGTGATTCCCAGATCGGCCTCCACGTCGCCTTCGTACGAGAGCAGCTCTTCCAGGCCGTGGACCATGTCCTGGAAATTCAAAATCGGAAGTTATCGACGGGGCTTAAAACTGGCGCCGGCGATGGTTGCCCGACATTTGAGCGTTCCATAGACTAAATAGCTACAGTAAGGAGGCAAAAATAGGAATAGGGCATAGTATATTTTGTGGCACATATACTGACTCATGATATACATACACGCGAGTGCATAAGCATATGTCGCTGGACAAGAAAGCTGCAGATATAGCCTTGTAAGGATTTGTAAGTCTTTCACAGCCCCACCATGCTATTCTGGTAATGCTGAGCGACAAGCGGTGAAGTCATGAATACCAGTGTTACTAATCAGGTCTTTGGTCTGACCCAGCCGGGGATTGAATCCACGACCTACCGACCAAGAAGACGGACGCTCCACCATTACGCTGTCTGTCGGCAAAGCTGCCAAAAGCTACTTATCTACTCTGACAAAGGAGGACTTCGTTAATCGTTACTGACCGCTTGTGCTCAAATCTCGCCATCACTGGCAAACGGCACGGTGTTACGATGAGGCGAAATCGTAATTTGCGGTCAAAAACTATCCACACGTAAAGCCTGCGGACAGAGTAAGGGAAGTTTCGTCAAGAAGTCGCGCGTGTATTATCATTACGACGAAGAAATATGAATACTAACGGTAGGCGTCGGTCAGGATTCAAAAGTCAATTGATTGCGGTCGCAAAATCGATAGGAAGCAGACACGGGCCATCGTGATTTGTAATCGTAATCGATGA
This sequence comes from Botryllus schlosseri, assembly GCF_051294905.1. Taxonomy (NCBI): domain Eukaryota; kingdom Metazoa; phylum Chordata; class Ascidiacea; order Stolidobranchia; family Styelidae; genus Botryllus; species Botryllus schlosseri. The sequence goes on along the minus strand of NC_137249.1, from coordinate 15,769,930 downwards.
CGACGATTACAGCATTTTAAAGTAATCGTTATCGTAACCAAGTCGATTCGAAAAAACCGTAATCACAAACGATCATTTCATACATCTACTCGATTTCTTTGTAATAAAACGATTACTTTTTACTTGTACACGTGCTATGACATAATCTGAGCATTCGTGAACAAGGGATAGTGCGATATTATTATTAATGTGTATATGTATATTAATGTTTCTCTCCTTAGGCAATCGCTATATGGTCTTCCAATATGCGTATTCAATGCTCAAGTTCTAAGAAGCAAAAATAAATGTCATGTGAGTAATCGTGTGGGTGGTGCTCCAGGTGTTCCGTTTTGTCCAGACCTAATAAGCACTCGCTCCCAAAGTACAGTGCCTAATCCTTGGGAAGGATGGACCAATGTTTCGGTAATTAAGGGGTTCGATTCGGCGCCGCGGTTACAAATAAAACCCCTAAGATGTCTATTGTTTACACCCGACATTGTAATCAAATCGACGTCACACTTTCTAAATCAGACAATAAGGTTAATAGCAGTATACAGAACTCTCTGCACAACGAATTAGTGCTAATTGTCTTGGAAAATCGGTCTAATCGTTGTTTATCCGGCAACACCTTCGCCAATGAACTACTTCCTTATCACGTGTACAATTAGGCTTATGAAGCGTTTTGTATTGAGGAATTGGGTTAATGCCGTTGACACAGTACTTGAATTTACAACCCATACAACCCGCGCCATAAACGCATGCGTCCCATACTCGACATTTGTAGAGCGCGAGGAAATGACGACATTGCGAAAGCCTTGATTTTATTGCCAGATTTCAATATTTTCAGTAATAACAATTTAACGGTTTACGCACAGCACGGCGCTGTGGTGAAAACGTTCCGAAAATACTCGCAAAGGCATAAAATATGACCGTTTAAATACCACCCTAGCACGGCTGTAACAGCAGCTGCACTGTATCGCTTTGTCTCCTAGTGAGACGTATCGTATTGCTCACAATCGAATGGGAAACACATAAGCGACATGTTTACCCCACAACTTCAAACGGGGCCGTACACTGCTAAGTTCTGAAGGCTGTTTCTTTCATCCGGCCGTGTTGTACATTTGCTTTGCGAATTACCGATGTTGTGGGTTGCCAAAAGTAACGGTGTGAAACATTTCTTTAACGAAACTAGGAAGGGCTTCTATTAGAAACGACAAAAACTGCAATATCATATATGCTTCTATTTGGCACAGTCCGGATAATGATGATGTAATGAGGTGAGGTCACCATAATATTTGCTTTATTCGTGTACATATTATATATCAACGGGAGAACGGTATTTGACACAATACATCAGTTATACATATTACACAAAAAAGGGTAAGCAAATACTGCAACTAATAATATAATAAGTCATTGCGGAGCTACTTCAGTATAAGTCCTCTCCACGTGACAAGTATACATATTTATGAAGAAATAGCTTTAGTAAAGATATAAGTATTCAAGGCCTAGATTTACGCAAAAACCTTACAATTCTTAAGTACGGATTTGGAAGTAGTCCCAACCTACTCCAGTACTACGAAAAAGTAAGCCTACTCCGTGCCTCCGTAAATAGGTCAGTTTCATCGATAGTAATTGTGTATGGCATAGCTCACCATGCATGCGATATATCTGCGTGTGCGACCAATAAAAATAGACCTTCCATTCATTATTTCGTCACAGCGAACAAACACCACCCGACAATCAAGACTGTCGATATGTCAAAGGTTGCAGTTTCGCAACACCGATCGATTATATTACTGGCGAACCATTATTTCACAATTTCCCGATCTTTTACATACGTGCAATACATCTGCGCTACATCAACGTAACAAAGTACAAAGCAGACAGTTGTCACACATAGTACAGATGTACAACACGTATTTATAATGATTTATTAGCGCCGCGCTGCTCATAAGTTATTGAATACTTATCATGAATATTTACTAAAAGCAGTATAAGCGAATTACGTGCGGCAGAAGTATGTTTACTGGTCGATAATGCGAAAGGCGTGCGGTGTTCATGGTTGGCAGTGAGCCGACTTGGCAGGCCGATCATGACATAACCTTACAGCGAACTGGCGTGGAAATCGGATGATGCGCTACCGCGTACGCGTTCCGTTTCTGCCGGAATTCGCGAGCGGAAAACCGAAAAATTACCCGCGTAGCCGCGGTTGGTGAAATTGCGTCGACTTGTGTGCAAGGCGCACACAAGCAAAAACCTCTCTGTACACAGTCACGCAGAAAAAGCGAGCGCACACGAATGCGTTTGACCGACAGAGAGCAAACAAACGCGAGCGTGCAACAAACGTGCAACGCGAGGAGACAAGAGATATGCTGCAGGACACCGGCACACATGCGTGGATTTGAGGTCCTGTAAACGCAAATCCCAACCTATTCCATACTCCGTATCACGTTGAGGTGTTCAAAGCAGTCGGTACTCAAGCATAAGCGGAAGCAACGCCGTGAAGTCGAAGTAACGATTGCCAAGACATGTAGTATCCACAAGTGGATGTAGAATATGAAGATATGAAAAGTACTCATGTAGTTTCAAAAAGTAGATTCTGTCGACAGGTCGCATATTTCGACAGTTAATCGGAACCGGCCATTGTCGATTTCGCAGGGTGAAGCTTCGCCACTAACAAAAACTGAGTAATGAATGACCACGGGTATAGGTGCAACTTTAAAAAATACATTCAATTATTATCATCAATGATGATCCATCATACAGGGGCTAATTCACACAGTTGTCATGACTAGGGCGATTTTTTTGACATGTCAAAATAAGTCAAAATTTTCTGCCAAGTCAATTTTTTTTTGCAACCTGCATTTCGTTTTGATCGTAGATGTTTGCACTGTAGATCAACCATAGCCTATATAAAGGCTATGGAAGAACTTAACATTTTACATTTTACAGCTTGCAGCCTACTTTACAGGCCTGCCGTTGCAGACCATTGTCTGCTCACTGTGAATCACAAACGGTCAAACGAAACAAATAGTTTGACATGGTGTTATGCTCAACGTACCACACTATGCTAACTGAAGAAAGGCTGCGTGGGCATCGGTTCATCTATCAAGAAGCGCATGATGAAGAACTGTGATGTAGGCAACATTGTCAGAATGAAGCCACACGGTGTGTCACCAGCAGTGTACGCATAACTTCAGTGTTGCCAGCCCACAACTGCTGCTGTTGAATGTACTTTCTCAATTCTTGGCAAGCTACTTAATAAGGACGGAAACTTTCTACCCGAGAATGTACGAAACTATCTTTCGTTGTACTACAACAAATTTTTAATTATTTCTACCATAATGCGTGATGTAACTACGGGATTCTTCATAGGCTCAGATTTCGTTGCAATAAAGTTTTTCATGTAAAAATTAGGTCAATTTTTAGGTCAAAAAAGTTTTTCCAGGCCAAACTACTTCGTAATGACAGACAGTTCCAACCAGAAATGAAAATAAGTAGTACAATTCTAACATTATGTGGGAAAACACCAAATTTACGTACATGAGGTCAAAATGGAGTTTTTTAATGTCAAAAAATTTTTGATTTTTTAGGTCAAAATCTTCAGATGTTAAGGTAAAAAAAATCGCCCTAGCCATGACTCAAAAAAGTGTTCCACGTATACCCCAAAATAAATTTCTACTTGACAAAAATCCAAAACATGAAAAGTAAGAAGTTTTGCCTGCAAAACTGTGAAGTATAGGTGGAAGCCATGTTCCCTCTAATTTTGACGAGTCTGCGCACACTCACCAACATACTGCGCAGACACTTGGACAACAGTGCGTAACGACTAAAAAAAAGGTCATCACTTCGGATTTTTTGTGCGTAACTTAGATTTTCTGTGCGCAGAGACCGTGTCAGCACTGCACATTTGCGCACGCACGCAGCTTAGAGGGAACATTGGGTGGGAGTAGTCTGAAACAAAACCACTCGAGTAGTAGAAGCACGTTAAACCTACTTGAGTGCTCAAAAAAATAGATGTACTTCTATAGTGACTAGTCATCAACTATGGTGATTTTGTAGAAGAACTCCAAAACAGAAAGATATCAAATCTGCTCATTGCTCACTTCATCTGCGCGCTATCGAGCGTGACTATTTCATTACCGCGCAGGGCTCGCAATGAGTCGACAATCGCGGTGGGAGTTTGTGTTTGCGACAATCAGACAATGTAACTATTATAAGAGAGCAGTTCTGCGCCGGAGTGGAACAAAGGGCGAGATAACAATCAATATTGTGCTGGAACTAAAGTTGGAAACACAACTAGACTTTACACTATGGCAAACGCGACTTGTTTGTCTGACAAATATGCTCAAGCTGATTGCATTACGACCACGGTTCGTTAGCTTCAGACTGGCCTAGCACGTGCTACCAAACCATTGATTTAAAATCTCTTGCAGTAAGAAAACATTCTATCGCACAGCGTCACACCATGTTGAGGAACTTGCTGACAGTCATACAATGGTCATACGCAGTGCGGGCTAATTACATTCAACCAACCCAGACCACGCTTCATGGATAATGCAGAATGGAAAGTTTTCGCTTGGTCAGTAATATAACCGTAAAAATCATCACGCATTAGTTGGGCTTGTGAATTTGCCCCGTTAAAACACATTTTGTCCACACTTCTTAATCGTTTTGTGCACAGTTCACAATATGTCTGAAGATATCTGGACCATGTGATTCGCAATTGTGACACTGTGAAAGATATGGACCTCAACTTTAGGCGTAAGTAGCCGCAGTACCTAATGCGCGGAGGCGCTCAAATCAAGTGCTCAAGAAGTAGAAGAAACATGGTACATTTCTAGCCAAATACGTGTTAAATGAGCGATTTCCAAGTTAGTATTCTAGGAGTGGTTTTGCATAAAAGCTAAAAACTGTAGATTAGAAGTAACAGTAGTCTGAAATCGTAGCCAATTGCGGGGAAGTAGTACAAGAAGGAAAAAGCGACTTGAATACTGAGAAAAAATATAAGTTCTTCTTTACTGACGACCTCTGCCAAATCGGTTCTACTTGATGCCAAGCCCCTAAGTAGGTTCCCTGTGTTTGTGCTGTTACTGAAATGGGAATGGGCCAGCTTACCCGATGTGGATTATGAAGCCAAAGTCGTCATAAAAATGAGTACGCAGTGTCTTGGACGAAATATTTAGAGGGATAAGCATGTGGTGACTTTGCTCAAAAGACATACCAAGTAACAAATCTGTTGTTACCGACAGCTGAGCAAATGCATATTTACAAATTTGTAATTCACAAGTCGTTTAGATGTAGGATTAGTGTCATGGTCAGGCTCTATGCAAAAACGAGGACTGTATAATAAGCTACATTCTGTTTGAATAGGATAAAAAAGAGTCTTAAAGCATTACAGATATTTACCGGCAACAGGTTTGAAATGACTATATATAGATGTAGTAAAAGTAATCAATGTTGGTACTAAATAGAAGTAACGACAAAAAATTATATTCAATTATAAGTACAAATAGTAAATTGCAGAACATGCCAATATTGAGAGTAGAAAATGTATTTATGAGAAGTGCTCCAGTAGTAGATTAGGTCGAGGGATCACATACTTTTAGCAGTAAATTTGAGTTGGCTATGCGCAGGGTTCTCTTTGCGACTAACATAGAATGACAAATAACCTTACAAATAGGTGCAATTTTCAAAAAAAATATACTCAGACACTGCGACACAGGCTAACTTCGCCTGGTTGTTAAGAGATTTTCAACCATAAAATTGATGCAAAACTACTTTGCACTTTAAAAATTAAATAGCTTCTTGGAGGTACAGAACTTCAATATACAATTGAATATTATATTCATATTGAAATGAACCCTAATATTTTCGGCTGACACTCGTCAGGGGTAATCGTCAGCAACTAGTAGAGAATTGGAAAGAACATTGTATATCAACAATCGTATCACAAAATATGACGTCACCAGCATGAAATTTCGAATGAGAGAGCGTTCAATGTACTATTTTTAGGTGGTACACGAACTCCTTTTGTTGATAGAGTTTTGGTTGGTGTATTTTGATAAAAGTCGACTCCAAGGCACACAAATGGAATTGTGAACGGCCTCGCCCAACGATTCGAAATCGGTCGTCTCGATAATTATTCGCAACAAAAGGAGTTTGTGTACCACCTAAAAATAGTACATTGAACGCTCTCTTATTCACGAAATTTCATGCTGGTGACGTCATATTTTGTGATACGATTGTTGATATACAATGTTCTTTCCAATTCTCTACTAGTTGCTGACGATTACCCCTGACGAGTGTCAGCCGAAAATATTCGGGTTCATTTCAATATGAATATACTATTCAATTTTAAAAATTAAATAGTTGAGCCAGAAAAACTATTCAAGTAGAGTACTTGAGTAAAGCACTCCAAAAAATCACATTGTTACCGAGCACCTCTGCATATATATTTATACTGAAGACTACAGCGCGGCAACTAATCCCATATTAACGGCAAAGCGTCAACAACACAAATGTAAATATCTCACAGGATCAACATCTTTCAGGTCGTCCAAACAAATCGGTACGACGCCCACAGGATTCGGCGGCGGGTTCGACTGGGCGCCCTGGCCCCGGGCAGACACCGGCACGCTGAGAAGTTTCCGGTACAGCACCAGCGGAAACCTCAAATCCAGAGTGATGCAGTTGTAGACTGCGAGGCCCATGAGCTATACCAGGTAGACAGTTGAGGAAATGTGAATCATTGGATCTGACAATCGATAACTTTTCTCCTAAACTAGACGTAAATAGCACGTATCTAAAACGGCAATCGATTGTGTGTTGATGTTGAAGACGCGAGCGATTTCGCAATGCTAGACATTGCGACGTTGAAATGAATCGAAATCGTGAAATTTCCTTGATACGGGTTATATTCGAATCGCAACACTCACACCGTGACCGGGTCAATTCACAGGTTGCAACCGAACGTCTTTTACTGAATTTACAAATCCTTATGAAACTCTGAGTATCACTATAATAACATTAATACTAACACACTAGGGCTCAAAATGATGGCATAACTTCTGTAATTTCGACTCTTCATTTTCAATTAAATCTACCTGTGAGAACTTCCAATTCTTGATCTACCGCGGTCTAAGTATTGCATAGGAATAACAATTTGATTCTGTCACTGAAATTTTAGAAGTTTCCTTCCTTAGGAGCCAAGTTGCTCCCCGGTTGTGTGTTTGTGTATTTATCAGTTTTAATGTGAATAAAGACAGTAATATTAATGTTATTTTGGCAAGTGTACTGTGTACAACACTTAGCTTTGCATCAAGATTTTATAAAAATCCTGCCCGAATTAAGTAAAACGATTTCAATAATACAGTTTGGCTTCAAGGTGACGCAAACCGGCTGATGGTTGATGTGTCACACACAAGTTAATTCAATTCGATCGTCATTTACAAGTAATGCCAGCACAGGAAATTGAGACCGAATCATATGAGTTTACAAGGATGCACGTTACAAGTCACGAGAAGTCGATTGTCTGGAAGAAACGCTGACAGCAACGCTCCTCACAGAAGTCATCAACAAGCAAAAATACATACGATGCAACGCGTTAAATGCCATGGCAGTTCCTAATCTGACCTCCAATGCTGATGGCTATTAAAAAGGATACAACCCCAACGAGGAAATAGTCTGAGAAGCTTTCCGTTTCACTAGTCGCAAACCAATAAGTCCTTGTCTTTTCGTTGTGAACAAACGTCCCATAGTCTGGTGACAGCACCTAGAGAAAGACAAAGAATCACAATTTTTTGAAATAGAAGTAATAATTACGAAGTGGTATCAACATCAGAGGCGACTCAAAATCAATTCGAATAATTTTATATGGTGTCGATTTGAATCAGAAATTTCGTAGTTCGAATCAACAGGAACAGTTGCGGGTTCTTCACATCTTCTCATCAGGCCAAGCAGTTTTGATAAACATCTGTCAATAACCATGTGACCGAATTGATCAAAGATACCCCAAAACTCAAAAGTGATGATCCGTGCCAGACACCGGTATTTTTTTAGTACTACTGCTCTTTTTATTTCCGTTGAAAAATATTTTTAAAAAGTGATTCGCTTTCATTTGCGTTTGAATATTTGAGTTTGATTTGATGCTGCCCATTTCCAATCGGGACTTTCAAAAAAGATGCTTGAAGGTGCGACTGAGGGATGATATAGCACAAAGTACACTTTATTCTTCATGTTTTCACAGTTAACAGTTAAAAAGAGCGGAGTAATAATGCTACAGTGATACAGTCTATGCGAGTGAGTCAATCGTATGTGTGGTGTGCTGAAATAACCTTCTAACAAAATGAACGTGTCCAGATAAGTGGGTAGTGGGTACAGAACCTCTCAGTCAATAGGAAGCATGAACTATAAACTATATATAACTATACTACACTATATTAACTATAAAATTCACAAAGAGAACACACTGACACACTGTGACTGGACCGGCCATTTCTCCTTTGCCAGCGACCGAAGTATTGTCACCATCTCAGTCAGCAGAAAGGCGGGCAAAGTCATAAGTCGACAAAGGTCAACGCAGCAATACAATATGCAATGAATGCATCGAGTCTGGACAATATCATGTGATCATTACTGCAGTAGCAGTACAATTGCAATCCGGTCACATTTGAAAAACAGTCAACGCTGCATTCGGATACCAAATAGATGAAATCAGTCACTGAACACGACATACACTTCCTCATGCAGTTTTACTCAAGTTAGCAATGAGTAATTTTTCAACGCATCAATCATACTGTGATGGCACACTTGCATAACACAAATATGCATTATTTGCAATTTTATGCATGACACACTCAGCCAAATGAGCTGCTAAGCTCTACTCATTTCCATTAAATACCGATTATAAAGTGGATATTCAAAAGTCATGCATTGTTATGTCACTGTAAAAATAATTACTATAGCGGTGCACATTGAATCATTCTCTATATCAGCTTTGTCTTGATTTAGTTAACTACTTAATAATTTTGCTATTTATCTGCAGTACAGGCACTGTACCATTGATATATACCTATATATAATGATATGCCCGTCAAGGAAGGATTTGAACATTTTAGGTCCAAACAAGGTCTTATACTAGGAGCTCTGGATTACACTATGAACATTGTTCACATTTTAATTACCATAATATACATTTGTATTGCTCAAGTACCAAACAAGGCTCGAGAATAACAGCAATTCTTAATGAGTCATGTATTGATTGTTCCAAGAATTGCAATATTGGCAACAAATAATTACGGGAGCCCATATTACTTCTGAAACAGGTTCGGTATAATCCACACAGCACAGATGTCGCCGTACGACGGCTCGCCCGTGGCGAGATACTGGAACATGACTTTGCGTATCTCAACGCAAAGACCATATGTCAGCTCAAGTGTGTGGAAACATGTTCTCAAGAGAATTGTTACGCAATCAAAGTATGGATCAATACTGGTTACATAACATTTAATTAACCCTCTACCAGTAGATAAACAACACAGATTAGACTGTGGTTCTCAAACTTTTTTCAGTAATCGCTCCATTAACGAACTCTTTATCCCACACAGGCCAGATGTCATTAGTAACAAGGTAAATCTATTGTGACAGAGTAGTTTAGAAGTTTTTATATACTTACGATGCTTACTGAAGTATTCTTGTTTGTATACTACTTCTACCTCCACAGTTTTCATGCAGAAATAATAATTTTTGCATACTTCATTTGTCAAGTGGAAATGACTTTTATCAGAAAATGAATGAGCAGATAAGCCTACACTCAGTTAGGATTCATAAGTCAAATCTCTCGCTATCAAAACCAAATTTGGCAAGGTGCAAATGCTTCACTTTATCACTTTGAGAAATACCAACACTGGATATTTCGAAGAAGCATAAACTCCCGTGGTGTTTAGTGTACAGAAGTACAGATATTTGGCATACAAATTTTGCTTCGACGAATGGCGAATGTCTGCAAGGACTCAAAATCGCATGGTAAAGTGAAAATTTCAATGGGAACTTAAAACCAAAAAAAAAGTGATTGGTGGAATTAGAATAACTGAAAGATTTTCAGCCGAAACTACAAAAAAAAATCAAATTTCGACAACAATCAAGGGGTTAATCGTTACGTTTCTCCTCACAGCACTTCCAAACGGAACATACTTCCTTAGAATACAAAATGTAATCAAATGAGCGACCGTGTCAGAATATTCACATAAAACTTCCCTTGACGCATCAAATAGCTGTGATTATAATGCGTCATGTCATGTGACCGACTAGGTTTGAATGTGAATTCGGACTGCTTCTGATGTGATAAACTTCTAATCACACCAGAATTAAGAGACACACTTGTACAGGATCACAAGTTCAAGGTACTGCCGTGACATAGCCTTGGAATTTGCAATACGATTGCGGATTCGAAAGCAGTATCACAATTTCTTTCTTTTATTCAAATTTGGCTCAAACACGCAGGAACGGGGTGAGCAAATAAAATTACCGCTCTCATACTTTTAGACATTATTGGACATTGTCACAGTAAGCGCACAAGATTCACATTTCCATGACGCAGACAGAATTCATGGAAAATGTACAATGTACATGAATGATTAATTACAATCACCCTGTTTTGGATCATAGCTTCATATTCCAATAAATTACTAATTGAGAGACGCAAAAACTTGCCTGCACGCCGCGCGCTGATCAATAATTCATGGCTTGACGCGGATAATTCCAGATTAAAATATTTCGAAACGCAGTCTACTTGGAGTGAAGGCCGTGTTATGCACTTTTCTCTGAGATAAGCTGCTTGCAGACAACCGCTATTTTTTCGTCAATTTGATATTTGATTTAAGAACCAAGCAGCCGTTACTTTATTGTATCTGCTTTAACATTGGCATATATCCTTGTTGCTGTTAATGGATATATATGACCGAAGTTAACAAAAACTGTCAGGGAAAGCGGAAGTATTCTGAAAATCATAACCATGTGAGTTAAGCAGTGCAAATAGAAAAAACAGTAGAGTGCTCTGAAAAAGTAGAAGTACTTGTTACTGTCCGCCTCTGTTGAAGCCAAATGCTGGAGCATTCAAACTTGAAACTTGAAAAAAAAACTAACATTATGCAACATACCAACAACAAAAAAACAGTTGAGTAGTTAAATGTCACAGACGGCTTAGAAGTCACCTGTCTCAAAAGTAGCAGGAACCATTCCTTGGTGAGGCCACCCATGTCGTAGCCAGGTTCGCCGATAAACTCGACGCGAAGTTTCTTCTTCAGATGATGACGGTTTCTAAACATGCGGGATGCGTTAGCTTTAGTGAGATCCCAATTGGGAACTGCACTGACATAGGGGATCGGTGATAAGAAACTTCAACTTTTTCCAAATACTCTAGCACAGTGGTTCCTAACCTCATAAACACATCGCCCCGTTAACAAGCTCTACACAAATTTTCACGCCCCATATTTACGGGCCAAAAAAGAGGACATATAAACGGGAAATTCATTCGCCCAACTCTGATCGCTGGCGAATTGACTAAAAAAAAGGTACTTGCGGTACTCACACCACCACTCGAGTATTCAACTAATTTTGCTTTCACAGCTTCCAAGGACAAGATAGTGATTTCTCATTTTATAAATCTTGTAAGAGCGCACAAGATTTGGTAATTTTTTTAATGAATTACTTATCGAGTGGCACTGCTCAGACGTGAACTCAATCTGTCATCAAACCAAAAGCATTGCGCCGGGATTTCAAAAAAGTAGCGGAAGTTTTCCTGTTTCCGAATTTTTCCAACATCATCTCAGCTAGAGCTCACAGCAACAAACAAACAAATACTATATTCAAATTACAAATTTTGGCAACGTAACAGCCTGTCATATGATCAATCGTGCGGCATTGCAAGTAAAGACGCACCGTACTTTTCGCAACAACATACACGGCACACACGTGCCAGAGCCGCCGCATCACCAAGTGTAGCGACGACTGTTTACGACAAAAATATGCCAGAAATAGATCACACTGTGCATCAGTGCAACTACCTTATAATTGAGACTCTGCGACAAACGGTAGGTGTGCGCTAAGGCATGATAAATCAACACGATAGTAGTAAACCTGATTAAGACGTCTTTTAAAACACATGTAGCGAACTTACGGCGGTCAGTGTTCATCTTAATCCTGCTCAATACATGACGGCTCGTAATCAAGTTTTGCAAATTGGATATTTTAGAGTTTTCAAGAGCTCACACGCACGGTCACATGTAAGTTGTTAGACCCACATCAAGAAGTACCATGATGTATTCTGCGTAACACATTGGTTGGATGTGCTCTGCTCTCTAACAATGATGTGGTCTCAAATGAAAGATAAGACTGTATTTGCTACAGAAAAGGAATGGCTGATGCCCTGCCCACACCTTTATTACCCATGACGACGTGAGGTGCTATGGTAGAGTTGCTTTGGACCGAGTCACATTCATGGTACCATATTACTTATCTTCGCTTACTTGTTCCGTACACTTTTTTCTACAACTAGTGAGATTATTCCTTCAATCGCATCCAGAATGTATTATAATTTACTTCGTCACTCTTAACATTCTATCTGCTACGTTTCCATATTTCATGCTACATGATTATTGCTCTAATTACAATCAGTATATATTGAAATTCACCTCATTACTAGGGCAAGTTTTTGCAACTTTTGCAACTTTTTTTTACAGCTTCCGGCAGCTTCCTAAATACTCTTAAGATATGTAGAGTGCTGTTTTAGGCTGTTTGAAGGAATCTTATAGTGCAACTTTTTGCAGCTTTTGTCCATATTTTTCATGCAACTTTTTGCAACTTTTTCAAATTTTTCATGAAAGTATTTTCGATTTTGGTGAAATACACGGCCAAATTCGACTGAAACACCGTAAATCAGCACTGAAGTAACGCTTTTACGGGTATTTCGGGAGCTGAGCCGGAAAATTGACCTTTTTTTGGCAACCAAGCAAAATGTGGTCAAAATGCAACTTCTGCAACTTTTTTCAAAAATAAATGCAACTTTCCACGGATTTACCTGCAACAAAAACTTGTCCTACTCTTAACATTCTATCGACTATGCTTCCAGATTTTATGTTACATGATATCCACCCAAAACGTCCAATATTTGAATTCTTGCCGGTAGGGTCAAGCCCGCCTATGACATCTTACCGAGGAAGATCCTATTGTAAAACACCAGAATGTCTTTTAGTAACTAAATTGTTTTGCATCATATATGATACATTCTCTTAAAACTCTGACAAGGAATCTGGCGGATTCATTTGCGGAGAGACTGCGCCCTTGCTATGCTGCCTTTGGCAGCTCAACACATTTCCTTCATCAAATTGGCTGACATAATGTCACCAACTATCTCAAATTCCCGACTTGATAATATAGAGATGAGATGTGTGCCAGAACTTTCGCAAAGGGTTACAGCCAGGGTTGTAATGACTCGAGTCGTAATTTTTCGTTGACTCAACTTGACTTGAGTCATTCGCTTAAAAATGGAAAATGGCTTGACTTGACTCGAGTCAATTTGTGTGTTGAGTCGACTTGTAGTCGAGTCATAGCACGCGACTCGTTGCACAACATATTAGAGTCCGATAATAATTGAAAATTAGGCCAGGAAACTGTTTTTTGTTTGTTTGAATAATCATGTTCATAGTGCGACAATGAGTACATGATGAATCTGAGACCTTCGATATCACCCAAGTGTTTCACAGAAGTGACTTGAGCCTGACGTGAACTCGGACTCGAGTCATGAGACTATGACTCGGGCTCGACCCGTTTCTCCTTGACTCGGACTCAGACTTGACTTGGTGTTGAATTGAAAATGACTCGACTTGGGTCAAAACTATAGAAGTCAAATTGGCTTGTGACTCGGAACCTTCTGACAAGGTAACAACCCTGGATAACGGCACCACAGAGATCAGCTACGGTGGAGTGCAACATTCGTGTAAATCGTGACCTGCACTTTGTATACGGTGGAATTCTCAGGAGAATGGCTGCTGCCAAAATCTATTTCACCCTTCTATCTTTACTTTGAGACCACATCATATTTATAGCGTAGTGCAATTTAACATAAGCTTGCAGCATAATTTACCCGTATATTTGCGACAGGGAGTCCTGCAGTAGATTCTGACGTTTGACTTTGATATTCAAAAACAGCTGATTAACGTCCGGCGGTCTCGTTGGTCTCCTGAATTTATGAATTGGGGTCAGTCCTTACTTACTTTTCACAGCATCAGACACGTTGCAAACGGCAATCCGATTCAGTAACAAAAATTTACTCTACAATGCCCACTAGTGGATGGAATTTAGCTCTTACATGCCGACAGGAACATGGTTATGAATATGTATATTGATACCTTTAAATACGTGAGATTGAGTCAGGTACTCATGAAAAATTGAGCTTCGATTAGTTTGCTTCATTTTAAATTTTGTTGCCGTAACAATTACAACAGGAATTTTATGGTATGTCATACTTTGCCTTGTTGGTTGCACTTTTGAATCCGTTTGAATCCTTTTGTGAACAAAAAGTTCTTGATAAGACACACCCAAAAAGTCTTTGCGTTATGATAAATGTAGTATTGCAATTGATTTTGTGATGAAAGCAATTTTGAAGTTCTGTACTGTGAACTGCGAATTTAAACTTAGATATTTGTAGTACAAGACGTAGGGGCATGGCCAGTGGGCATTCAAAATTTGCATTATGGTCTTGGTGATGTCACAACAGAATAGTGACATCACAAAAAGACTACAAACACATATTTTTGCAGCTTTTGAAACACATGCCACAACACATCGTAATCCATCTGTAGTACTCTATAGACATTTGTAAACGAATACTTCATGTCCATGTCCATTACAAGAGCAAATGCCCCCTGGTGCACATCAGAGGTGGTCAAAGTACCCGACGTTGGTACTCGAGTAGATATAGAGGTGGTGACGGAAACTTCTACTCAATTACAAAGTAGTGATTTCTCAGACATGTAAAAACTACTTCAAGCAGAAGTAGAAAATGACGATATGAAAGTACTTAAAGTAAGCAGTTTCAAAAGTAGATTTGGTCGAGACGTCACATACTTTCAGGAGCCGATCGTAGGTGGCTACTTTCGTAATTGCTAGACAGATCACCCCGACTGACGCAAAATGACCGATGACACTGAAAATTGTCCAAATCTTCCAAAATATATTCAGTACCTTGATACAGGGGCTATTTCACCCGAGAGTACGACAATTTCACTCCTAAACGTGGGTTTTTACTTACTTAGTTATACAAAAAATGGAAAACGCCCAGAAAATAGAAAAAAAGTCGTCCACACAACACCTTCGAACGCTGGTCACAAGTTCGTCTCTGGCGGTTCTTATCATCTGCCGTTCCTGGTCTCGTCTCAAGATGTGTCGCTTTGCCGACAAGCTCAGAATATACGGATATTGACAAAACGTGAATCTGAAAATAGTGAGTAACCTGTTACTCAGTTTTAGTGACAGGTTACTTCAGTGTGGTCTTACTGCAATTTCGTGGTTTGGGCAAAAACAACAAACAAACGCTGGTCGATATAACGATATTATATCCCACGCATTTGTGCCCGTCATATCTGTTACCACTGCGTTTTCAACCGGATAGCAACCGGGTGTATAGGTTTGAGCATAATATAAAAGCCCTGTCTTACCCGGGATGACTGGCTTGACTCTGCCATTGCTTGAATTCCGCCATGACATCAATATGATCGAGGCTCACGTTGTAAAACTCCCTGTACGATATCAGCCGCGGCTTGATGAGGTTGTTAGCGTTGTCTGTTGGAAATCGATCTACGTTACGCGTCAAGCCTAGTATAAAGTATTTATAAAATGAGACTAGAGGGCATACGTAACAAACTCGCGGAGCATATGTGTACCAATAAGTACCAGTGTCTGATCCTTCGCATCCACGTACCAGGGCTATGTGACAGTGAGACTAATAAAATATGCATGACAAGGACATGTTTAGTCTAGTGGCTCTTAATTTTTTCAGCTTGTAGATCGGTAAAATTTCAAAATAAATGTCGTGGACCAGTGAACTTTCAAAAGTCTGTAACTTTAACTAACGACTTCGCTGTTGGCTAGATTCTATTATACAGTCATATATTGCTAAATTGTACTATCAAATTTTGTAAAATTTTCTGCAAAAATTCTTTACAGCTTTCAACCAGTTGTAGACTACTTTAAACATTTTGTTACAAGACTTCAGGCATTGTGACATAGGGTAAGTCAAAAATATACCGTGAACTCTATATCAGTTCAACTGGTGTGCACGGTGCACACCATGGTGCATGAAAATCTGCATGGATTGCACCTGTACGAAAGCGAACATGAGTAACATTACACTTGAAATCGGCGGTTCATATCCTGTGGGTAAGCTCGTGATTTTGTCAACGTAATTTCAATAATCAACCTCTGTAATGGACCAATATTTGACAGTTGATGAAAGTGAGAACCTTTATTTTTAGTCGGTGCACATATATTGAACGCCGATATCATACAATTTGACAAGTGTAACTAATGATCTTCCTTGTTAGTTGTCTCACACAGTTTATGTAGCTTGACCTGACAGGGGTGCGCAGAAGGGAGCACCATTCCAGAAAAGATTGAAAAGCACTGCTCTAAATCACACCAGGAAGTGTTCTAAATTACATTGTACATTCCCACGTTCAAAATTTTGCGTTTTGTTGCTCTGATTAACAGATAGGCCTTCAGTCTCATACATTTTGCGATTCAGAACAAAACTGAAATATACTTGCTGGACAGTCTGGAAACTTTTCAAGGGTCTCGGAATCCGCTACGGGCTTTCGAGACTCGTTCATGAGTAATAACAGGTGAAAAGCAAGGACCTGCGCATTTCAGATGGCGTACGGGTGGCACTTACGAGCGAGAGTTAAGACCTTCATCGCAGACGGAATCCACCACGGACATTTGCTCATCGGCGGGAGATCCGGCTGCTTTGAGCCTTTGTCCGGGAACAGCCGCAGAGTGATGAATTGGTGAATTCGCTCCACGATCGGCCGAAAGCGCGGAGTGGAAAGCCTTCGTGAATAAAAAATAGTGACCATTAGGAGCACTACGCTCTAAATATGATGCGGTCTCAAATTGAAGTTCAACGTCTGAAAAGCATTTCGGCAGCCAATATATTCAAACTGCAGGTAAAAGATTTTCATGCGTGGTGGTGGTAGCCTACTATTGCAAAAGTAGAATTCCTCAAATTTCTTCATAATTACAAGTAGAATAGTAGAAGAAATTTCAAAGACATGTCAAAACAAATTCATTCAGAAGTAGTATATGAAGGGATGAAAAGTACTCAAGTACATAGCATCAAAAAGTAGATTAGGTCCATGGGTGGCGTACTATTAGCGGTTCATCGGAGGTGAGCACTTTCAAAATTTGAGGGTGTATCTATCAATTACTATAGAGAATATATCGTAGTAAGTTAATGTGATACAGGGCTCTTTCACCCGGTTTTATTGATAATTTCCCTTCTAAACGATGAAAAAAATACCCCAAAAATACTTTGCACTTTACCAAATCGATATTGTAAAAATAAGTAGTTTTTCCTAAAAAATGTTCAATTGAAGTGAGAGCAGTCTCACAGTCACAAGACAACTACTTTAGTAGAACAAGTAGACTAAGCCTTCTTGAGTGATAGAAAAAATCAGCACTATATCCTTACTGACCACCTGTGGTCATGAGTTGGGGCCTATGAGAATAGAAGTGGGCGTCATGCAAGATAGATATATTTTTGGAAATTCCGTAAATTGATAGCTCTGTCTGTGCACTAAGAACAGATATATGTCACATCGTTCGCAGTTGTGCAAGGCACATCCAATCGGCAATGTTACCAACGCTCTCTGTCAACTTTGATTGTTGTTATTCTAACCAACCAATCCATCAATCAACGAACATAATTATTAATCAGAGAGGTCTCTTGAACCCAGTTCTTGAACGCAGGTACAATGAGGATGGAGTTTTATGTGCTTACCACAACATGGTATGTTGTCTTTGGAAGAAAAATTGTCATTTATTTCATTTTATTCCTTGATTGTGTCTGTCCTGAAAGTTCTACATAGTTGTAACTGAAATAAAGTGTATCGTGTTGTCTATGAACCTAAAAAACGATTAGCGCCAACGTAGTTTCTGTCGGGGCTAGGGGCGGTTGTTATCTGGTTCGTTTCCGAGGGGGGCACTGTCCACGGAACCAAAACGTACCAAGTACCAGTACTCCAGAAGGTAGAGTATTCCACCACTGAGCGCTTCCCTAAAAAGTTACCCTGATGCCATATCCCATACCTTCTCAGCCACTGGGTAAGCAGGGCCTGTTCTTTATCGTGCAGGGTCGCAATCTGCCTCAACAGATGGGCGTATATCACGTAGGTAGACGATTTCACAAATAACGGACATTGCAGAAGGATAAAGTACGCGCGTATCTCATTGTTCGATTTTGTTCTAAACAAAGGAAAACACACATCAAATTACACGCACGCCGATGGAATATTCATAGGGATACATTAAATATTTCATGGTGTTTTGGTGGGACGATTCTGACGGGTGCACACCTTGAGATACGCGGACAATCGGCCGACATTATTACGCATCTATAATTCATAAGGAAATTACCTACCCTTGCCATTCCTTGAGTAGACAGTTGATAATACCTTTCAGAACAATCTTTTGAGTTTCTTGCGGCTAAAAACAAGCTACATTCAAGCCTGGACTATATCTACGCTATCATGACAAAATTTGAATGCATAGAAAAGTATAAACTTTTATCAAGTGATAATTATTGGAAGACAAAGACAAAAACCAAGAAAAGCGTTTCTGCGTTTTTCCAAGCACTCGAGGGGTTGTTTTTTGGGGGAGAAAAACTACTATTACATATTGCAATTTTGTTAAGTGGAATGCAATTCTGGGATATGCTTCCATCACTTTCATGTGTGATATTGCCGCGACAACTCGACGAAAGAGACTCTGTATCCTGACAACAGAATATATATTCAAACCTATTTGTAGCATTGTGCATAATATGTACAGATTTAAATGTGTTTCACCAGAACATGCGGCTATCCGTGTGTGGCACACGAATCGCCAATCAGCACTCGCCTCAAAACAAAACGGTTTGACGATTGATCTCACCTAGTCTCATTGGCCGACATGCTCGCCAATAATAATCCATTGATGTAAAATTTTCTACACTAAACTGACAATGTAAGGAACATAGCATAGCCAGAAGATATAACAAATATATCCTATTGATTCCTCTTTTGCTTGCAAACAATCCAAAAATAGATAGATTGCGCGAACGTTTATATTGTGAAATTCACATTCAATATCATTGGCTCAAATGTAGATCGGTTTGATTACAACTCACAAGCCATTGCATCAGTACGCTGCGGCAATCAAATTTCTGTTAATAATTCACACGAAAAACACACCGAGATGCTGCAAGTGAGCAATTGAACGAATATTTAGATTAAAATATTTCAAGCAGAGTCTGCCAAACTTGAATAATAGTAGCTGTTTTAGCTATTCAGTTCAGGACGGAATCATAAGAACCAACCAGACATTGCTACATGTCATTGTTTGGAATATGGCAGTACATGTCGAAAACTACTGTAAAACTGCATGTATTACGGCCTCTTTTAACTTAATCCAAAATTTTCAAAAATGCATGTAGCTGAGCATGACAGGGGCACGACATGGAATTTTTTTATGAAATTTTCAAAATCGATGAGCGTCAGTTCAAATTAATTGCGTAGGCTTACTTTGAAACAAGTTGCTACCTTACCAGTTCCGAAAGAACTTCGTACATGAGCCCGACAAATTTTTGATCGACGAGATGATCCGGCAGGTGTTGCGCCGAAGAAGTTCTGTTCGGCTGCGAAGACGATTTCTGGCCGTCGTTTCTACAAAAACGATTTTTGCGATCATAGCTAGTGTGCGGCCGCGAATTTAGAAATCTTGAACACACCTTTGACATAATACTGGCACTTTCTACCTAGGTCAAAACTTTGTTTTACATAACATCAAATAGCTTTTCACAACCGCAGACCCACTGTACTCATATTGAAGGAGTGGTTCATTGGCACTGGGGAATGTACAATTGAATACCGCTTTCCATTGTTATGCAATGTCATGTTTGATGTCTACTCGGCAAGCACCAATTCAACAGTACTGCCAAAGTCATATCCACAAGGACTTAACAAGGTTGGTCTCGGCAGTACGACAATAAAAATACCTCTTGACAGACCACCCAAGATATACAACGCAAGAATGCACTTGACGATCTAAAACTCCAAATTCATGCCATATTGCGCACTCAACACAGGCGTGGGGTATCTGTCGAAAGAGTTAACACAGCACTCTGCTCAAACCACATTTGTTATTGAAGGTAAACCATAAAATATGTCAATCACGGAACTGAGGAGAGGTGTGTTGCAGCAACCACGGTCCTCCCAAAAATCAACAATGGCCTATCACCCGACTAGTGTTGACACAAGGCGAAACAGTTGTATCTACACCTATGCAACATTGCCACAATACATCCCTATCAATCGGCTAGTAGAAATCCCACTTCAAACATGGGAGACTAACTACAAAAGCTTTTCCTTCTATTATTACTCATAATCTATTTATTCCTCGGGGTATAGTATTCTATTCATTTGATATAAAATTGAGGGTAAAATCAGGAAATATTGTCAAAACATCATCGCGACCAATACCATTTCAGTGTGCTCGACAATCACGGAAGTGGCGTTGATATCCATTTGTCGCAGCAGCTAAACCAACAGATTTGCGAAAATCATTTTTATCACACGCCGAGCCCTTTAGCAATACCTCTTTTTGAAAGTGTCATTGATGGAGGCGAACGAGTCGAAAGTGGATTTGTAGAATTCTTGGATTCGCTTTGTAGACTTTGCGGCACCAGTACCGGACTTCTTACACTTCTGTAATTCCAGCCTGCAATGCATATAGACGTCAAGGATTGGGTTGCAGCATGTCTAGGGTGAAAAAATTACCACTAAACGTTTTGCAAATTTTCCTAATAGAACAATTGCCAACAGCAATGCACAAAATTGCATTTGTATGGTCACAGGCGAAACCTTGCAACGTTTGCTGTTGATCGGCTTATAGCTGTCTATATAGGAATAGAGAAACCGCTATATATATAGAAGTCTATTTGAGAAATACGCAAAGCGGATGTCAGTGATGGCCAAATAACGTTTCACAAATGGTGGCTGCACGAATCATGGGTGGCGGGGGAGTCAATTTTATGATCATGTTAATATTGACATAATATAATATGTCAGGTGCTACCTGTTAGGATTACGAGCGAAAATCAGGCAATACATATCAAAGTTCAAGGGTCTGGTATTGCGATTCATTTCTCATGGAGACCCACACCCTTAAAGGGGCACTGCACTCTAAAAATGATGTGGTCTCAAATTGAAGGGCAAAACGAAAGAAAAATTTTGGCGGCAGCCGTTTTCTTCAGAACGCCACCGTAATGGAGCTGCAATGTATTGAAATTTCCATAGGGGCAAAACGCTCCAGCAGTCACGCAGAAATCGAACTTTACATAGTTGTCATCCGATGTTATGAAGGAAATATGTTGTACACGCCAAGGTGGTTTATTCATTGGAAGATGTCAGATAAGGAGATTTATGTCAAGATCGGGCCTAGTGTATTCTATTTCCTTCATAACATCGGCCTATAACTATATAAAGTTTGATCTCTGCGTGACTGCTGGAGCGTTTTGCCCCTATGGAAATTTCAATACATTGCAGCTCCATTACGGTGGCGTTCTGAAGAAAACGGCTGCGGCCAAAATTTTTCTTTCGTTTTGCCCTTCAATTTAAGACCACATAATTTGTAGAGTGCAGTGCCCCTTTAAGACGGACAAATATATATCAATACGTCAGACTGGTAAGCAACAACCAGCTTGTTCCACAAGTCAGAACACAGATCATAGTTGCAGTGGGAACTTTCATGATTAAAATTTAAAGAAAGTCGGAAATATTTCTAATTTCACGATATTCCTAGAACTATCTTACTGCTGACAGATGTGGGTGAAGGAGTGGTCAGCATCGTCCTAAAATATCTCTAAAAACGTCAGCATGATATTATTAACAAGGTCACACTCATGCCGTTACAGAAATAACCATATCTTTCCAAGAAATATGACGGCAGACGCACCCATGCTTCAGATTGACATTATACCTGGTGTCCCCATTCAACCATAACAAAGGCCGGTCGAATCACTGAAATTATTTCTCTTCGAACCTGAACTACAACGCAGCGCACAATTATTGGAGGGACAATCGCAACAATCCCTTGACGTCAAAAGACCCACAGATCAAAGCCGGATCATCCTTGACCGCACCTTTTTAAAATCCGCAAACGTAAACAATGATATTACGGCATTATTACATTTTAGGGTGAAGCCTATGTGTGTTCAAAGTCCATAAGGCACGCTAACACTGAGACATGTTATGGCTGATTAAATAAGCAGTTAACCTGAAGGGAAAGGGTGCTCAATGGTTGGGGATTCGTAGGAAGACATCGAAATTGTGATATTACGATGGGTTCCAGAGAATGAATCCACTGAACTATGTATCAAGCCTTATGTGTTAACATGATATTTCCTTTTTGCCATTGTTTGTGAATGCGAAATACATGCAATTCGGATCAAATAAGTGCTCAGCTTTGGATTGCGATATAGGCCTAATTATTGATTCTGTTGGCTAAATTTTTGTGATCCATTTTTTGTTCGTTTTACAACAAGAGCGTTTGTGACTACATTATTTATTTGAAAATCTTTTCGAAAATGTATATATTGCCTAATTCTGATCTGAGTTGGGTCACTGCACAATTATACTAGTATGCTAAAATTATATTTCCACAAGAACCCTGTATTAACATCGTGTGGATCATTTACTGCACGACTGATTGTGCAAGATTCCAAATCCCATGATTTTGGCACAAAGAAATATATATACATAAAAAATACAGAAATTCTGAAACCTGACATTGGCAGCGATACAGATCCATTTATTCATCGCCTCAAATTAAGTGGCGTTAAACCTGATTTTAGTAGATATGGCTTTGACAAAATAAAAGTGCTTTCGAGTAGCGGGAGCTTATGACGTGAGAGGCTCTTGAAACAACTTATCCAAATTTCCACTCGTTCATGATTGAGAAATGTTTCATCTGAATCTGAGTGTTTCCTGCGCCCAAAATAGGTGCAGTTATGTCTGTAAAAATACATTGTGTCATCGTAAAGCGTTCGCTATTCGCCCCACCTGATCACAATCTATCTGTGGCATCATGCACTCAATGGCATAACCGTAAGACCAAACTGCATAACCAAAATATCAATTTTTCAGTACACACCGAAACTGCTTAAGTGTGACCCTTCCGCTCTTCTTGGTCATCTCGTGGGGCGCGCTTGATTTAGTAGAGCCATCAGAACAGCTACGTTCCACTGAGGCAGATCGAGAGCAGCGTGCGCCTTCACTTTTTCGACTCTGTCAAAGTAAGCGTTGCAAAATTTGCAATCGTCATTTCTATCACTATTAATTCGTAAGGATTGGTTGCAAGTCCCAATATCCCAACAGGTCATAGAAATTCATGTCGCTATGCTGCTATGAGAGGTGCCTGTACTATGGTAGCTAGCTTTATTTTAAAACTATGTCACCTATCTTTTTGTGTTGAATAACTTCGATACTGTATTTAGTTGATGTAACGATAATTGTAATAAAGCAATATTGACGAATAAAAAAAAACACAAGAGCAACTTTGATTGCTAGATATGAAGTAAGGTCAGTAGGTCACAGACTGTACATTCATTTTGTCGGTTGGATTAGTAAAGATAACAATCGTAAAATTTGTTGATGACGTCCCTAAGCCTACAATGTTAGCAAGTAGCCTACTCTAGCCATAATGATACAATCCATAACTTCAGGACGGAGTAGTAAAAAAGATTAGACATATCACATTTCTAACAAAACAAAATGTACAAGATCTGGGCCTGGCAGCTGCTTTTCGAGATGTCATCCATTGCTTCACAATACACCACACTTCATGTTGTGAGGATACATAGTGACAAAGGTACATGAAGAAATTCTTAAGCTTTGATCTCTGTGACATCATATACATGCTATAACTAGCTTGGAAATCCATTGATGCTGCTCGCCACTACCAAGAAATCATCCATCAAGTAATATTGTCAAATAATACAATTACACAATATTGTAATCTTGAAAAATTTCCATGAATAATTCCAACTTGGTACTTTGGTGATTGTCAGTCAAAAATCAACTACCCGTACAAGAAATTATTGAGTATATTAGTAAATTATCCCTTGTTCCAATTATGGCTGATTGGCAAGATTTTAGTTACTGGTATATCCATCCAGTTTTCGTGACTCTGGAGCCACTATAAATTCAGAAAACGCAGCAACGTAATGCTGCTGAATTTAGGAATTTGCAAGCAAGGGGCACGATAACTAATCAGTAGGGCAAGTTTTTGTAGCAGTCAAATCTGTGGAAAGTTGCACGTCTTTTTCACAAAAGTTGCAGTAAAAAGTTGAATTTAGTTTTCCCAAAAGTTGCACTAAAAAGTTGCATTTATGGACAAGTTCCATGAAATTATTGGGGTATAAGGTACTCGAATCGTTCCGCATCCAAGGCACTGTTGCAAAACTCAATGTTGGCGACTTCAACAAAATCAATAGCCTGGAAAAATTGACCCAGTGAAAATAAAATTTTCGATGGTCCAGCCTGAATGTACCTCAAATCAGAAAGAACCTCAAATTTAAATGTCAGTGAATTATTCAAGCGATGTATTTACATATAGTGCCACATATTTCCCGCAAAAAGTTAGTCGCATGATAAAGCGAAAAAACTTGCAAAAAGTTCCATTAAAAATCGAAAAAGTTGCAAAAAAGCTGCATGAAATAATGGAAAGTTGTAATATAAGATTCCTATAAACAGCACAAAACACCTTACTACACTATAAAACTTCCGAGAAGTTGTAGAAAAAAGTTGCAAAAACTCACCCTGCTAATCAGTTTTAACATGCTAAATAAAAAATTAATCCCGAGAACGTTCAAATGATGAAGCAAATCCCCCCGCAGTCTACTTTTTAAAAGTCAAAATTCATAAATTATGGGTATTTCATTTCAGAAATTGGATTAGTCGAAAATAACACCGGTCTACTCACTCTGACAGGAGACTTCGCTTTCAAATGCTGTCCAAAGGGCACAGTGGTATGATGCAACGGAGGCGATTCTAGCGTTGATTTATATTGCGAGGGTAACGGGCTAGCCGGAGGTTCATCGATCAAAGACGAAGATTCAGAGCACAGTGGTGAACGTCTTATTACGGTAGTTTGAGATTCGTTAGTAGGCGACAGCATGGCGGCGGCGTGTGAATGGCTTGTAGAAGGTGCCCCGCCGCCTAAATCCCACGAATTCATTTCCATCGAGGTATTTGGAGAGCAGTCCCTGCTGCTTGGAAATGGCAGCAGGTGCGAAAATATGGTGTTGCTCGGTTGACTTGTTATTGAAGAGTTCAGTGTTAACGTTGGTAAGTTGCCTGTTAATAAAATTCAATGAATTTATTTGCCAGTCACAGAAAAAGGCTATATGAACGATTGGTAATGATTATGATTATAAAAAATACCATTGAAAAGTTTTTATAAAAAGGTGGTCAAATTAACTAGCTTAATGATTGAGCAGGATTGTAGTGTAGTGACTCGAGTCATATTTTTCCAATGCGTAAAATAACTCTTGACTTGACTTGACTCGAGTCAAAACTATAAAAGGGAGATTGACTTGTGACTCGAAACCTTGTGACTTGGTTACAACACTGCGATTGAGTGATTCTACTTCAAAAAGAAGCAGAAATGGTCTAACATTCTGCTCAAGTAGCTAAGTAACAAATCCCGAGGCCTACATGAAACCGTTTGCGCCTGGTACTATGCATAGAAAGGAAAGGCCTATTCCCAGTTTGTAACTGGTACCTGATAAGGGCATCAAAACGTAGAACTGAGTCTGTACATAGAAAAATAACAAAGCAGTATGTGTGTGATGATATTTCAAAGAGTCCTTTCCGGCCAGGACGGTATTAGATAATTTTATCCAATATCAATATTCATTTCAAAACATTACCAAGCTCCATGAAACCAAAATATTAACACAACGGATAAAGCAGGGACGCAGTTAACAGGATCAATTATTATTTATCATGACTGATTAATAAATTTATGGTATTCATGTAATACCGCATTAGAGATCAATAAAATCCATACCTGTGCACAACTAGAAGTACATGAGGGTTCACAAAAGACCTTTCAAACTTTTACACCAAATTATACCAAAAAATGTCATTATACCAACCATTAATCCAGAAACATAACTAGCACACCACCGCCAACAAGCCCATATAATATGCATTCTTATTGACTATATTTCGTTGTTAAAAGATTAAAAGCAAGCTTACGCCATATGCAGTCGAGATTAGACCCACAATATTTTATGCAACCATTTTTTGCAGTCATATGCTCCCAACAACATCTGCACAAGCACATATACGTACTCTGAGTATCTACCATAAAAGCTTCCTACCTTTATATTGGCTAGATATGCATCGAGCAGAACTTCGAGAGTTGGGCAGGGGTAGCACGCTTTCCAGTGGATCAGTCTGTGATTTGCTTTTCAGGGATGCAGATGGCTGGGAACACACAAAAGCAATTATTAAATAATCAATGTTCAGCTAACACGAATGATTCAATTGCTTTCAAACATTCATAATAATCACAACATTGAATCATACCGCTATTGGTGGAAGAACCTTACGGCGCGTGCCACTCTGACCACCGGTAGCTGCCGATTTCAATTGCGTACTTTTGTCGTCAGTCTCAACAGTAGCAACATTTGTTCCTGCTGAAAGATCTTGCCTTTCGGTTTCATTACAGTGTGAGGTAGATTTCGATGATTTTTTCGGGGAATTCATATCTTGGTTCCCATCGTCAAGCTTACTATAAGCAGTTCCACATTCCTTCTACCATTGACTTTTCTTATCAGCAGACAACTTTCCACTTTTCAACCGGGAGTGAGATCTCCATCAAAACAAAACAAACGGAGTCAAGGATCTTTCTCTCAGCTAGCGTTCCATGTCACGGCTCAATGATGTTACAAGCGGAACGCGGAAATAAACAACAATTTTGGGATCAGCAGATCACAGCAACAAAATATCGTAGCTAAATTGATGATTTTGATTTTTATGTTGGAAACGTCGTAGTGTATCGGTGTCGACTCCTCGTCATGGGAATTCTTTGGGCACATACCCAGATTGCTTTGCATGATGCTTTGGCTAAAAGTTTGTTGCAGTGTTGGGATCAAGTCACTATACCTCCGAGTCACGAGTCATTTCGAGTATTTGCACATTTTGACAGAGGTGGTCAAAGTAGTCAAGAAATATACTCAAGTATAAGTATAAGTAGTGACTAAAAAAATCTACTCAAGTACGAGTAGAAGTAGCCTACTTCTTCCATAAACAACCTAAAACTACTTGAAGTAGTAGAATCAATGATGTATATATATCATTGGTAGAATTGACTGACTTTAAAAGTACTCAAGTAGGTAAGTAGTTATGAAAACGATCCTGATTCGTTCACATGGATTGTAAAAAGGTGCAGATTGAGCTATGAGATAGGTGACGAGCTTGATTCATATTGATGCATACCAGCAGGTATCCAATTTTCGAAAGCATAAGTAGGCTATTCGTCCACATCACGGGATGAAAATGATAGTATAGATATAGAAATGCGATGCTAATCCTCTGTTTTCTCGAACAGCACGTTTTAGAAAATAACATGGTATGGCGCCATTCCCCATATTACAAGGCCCGTAGTTTAGTCGAAGAGCAATACGGAGAAGTTATAGGATACGGTGTGAACACTGCGCGATTAGTAAACGCTAATAAAAAATTTGGTGGACCGTAAAAATGCCATATAGTGTAGCTTTATTTCCAGAAATTAAAGGCATTACTACGCTTGCTTTTATACTTCAACATGTATGTTATCCAGACAAAAGAACTGATAATAATTATAACTCAATGTATATGATACTGGGAATTGAAAGTGAAATATAAATACTACTTCTAAAAGCAGAACATGTAGGCCTATTTCATATTGGTCCAGAAAGTTTCCCAAGTGATATGTTAAAACAGCTCTAAAACAAAAAAAGTCCGCAATGAACATGCTAGATAACGATATTACAAGTAATGCTGTATTGCGAAACATCATGCAGTTTCAAACGTTTGAATTATTTGATATGGACGAAGGGCAACAATGTAGTGTGAACGGAACCACGCCAACCCTCTACCGAAATTATATTAACCGATACTTTCGTGAAATCATACTGGTCACTTCGTATCCAGCACTGCGTGCGAAGCACGACGAAAATTCTTGGCTTTACTCAACTTTTATGAAAATTAAAAGTTGATACTCCGTGAAAACAGGCTCGAAATTCCTCAGACTATCTTCTTGATCGGAAGATTGAACTACTTCTACTTGACAAACTGAAAATAGCGAAAAGTAAGTAAGTAGATCACAAAATATTACAAAGTAGAAGTAGCGAAAATCAGATCTACTTGAGTAAGTACTAAAAGTAGCGGAAAATTACTTGAGTACTTCGAAGAAGTAGAAGTACTTCGTTACTGACCACCTCTGCATTTTGACTCGAGTCAAGTCAAGTCAATCGATTTTCGAATGTGACTCGAGTCAAGTCAAGTTACCCGATTTTTGTAGGTGACTCGAGTCAAGTCGAGTCAAGTCAAGTCAAGTCACGAGTCAAGTCATAGGCCTAATTCAAGTCAAGTTGCCTTTTCGAAGTATGAGGCATGATTACGTCATTACTGCAATTTGCTAGCTGGCTGAAATATAGATTGAGCGGTCATTGATTCTGAACCGATGAGCGAATATAGAGTTAAATATACACGCCCTGTATCGCTCACGTGTGGCATAGCCCCAGCGTATAGTTACCAGCCAAAATAGCGATTAGATAATACAATACATTGCCCATTTGCAAATTGATATGATACAATTCGAGTCTGCGCCAATGGTTGAGGAATATATAAACTATATTAGAATTCAATTTCAATATAGCAAGAGGTTTGGTTAAGATAAGAACAGAGATAGACATCTTGCTATTCAATAATTTTACTATAGTTTACGGCAACTTAAGCTGTAAGCTTCGATTACTTTGTTTGCGGAAAATTTATTTGTGAGGGAACAACGGAGGCTCAGTAAAAAGCACGATCATTAAATGATTGGTCACTCTCACGGCGTTTCACACCAGCGTTTCGCGAACAATCCGACCGTATGCTGGATACAGTGATTCCTATCGACACTGATTACTTGATGACTTGAAATTGACTCGTGAATTTTGCTCCGAGTCACGAGTCAATCCACATTTCTGATACACCGAGTCAAGTCAAGTCAATTCATTCTAGCTAAGTGACTCGAGTCAAGTCAAGTCGTACGAAAAACGTGACTCGAGTCATCCCAACACTGCGATGTTGCAGATATTAATGTGACTATATAGCCAAGTAGGGCTATAGGCGGAACATTCCCCAGCATTTATGTGATTTTCACTTGGTAATTTGGCTTGAAAACCTGCCGAAGTAGAATATATATATACATTATACAACCACTTGAGTGAGAAGGACTATAGTCAAAATCAATACTTCTACGAAGAGGCGAAACTACTCCTTTGGCAGGACGCGTCTGATATGCCGACAATGATAATGTTGGTTGCACAGAATGACATCGCGAATGACACTGGATTGCCACTGCCAGATCCTCATATATTCCTTCCTCAATCCAATCAATATATGATACAGAGCTTGTCTAACTTTTCGGTGACAATAACAGCACATTACGGTACCCATTGTATAACCAGAGGTGGTCAAAGTATAGTCATGAAATGTACTCAAGTAGAAGTAACGATGAAAAAATTTACTCAAGTACGAGTAGAAGTACTTCTTCCATAAGCAACCTGAAACTACCTGAATTAGAAGTAGAATTGACCAACTTTAAATCTACTCAAGTAAGTTAGTAGTAGTGAAAACGATCTCAATTCGTTCGCATGGATTGTCAAAAGGTGCAGATTGAGCTATGCGAAAGGCGCCGACCTTGATTCCTAATGATGCATACCGCGAGGCATTCAATTTTCGACAGCATAAGCATTCGTCCGCAGACCGCATCATGGGATGAAAATGATACTATTGATATGGAAATGCGATACTAATCCTCTGTTTATTGGAACAGCACGTTTTAGAAAATATCATGGTATGGCGCACTCCCCTATACTATAAGGCCCGTAGTTTAGTCGAAGAGTAATACGGAAAAATTGTATAGGATACGGTGTAAACACTTTGCGCGCTTGGTAAACGTGAATCAAAAATATGGTGGATCGTAAAAATGCCATATTGTGTAGCTTTATTTCCGGAAATTAAAGGCATTACTACACTTCATGATAAAGTATAGACAAAAGAACTGATATTAATTAGAAATCAAAGTATCCTATATGATACTGGGAATTGAGAGTGAAATATAAATACTACTGCACTACTCCACTTTTCCAGATTAGGACACGCCATGGACTGCTAGATTACGATATGTTAAGTAAATGCTAGATTGCGAAACATCAGTTTCAAACGTTATGATGAGCAATATATATTGTGATAAAATATTTCATATGGGCGAAGGGCGACAATGCGGTGTGAACGGAATCTCGCCAACCCGCTGTCTAACTTATATTTACCGATACTTTCGTGAAATCATACTGGTTACTCTGTATCCACTAAGCGTGACGAAAACTTAATGTTTATATTCCTTGAAAACAGTCCCGAAATTCCTCAGGCTATCTTCCTGATTGTACGAATAAACTACTTGTATTTGACAAACTGAAAATAGCGAAAAGCAAGTAAGTAGATCACAAAATATTACGAAGTAGAAAAAATCATATCTACTCAAGTACCAGAAGTAGAGGAAAACTACTCGAGTACTTCGTTACTGACCACCTCTGTGTGAACTGTAGTGCCGACAACAGTGGGCAATGGCAAACGAAACCGTATGATCATTCCTTTGCACCTATTTCACTATTTACATTAATTACTATATCATAGCTCCATCAAAACCGGCATTGTAAATTTGCTGTGACCACTTCTTTTGGGTTCTATGTTAAAGTGCGGTCCTTGGATCTGCGTCAGTGATTTCAAGTCAGGTTTATTCTTCGTCAAACATGAAATGAAGATGATGAACACGGAAAAAGGTTCAGATTATGTCACAGTAGGATCACAATAGATTTGTCAATCGAGCACAAAAGAAAGTTACATATATTTAGAAAACGAAGCACGAGAAAATTAATATTCGCTCGAATAAGCTACAAAATGTTCAATTTCAAAATCTCGATAATATCTCACCAGTTATCATTCCTGAATTGTGACTGCAAAATTGTACGGAAAGCTTGCTATAATTCGATGTTCTAAAACTTGTGGAAGATAATGATGCAAAGGATGTGAGGGCTTGTGAATATGAACTGATCATGCCTCGCCTTAACAATCATTTCGACCAGACCTCTAAGTCGTGTAATCGAGGTATTCGAAGAGATTCATACAAACATCCAACAAATCGCGAACGCGAAGAAGCAACGTTATTAGATATCGTGGACAGTACAGATCACGCGAAAACCACATTCACAATTGCAGAAGGTGAGAAACATAAACGGAAGTTGTGATTTCATTTGCACTCTACCGGAAGACAATAAATAACAATAGAAAAACGACATAATCTCAACGACGGGTATACTACTTTCTGCCACCGGATTCGTGCTTTTCCGGGTCTGGATTGTCCGATTTCGCAGAGTTCTCATCGGTGAATGCCCCGCGAGCAAACCCTTGCGCGCCTCTGGCAAGCACATCGTCGTCTGTGACCATTTCAGGCATCTCTTTCATCGTACTATTTGATGAGTCTCCCGCATCACAATGTAATTTGGAAGTCTGCTTTTTGCCAGGCTCTTCTACAGATAAGTCCGCGACCGATACTGTGGTGCCGCCGGGTCGAGTTTCCGGAATTACTATCTCCTCCATTTGGGATCTTAAAGATTCGGATAGCGTTTCCGGCTTTGTAGTCTGCCTGTCACTACCCCCCGGTATATCGGTAGCGTCAGAATTGTTGCTGAGAATTCCTACTGCGATTTCCGAATGCTTGACATTCTCAACGTTGATCACAGTGCCTACGGAATTCATTGAGCTATCAAATTGTCCCGGTGATAATGACTTGTTAACCCCGAGCCCTGTGTTACAGGGCTTTCCAACAGTGGCAGAATCGAAGTTGTATTCATCTGTTTGAACTCCATTTGGCATTTCGAACATCGCGCCGTTACGACCCTCTTCCGGCAGCATTCCAGTCTCATTCTTACGAAACGGTCCACCCTTACTCGAGACATCTTCAGAAACATCAGAATTCTCGTCGCTGGAATCTGGAGGTGAAGTTGTAACAGGCGGTTCGCCTGGTTTGGGTTTTGGCATAATCCATCCGGGTAGAGCGGCCTTTTTAGGGAATGTTTCGCTGTTAAACAAGAAATCCACGGCTAGCACGGGGTATTGCCGGTTCCAAACGGTGTAGAGCAGGGGTGGGCAAATTTTTTAGTTCGAGGGCCGCACTAATATCATTGGGATTGTAAACCAAAACATAACATTGGTATTTTATGATGTGGTGAGGACATGGAGATATTAAACATATACATTTAATACAAACCAAGCATTGATCTGATGATAACGTTCACACGTCAGAGAGAAACATTGACGAGATTTTATAACCTGGTCGATCTCAATAACCAAATTGGCAAAACTTGGGATGAAAGTCTGTTGTCCAGATTCTTAGAACAGAATGAATATCTGAATCTGTTCATAGATTTGCTGATTCCACTTTTGGATTAACTCTAGAACACACAATGTTGACAGCATCGTAACCAAGTTAGCTGCAATTACGCTTCTACAATATATGTTGATAATATAAATACTTCCACACATACAGAGAACGAATCTACCTGACACACACGCGAATCAGTTTTTCCAAGTACAGCACTAAAAGTAATGCACTTGATGATGTTGCCAATCTAAAATGACACTGGTGATTCGAATTCAGTAATTCCCATTTTGACTTTCGGTGATGGTTATCAGTTGTGACGCTTGACAATACGTGAACTTTGAGGTCGGGCTAGCGCGCCAGCAATGAAATAAAACAAATATAATAGTAGGAAAATAACTTGTAATTATCATTGTGAGATATATTAAAAAGTTTCATCAAGTCCCCGCAGTTAATTAGAATTTTAGTACTCGTTTTCTTGAGACTTTCGTGGTCCACACAAGACCGTGTTACTGGCCGCAGTTTGCCCACCCCCAGGGTACAATTATTTTGTCATTGGATTGCGACAATAGCTGGCCGATGAAACAGAGTTTGAACAAATAAATGACAAGCCGCCTCCACACAGGCAATTCCAAATAAAATATGCTTGAAAAACGAAAAACTTGTCAACACAACGTATAATTTAATCGTTTGCGCCATCGTACACAAGCAACCAACTAACTTCGGAAATTATACCAGAGCTCCCCCAGCTCCCAATTACTGATAGTTGGATTGATTGATCCGAATTATTTCCATCAATACAAAGCTTGGTTTCAGCTAATGTAATCCGCCCTTGGGAAAAGGCATACTGCCAGCGCATTGAAAATGAGGAAGGAGGAACATATGACCATTATGCGAAAATCAGTGAGAAAAACATGTCCACATATAGGTTAATCAGTCCATGCATAATCACGGTTAGTGATTATACGCTGGCAAGATAGATTTATTGATTATTTCCAGATGTCAGTAACAGCTGGGAGGAATTTTATACTCGGCTCGTTTGATTACGTTTTTTAACCATTCTCACGACAAGCGAATTGGTGTCAACACACAATTCGTTGAGAAGCAATTGATGAATACGAATACATCTTTTGAGGTTTAAAGTTACTGAGTGGCCCTCACTGATAACACAGTCACTAGCGATTCTAGGGTCTTCAGTAGTAATCCAAGGGGATAGCAGCTTAGTTTCATAAATATATAAGTGACAAAGGTGAGAATATAAGGAACGATTATTTTGGAGTGAAATAGTTTCCAACTTATACTCTACTCAGATTTGAGGACTCTAATTATTGTGCCCAACCCTACTAAATACAAGTTGATCAAATAAGGAAGGCAGGAAAATATATCATAGCAAGGACTTCAAATCATTTTCATTAGACTGCCGGTACATTTTATCGTAAGCAATTCTCGGACCACACTAAGACAGAGAACCTTCAAAAATTATACCGACAAGACAAGTTTCGCTTAATTGGACTGGCGGAATTGAACATAGCCTTCACATATAACTTGTTAGAGATGAGGTGTAGGCTACTTTTAACAGTTCCATGCAGCACTTGCACCATTGTGACGTACACCCAAACTAGACCATGAACTGTCTGTTACGACATCATGCAGAAGATACATTCCA
This sequence comes from Botryllus schlosseri, assembly GCF_051294905.1. Lineage (NCBI taxonomy): Eukaryota > Metazoa > Chordata > Ascidiacea > Stolidobranchia > Styelidae > Botryllus > Botryllus schlosseri. The sequence goes on along the minus strand of NC_137249.1, from coordinate 15,735,273 downwards.
AACTTTCAAATCAATTTAGAACAGTGGTTCTTAACCTTGCCCCCCCAGGGGGCGCTGGCGATCTTGAAGGGGGGCGGAAACGCTCAGGGGGCGATATGGGGGGCGCTGGGCTCAGGGGGGCGGTATGCGGGGCGCTGGAGAAAAATGGCTTTGCAGTAGATGATGTGGTGATAGGACATATCCTTAATGAGTATCCAGAGCAAATTAACACCGAAAACTTCGTTACATATAGCCTTCAAAATACATATAGGTTTAATTGTCCATGGGCGCCTAAATGACTGACACCGAATGTTCCTGTCTTGGCAATCTGAACCCCAGAAGACGAATTCCATCTGGCAGGGAAAAATTATATGTCATACCAATCTGAAATCGTATGCGTCTTTTAGTTTAGTGCGATTGGGCGACAGGGATATTCCTGTTGGGCGATATCCCCGTTGAGCGATTCTATATTTTTTGATATTGCAGACAGGGGGTCACGAAATAACATCATGCAACGAAGTCATATCAACGGGTTCGCCCGCCCGAATATGTTTAATTATTAGTAACGGACCCTACAGTTTCCAAGAAACCTCACAATGTTCGCTTTAAGTTTTGATGAGTCTGTGCACACTCAACTACTCACTGCGCTGACCCTTGGACAACAGTGCGCAACGACTAAAAAAAGGTAATAACTCCGGATTTGTTGTGCGCAACGTAGATTTTCTGTGTGCAGAGACCGTGTCAGCACTGCGCACATGCGCAACTTAGAGGGAACATTCCACCTCACTCAGCTCTACCGGTAAATGTGTTTACGTGAGCAGAGAGAGGATAAAAATTGATCTCAATTTACATGCAATTCCCGATTATATTGACGAATTCAATCATTAATTAGTGAAATTTTTCGCACTTCGCGCGAATAGCTGCCTCAGTAAATGGACACCCAATGTAGATACCTAATAGGCTATCAGCAAATAGCGGACAGCCTAATGGGGGCCCAGGACCAACGTTTTTTGTTTGGGGGGGGGGGCTGACGAAGTGCTGTTACGGTCTGGTAACGAATAATTGTACCTGCGGGCACGCCCGAATATGTTTAATTATTAATTACGTGCCCCTTATTTTCCTATACAACAGCTCACTCAGTGCTACTGGTAAATCTGATTACGTGGGCTGAGAGGATAAAAAGTTTATAGCGACTTATATATGTAATTACCACCTATTCATTCATGCATTATGGAAAATTTTGCTACCTAGGGCGACCAGGCCACACAAACTTTGCTGACCATCAAATTCACGATATGGGGTTCGTGGGGGCGAAGCCCTCAGAAGTTTGGTTTATCACGCTATGGGTGCGCAAGGCAATCGTTTTTAGGGGGTTGACGAAGTGCTGTTACGGCCCTCCCTCTTACTCATTGTCTTTATTACATTCCTTACAATATGAAGTTGGGGGGGGGGGGCGCTGGAGTGGGATAATTTTTGAAAGGGGGCGCTGGAAGAAAAAAGGTTAAGAACCACTGATTTAGAATTTGACGTTTTATTTTTCTAATTAATGGACAAGCGTCCAACTTCTTGCATTTTGGAATTAAGACATAAAATGGTGATTAAATTGGGGGACCGACGTTTGAGAGCCATTACGCTACAGCATATTGTATGAAACCTTTAGCAGTGTCCCCCATTAAATTAACGTACAAAGAAATATTGAAAAATACAATATTATCTCAAACCTGGCTAGCATCAGACCCTTTACTCTTTCAAACTCTTCCTTCAGTTCCCTGGCAGTGAGGCCCTGGGAATCGGTCTGAAGAATACCCGATACTTTCATACATGTCCGACTCGTATAGTCGCGACATGATTTACCTGCAAGTCATCCACTCTACGCGTCAAAGAAATTATCCTCGTTTCTTGCTCATCCATTTTCTTCTCTACTGTCTGCATTGACCCACGAATATCCTGGAAAATTTCACAAGTTCTTACACAGCGCACTGTACAGCTGCCTTTATCCATGTGCCAGTTTATCCCGCTAGTAGACAAATTCAGAATGTGTCACATCACATGACTCTGGAAGTGTTGTTGTCAAAATTTCTGAGCCCTCATTAGCATAAAAAAAAAACAGTTTTAACTCCAAGTTTGCAAACATATTTGAACAATTTTCTTCATTTTCATCACACCAGAATACTTCAACACATAATATCGATTGGTGGGATAGACACAGCCAACTCCTGACACGCCAAACTAAATCCTAGATCGCATTTTTCAATTTACGACTACATCAGTTTAATCCGATATTTTTCATATGTCTGTTAAATCATGCATCATGTTTTCATGTAGTAACAAAGCAAGGGGCACTACAGAAAAAAATCGCACACCTCCATTATGGTGACAGTGACTGGTATGATATATTATTCAATCTAGTACCGAGATGACCTGCAGTAGCGCTGCGGCAGACTCATTTTCAGAACAGTCTTCAGCACTCTTGTTCTCATCCTTCCCCTTGTCCTTTTCACCAGACGAAGGGCGTTGAGCTACAAAACGCTGTAAAAAAACAAGGTATGACACAAAACATTCTGCAGTCACTCAGTATCAAAGCACGGCGTAATTGTGGTCTACCAATCCCTGCTCAGGGATTAACCCAGTGCCATAAATTGAAATCCAGACCGTGTTTGACCGATAACCGAGGTCCAAATCCCCCCAAAAAATATCTAATTCTGCTTACCCGTCATCATCATACCACTTGCCTGCTTGTCACATTAATGAAAAGTCCACAGCAAACATCAGAGCTACGACTAAGATCCAACTCAACCGACTACGGAAACAGAGCACAAGGTTATCTTGAAATTTTCTAGCAACCGAAAATAAGAGATCATAATTTGAATACTTGAAGCTGTTTCCTGCACCTTAAAATATGCATTCTAAAGCTCAAAGAGTCCTCGTGAGCGCTCTCGTGCCAAGAGACATGGCCAATAAGACCCAGAGACCAACCAGTAAAATTCTACTATTGCTAATACGATAGGCAAATTATATCAGGAAATATATTTTCAACGCACCTTATATACTTCCTGGGCTCCGTAAAGTATTCCAGTAAAACCGGCCAGCATGACGAAGAGGAAGCCTAAATTCAGCCTCGACTGGCCTGAAATAACGAATTTGACATATATTAATGCATATATGCCGTTTACGGACAGAAAACCATAGTAAAAACTTCATACATTAGAAGGACACAGGGCAGAAACCTAAATTCAAGGATATTTTAATGACACTTTGATTGAATCAATTGTTTTCACTGGCCCATTCAGCCAATTGCCATCAGGAAAGGTAATTAACATAATCCTCTCAATTGCTCATTGCTCAGTTGGCATAGGCGCCGAACCAGGGTATGCAAGGTATGCCACGACCTAGACATTTTCTTAGGTATGCGGCATACCTAGAATTCGGTTTGGCATGTATCGGCATAAACCCCCGATTGTGTTATTTAGAACAAATCACAATGTATTGCCGTTTAGACATTACCTGCTGCTGCTAAGTGAGCGAGGTAACTCGTTGCGCGAGGCCAATTAGCGAAAAGCGTGTTGCCAATTAGCGATATCCGTCCGTGCACAGTGTAACGCGACGCCATTTCCCGCGAGATGATCGCGAAATTATGTCATTGATGGCCGTGCGCTCGGCAATCGTCGCATTGGACGCTTGCCTGATTTATCGCGTCTCCAACAAGCCTAGGTTCACAGGCTTGTACATTGTACAATCATATCAGCAGTAGGCCCGGTGCGCACTATACCATCGCTAGCCTGCACTATCGCATCTGCATTGGTGCGCACGATATCATCGCTTGCCTACACAATCGCATCTGCAACAGGCCTGGTACGAAAGATATCATCGCTGGCCTACCGTCGCGTCTCGAGCCTAGCATACGTTGGCTCCCATCTCTCGATGGCTTGGAGACAATGCCGTTAGGTATAAGGCAGGGGTCGCCAACTCAAAATGGGTCGCGGGCCACTTTTCAAAATTCCTGGAGGCCGCGGGCCGCAAGACTTCAATATCGAGAATAAAATAGGCAACAACCACGTTTCATAACTCTACGTTAGTACAATTAGTACAATTCTGTGCTCTCTAACATGTGCGAATGGCATAGTCACCACAAAAGAAATAATATTCTATTGTACAACCACAAATACAACAAAAAAATATCATGATCATCAATTTCATTCTATTTTGAACTATGAGCTGCGCACGATACCTGACAACACTCTGTAGCAACTATAACAGGGGTGGCCAACCTTTTTGCTATTCACGGCCGCATTTCGATTACTCAAGTAGCTTGCTGCCGCATAATGAACTGAATGGGACTAAATACCCACGTTAAACTGTTCATGTCCATTGTCCATTGCCGGTATACTCCGGACTAATCTATTTACTCATATCGGTGTACTATACGCACCGAAATCGTGAGTAGTCATTAGTCATGTTATGAAGAGCCACAGGGATTAGTTGTGTAGTTGTGTAATTTTTCACTCTCATTAGTGTATTTTGTCAATAAATATTAGCATAGTTTGACATATTACTATCAGATATTTATCCTTTCTCGGCCCATGTGACCAGATTCGCCGGTAGGGTTGATGCAGGGGGTGTATTAGAAAACTTAGGGAAGTTAATAATGCGGTGCTGCATCTTTGTGTGCCAATTCTATTACTCCCCTTTGTTGCATGCAATTATTTCTTGAACTCCCATCAGATTTGTCGGTATAGTGGAGATATAGCCCATTTGATTCGCCCAAATGCAGGCCTACCAGAAACAAATTTCATTCCTGATGAGGAGAACACGATTGAAAATTGTATTTCTTTATGGGGCGCACGCATCATTTTCCTCTGCTGTTTGCGTCTGTACAGTGGGACTCAGATAACAAAGGACACTACTATATTGAAATCGAAAATTAACACGCACTGAACCGCGCCTAGCGCGAAGAAAATTTCAAGAATGAGTCAATTCGCAAGTTCAATTTGCATATTGACGGCCGCCAACACATCCTAATTGAATTAAGTGTCGACGGCCGCAGACTTTTTTTCTACTGCCGCAGACTGGCCACCCCTGGATTAAAGAATCGATACTGGGGTTAGCTAGACACGGTAGCCTATACTAGCTGGAAAACTATCTCCTCCATGGTCTTTTGGAGAACCCGAAATCGTTTTTCAAGCGCATCAGTCTCGGCAATGGTGGGCCATTGTACGCCAAGGCGAGATGCCCATTCATATCAGCAAATTCTTCCTCCTTGGAATGATATTACCATGTCGAAGCCGTATCAGATAGTGAGGAATAGTGATATTGGGTATAGTAGAATGGCTTACTTTGAACACCAACAACATATGTTTAAACTGAAATCAATTTCAGCATTTCAAAATGCTTTAGTAATTGCGTTATTCCGAAATTTCTCCAAATCAAGTCGCGGGCCGCAAAATATGACCTCGCGGGCCACATGCGGCCCGCGGGCCGCGTGTTGGTGACCCCTGGTATAAGGTGTAGGCTATGCTGATTAGCGATTAGCGCCAGACTGAATGACATCGAATGTCCGCTGACATGTTCGATTGTGCGTGCGCCGTGCATGCGTAATTGAATTCCGGTAATACTTAAGCCTTGAGAAACATCTTCTGGTGGTTATGTTTGAGTTGTAAAAGACGAGAAAGGTTTGAACAACCTGAAATCGGTGTCATTATAGAACAGATTCAATAACAACACGGACATTTTGCCTGCGGAAATTGTCGCCGAGGTTACGTAATACGCGTTGATAAGCGGCATATTAAATTGTTCGCTAGCGATCACGCTAATTGACAGCGCTTCCCGACTCGCTGACAAGCTTATACGCGCAAGTTCGTGAACACGAGAAGATTGTATAATCGGCATTTACGCATGTACTTAATCCTCATGAATCGATGCTTATTAACCCTAATTAGCAATTCCGTCACATTATGGCGTCATTCCTTTGTGACGTCATCGAACCCGCATACCTAAGGAAAATTAGCGTGCAGCGCCTATGTCAGTTGGAAAATCAGTCGCTAATTGCAATATTGCTGGCGATTCATATGTGTATCCAGATAATGGTGATCTTATCGATACATGCCATATTGCCTCTACTGCTTTATAAGACATTGATTACGCTACTGATTAGAATGATTATTATGGATGTGCCTATTCATCAATTTTGTAAAACTCAATTGCAATTGGCCAATAATTATTATAACGCAATCACATCGAATTTACTGCATCCACATGGACATTGATGATGATATTACTCTGAGACTCGAGTTTCACTGCTTTGTTGATAACTAGGCTAATGTACCTATGCTATGCACTTTGAAATTGCCATACCAGGAATTACTAGCATGTACACAGCAACACAGATGTAATGGTTATTGAGAGCACTGTTGACTGCCACAATTCGAAAGATGACAGTTTTGCGAGCAATAAAGTACTGTCAATCAGTTATTAGACATGCTCGTTGCCCTGTCGGACGAAGACAGACCATGATCAGTATTGTGGAACTTATGAAGTGGATAAATTTCCTCTAAAATTACAAACTCTTAGTTTATTTGGTCTGATATGTGCTACCAGTCAGCAGTAACCATGGACTTGGATAGTTTATTGTGTCATTATGAATATTATCTTCATTTTATAAACTGAATGAACTATGTCCGTGTTCTCGGAAGAAATCACGAAGAGACAGAGATCCTGAGCCCAGGAGCACGCCCCATTCTTGTTAGGTCTTAGTTGATTAAATCGGGGACGCTACAAAAGTTTCATTATGATAATAAATTTGCTCATGACTCAACTCGAGTCGTGTTTAATGGTGACTCGACTTGTGTCAATTTGTGTATGGACTCGACTTGTACTCGAGTCATTGCGCATGATTCGAGCAGCCAAGACAGGCATTTCATTGTATCTTCAGGGAATAGTAAAGTTACATGACACTTGATTTAGCACAGTGGTTCCCAACGTGGGCGATATCGCCCCCCAGGGGGCGATTTGGCAGTCTAGGGGGGCGAAAATAACGAAGGGGGCGATAGGGGGGCGAAAACGGACTAAGGGGGCGATAGGGGGCGAAAGCAACGAAGGGGGCGATAGGGGGGCGATGGCGCGTTAAAACAGCTATATTGGAGTCGGGACCGTAACTACTGCATCCCAAACTCCCCAATTGGGGGTGGGGGTCCGAACTCGAGGGGGGCCCAAAATTATTTCGTGAATTAACAATAATTATTGAGTAATCTTTTAGAAATTCAAGCAACTTTTTCAGAAAATTTTCGCGCCGGGCGCGATTCAATAATATCATATATCTTGATTTTGGTGTACCCGTCACCCAACAAAAATACGCATGATTTATGGAAATGGGAGACTTCGGCGTCGGTCATTACTGCGCCACGATGCACCAATACATATGAAGTTAGAAGCCATATAACATGCGACTCCGAGAAGTGTGCCAGAACAATCAGCAGCGAGAAGGTCTTGGCCGAAAAGGAATGCCCTTGTGCTGACAAAAAAACTTCGATATACATATATGTTTAATTGTCCATAGGCGCCTCAATGGCTGGCGTCGAATGTTCCTGTCCTGGCGACCTTAACCCTACAGGACAAATGCCATGCCGCAAGGAAAAAATTATTTTCCAGTACAGAAATACCAATTTGAAATCATGTGCGTCTTTTAGTTTGGTACGTTTTGACAATTTCCATATCTTCTGACATAGCAGATATAGGAGGTCACGAAATAGCATCATGTAACTAAGTCAATATAACAACGATTCCGCCCCAAGATGTTTAATTATTATTTAGGGGTCCTACCTTTTCCAGTACACCACTCTCAGCTCTACCGGTAAATCTGATTACGCGAGCAGAAAGAGGATAAAAAATTGATAGCGATATACATGCAATTCCCGACCATATTGACCGATTTAAACATGAGTTATAGGCCTATAAATTTGTCGCGTTTAGGCGAAATACTGTGACTCACCAAACAGCAGTACACGAATTAGGGTATAGTTCAGAGGTCTCAAACTCAAATGTGCTTGCGGGCCAGTTTTCCAGTTTTAACGACGCTGCGGGCCGCAGAATTTATAGTAGGGTTACCATACGTCCTCTTTCAAGAGGATTTGTCCTAGTTTTTGACTTTTTTGAAAGTGTCCTCGGAGGACGCCCTTTTGTCATCTTTTTTGAGAATTTTGGTCATATTTACAGCAAAACCCGACTATAATGCCGTAAATTAGCATCGATGTGACGCTCCGGCGGGTATTTCGGGAGCTGAGTGGAAAGTTGACCTTAATTTATAGAGGTATTCTATATCTTTCCAAGTACGCCTTATTTTGCGGGAATGAATTGTCCTATTGAAAGTGAGCCAATCAAGCAGACTGACAATAAACACACATTGTCAAAATGTAATTTACTCCTGTGTAAATTTAGGTCTGGCACGAAAAGAATCATCACATTTATAACTATTTGAATAGAATTGTTGTTGAACTTGATATATAATTATAGGATATAGACACCATATGGGCGGACATATGTATGATGCCATCATAAAAGCTATCAGTTATAATTTTGCAGCTACTATGAATATTTTGAATTTAACAGATTGATGATAGAGACTGATCTGAAATCAAAACATTTTTAGGTTGGGCATTGTAATTGTACCGGTAATTCTAATCCAGGATTCGGGTATACTTCTGATAAGTAGGCTATTAATCTCATGGCCAAATATCTTCAAATATAGGAGCAGAAAAATATAAATATAATATAAATATATTAATGAATGTGTCCTAGTGATTGAAATGTCGGAACGCTGAACGGCCCATTGTTGTTACATCGTTGGAGCGTACCACTACGGTACCTCGGTACCTTTAAGTTTAAGTGGCTTTGATAACATGGTTTAGCGACCAAAGATGTAACTAACAGATTGCCATAACTACTCGCTTAGTTAGCGAAATACCATGCTGCGACCTTCTGATCTATTGCTATTTCCCTGATACGCGATTAGTTCGCTGCGTCCATGGTTCTAACAAATTCACGGCATTCCGAGTAACTCCCAGTCCACTCGAGCCATTTTCATTTTGCCACCGAGTAAGCCCGAGTCTGAGTAATTCTAAAAAAGGTCGCGTCCAAGTCCAACTCACAAGTTTCAGTCACGAATCGTCTAAGGGTCAGGTTTTGTCATCATGAATTGGAAATGTGGCGAAATAGTGAATCTTCCCACTGCATGGTAGCGTTTACAATTGATGTGATGGTGGAATTTGATGAAAATTTTCAGGCTTTCGGAGCAATTTAAGAGGAAATTTTCACTTTATAACCTGAAAAGACATATGTGACAAATTATTAAAAATCTAAAATGTCGTCGCGGGCCGCACAAAATGCTCTGACGGGCCGCATGCGGCCCGCGGGCCGCGTGTTTGAGACCTCTGGTATAGTTGATATGTAGCGACAAAAGGCCCACTGGCTGAGGGGGTATGCGGTTTGGTTTATCACCCTATGGAGCCAAAGACCAATGTTTGGGGGGCTGACGAAGTGCTGTTTTCAGTTTCCCAATATTTGGGGGGCGATGATCGGTGTGGAGCTTCAAAAGGCGGCGATGAGCCGAAAAAGGTTGGGAACCACTGATTTAGCATTTATGCCTACAATGCAACCCCAAGCTGCTTTTAAGAAATCTATTATCAATATGCTAACTCTAGATATCTTACCAGGTTTGTCCTTGTATGAAAATGGTGGTGGTGCTTCAGGAGAAGCAGCATCATATGCCTGTGCTGGTGAAGAATCTTGATTTGAAAGTTCTGTATTGATATCACCAGGTTTGAATCGATTCTATGTCATTTAGTTGCAATAGAGATGTTTGTGATAGCATCATATTTCAACAAGGATTCCAGAAAATTGCAAAATTGATTAAAATATGCACATTATCCTGCCAAGTGCACACTGCACAGCTGTCTCCTACTGGAAGTTTGAATAACTCTGCTCAAACATCACCAGGACCCTAATCTCAGCACCTTTTCTGGAAAAAATAATCAATCCATGTTTACATGACCATTTTTCCATAAAAATTACACCAATTCAAGTCACGGTGCGGCGCATGAAGTAGAACTACAAAGCACCAATGATCCCTGATCACTAGGACAATTAGTTTTTTTACCTAAGATATGAAAGATTATATATTTGACATTAAAATACTTTTGTGACAAATTTTGACAACTCAAATAGTTTAAAGTACGCATTATTGCTCGAAAATCTATTTTCCATTCCTCAGCTGGCTGAGTTATGTATCATATTCTCAAGCTGCCAAGCTATTTCCATTAACATGTTCAATAGCTCACCAGGTTTGTCATTAGATGAAGATGCCGGTGGTACTTTGGGCGTTGCAGAATCATAGGCGCGCATTGATGCAGCCAAAATCTCTTCCTTTGAAAACCCTATAAAGGTGATGCAATTTTTTTTGTATTCAATTCTCGACTCATTAGTCGCATGCAATCCAGTCATTTATACATTTCGAATTGGATTACAGGCCTACAGAAAATTGCATAGGCCTACAATGCTAAAATCCGAGCTTTCTACACATGATTTCATCATTTCACTGACTCTGTTCAAACATTACCATGACTGTCAAGACCCCCACGCCCCTCAAGTGAAATATTGATTCTTTAATTGCCTGCAAAGGTAAGATTCCTCTTCTGAGAGAACCAGCTCATCAACTTGAAGAGACATCTCGCATTATTTCACCGCATGAAGTTTGTCTCAATCAAGTCCACATGACTTATGTAACAGTAACACTAATATTATAATAATATAGCTCTATTTAACTGCAAGTATCAACTGTCATGCTCATGACTAGTATGAAAACTTGCCATATATTTTAGGCTTACCATACGTCCTTCTTCAGGATTCGTCCCCTTTTTTCAGGTTTTTGAAAATGTCCTTCAAGGACGCCTAAATGTCCTCTTTTATGGCAAGTCGTCCTCCTTTACAGCTTTTAGAGCCAAGATATTGGATCGATTCGAGTGAAAATGGGCATTAATGACGCTAAATAGGAAATTCGTGGTTCGAACAAAAGTGACAATTTTTTTTAGTGAAAGAAAAACTGTACCGGTATTTCTCTAGTTGAGGCAGAAAGTTGACCTTTTTTCATGTCAATCAACCACAATGTCGTGGAAATTTTACATTTTTTCATTCAATTCATTACTTCAGTATTCTATTTTAAGTCTGAAAATTTTGAAAAAGTGTGCTCATTTTCTGATTCCAAAATATGGTAACCCTAATTTATATGCATGCTATTGCTACCTTTAGACATCAAAAATTGTTCCTTATCCTCTTTCGGTACCGTTGCTGTATTGGGACTCTTCATAAACTTCACAGCCGACGACACGGCATATTCCCTCGGAGCAGGCAATGGTCTTGGATCCGTTTCTTTGGTTTGACTTGAACAATGCGACGCAGTAAGTTCACGGGCTTTATCGGCCATCACGGCAGGCAGCACGCAACAAAAACGCAACCTCGAAGAATAGAAAACAACCAGTACTCTCAAACTCAAACAATACAGCAAGCAACCTTAAGCCACTCAATGCAAGATTGCAAGATGCAATCATGCAAATCAGTCATGATCATCGACCGGATTCGGATATGAATCGGACTTGATTTTGCACAATTTTGAGACAGTCTGAGTGGATTCCGAGAGGAGGGTTGGTGCGATCTGCGATGACATGCAAAATAAGGTCAAAAACATGCACAATAAGGACAGTCGCGACATGCAAAATAAGGTCAGTCCGCGCATGAATCCAAATCTACACTTCTATTATAAATCCGACTCTTTTTCTTATGAAACCGAAATTCAAAATATCTTTCCTGTATAGTAGCCTACTTTCAACATTGAAATTCCTTATCCATATCCTAAATCATAAGATGTTTCAATCAAAAGATAATCATGATTATCTTGAATACGCAGTCGGTCGCATGTAGAATATTATTATCAGTCCGCACGTAAATCCAAATCCATATTTCAATTACAAATCCAACTCTTTCTCTTATGAAAAAAAAATTAAAATATCTTTCCTATATAGTAATTTCATGATTGACATTCCTCATCTATACCCTAAAGCTAAAGATGTTTCAACAAAATAGAATCAGACGATTATTACGATTACGAGGTGATTAGTCGCATGTAGAATATTAACAGTCCGTGTATAAATCCAAATATTTACTCCAAATTCAACTTTTTTCTTGTGACACTGACCTTAGTCTGCAATCTGCATGTGGCAACGGACCGTATTTTGCATGCGACTGACCTTATTTTGCATGTGACTGATCAGCATATTCTGCATGTAGCGACTGACCTTATTTTGCATGTGACTGACCTTATATTTTGCATGCGACTGACCTTATTCTGCATGTCGCGACTGACCTTATTTTGCATGTGACTGACCTTATTTTGCATGCGACTGACCTTATTTTGCATGTGACTGACCTTATTCTGCATGTCGCGACTGACCTTATTCTGCATGCGACTAACCTTAGTTTGCATGTGACTGACCTTATTCTGCTTGTAGCGACTGACCTTATTTTGCATGTGACTGACCTTATTCTGGGTGTAGCGACTTATTGCGACCTTATTTTGCATATCACCAAGACTTATAAATTCAGGGACTGTATATAATTTTCGTCATGTTTCACGCGGAATATATGTATGGCGTGACCAAGCTGCTTCAGCTAAAGTCTAGTTCAATTTAATTTAAGTAGTGATTGTGTGGTTCATGCGCGAAATTTAAGGGCACATGAATATATTATACAATGCCCGTCCGGCTGAAGATGACAGCAGTCTCAAACCACCTCTTTCAACTTCCAATCCGTACATAAGAAGCAAACAATTCAGATTTTCTGGCGCCGTAACGGCTGGAAGAGGCCCCCGTTGTAACATTGCTCCCGGTCTTCCCCTATATTTGGATATTAAATTTAAATCATAGTAGGCATATGGCATAGTATGCAGACAAGGAAAATACGATTTGGATTTTAAAATGGCCAAAGGAAACTAATTGAACATTTCAATTTTCAGGAGGACATATACATGAATTTTCATTCGAATTTTGCAACTTCAATGTTGAAAGTAGTGTAGGTAGCAAAATATATATTTTGATTTCAAGTAGAAAAAAGTTGGATTTGAACTTATGATTCATGCGCGGACTGCACGCAGAATAAGGTCAGTCACATGCAAAATAAGGTCAATCGCGACATGCAGAATAAGGTCAGTGGCGTGCAAAATAAGGTCAGTCGCGACATGCAGAATAAGGTCGCCCACATACAAAATAAGGCCAGTCATATGCAAAATAATGACAGTCGCATGCGAAATATACGGTGAGTCGTCACATGCAGAGTGCAGACTAAGGTCAGTGTGGCACAAGTAAAAAGTTGGATTTGAAGTAAATATTTGGATTTATACACGGACTGTTAATATTCTACATGCGACTAATCACCTCGTAATCGCAATAATCGCCTGATTCTATTTTGTTGAAACATCTTCAGCTTTAGGGTATAGATGAGGAATGTCAATCATGAAATCACTATATAGGAAAGATATTTTAAATTTTTTTTCATAAGAGAAGGAGTTGGATTTGTAATTGAAATATGGATTTGGATTTATGTGTGGACTGATAATAATATTCTACATGCGACTGACTTCGTAATCAAGATAATCATGATTATCTTTTGATTGAAACACCTTAAGATTTAGGATATAGATAAGGAATTTCAATATTGAAAGTAGACTACTATACAGGAAAGATATTTTGATTTTATTCATAAGAAAAAGAGTTGGATTTGTAATTGAAGTATAGATTTGGATTTATGCGCGGACTGACCTTATTTTGCAAGTCGCGACTGACCTTATTTTGCATGTGACTGACCTTATTTTGCATGTCGCGACTGACCTTATTTTGCATGTTTTTGACCTTATTTTGCATGTCATCGCATCAACCCTGTAGGATTCCGATTCTCTTGCAGATTTTATTTCGGATATTTTCGGATAGTAGTTACTTTACTTCGGATGTTTTCGGATAGTTTTTACCTGACTTGACTTTTGATTTCAAGTCAAAAGAAAAGAATCGCCAGCTCGACAACCAAAACGGACAGTGTACCCCTTGCGATAAGACTGGTAGCTCTCCAAAGAGAGAGAGAGAGAGAGTCATTATTTTCATTCCACCAAAGTTAGTCTGTCAAGGGACCAAGCAAATATAAATAGTATATATATATATATATATATGTAAAGGCTACGCCCTCAATGCATCTTAGCTATTTATATAGCTCAGCGATCTTAGCTCAGCTGTTCTTCGGAAAAGTTAATCTAATCGGATTTTTCGAAATCGGATGAATATTCGGATGAAATTGTTCGGATTCGGATGGGTAGCTCCTCAAAGATTCGAGCTTTCGGATGGATTTGAATTCCCAGAAATCAATATCCGCTCATCACTGATACAAATGCACGGGTACGTCGGGTACCGCACTGTCCGGACGTACCGAATGATCGATTGTCAACATATGTTTGTATAGTGTTGGGAATATAAAAGCCCGGCCGCAGATCTCTGAGTTTTTGTTCGTGCAGAAATCCAACTTTTTGTATGTTCTCTGTATTCATTCATTGATTCATTCGTTCATTTATCTGTGCACTCAATATGTGTCATGACTGTAAAATCACAATGTACTACACACTGGAGGGCGCAACTGAGTTGAAGTCGATCACAAAGTCCGGCACACCGTGTGCATTCATATTTCGATCGTCCGCCGTGTGGTTAGGTTATTCTTGCTTTTCATAGAGTATTTTCTTTTGCGAGGTTGTATTTCTTTTGTGCTTCTGTTGCGATGTCCGATCATGCCGATGAACCTGTTGCATCGACGGGTTAGTTTATGTCAGCGTGTACTAATCCAATGATATGGATAGAATATGAATGTAAAGCATGGGCCGTCCTTATGCCGGAGGCCGTAAAGTTAGCTTATCCGAGAGGATGGTAATCGTGATGTGATCAGAACTGTTAATCGTGGCGCATAAAGTGGGATAGGATAACTAATCATTACCGAGTCCCGACAGTGTCGTTTCCACGTGTATCACATATTTACTCTATTACATCGAAGCGATTCATATTGTTCAATTTTGGAGAACATATCCGTAAAGCAAGCGACCTGGTTTCTCGTAACCATAGAACATCGTACGTACGGCCGGGTGCGGCTCAGAATGGACCATTATTCCAAGTAATTGAGCTGCTTCATTCAGCAATTCTTTTAACAGTACAGGGCATTTGCATTGTAAACCTATACCGCCTCCATACGGTATGCTCTTAGTGCCCCAGAGGCAGGGGTTGTATCCACTTTACGAATATCTGGTTTGAAGGATACCAAACTGCTAACCTTTTTCACAGGGGTCTCAATTGAAAAGACATGGGCTGCAACACTAAAAGCTTCATCTCAACCACCACCAACGTCTTCGTCTAATGATCAACAGGGGACATCAAATCAACGACAGGGTACCACATCGAATCAACGACAGGGTACATCAAATCATCGACAGGGTACATCGAATGAACCACAGGGTTCGTCAAATGAACGGCGGGGTACGTCAAATGAAGGAGCGGGTGCATCAAATGACCGACAGGGTACGTCAAACGAACGACCGGGTAAGTTACTTTATGCATATTGATAACAGGATTCTTAAAGCACCTTGGGATTAAATTGTGCATTGCTGACGAAGGTAAACTGTGCCTGATCTTGGATTCTACCTTGAAACTTGCTGGTCCCTGCCTAAACTCGCAATGGTACTTGAGCGTTCTGGTTCTGGTCAATGTAATCGTGTGCAATATGTGAATATATATTGAACTTAGGACTCGTGGAGATCCACCCGTGTCATTGCTATTCGTCGAGTGACTCCTTACTAGGTTGTCTTTGATTTAGCGAACAAAAGCCGGTGGTTCGAGGAATTCGAGAAGCTTTCCAGTGACCCAAAGAAAAATGTGTGTCAGTGCAAATTTAGTGGCAAATTTACCTCAATTTCCGGCATTGACTACGATGAAGAAAATGTCACACTCGAGCCACATTTTCAACACAACGTTAAACTTGCCGGTATCTTATTATTGTGTCGGGCACGGAGACTTCAGATATTGTCAAGTTTCAAAATCACTGCACACCGTATATTGCTCTGGTGTGATCACTTTAACTATATCTTGTCTGTTGATATCCATTCGCTCGTGACTAGGGATTGTAAATACAATCACAATTCTGAATATACAGAATCTGGTCATTATCCATGTTAGTATTCAGGTGATAACAAGTAAATCAACAAGAGTAGAACCATCATGGGTCTTCACTCTTCATATTTTATCTTCGGTTTAAGCAGAATCGATTTCTTATTTCCCAATGAATAACTGATCCTTGACACCTGAAGCGGCGTCAGATACAAGCATATGTAAACTCGCGGCATTGCTCACGCTCACATCTGTGCATTTTGTAGAAGTTTTGTTGAAGAATGATTGTGTATTCCAGCGATGATGGTCAATGCAGATGTGATTGTGCAGGCCAGCGATGGTATAGTGCGTACCGGGCCTACTGCAGATACGATTCTTCAATCCAGCGCAACTAATACGCATGTTGAAGACGCGAAATTACCTAATTTCGCAATCATCTCTGCGGGTGATCGCGTCGCGTTACATTGTACACTGTACAGTGTACAGATTCGAATCTCGCTAATTGGCCACGCGCTACGATTATAATACGGCCTAATGGATTGCAACTGAACATTGGCTTCAGAATGGAGGGTTTTCGCCTTTCCGAAGTAGGGTTTCAACACCCGAAGCCCCTGGCTACGTTCCTGTCTTGAGTTAACGGCTTTATTCCACGTTGTTGACTGGATATTTCTAGCAACATCAATTGTAGAAATACATTGTCCGAATATATTTTAAGGTTATAGAATGGTCCAAGCACTTTTTGTGACTTCATAATCTCAGTCGTTTTATTAGAGGTAGAGTCAGAGGGCGGAATATCGGTTAATTGCAATTTTGTGTTTTACATCTTACCGCGTTCCTGTTGTACACCGTATTGTGCAATGTAGACGTCAATTATGTGGCTTTTTCGTCACTTCAGCCTTGAATTATCCTATATAAACGGTATAGAAAAATATATTATGCTGTAGGCCTACTTGTCATCATGAAAAATGCCTGTTTGAATAAACATTAGATGAGAAAGCAAATAAATATTTTGGGTATATGTCTACTTTTAAAAATACGGCCCATCAGGTGGCTTAATCACATTTTATCACGGAATTGATGGCCATTTTGCATTTACACATTTTCTATTCGGCACGCAATCTGCACTGCACACGTCGTGAAATTCCCAAGGTCAGGAAAAGGCCAATCTTCCTGTGGTTGATATTTTAGTGGTTATATTGCATTTCAGGTCGGTCCTCTCTGAGATTGACACCCTTACTTGCCATGATGGTCGGTATTTTTGGAACAATTTACGCGGGCCTGGGCCTAATGAAAGTGGGTTGAACATTTATCATGGTGTTTTGTATATCAAAAATGAACATCGCCTAGCTTCTATAAGGTAATGTAGTTTGATTCATCACAGGCTAAACAGATTACCCGACTTCACTCATGAAGTTTCCTACTATATACCGCTGTGCCCGTAACGTTCTGGCGAGGATCTATCTTATTGTGAACGTGACATATACAGAGGTGGTCAGTAGCGAAGTACTTCTACTTTTTTGAAGTATTCGAGTAGTTTTCCACTCATTTGTTACTTGCTCAAGTACATCTAATTTCCCGCTACTTCTACTTCTACTTCGTAATATTTTGTCATCTACTTGCTTACTTTTCGCTATTTTCAATCCGTCAGTTAGAAGTAGTTTAATCCTCCAATCCTGAAGGTAGCCTGAGAAATTTCGGGACTGTTTTCACGGAGTGTCATCATTTAATTTGCATAAAAGTTTAGTAAGGCCCAGAATTTTCGTCGCACTTCGCGAACAGTTGATATGGAGTGACCTATATACGATTACACGAAAGTATCGGTGAATGTAATTTAGGTAGCGGGCTGCGTGCATGGGTCCGTTCACACCGTATTGTCGCCCGTAAGAAATATTTTACCACAGTATATGGCCCATCATAACGTTTGAAAGTGATGTTTCGCAATCTAGCATCTAGTTATATCGTAATCTAGCAGTCCATGGCGTGTCCTAATCTGGAAAAGTGGGCTATAACTTTTTTTAAACTTTGGACCTGTTTTAGCATACCACCTTTGAAACTTTCTAGTCTGAAGACATGAAATACATTTTCCGCTTTTAGAAGTAGTATTTATATTTCTCTTTCAATTCCCAGTATCATACTTTGAGTTCTAAGTAGTTTCAGTTTTTTGTCTGGAGAGCATACATGTTGATATGTAAAAAAATATGTATTGCCTTTAATTTCCAGACATATTTTTTATTAACGTTCACTAACGCGCAAAGTGTTGAAACCGCATCCGATACTATTTCTTCGTGCGATTCTTCAACGAAACTACGGGCCTTATAATATGGGGGAATGCGTCATACCATGCTATTTTCTGAAACGGGCTGTTCTAGTAAACAGAATTAGTATCGAATTTCCACATCAATACTATGATTTTGATCTCATGATGTGGACTTGTGCTTATGCTGTCGAAAATTGGATACCTTCTGGTATGCATCAATATGAATCAAGCTCTTCAACTTTCGCAAAGCTCAATTTGCAGCTCTTGACAATCCATGAGAACGAATTACGATCGTTTTCACAACTACTTACTTACTTGAGTAGTTTGAAAGTCAGTCACTTCTACTTCAAGTAGTTTCAAGTTGCACATGGAAGAAGTACTTCTACTCGTACTTGAGTAGATTTTTTTTCGTCGCTACTCCTACTTCTAATTGAGTAGCTTTCTTGACTACTTTGACCACCTCTGGACATATATTGGTCATGGTCATTCATACAACTGTCTAACACCATTGAACGTATTGGTGGGAGTAATAACACCCCCTTCCATGTGGCAATCAGAAGTAATGTGACGCACTGCAATTAAGCTATTTCTGTGGTCGGGTAGACATTTCCATATGAGCTCTATAAAATATTTAAAGTCCACTTTCATGAACGGGTCAAGGTTTACAACAATAGAGCCCTCCTGATATTTGTCACTATGCGTAAATATCGATGTCGGCCAAGTATGGCTGATACTGTTCCTAGCGAGAGGGACATCGTATTGTTGGACTGATCTACGAGTACCTTACGAGTCCTTTTGATGAAAATGCGGAAAGTTATGCTTCCTGAACTACTATATATGCCAGTTTGACTGGAACTAATACTTTCTTACCCGGGTGGAGTTTGGTTGTGAAAAATGAAGTATATACGTGATGTGCCTGTCAAAATACGGCCACTAATTAGCAGTTGTAGTGAGGAAATGTCACATTTGGATATGGCGGTAGTGGTAGTAATGTTACCGTACGGACAAGCGGCGACACATTGTTTGAATTTATATCCTGAAAGTAGGCAACCATTTTGGATTGCAGTACGACTTGACCAGGTTCGATCTGGGTACACTGTGGTTAGGTACCACTGACCTGAATTTTTTGGAAATTGTAATGCCTCCCGACCGATGGAAAAATCAGTTGTTGAATTATTATGACACTGTGCCCGAACACTAAATTACGGCACTGAAATCAATGTGGCATACGTCGTTTCTCTTCAGAAATACACTGGTCAGGGCAAGGACGATAAAGGTGAAAAAAATGATGTGAAAGACTCATCGAATCCAAACGAAGACCCGCCTAATGTCAACGAAGAACCGAATCGCAACGAAGACCATTCTGATGATACAAGAGGGAAGTGTCGCACAGACAGTGATAATGAAGATGAAAAGCTGACTGAATCAATTCTCAAGGTAATCTTGGCTATATATCAGTGTTTCTCTTCCTTCACCTGGCAATCATGTATGCTAAACTGCAACGCCTTTGACCCCCGAATTTTCGCATAACTCATCTGACTACATATCTAAGACAAAAATTGCTTTAGATTACTGGTAAAAACATGCTCTGTTCATCCACAGCAATGGTAAACGAATAAACCATTAGATCATGTTTTTCACACAAAACAAAAAATGAATACTGAATATGTACTGCAAATCAGTGTGGCTTTGCTCTTCCCTTTCAGAGATCGAAACCTGTTACGAAATGAGGCTTCACCTTGGTAAAGCACTTTCGTATTGTTCGGTCCAAACGCATCCGTGTGATGCCAATCGCTGAATTGCAAATGAGCTAAAATAATTGGGATATACTCCGACTTTTCAAAAGGATGGGGTTTTGATTTGGAACCGTAACGACCAACGTCTCCTTGATATGCCACTGTACCTACCCATCGTTCCACAACAGTAACAAATCGACTATTCATCTGACCTACTTCCCTGCAGTCAATGATAGCCAATACCCGTGTGTAAATTAGCTAATCACGAATTTTAAGAGTCTGGTGTGTGTCGCGACCTTTGCCGAATGCCCGAGACTAGCTCAACAACGCTCGGTGTTCCTTTGAACCCCGGTTAAGAAACACTGCTCTATATTCATTACTCCGGTTTTTGGTTTTGCCTTCGCTATGGGGAAGTGGTGGCCTTCATTTCCGAATGACGCCTTTTTCCCTTTGTAACCAAGTGCGCATTTGCTCAAGCACCTGCTCAATGTCACTGCTATATTGGCAGCATTATTGCATCTTTAGCCTCCTCTGCGGCCCATTGGGAGCGTCATTAGCTTTGTCCTGAGCTGACATGATCTTGATTTGCAATTCAAAATCCGCCTTGATCTGGGTATACAATATACATTATGCTAAGTCATTTTCCAGGAGGTTTTCACCCAGTACAGTCACGCTCAAATTTCGATTTTGAGTAGAATTACTGAAGGTTTGTGATGAATCAAAACACAGCTGCTAGAATCTGGTGTGTGTTGGCTGGAAATATCCTCGTGCGGCGAGAAACTCGGGTTTGTACTATTTGTTCATGCTAATGAGGGCGCAGAAACGTTTGGCAATTGCAGATTGAGTTATGGGACACATTCCAAATCATGTTACGGTATGGATTAGTGAACTTCTTTGTTGTAAACCTTTATATGGTGGGGTGCATTATACAGCAGCTGCACTGTGTGAGAACCTGTTAAATTTTCCAGGGTATTGTTGCGTCCGTAGAGTATATGAAGAGCAAACTGGAAAATCGGGACACGGCTTTGGCTTCCTTAGAGTGTTCAGTGGCACAGTTGGCGGTAAATCATGTCACTGCCCTTTATGCGCAGAGCATCTGTTAATATTGAGTATATCTCCACGTCTTTGTACATCCAGAAGAAGCAGAGCAGTCTTGACAAACACGAGATGGGTTTGACTTCTTTGAAATGTGCAGTGTATGAGTTGAAGGTAGGTCATCGCCCAGCCATTTTCCTCAGACCTGTCGGACATTATTACTTGATGTTCTTCAGTCCGACACCGCTCGCGTGGAGCTGAGAAATTGGGAAAAACATGAAACTCTTTTGGCTTCTTTGAAGAGTAACGTGGATGAGATTAAGGTGAATCATCTCACTGCCATTTGCGTTCGACAACTGATTTAATTTTCATATTAAGTTTCTTTTGATCTTATACATCCAGACGATGCAGAGCAATTTTGACCAACATGAGATGAGTTTGACTTCTCTGAAGTGTGCAGTGTACGAGTTGAAGGTAATTCGTCCCACAGCCATTTGTGTCAGACCTGTCGGGCAATACTTGGTGTTTTTCAGTCCGAGTCTGCTCGCATGGAGCAGAGCAATGCGGAAAGACATGAAACATCTTTGGATTCTTTAAAGTCCAAAATATATGAGTTGAAGGTGAGTCCTCTCATAGCCATTTGCTTCAGACCTGTCTAAAAATATTTGGCATTCTCCAGTCCGAGTCTGCTCACATGGAGCAGAGAAATTTGGAAAGACATGAAACTTCTTTGGCTTCTTTGAAGTCCAAAATGGACGAGTTGACGGTAAGTCCCCTCGCTGTCATTTGCTCCTGGCATGTCGTAAAATATTTGGTATTCTATTCTGCAGTCCGGGTCTGCTCGCATGGAGCAGAGAACTTCGGAAAAACACAAAACCATCATGGCTTTATTGAAGTCTACAGTCGATGGGCAGAAGGTGAGTCATATCACTGCTATTTGCGATGAACATCTAATAATATTGGATATCTGTTGGGCTTTATACATCCAGGCAATGCAGGGCAATTTCGAAAAATATGTGATGGGTTTGACTTCATTGAAGTGTGCCTTGGATGAGTTGAAGGTAAGTCTAGCAGCCGTTTGCGTCAGACCTGTCGGACAGTACTTGTTGTTTTTAAGTCCGAGTCTGCTCGGATGGAGCAGAGAAATCAGGAAAAACAAGATACTGTTTTGGCTTCTTTAAAGTCTACAGTGGATGAGCTGAAGGTACGTCCTCTCACGGCCATTTGCTTCAGACTTGATTGAAAAGATTTGGTATTCTTCAGTCCGAGTCTGCTTACATGGACCAGAGAAATCAGGAAAAACACGATACTATTTTGGCTTCTCTAAATTCTATCGTCGATGATTTGAAGGTGAATCGTTTGCCACGGTGATCTGATAATGTCGTACCTATTCTTTGTTCTTCATGTATCCAGACGGTGCGGAGCAGTTCGGAAAAACAAGAGACGAGATTGACTTCTTTGATATGTGAAGTGTTTGAGTTGAGGGAGGTAAATCATGTTAGAGCCATTTGTGTCATACATTTGATAATGCCGTGTACTCTATGACGAATTCTTCAGTCCCAGTCCAACACCCAAGCTACTTTCAAAGAGTTGAAGGGACAGCTTGATGGGTGTGGTGAAAGAATTGCCGAGATAACAAGTTTGCAAAACAGGTTTGTGATTGTATTCCGTTTCGCAACTTTAGTTGTACCTGATGATGAATGTGGGAATGTTGATGGTGCTTTTGTACATTAGAAATGTCGCAAGCATATTGTTTGTTGGAAGATGGTAAGCTGGTGACTAGTACCCTTGACCTATAAATAAACTTTCGTTTAATTTGTTGAAGGTATTCCATATTTCATGTGCCCTTAAAAGGGCCTACTTGATATCCTTATTATACATAGATTCAATAGATCAACTTTTATGTAGATATGCTCTTTTTGTGCTATCCTTATTATACATAGATTCAATAGATCAACTTTTATGTAGATATGCTCTTTTTGTGCTATCCTTATTATACATAGATTCAATAGATCAACTTTTATGTAGATATGCTCTTTTTGATGACCTCCGCATAATTAGAGCATGCTGCCTCCTTTCTGATGCGATATGGGCATTGAGGCTTCTCCCATGACGGAGTTTTCCTAGGAGGCTGTTCCTCTAAACTAAGTACTGTATTGATCAAAATGGAAGGTAAGCGACTCGCTCCTGTGTTGTAATGTGATGCACACTCATCTACCGGTAATCTGACATGCAAGCTATATTACATCTTTGTTTCTCGGCTCTATATTATATGTGTGATTCTAAAAGCGAATCTGATCCAGGTACTCCAGGCGTTACACTAATCAATCGATCCCACCTTGTATATATGGAATATATGTACGTACATCCATATTTTTTTTTCGACTCCCTATTTTTATCGGCTGGGCTAATTTTGTCACCATATAGGCCTACACGTGTTAAGGTAATTTATCATTTCTGCAGGCTAGTTGTCAATTATCTCGCATTGTGACACCCTCGAACCCGCATACCTGCGTATGTATGGTGTCCGGCACGTCATCTCTCGTGCGTGTTTCTCCCATGGCTGTGGAGTGGAGTCTGTTCACTCTACCTCCAACTCGAGTCATTGTGAAAAATCTCGACCGAAAATTTTACATTTGTTACATTATCATGTATTATTATGATTACAATGCCAAATCAACTTATTTTTTTAACATTAAAAATTAAGAAATCAAGTTTGAAAAGGTCTTGGGACCTGCTCCCCTCCACCTCCGAGAAAAAGTGCCGTTGTAGTTGCAGAAGTTATTATATCTCTGTAACACTGACGGGGTTGTGGAAAAAAAAACTTTCTGGAGTCGGACTTCGTTCAATTTCTCTGGCTCCGACCACTTGAAGTGCTATTGGAGTGAAGAGTTATTGAGGAGTCGAAAGCAATTTCACAAACTCCGACTCCAGCCAGCATATATTTCCGCGACTCCAAAGGATGTTACAGAACTTTTGTGAATCCGATTTCTACAAGAAACTCGACAGCCGATGTTTCTGTTGTTTCATCGGCCAGCCGTAGCCGTAATCCCTTGTGTGAAACGAAACGCTGCCGTACTGTCCCAGGCTATTTGGCACGCGAATTTAATGCACATACGTATTAATAAAATAACGATCTTCCCAGCCGAGTCGGGCCGAAGCTCGAACTTGCCAAAGCGAAATCGCCAGAGGAACACGAACCGTTGGACACGCCGGCAATGCCAACAGAAACGCATACCTCGATCGATTCCGAAGACACCGTAATCAACATCGTGGATGCCAGGCCTTCGGAAATGGCCATGAAAAATCTCGAGCACTATTCCGACGCTGTTATGTCTGGTGGCGATTCACTAACCAGTAGGCAGGGTTCGAAGCTAAACATCCATTCCCCAGAAACTTGCAGCTCGTCTGAACTAATCACCTCCGAAGATACTGGTATGGTGTTGTCGAATTGCGATACGGAAGACGATGTAAAAACCGATACCGAGGAGGACTATCCCGAAGTTAACGTGCACCGAGCGCTTGGTCGCGTGGATTTATCGAAGAAGGCTGCTGCTTCAAAGCCGACGACAGATTCTCGAGAATCTTTTTCCGGCGTGAAAGAGATTTCCGAAACGCATTCTGACAGTTTGTCTGTGGATTTCGGTGAAAAGATGAAGAGTCCGAAGTTGAGAAGCGTTTCCGAAGACTCGTCTAAGTGCCGAGTTGATGAAAGCGGTTTTCAAGCTACTGGCGATAAGGAATTCACTGCGCCAGAGAGAAATGGTGTCGGTCGCGGTGAAGCTGTACAGGATGATGGAGAGCACTCGGAGATTGAGAATGTGTGCGATAGCAATACTTCCGTCACCGTGACGCCAGGCGTTTATAAATTGATCGGCACGGAGACACTGGAGGCGGAGAGGTACGAGGCTGAGTCGGCTCGAATCACCAATCTCGATGTTGACCTACGCGATGCAAATCTGGTCCCTCCGAGACTGAGCGTGTTCCACGCCATCTCTCCGAATGTCGAGGGATTTTTGCCCAATAGAACGGTGCTGGAATCCATTCCCCTCAGTCCGATACCGTCTGGATTCGGTGCTGAAAGTGGTTGACATTCTGTCGTTCTCATTGCTTATTGTCTGCCTGTAGAGTGCAAATGAAATTACAACCTCGATTATGTTATTTTCTTCAGCTTGTAATTGTGTTCGTGATTTGTGTTTGACTTTATACATATATAATATAGTTACTTTGTGTTAATAAATAAAATTGCTTTGTGTTCACATTTTGTGCTGTGTGACAGCCGTCCATGTAGTGTAGGCGTGTAGTGCAGCGTTGTGAGAGTGGCTGTTAATTTTATAACCTTGCCTTATTGATGAAATTTTATAACCTTGCCTTATTGATGAAGAACAGCACGATGCATGCAAGGTTATGTAGACTGCTGTTGCCACCGTCTGAGCGCATAGAAAATCTGTGCCGCGCACAAAATAATCCACCCTGGGATATTACTGTTGGATATTGTTTGGATAACAGATAAGCATATGGATAACAGATAAGCATGTGATGCATGTGGATAACAGATAAGCATGTGGTCTGCTAAGTAATACACTTCGAGTTCGGCTTGTAAAGGTATATGTCTAAGTAGTCCGTCTTACAGCTATAAAAGCTCGGTGATAATACTACACTTTCGCAGAAGGGACTGATGCTCACCTGACCAAACTGACGACGATTTTAGATGTACAAATGTGCATCACTGATTTGTAATCGGTCGAAATGACGCCATCTCAGTAGAAACGTCGATTTCCAAAACACCATTTTCTCTCCATCGGACGAGCAAGTTCACGTTTGTCTTTAAATAATATTGTATTTGCACCATGAGCGTCGCATTCCCGTGTTCAAAATAATTCGTGAGTAATTTTCGTGTTAGTCTTTTTATTGGAGTTAGAAATTGGACAGTCTGCTGTGTATAGGCCTATGCCTGCGAATTGCAATTCATTGCTGCGCATATCAGTTGCTCGATCAACGCTTGTAAAACCCTGTTGCCGCAACTTTGACATGTAGGGCGTTGAACTGCATCAGCTCCTCAGCGGCAAAATTCTGATTTTATTCGATTCGTTTAAACGGGAATCTTCTATATTCCAATTAAATTGGTGGCCGCTGGGCAGACTGGTAACATATGCACCGATATCAAATTTCAACTAATTGTGCATTTGTCAGAAATCCGGCTTTCAATTGATAAGGTCATACGCTCACGTAGCTCCTTCTTCAGTCACACTTGAATAATCATGTTTTAAATATGACTGTATGTTTTGAATTATATCAATACATCCACCGAGCAGAATTTATTAATGGTGTAATCATCACTGTTTTCAATTAAGACACAAAATTATTACGCTGTAGAATACAGCTAAATTTTCGACTTGGCCCGACTTCCTTATTGTTTCTGATTTGGCCCGCTGAGAAAAGAATTGCCCACCCCTGGTCTTGATAGTAATGGGTGCATCGCCGGTATTAGGTCGTCATACCAGTGTTTTAACCAGGGCTGAGGAGTCAGAGTCGGAGTTTGGCAAATTTTCGCTTGATTGAGTCGGAGTCGTGAAAACTGTGGTGGCTGGAGTCGGAGTCGTGGAAAAATACTGACCGGAGTCGGAGTCGGAGTTAGTGAAAATGACCCCGACTTCGACTCCGACTCCAACTTCTTTATCATGTAAACAATTTCTTTTCAAAGATCTTTCAAATTACTAATATTACCTGTAAAAGGATTTTTATGTACCATCAATCACTGTTATTAGTAACGATACAGATCAGGGGCGACCAGACCGTGACCCGCAGACCAAATGTGGCCCGCGAGAAGGTTTTGTGTGGCCTTCGAGGTAATTCTCGAAATTAGATATAACATAAGGTAAAATTGCAAGGCCAACCAAAATTTGATTAGCCTAGCCGCGAAATTTGATGATGACTAAAACATCAGTTTCGGCGCATTGGCGTAACCAGGAGCCGGCCACATTCAGCGCAGATCTTCGTATATGACCATAAAGTAGAATATTCCGTAGCAGATTTATTTGACTTGAAATTATTCTTAGCACTTCGCATGATTTATTGTTATATTTCTTGCATTTAGTATTGGAAGCCCTCCTAGAAGTTATAAATACGCGCAATTTACAGAATTGAGTCAACTATACTCGCAATTGGAGATAACGTGTCGTCCAACACGGGACTTCGCTTGTGCGCTTGAAGCGAGATCGTCGGCGATGAAACATTTGCGCAAAATGACAGAGCCATGTTCACCGAAAACGTCGATATTGCCATGTCTAAAACGCCAAATAATCCTTTCCTAGCCAAATGAGCCCATTGATATTCAGAGGCGACCTCCAATACGTGCAAGTATAATATATTCATTGCTCGAATTCATTCATTACATTTGAAAAAATTTCGTGCTTCGCGCGATGAGGGAATGACTGCACACTGTACAGTTGCACACTGAGTTTTCATGACATAATTGTTATCAATTTTAAAACGTATTGTCATATAAGTCATGTTTTCAATGTTACCGAATTCGGTTCGTTCCTATCGGGCGACTAAAAAAAAAGGTTCTCAACATTCAAGTTGCCCGCGCAATGGTTCGTAAATCTCACGCGGTCCTTTAGTCGAAAGGATTGGCCACCCCTGACATAGACAGAATTGAACATTATTTGCCAAATACCATTCAGTTGCATAGAGGAAGAAAGAAGCAATATGCATCTTTGCGATGCAGTCACAAATTTATGCATTTCTTTGAATTATACCATGATATTGTGACAGAGCAAATGTATCGTCTGATTGCAACAACGCTCCTTCCCACTAGACAAAATTAAAAATATTTGTGGTGTAGCTTAGCTGCTTGAGTGAAAGACTACAAGTCCTAGTCCTTGAATACTTGACTAAGTTCATGTAGACTAGACATATGCTATTTGACTACTTCCTAAATTTCGTTTACGACCAATGTCTAATAGTAGTGACTGGCAACCCTAGTGTAGTGCAACGTTCATGTTACCGCCGAATTAAGAAGTCGATCAATATTTAGATTTTCGGAACCATAGTGCTTTAGTTATATTAGATTACTATCAGTAACTATAAATTCCGTGCTATTTACGATGAATTGCGCTACCACAGGATGACTAATACCCTACGAGTTTTTACAGATAAAATATGGCACCCACGACGAATCCCATGTAGTGAGTTCGAATTAGTACCTCGATGACGCCACAAATTTTAAATTGTGACGTAACAATTGATTGACATGTATGGCTCTTTGAGAGTTAAAATGGAAAATATAGGGCTAACATGGCTCTTCAGACAAAAAAGGTTCCCGACCACTGCTGTATATAATGTTTAACAGCTGCGATTATTTCCACCAGAAACCATTGAATTCCCCACCGGTTGGGCACCACTGGTCTATAGAAAGCATAAACAGCGCGACTCGATTGCACTTCGAAACACAAGCTCATTGCACATTGCCGCGACGCCAGCTGAGCTCTCCCACTCTCGCTGCGCAGCCACTCTTTTGCTCTTGAGCTACTTTCTCGTTTCGCCAGACAGCATTGTTGCGTCCCAATGCCAATCTCCATAACAATGAAAAATTCGAGGCTGATTGTGGGGGCTCCAGGGCCGCGAGCGGAATTTTTTTTATATTTTCGTAATCAGTGCAGAGTCAGCTTTCGATTGATACCCGTTTTACCAAATTTGATGCTCGGCAAGCCGGTCAAAACTGATCGTCAAAATGCCTGTAGCCAAATGGAAATTGTGACGTGAATCAATTTCACTGAGGCGTGAGATATGCTTGGTTGCTACAGCCCTGGTTTTAACGCAGTAGGCCTACACCAGGGTGGCCAACCTGCGGCCGTAGAATTAAATTTGTGCGGCCGTCGACAGGTAATTCCATTAATAAGTGTTGGCGGCCGTCCACATACAATATACAAATTGAATTTACGAATTGACTCCCTATTTTATTTAATCTTGAAATTTTCTTCGCGCCCGGCGCGATTCAATGCCTCTTCGTTATTCGATTTTGATATAGTAGCGCCCTTTGCAATCTCAACCCCACAGTACAGATGCGAACGGTCGCGAGAGAGCGTAGTGGTCGTTCCACAGCTGCAACAGGAATGGATTGCGGGCTCGAGTCCAACCGAGGTCGACTTCATAATTCCTACCTAAGTGTTGGCGGTCAATTTGATCCGCGTAAGCGATTTCTTAAAAAGCCTAGAAGGGGACCGTGCTTCGAGTCGGTAAATGCGGAATGAAAATGAAGAACGTTCGCCGCGTGTAAAATGACTAATGTAGTCGAAATACCATGGATATGAAACGCAACAACAGACACGAACAGCAGAGGAACATGATGCACCCTGTATACCAATTTGTAATCGTGTGCTCCTCACGAAAGAAATTCGTTTCTGGTACGTCTGGGTGATTCCAATATCTTTCCGCTATGACCATACCGACAATCCTGATGGGAGGTCAAGAAAAAAGAGCATGCAACCCATTTTTGGAGCTGTCATTATCTTCAGAATGCCACCGTATTCCAACTGCACGTGTAAGGATCTTCAAAATATGCACCATAGCACACGTGCAATATCCGTGACGTCGAGGCTTTAAAGGAAAGGACGTAGTTTATTTTTGTCCTTGATGTTTTTGCGGCATATACACCGACTCATGATATACATACACACGATCTGTGTATATGCATACCCAGGACCGTAACTGCCGCACCCCAAACCTCCCAATTGGGGGGGGGCGAGCTCGAAGGGGGTCCAAAATTATTTCATGAATTAGCATGAATTATAGAGTGTTTTTTTTTTAAATTTGTGCAACTTTTTCAAAGCGCGATTTCAACTTGCCAAATTTCTTTATTATTGGGTACTTTTCCCCCAGAAAAAATACGCAACATTTATAGAAATGGGCATATAAGCGTTGGCCATTACCGCGCCACGACGAACCAAGGCGTATAGTCTTAGACCATGCAATGTGCGACTCCAAGAAGTGTGCCAGAACGATCGGCAGCGAGAAAACTTCTGCCGAAAGGGACTGCCCTTATACTGACCTGAACTTCGTTATATATACAAATTACACAGGGTTGTCCAAAATTTGAAAAATTTCGAAAATGCTGCGTTGTAATGTCTTATTCTATAGATTATTGATTAAAAACATCAACAAGCCTGAAAGAAGCTCTCAGGAACGTCGTTAAGATTTCTTACAAAGCGTTTGAAAGTAGCCGTCTGCATGTGGGCGGGGAATCGATGAAGTGGGCGGGCAATCACGAACCTAGAATTTTGATTGGTTGGAACCTGTAATAATAAGCTACTGATTGGCTGAAATACTGATTTTGTGATCATTGCTGGTCACGATTTCGTTCTACTCTGTTGTGTTGGTTTGCAGCCATTTCTGTTCGTGGCATTGGCGATATGGTAAATTGACGTTGTTAATGCTGCCATCGACAACAGCATAACGATCCAGTAATATATTTTCTACCTGAACACTGTGTATAACAGTTTTGTTACTTCTTGCACAGGAGCTTGGCCAATTAAGATAAGAATGAACTAGATGCATGCATCGTGCTACCTTCGAGCCTTCTAAAACATACCAGTTGACAACGACTGTAACTCATAAATTGCAAACCAGTAGTCAATTTCTCCTTATGGCTTGTTATGGTAAGTCGACGTCTCTCTCTAAAACGAACGCATATTACACTTTTTATTCAAGATTTAACAAAGGCAAAAATGCTATTTACAAAAGGCATCATTAAAAAGTATATCGCAGGGTCAGTGTTGCAGATCACTGGCCTTTGATAAGAGTAGACTTCCTGCTGTCTCCAAAAATCTTCCTATGCTGTTCCACAGCTTGAAGCAAACTGTCTCTTTGCTGTTCATTGTCAGTCAAGATTGCAGCATAGTCTGTGCTTAGCTTGACACCTCTTTCTGCGGCATCATTAACGACTTTGACAGAACTAACGTAGCAATTCATTTTATTGAATGAATCTGAAAAGTGCCAATCATCAACCGGTTGACGCAGCCAATCCCCAGAGCATTCAAAAACTTCAAATATGTACCACGACTGGGGCCCAATAAGGTCAGACAACGTACTGTCCTTGTTGATCTGTATAGTTGCATTCAATGAGGGTGGGCCCCTTCTGAAACTGGAAGTTCGCTCTACTTGCAGGAGCGCCTTTGCCATATTTTCCCGGGTTTCCTTGCTTTCCGTCGGTGAAAACAAGGCGTATACAGCGGTTTCCTCAACAATATACCAGTCGTGCTTCAAAAGCTTTCGTGAAGCAGCTGTGGAAACTTGCTCATCATATTCCTTATAACTCAACATGTGCTGAACGAATCTCAAGTCATTACCAGCTGCATCACGACCAATGCTTGAATCCATCCACGCAGGGATATAAAAGAGAACCAAAAATAAATTGAAGCGGCGCAGCAGTTCAACTTCTTCAGATTTGTAATCTAATTGGTCGGCCCACATGAACATCTTTTGAGCATACAGAATTGTACCCATCCATCTCGCATGGTGTGCTGCACCAGGTTTGTGATGACGTATATCTTCATCTGCACCGAGAAGAGCAAGAGCATTAGTCACACATTGCTTGTAGTCATCCCGTGTGAAAAAATCTTTGCTGTTCAACAGTAGCTTGAACTTATCAACTATCATTGCAGCTCGTTCAGCAAAACATAGAGGAATAGTCAGAGTCTTGAATTGCTGTTCCCTGTCAAGACTGCTCCAGTTCCTTTTAAGGTGGGCAAACCATGCATTCTCTGGTCCAGTTGTGGCCTTTCCAAATAAAGATTTCCAAACGTCTTTCACTACCAGCTCATACACATGGTGCCGACATGCATGGTAGAACACCTTCCTTCCTAGAAGGTCTTCAAGAATCTTTGCTGCACCCTTCTTCCAGCCGCTGTTGCTTGCTGTAGTGTCAAAAACCAAAGCTGTTACAGCATCTTTTATATTCCAACTTTCAATTATGTTGAAAGTGGTTTCTGCTTGCGTCTGACCTGCAGCATTTTGCATCTTTTGAATGCCAAGTAGTTTTCCTTCTGAGTATTGAGGATGACAAGATAGGACAATTGACAGAGCCTCATACCGATTTCCTAATCTATCCTCTGTGAGCTTTCCATCCCAATGAATAGCAACATGTTGAGGTTTATTTTCTGCAAATTTTTCTGAAATATCCTTGGAAATTTCAAGACGATTTGTTTCCCTGGCTCTCTTTGTCGAAGATCTTGACAGAGAGAACATTGCTATGTCACCGCCACAAGCCGTAATAAATGCTCCGATCAGCATTGTTGCCTTGTTGTCTGTTAGTTGCAATCGATCCAGAGCTTGGGACACATGGGTATTATTCATAATATTTTTAGGTGCCATCAGCTTAATGGCTGTCGAGGTGCCAAGACCAACATCAGCATCATAATTCATAATCAGAACTTGAACTCAAACTATCACCCTCTTTTGAAGATGAAGAAGATGCTAAAACAACATAGTCATCACTTGAGTCATGTTGAATGTTTTTAACAGTTCTATCCGCCATGGTTGCTGTTTTCTTTTCGATGTCTTTAGCGAGAATCTTGTCTCTTCCCAACATTATGCATTTGCGAGATTGCTGTTGATCTTCATAGAATGCAATGTCTTCGAGCTTTCTATCATGTGATAGATAAATGTCATTTTGTATTATTGCTATCGCATCTGTACTTCCAATATCCCACAACTTGTCCAAATCTTCCGTGAATTTTTTCCTCTTACCCTTGGGATCACTTTCCCGTTTCATGGTCGCCTTCAGAAAAATATATTTTTTGTTCAGTTTTTCAAGTAATTTCACCGCATTTCCTTTAAGTATTGTGGCAATTCTCGCCATTTGCCACACTGTCATGACATCATGAACCACCACATTACATAGCTCACGAGTAGGGGTTGACTGAGTGCAATGGTCTTTCAGATGCAGAAAGTAACTCATTACTTCTCGCAAGGTTGGTAATCTCGAGCCACAGATGTAATCGCAAGCATATCCGACCAAGTAATGCTCAGATCGAGATCTTGTTCTTCTCTGTGGCAAGTGCACAGTCTTCCGCCGTTTTGCCTCTGCCATGACAGTAATATTTTTGCCTTCTATCATAAATTACAGCTACACCTAAAACATTTAAGTAACAAGTGTTACATTACGACTATTAACTCACCAACCCACAATGCCCTTGTACATAACCACAACCACTACTAACAAAATCGACCTCATCAGAACAGAAAATGCTGCTGCAACTAAAACATTGAGCAAGGAACAAGTGTTGCATTACAACTATTGATGCATCAACCCACAATGCGCTTTACAAATTCCCGTCTCTACTAACAGACTCGACCTACGCAAAACAGAAACTACTGCTACAACTGATACATTCGAAGAACCACTGTTACATTACTACTATTGACTCATCAAACCACAACACGCTTTTACAGTATTACAGCCGTCACCAACAGACTCAGCAGCAGCAAAACCTACTCCTTCTGTCAAACACGGTGAAGCACCCAAATCAGAGTTGACAGCCGCCGTCATCATTGAAGCATAACCGATTACCCAATCAAGAATCGTGGTTTCGTCATTGCCCGCCTAGTTGCAATTTCGCCGTCGGTGGCCCGCCCACTCTTTGGCAGCTACTTTCAAACGCTTTGTAAGAAATCTTAACGACGTTCCTGAGAGCTTCTTTCAGGCTTGTTGATGTTTTTAATCAATAATCTATAGAATAAGACATTACAACGCAGCATTTTTGAAATTTTTCAAATTTTGGACAACCCACATAGGTTTGATTGTCCATAGGCGCCTGAATGACTGGCGCCGAATGTCTTGGCAACCTGAACCTTAGAAGACAAATACAATCCCGCAGAGAAAAATTATATGGCAATGAAGAAATACCAATTTGAAATCGTGTGTACTTTTAGTTTAGTACGTTTGGGCGATTCTATATTTTTTGATATAGCAGACAGGAGGTCACGAAATAACATCATGTAACGAAGTCATACCAACGGGTACGCCCGCCCGAATATGTTTAATTATTATTTACGGGCTTTACAGTTTCGAAGACACCTCACTAAGCTATACCGGTGAATATGAGTAGAGAGGACAAGAAATTTATAGCAATATATATGCAATTCCCGATCTTATTGACCGATTTATCATGAATTATCGAAAATTTTCGCGCATGGCGCTGGGTCACGAAACGGTAACACTATAACTTCGTGGTAAAAGTGAACAACGTGATGGGGGACGGTTTATCACCTAATGGAAGCCCATGACTCAAGTTTTTTTTGGGACCTGACGAAGTGCTGTTTCGTTCCTGTCAACGGGTATACACCCGGAGATGTTTAACTATTATTGAGGGTTCCTACCTTTTCAAACACACCTCACTAAGCTCTACCGGTGAATCAGATTACGTGAGCAGAGAGAGGGTAAAAATTAATAGCAATATATATGCAATTCCCGATCATATTGACCGATTCAGTCATGAATTATAGAAATTTCTTCGCGCTTCGCGCGGTCAGCCGAGTAGGTTTATCACCCTTTGGGGGGCCCAAGACCAACGTTTTGGGGGGGGGGGCTGACGAAGTGCTGTTACGGCCCTGTGCATACCATGAGTGCATATATGTCGCTGGACTAGGAAGGCGCAGATATAGCCTTGTACGGCTTTCTAAGTCATGCACCACCCCTCCGTGCATCCCAATGATGCATGACCGCCAAGCAGGAAAGTCACGGATACCAGTGTTACTAATCAGGTCTTTGGTCTAACCCACGACCTACCGTCCAAGAAGCCGGACGCTTAACCATTACGCTATCTTGTTTATCACCATCGCGCGTCATTGCTTCTTAACCCTTTGCAACACCACAGAGTCGCACGTGTGTTACGGTGCATATTTCGAAAATCTTTTAGATGCAGTTCGAATACGGCGGCTTTCTGAAGAAAATGGCTTCAATGGCATAACTTCAGATTGAGACCACGTCATGTTTAGAGCGCATTTCTCTTTCTTCACTCATAATGTGATTATCTCGTGTCGTGTAATAAAACGAAATGTAAATGCTATAATTTGATTCTATCAATAAATCATGTGGCTTGATTGGATAAAGGCATACGTCTGGTGCAGTGATGAGCATCGTACTGATTCGGACCGGATTTTGCCAGGCCTGAGGTTCACGTTCGCGTTCTGTGTGTGAACCTCAGAAATTTAGAGGTTCACGTTCACAAACGAACCTGTAGATTCTGTACTGTTGTGAAATGTTTTCATATATTATAATTTTTCACGTCTTTATAACATCTTTGATTGAAATTCTCATTATTTCAACTTCGGGCCACTGGATGCATGGCGCTGGCAGCATAAAATAATCAACACTAAACGACTCTCTGCCGAGAGCTTGACCCGCAATCACACAACATCCAGAGCGAAATACGCTACATGGAGGTAGTCAGCGAATGATACTTATTCAACCAATCAATGAAATTGGTATAAATAATACATCGATGTCTATAAAATGTAAAAATAATCTAGCAGGGGTACGGGATCCATCTTGATTTGATATGTTTGTTGTATCATAAAACACAAATTCGTGCGAGTGGGGTGTTGGCTACTGTATAACTTGTTAGTGGGGTAATATCGAAAGCAAGTAGGCTTATAGAAACCCGATTTACACTCTACTCAATATTAATGTATAGTTAGACGCCGAATGAATTCTTTGGTGTGGCATAAACCGTTAAGGCGTAGGCTTATATTCCCTTGCAAGTCCTCGTCGAAATTGTTGGCAAAAGGACGGAAAATATTGATTCTTTGGGATTATTATATCATTTGATCGCTCCAGTGGATACATTTGGTGACGTTGAAAAAGTCAGCATGTACTTCGATCAGCATTGTGGCCAGAGGTGGTCAGTAACGAAGTACTTCTACTTTTTCGAAGTACTAAAGTAGTTTCCTCTACTTCTGGTACTTACTCAAGAAGATCTTGTTTTCGCTACTTTTACTTCGTAATATTTTGTGATCTACTTACGTACTTTAAACTATTTTCAGTTTGTCAAGTAGAAGTAGTTTAATCCTCCAATCAGGAAGATAGCCTGAGGAATTTCTGGGCTGTTTTCACGGAGTATCAACATTTAATTTTCATAAAAGTTGAGTAAAGCCCAGAATTTTCCTCGCGCTTCGCGCACAGTAGATATGGAGTAACCAGTATGATTTCACGAAAGTGCTGCTAAATATAATTTAGGTAGCGGGTTGCGTGGATCCCTTCACACCGCATTGTCACCCATATGAGCTATTTCATCACTGTATATCAGAGTTGGATCAATTGTAATTTGTAATTGAGCTGAATGTAATTAAGTACATTTTTCATGTAATTGTAATTGAAGCATTTCTATTTTATGTAATTGTAATTGTAATTTGATAAAAATTTGGCTCAATTACAATTTGAATTACATTGTTATGGAAACCTGACAATCACAACATAAAATAATCAATCTTTTATTCGTCACACCAGTGAAAATCCGGTACGGAACAGCATGACGACGAGGGGCCGTAACCCGCAAGGCCTTAAGGCCTTAGCACACAGTCGCCACCTGTAATAGTTAGACTATATTTAAATCGGTGTTCCATGCGTGCCGCGTTATAACTAGATAATTCAGCCATGCTTAACTGTTTACCATACTTCAGTAGCAACAGAAAACTTTGTGAATTACAATATAGGCTAAACCAGTGGTTCTCAAACTAGGGGGCATGCCCCCCTTGGGCGGCGTGAAAGCATCTGAAGGGGGGCGCGAAGCTCCGGCAAACTGAAATTTTTTCCGTGCTTGACGCAATTCACCTCCATTTCATAGTTATTGCTCTGTGTATAGTCCGAATTTTATATTGGAGAATTCTCTCATCAACAGTCACAAACTTCCATACCATGAAACTATCTGTAAGGATTGCTAACATTCTGGTTTCATTGTGTGAAAGGGGGGGGCACGAAATATTTCACTGTCATAAAGAGAGGCGTGTCTAAAAAAGTTAAAGAATCAGTTGGCTAAACTAAATCCTAATATTTCAAAAATGGATGAACAGCAAATAAACTCTTCTGAAACCTGTGCTGAACCATTTCCTACGCCACAGTCAGAGTCTTTTTTTTCAAATCTCTGACCAGTACCGAGGCTTGCTGCAACAATTGCAAAAATAAATTCAAGTTTCCAACCAAGGCTTTATCAAACTATGATCTCGCATTTGTAGAGATGTTATCCCAATCTTACTTCCGATCTTAGCCAAATTTACTGGGGCTAGAAACTTTTCGCACCCTAATGTTCATCAAATGCAATCTAACAGTTTCCGAGCAAGTGAAAATGTAAATGCGAACCAAAATGTAATTCGTAGTTATCAGGAGGCTCTTTCCTTTTTCATTTTTTTTTTAATTTTACACACCTTGTCGGGTTCCCTCTATAAGCTGCGTACGTGCGCAAATGCGCAGTGCTGACACGGTCTCTGCGCACAGAAAATCTAAGTTGCGCACAAAAAATCTGAAGTGATGACCTCTTTTTTAGTCGTTACGCACTGTTGTCCAAGGGTCTGCGCAGTGAGTTGGTGAGTGTGCGCAGACTCGTCAAAAATTAGAGGGAACATTGCTTATCGGTATCATCCTTATTGCTGACGCCTTACCAATTACATTTCATTATCCTCACTCAGCTCTGAGTAGCCTAATCGTTTGATTGCGTTTCATTAACGGTCCTGTAGCCTATTCGCTGTTAGTCGCTCAAACTTTTGTTTGTTACCAGCAGTCGCTTGAAACATTTTCTGTGTTTGTAGTTTTCAGTACTCATGATTAGGAACAGTTCGAATACGTTCGAGTTTTTTTTTTTAATTAAAGGGTAGGGGAGATGTGGTACCGATGGATCAAAAATTGCAAAATGATCTCTGGCCCTCAAATCTTCAGCCGAGAATAGCAGATCTTTTGCTGTCTCAACACTTCGATACAAGCTCTACCTATCGCGGACATTTACATGAATATCCGCCTTTTCAAAAAATGTTTATAAACGTTTAGAGTTTGTTGCTCGAACGTGTCATTGGTCCCCACCCGGTGGGTCCGAACGCACATGACCATGGGACCTATGAGACATACGCTCAAAAACTCAAATTTGTTAACTTGTTTTGTTGTGTACTATAAGCCAAGTTACAGCAAGCCAATGAAGAATGTTTCGTCGCGACCTTCAAGAATAAAATAGATTATATCAACTCAAATGTTGGCATAAAAGCATGTTATGATTTACGCCTAAACTTACAAAATTAATGCCACATACATATTACCCGCAAATCGACATTTTGACTTTCAAAGACCTCGTAATAGCGATAAAACACCACAGGTAGCTATGATTTACATCCTATATATATGTAGGCGAGTTTCTGTTTGCTTGATTTGGCTATGGTACCATAGGTCCCCCACCCCATAAATATTGTAATTGACTTGAAAATAGTCCACTCGAGGATGGTATTCATTCAAAAAATATGTACCATTATATACCCTGATGCAAGCCCTATACTTCACATCAAAAATTATGGCGGGTTTGTTAGTCTGAAAGATGATATAAAAAAATGCAAGTGTCGATCCAAATTTACTTTACACCCCCTAAAACGTAATTCACGCAGGTCGAATTTGTTTACATGTGAGGAAAGATTCTGTCAGCATGTAATTGTAGACAAATTCACGGAGTGTAATCATGGAATTATCATGGAGAATTTTTCAAGTATTTTCGGTCCCAGTGATCCATCGGTACCACATCTCCCCTATTCTACATATCATGAATGAAACATGGATAGCTTGAGATTGCAGCTAATTACGTCGCTACGGTTGTCAAAGAACACCTCTCTACCGAATCAATACATGTTTAACAGTAATTGTAATTGTAAGTGTAATTTGATATTTTAAAATTGAGTAATTGTAATGTAATTGAAACATGCAAGGAAGTAATTGTAATTGTTACTGTAATTGAACTGAATTATTGAAATTGATCTAACTCTGCTTATCATAACGTTTCAAACTCATGATGTTTCGCAATCTAGCATTTACTTATCATATCGTAATCTAGCAGTCCATGGCATGTCCTAATCTGGAAAAGTGGACTTTTTTTAGTTTTAAATCTGTTTTAGCATACAACCTTTAAAACTTTCTGGACTAAAGACATGAAATAAATTTTCCGCTTTTAGAAGTAGTATTTGTATTTCACTTTCAATTCCCAGTATCATAATTTGAGTTCTAATTAGTATCAGTTCTTCTGTCTGGATAACATACAGGTTGAAGTATAAAAGCAAGTGTAGTAATGCCTTTAATTTCCGGAAATAAAGCTATACAATATGGCATTTTACGATCCACCATATTTTTTATTAACGTTTACTAATCGCGCAAAGTGTTTTCACCAGGGGTGTCAAACATACTGTCCGCGGGCCGCATCCGACCCGCCAAGCCATTTCATACGGCCTGCAGACCAATTATGAGTTGCTGATATATATTTATATTATCCATCACACTTGTAACAAATGATGAGATTATTTGTAGGAATGGTCTTGGCCGTCTGCCTCTCGAGTCATATGACTTGGCTCGAGTCATGCGCAATGACTCGAGTCCAAGTCGAGTCAATACACATATTGACTAGAGTCGTATCGAGTCATTTCCGTATTTTGAGAAAATGACTCGAGTCAAGTCGAGTCATCAGAAAATCGTGACTCGAGTCATTACAACCCTGCTGAATAGTCGTTAATGTGATGTAGAACTGGCATTAGGCCTATATTATTTGTGTGCTATTAATTTGAAGAACTTCCCCATCAAGCGTCACTAAACTTTTTGAAACCAGGAGCTAATTTTTGGATACTGATTAACATGGAGGGCTACCAGCTACTCTCAACGTCTATCCGTGCTAGGTTGGATTACGTCGTTTATACATTCACAACACTCGCCATGGTTTCCGCTCCTCAACAAGAACAGATAACTACCTCCAGGACTCACGCCAAAGTCTTCCAGTTCAGTTTCGTTGCCGCACTGCCCGCTGAAGCGCCAATATCCGCGTTCGAATGTTCCTAAGGTCGACTGACACACGTTCAACTGCTGTTCACTTTGAACCAGGGCGGCCAGCCCGTGGCCCGTGAGGTAATTCTCGTAATTAGTTATAACATCAGGTAAAATTGCAAGGCCAACCAAAATTTGATTAGCCTGACCGCAAAATTTGATGATGACTAAAACAGCTGTTCCGACGCATTGGCGTAACCGAGGGCCAGCCACATATATCGCAGATCTTGATATATGACCATAAAGTAGAATATTCCGTAGCAGATTTATTTGACTTGAAATTTTTTTTTAGCACTTCTTGTGATTTATTGTCACTCAATTTCTTATATTTAGTATTGGAGCCTCCTCCTGAAAATTATATATACGCGTCAGTTACAGAATTGAGTCTAAACTAACTACATTCGCAATGATAGGAGTTAATGTGTCGTCCAACATGCGACTTCGCTCGTGCGCTTGCAGCGAGATCGTCGGCGATGAAACACTTGTACAAAATGATAGAGGCATTTTAACCGAAACCTTCGATATTGCAATGTCTATACGCCGAATATTCATGTACTTGCTAAATGAGCCCAGTGGTATACAGAGGTGGCCCCCAATATATGCATATGCATTATGCAAGTACCATATTTATTGATTGAATTCATTCACTACCTTCGAAAAAAATTCGCGCAACCAGGACACGAAGTACATTGGACACTGCACAGTTGCACACAGAGTTTTCATTAAATAATTGTTATCAATTTTAAAGCGTGGTAAAATAAGTCTTGTTTTCAACGTTTCCTAATTCAGTTCGCTCCTCTCAGACGACTGAAAAAAGTCATCAACATTCAAGTGGCCCGCGCAATGGTTCGTTAATCTCACGCGGCCCTTTGGCCGAAAACGTTGTTTACCCCTGCATTGCCCCAGTTTGACCTTCAGAGCTCTCGTTTGAATATTTGCTATTGCTGCGGTGGGCCATTCATCTGGTCCTGGCGGGTGACCTGGCGTCCGTGGACGCCGAGTTGGTGACCCACTCTTCCACAACATTCATACAGTTGTGATGTCATCAGAAGTGATATTCGAGTGCTCTACTCGACTCGAAGCCTAATACCTCATTCGGAATCGAGCCACCCAGGTACTCGATTTGTCCAGCCCCAGTGATAATTGCTCATTTATCAGTCCAATACAAATGTTTTTTTTTCGAGGCCTACCATCACCTTGGACAACTAGAAAATTTTCAGCTTTTCCGAATTAGTAGAATTAGAGCTACACAAGTTTTCACAAATTAGATTATTTGGAGCTGCGCAGCTTTTTCCACGTTAGATTAGAATCATGGCTACATTTCCAAAATCATGCGTCACAGTCACCATATCGCCACTTACGAAATCGCAAAATGTCATCATAAACTGATCGTGATACTTCTGATGATGCTTCCTCATTATTGCATGACTCTTGCTTCGAGTGTCGCACAGACACGTTTTCGCGATGACTCGTTACTAAAATTTTAGAGTCTTCTTTTCGTTTTCAGCTTATTTCTTATTAAAAGACCATGCAGTCTCACATTTAGTAACATGACTGATAATTCTAACAATTCGTCAACTGTTATGATACTTTCGAAAGATTCCGTCGAAATCGCTAACGGTATCGTTGAAAAACTACAACGTAGCTTACCTGATCTGGACATAACTAGGGATTTATCACGATTCAATCGTCGTCCATCTTATCGTAATCTTCGGTTTCTCGTGATGGCTCTGTACAGAGAAATTAGATGGTATCGCGTCGTAGCTGCCTTGGTCAACTGTGACTTGAATCACAATCGGTGTGTGCCATATTTAAGTACCAAACATGTAGCATTGTAGCCGTCTGTAGTTATGACTTTCGGTTTTTTACAGATAGCGGATGGGCGTGTTGTACGAGACAACTGTTGTATTTCAACCACAAGTGCATACAATGGCTACCTTCCAACGGATAACACTTAACATTGCTCCTATCGGCACTGACCGAAATCTTCGTAAAAATCTAAAACTCGGTCTGCTTTTTCGTGAAAATGCCCATACGTTGAATTGCTTGCCTTTCATGTAATAGGCTTTTTTACGCTTTGCTATTTGTTTGCTTGATATGAGGGTTGCTTTTCGCGTCTGGATAGTTTCGTTCTCAAAAGTTGGTTCGCTTAATATTTATTAAATTCGAATGGATTAACTTTCAGAAAACGTAACTATGTCTAGTTGTAAATTTGACAATGAGGTATTGCATTCAACGATAACTGACACGTCAAAACGACACGAGCGCTTACCGAAAATCAATTGCTGCCACGACCCGCAGCGATATCGTATCACTCGCATGTCACAACTGGTTTGTGAAATATATCATTACTACCACAGCGATATGTTCTACATGGGTCAATTTGTCTTGCACAGGATTTCAAAACGTCCATTGACGGCGGCGAAATTCAATGAGAAGCAAACAACAGAACGAATTGTCATGATATTCGCTAGGAAAACGGTACTTATGCCAGACTTGTTCGACGTTCACAATGTCTCTTTACCG
This sequence comes from Botryllus schlosseri, assembly GCF_051294905.1. Classification (NCBI taxonomy): domain Eukaryota; kingdom Metazoa; phylum Chordata; class Ascidiacea; order Stolidobranchia; family Styelidae; genus Botryllus; species Botryllus schlosseri. The sequence goes on along the minus strand of NC_137249.1, from coordinate 15,692,460 downwards.
TATTACTTCTATCTTGCGATTTCTATTGATTACCAAGAAGGAAATCTCATTGGATTTGTAAATAAATAGCTTTTTCGTTTCTGCGTTTTCATTCCTTTATTTCTTATATTAGTTCGTTCGATTGCAATATATCGTTTTCCATGTAGCAGTGTGATTTTTGAGTTTTTGCGTCCGTTTTGACGATGAACCTTTTCTAAGCTGAAAAGAGAACATTGTCAGTAAAAAAAACAATTGACTACATCATATCTTCATAATGCTGCCATATCACGCTGAAGTTCTACATATTGAGTTAACCAGTGCGTGATCATCATTCCATTTGTGCCTTTGAAGTTAATATATTATTACCCATCTTCTTTGCTTGAATAATATTTGGGCTTGCAGTTTTATTGTGCAATTCGTGTCATGTTTCGAATTTGTTTCGCGTTTGTCAGGAAGTTGCGTTTCGACTCTCTTTACGTTCATTCATAATGACAGTCATGTTGTCACGGTGGTTCTTTAACACTATTCTTTCGTCACAATGGTCACGCTCGACTCGCCTCATCGGACCGCAGAAGAAGCGCGACCACGTTTCACTCTTTCTTTCGACGGCCGTGTAGTAAGCATGGTCATGAGTAGCTCCTCGTTTGGTAGGGCACTGACGTGATGTATTTTTCATTTACAGTATTTGCAAGTATTTTTTAACGTCTTGTTAACAAGTTGGGTTAGTTGATCCGTGCTCACTGTTCGTCAATACAAAGTACCGGAAAGACACTGTCTCTGGATTAGCAAGCTAGTTAAGAATATCGGAAGTCAGTCATACATACTATCAGCCAGATACTCTCGTCCAGCTCGGTCAAAGAGCTGAAACTCGTCCCTCAGGACACATGTTGCTGTGTAGAATCGTGCTTTCAATTGCCACTTGTATTTGTTTACAGATGCTGAAGCTATATCATTATAATGGCTAAATCTAACCCTACGGCCGGCGAAGGTTACTTCGAGCAGACTGTATATCGAATTGACGACTTGCAACATCCTGAGATGGTTAAAGTGGAAACGAAGATTTTACCGATTCCTGCTCATTCTGAACCTGAACCCGAACCGGTTCCTGATCCAGAGAACCCAAATGCTTATCTCCTGATACCAGCCGACTTGAACGGCGAAGGTCGTAAAACGCTGATAAGTGCTGAGCAATATGTTGCTTGGTATCAAGAAAGATTTCCTGGTCAACAGGAGAAGGTCCAGGATGAAGGTGATCTTTTCGATGGGTCGGCACAAGACAGTCCGAAATTTCCGACGGATGGCAATGGAGGAAACCTTTACGAGGTGGTCAAACTGGCGACGCAGAAAAACGAAGATGGCGAAGCCGCAAACTCAACGGCGTCTGCTGAGCAATGATTGCTAGCTACAAAACTTGCAAATGTTTTTCGTCGGCATGAAGTCAAACGTTACCTGTGCTTTTTGTTGCTTCGAATTCGTGTCGTTCGCCACGCATATGTTTTAGGTATCGTACTCGCCTCTAGTAGTATTATCCTATATTCTGCAGGTAATGACACCGAAAGTTGTTCTTTGCAAATTATTGTGATCAAATCATCAGATGTTACCATGGTTACATTTCCAGAATCATGCATCACAGTCACCATATCGCCACTTACGAAATCGCAAAATATCATCATAAACTGATCGTGGTACTTCTGATGATGCTTCCTCATTATTGCATTACTCTTGCTTGAAGTGTCGCACAGACACGTTTTCGCGATAACTCGTTACTAAAATTTTAATGTCTTCTTTTCGTTTTCACCTTATTTCTTTAAAGACCAGTCTCACATTTAGTAACATGACTGATAATTCCCAACAATTCGTCAACTGTTATGATACTTTCGCAAGATTCCGTCGAAATCGCTAACGATATCGTTGAAAAACTACAACGTAGCTTACCTGATCTGGTCATAACTAGGGATTTATCACGATTCAATCGTCGTCCATCTTATCGTAATCTTCGGTTACTCGTGATGGCTCTGTACAGAGAAATTAGATGGTATCGCGTCGCAGCTGCTTTGGTCAACTGTGACTTGAATCACAATCGGTGTGTGCCATATTTAAGTACATGTACATTAGAGCTCCACATTTTTTATTCCAAATTAGAATAAAATTAGAACTACACAAATTTTTCCAAATTAGAATAGAATTACAAATAGAGCTACACAGCTTTTTCCAAATTAGATTAGAATTAGAGCTGCACATTTTTTTCCAAATTAGAATAAAATTAGAACTACAGAATTTTTTCCAAATTAGAATAGAATTAGAAATAGAGCTACACAGCTTTTTCCAAATTATGTCAGAATTAGAATTACTGAATTCGCAAAAAAAAAATACTTGGAAATGGAATAAAATTGTGAATGAGAAACAAATACAACAAAAATCGCTTCATTTCAAATCACAGTGCATTACCAGAACCCTGAGAATGATTAAGGTCTGTACACTAAGCTTGCGGCTCGTCTTGAACTATACCAGGGGCCACCGCAATTGCGGCCGGCGACCTGATTTGTGATTTTGGAAGAACGCGACATAAACCATTTTGAAATGATAAAATTGATTCAGTTTCAAATTATTGTTTTTGATTCAAAATAAGCTATTCGCCTGTGCCCAACAACACTATGCCACACTAGCTGCTTCGGCGATGGCAACGGCATTCCATAGATAGAGAGTCAACTGGCTCATTGCCTTGACGTTAGGGTTACCATACGTCCTCTTTTTTGGCTTTTTTTTTAAGTGTCCTCGGAGGACGCCTAAATGTCCTCTTTTTTGGTTAGATATAGGGCCAAATACGACTGAGATTCAGTAAATCAGCACAGAAGCAACGCTCCGGCGGGTATTTAGGGAGCTGAGCCGGAAAGCTGACCGTTTTTTTTAGTCAACCAACCACGAGGTGGGTAAAATTTGCCATTTTCTCAGGATTTTCCTCCGGTTTTGCAAGTCGCAAAATTTTAAAAAGGTGTCCTCTTTTTAGATTTCCAAAATATGGTAACCCCACTTAACGTGCAATGAGGCATTTTCAGGAAACAATAAATTAGATTAGAATTAAAATTATAGCACAGGAACATTTCACAAGTTAGATTAGATTTATTATAGCATAGAAACATTTCCCAAATTAGATTACTGGTATTTCGCTCCAATTTGGCGAGATAAGTCAACTAGAATTATCTAGTTTTCCAAGTCTGCCTATCCTATGTCCTGTTTTAGGAGGATTTGTCCTCTTTTCTTGAGAAAAATGAATAGTCCTCAGAGGACGCTAAAAAATACCCAAATGTTCTCTTTTTCGCATTTCGGCTTTTAAGCGAGATTAATTAGGCCTGTTTTTAAAATAATACTGTCGCCATGGCCCATCGAACACGCTGAATAACTGGTGTAAAAAGTTTTCCCAACAATTTGCCGTACAAGACCTGCCTTCTTTATTGTTATCGTAAACAATGTTCGGCGTTATCTGTACATCCGTGGGCCTTTTTACGTGCGAGGGTCCGGCGCAAGTTTTTTTTCAGGACTGTTTATTTAATCTTTACTTCAGGTTTGTAACGTTTGCCTGCAACTAACAAGGACATGAAAAACATCAGGGTAACAATTATGCTTTCGTTGTACTTTGCCGGCAAAAAAGTCCTCTATTTGGGTGCTGAAAATATGGTAGGCCTAGGGCCAATACGGAGCATTCAAGTTATTAAGAGGTCTATACCTACATCGTACAAATCTAATCGGTCGGGTTGTCATAACGTCACGAATATTTAATTGTGACGTAGTTGATTGACATCATTGTATGACTCTTTGGGAATTACAATCGATAGAATATGGCGGCACGAAATATAGACATTTCTTATTTTAGGTGCTACTTAGTCCTTTTATAGCCAATGGCCATGGATGAGACCATCGCTTTTGTGTTCCACAAGGGTGAAACTGGTCGATAATTATAATTATAATCGATAATCGTGAGATTATATTTTCATCTGCCAAGACACACGCAATGTACAATGCGATATAATGAGCAGATAGGAGGAGGCCGAAACGACCAGTTGCGGTCTCTTTAATCAGGCATCCACCTCGGCCGGGTGCCCGATGTCTTCGATGCTAATCTTTCTTCTTCGGTCCTCTTGAAGCAGTGGTTCTCAACATTTTTGTCTTCGCTGCCCCCTTTTGGAACGTCACGGACCCCCAAAGTTTTGGTTCAAATTTAGCTCTATTATCGTGCAACGGTCATCTGCCTTGAGCTATTTCAGTGGTTCCCAACCTTTTTCGACCCATCGCCCCCTTTTCAAGGTCAACACCAATCATCGCCCCCCAAAATTTTGTGCACCGATAATTGGGCATACAGACTGTAATCACCGGCGGGTTGACTAAAAAAAAAAAAAAGGTCATCTTTCTCCGCTCAGATCTGCAAATAACGTTTTTTCTCTCCGAATTGCTAGGTGGATGACTAAAAAAAAAAAATATATTGCCCACGTTGGGAACCACTGAGCTATTTTTAACTGATAAATATAAACAATAATGAGCTTTTTTTAAAATAAAATCATACTATTTATGTAGAAATTGGGAAGACTTTAGTTATTTCAAAGCAAATTCTGTGGCTGCATTTCTTGAAATACACTGCCGTGTCTCGAAAATCCGCGCCGTCTATTTGACATGAACACGTGCCAAAATCCAATAATTTTCACGAAGATAGGTGGTGGCGAATGTAACAATAATAACGCGTAACGCTTCCGATGACACCTTTGGGTATGATCACTACATATATGGCACCAATATAACGTCCAGCCTATAGTCAATTCTATCTAACAGCTCATCTTTAAGTTATTCTTGAATAGCGGTTATGTGTATATCACAGGAGAAAATGGACTTTTTTGCAAACGTACTTATTCCAAAACCCCAACAAAACATCTCTAAACAGAAATATACTTCTATCAGTAGGCTATTGGCAATTAAAAGGAGGTTACACAGTAGGATATTTCATTGCATACGGCCATTCTGTTTTTGTGAGTCCTGAAGTTTTAGCAGTTATGAAGCAAAACTGCTTCGTGATTTTTCTAATTTAAAAAAATACAAATTGTCTATCAAACATTTTGCAAATTTGGAGATTTCGCGGATCCGCTGAAATTGCTTCGCTGACCCTTAGGGGTCACCTGGTTGAGAATCACTGTTTTAGACCCTATTTCTTGCTCTTTTCCTTCTTCATTGGGTCTTTTACTAGGCTTTTTGGTCGCCGTAAGAACAGTGACAAGGAGGACGGGGAGCATAGAACAGGGCTCTTCAACAGGGTATATTACACACCCTGGGTCAGGGATGGCCAACCTTTTATGCCATTCACGGCTGCATTTCGACTACCCATGTAGACTACGGCCACATTCCGGGGCATAATCGTAATGAACTATAGCTGAACGCCAAATACCCACGGATCAAGGATAATCCCAGAATTATCAAAGAAAAACTCTAATAAACCCGCTTCTACGGGTTGGAATTGAGTCAGATTTGTTTTGCATCCCTTTTGAAGACAGCGCAACAATTCCATGTGGTTGAAAGAAAAATTTGAAATTTTTTTTCTTTGCAGTTTTGGGTAAATTCAAAATTTTCAAACTGAACGAAATCCGCGATTACCGGTTGGAAGGAATTCAAATTTGGAGAGCATCACTTTTTAAGGCAACCTAACGATTTATTCACGAAGCCAGCAAGATTCAGGAAAAAGGTTTTTTATTGAACAGCCTTACTGGTCATGTTATGGGATTGTTCATAGTCGCGCCAAGCGCGAGAAATTTTACAGATTCACAGATGAATTTCGTCATTAATATTAGTATTTTTACATATTACTATCAAACATTCATCCCTTCTCAGCCCATTTGATCAGATTCGCCGGTAGAGTTGATGGAGAGGGTGTTTTCGAAAATTGTGGGCAAGTTATAAATGATGGATTGATGATGCATCTTTACCTGGGCCAATTGTTATTAGGCGCTTCGTTGCATGCTCTTATTTCTTGGCCTCCCATCGGGGTTGTCGGTATAGGGAGGAGCACACGATTCTGAGTTGGTATTTCTATATGACACGCATCATTTTCCTCTGCTGTTCACATCTGCAATGTGGGGCTCTGATTGCAGATGACGCTACTATATTAAAATTGAAATATGAAGTCTAACTGAATCGCACGCGGCGCGAAGAAAATTTCAAGATTAATCAAAATCTCTCACGAAATCGGGAGTCAATTCGTAAATTCAAATTCGACGGCCACCAACACATACTAATTGAGCTACGTGTCCACGGCCGCACATGTTTTCTTTTACGGCCACATGATGCCGTTAGGCCGTATGTTGGTCACCCCTGCCCTAGGGTGTATAGTACACTCGAGTGGGGTCTGCTGGGGTGTACCAGATCCGCATTACAATGGATCGGATTTGTAACGTCGTAAAATGTTCCTATCAATTGTTCGCAGCTTGTAAATTGCATTCCTTTTGTGATGCCATAAGCAAATGCTTCTCATCATTTAACCGTTGGCAATGTTCTTATAGGTTTTGGAATCGAGCAGGGTCAAGTTAACATTTGTTCCGCTTGCGATATCTGTGTATAGTGAAAGTGATTCTCTAGAAAACCGCTGGGATAGCTCAAACATGTGGAAATGGTACTTCCTGCGAGATGTATATAACTAGATAAATAGCGCAGTGTAGATAATTGCAGGGGCGTAGCCAACTGGGTCTCGGGGGTCCAGTTTGAGAACCATGCACTGTGTTGCACAATGGTGCAGTCTCGCTTATTTTGACTGCGATCAAGCCAATACGTGCTGCGGCGAAACAATAATTATGCGGGTGTTGACGGCCGTCAATATGCAATTTGAATTTAGCAATTGGTTCCCAAATCGATGAGAAATTTTAATTCAATCTAAAAATGTTTCGAAGTTTAGCAAATTGTTCGAAGATACCCCTTCATCAGTACTATACCTGTTAATCTGATCACGTGGGCTGATAATTGATCAATATTGGACAGTAATATATGAAACTACCAATAATATCGACGAAATTCATTCAAGATGTTGAAATATAAATTCTATAAACCAGAAACGGATCGAATTCCAATAACATTTCCTAACATATATTCTCATGATTTTGGCACATTATAGAAAGTCTGTGGGGATGTTCTGCTTCTACAATAAGAAACTTTTATACTCAAGGTGTATCTCGAGAAATCAATGATAGCACCGAACGCCACTAGAGCTATCCAATTCAATTTATTGCTAACAATTTGATCATTTTAATACACCGAAAGACAATAGATACAATGAAACATAGGAAGGTGTCGAAACGACTTGGAGTAGTCTTCGAAATCAGACGCAAAGTTCCCATATAGTAAATTTAGCATGAGTAGGCTATTTGTCGTCCAGATGGGCCATGACGACTGTCCGCTGAATGCAACCGTATATGCTATATGAGAGGGGTGGGCCAACTGCGGCTCGCGAGTCGCATGTGGCTCTTTCAGCCTTTGATTGCGGCTCTTTAATGATTGCACATGCACAATGCACATGCAGTGCACATGTCGCGTTTCGCCATTTTGCTAGAGAGGTTTAACATGATTATAAATTGATGCATTCCACCCCGTATTAACAATATGAGTATTTTATCGTGTTGTTTCTTTCCTTATGGTTTACTCAAAACTTGTACAATTTAGGGGAAGGCGGCATCACAGAGTTAGATATTTGTAATTGAACTCTCGAATCGAGTTCACAGACATGTTCCACGCACAACGATGGATGCCTGGTCATCATTCAATAATAAACCCTTTGTGTTCAACCTTAAACTTGATAATTAACTATACGCCAGCACAGGTCACAATCATTTCCGGGCTAGCAATAGTGAACACTCCAGCTCAGCTCTTCCATTTACATTGTAAAGCAGGGGTCGGCAACCTTTTGCTAGTCGCGGGCCAAATTTCAGGTGCACAACATTTTGGCGGGCCGGACCGGAATTTTTCTTAATACTATAGTTAACAGTCACGTCGCTATATTACCCTACAATGCTGCAATCTCAATCATACAAATCACAAAAAGAGCAAAACACATGTATTTACACTTCAACAACGCAGGATAAATGTGACACTTGGCGCAGCTTGCTTTGTGATAGATTTTCAACTTCTGGCAACAAGTCAGATGAAGCTAGAATCAGGCCATATTCAGAATGTGCGTTGGGATACGTGATCTTAGCTTGCTCTTCGTGAATTTCATTGTTGAAAACTATTGTTCACATGCGCACGTGCTACCAAAAGTCGATGCTATTTCCTTTGCATTGTTGGTCAAGCTGGGATGAAGACCCGTTTCAAGAACGTACTCTTTGTCAAAGTCGATCAGCGATATGCTCTTTGTATGAAATTTGTCATTCAATTCAACTGCATGGCATTTCAAATGGGCCCATTTGAGTACTGGGTAGTCAGAATTTATTTTGTACAGAACGAATGTCGGAAAAGTGGATGGAAATTCATTAATTAAATTTGTTATATCACAGTTACAAATGTATAGTGCTGGTAGGTTTACTCTCCTCCAGTATGGGAAAGTGAGCTTATTTAGTTGTTTCCCCCTGAAGTTGCAAATTCAATTTGTTTAGATGTGACGTTAAATGTTCTACGAAAGCAAGATTAGATACCCATTTTCGATGACAAGATTATGAGTCGGCGATGTTTGTATTTTCAAGGAAAGTTGCTATTTCATTTCTCAGTTCATACACTCGTGCAAGCATCTCGACGTAACAAAGCATGTACCCGTTTTGCCAGTGACACTTGCAACCGACGGGTTTGCCCAAGACACAGAAAACTTCAGCAGAACGCATATTGCTTGGAATGCCGAACAGCTTCTTGTAGTTGAAGTGCTATATGTTTCGTTGTTCTTGTGTTTGAAATATACGTGACAAAGCAATGCTTATTGGGGTAGGCCTATCTTTACTATTGCTTTTGGGTCTGCATTCATTACAGTGGAACATATTGACTCAAAGGCTTTTCGCGTGCGCCTTGTCAGGAGTTAGCGACACAAGAGGAGCTTACTACGAAAACCTACGAAAACCAAATTGGCAAAATATGACGTAACAATGCAATAATAAAAAGGATCGCTAACAGCTGTACCGGTACTCCGGTAGTCATAATAAATTGACAAGAGAAAATCAAATCATACAAAACACAGACAATTAGCGGTATTTTATTTAATATTTTAGGATTGCATATATAGGCCTACTCTTTGTGCTTGTTATTGTGCCGTTAACTCATTGATGGGGGCACACGGGGGATCTTTGAGGTGATGGATTCTGCTGTTGTGAATGTGGTTCTGAGAGCAATATTCAAGTTCAGTACCGCCAGTAACATTTGAGGTATCTCTGCGTTTCTCTGAGAGCTATTAAGGTGATTAACATTTAAAAAGTGGTATTCTGCGACTCACGCAGCAGCCTGATTCTAAAATCGGAATATGACGAACCGGGCTCGTTCACTTTCGGACCAAAAACCCTTTTTCTCCATAACGCTGTACTGAGTTTGGTCCGAAAGTGAACGAGCCCCGTAGGTGCGTGAATTACATGTTCCGTAATCATCATCAGTAAGTGGAAGAAAACATTATAAATTTTGACATTTTTCGAAGCAGTGCTGCATTGCAGATTGGAACTCATTACGAAACGGCGGGCCGTATTCTTGTGGTAACTATAATCATTTCGTCGCGGGCCGGACGATTTCGCTTGGCGGGCCGGATCCGGCCCGCGGGCCGTAGGTTGCCGACCCTTGTTGTAAAGGCTAGCAATAACTGCTGAGTTCGGCCTTGCCATCAACATTTGAAGGAACTGCTCATTGCTCAACACTGCTTAGGCGTCATATCATCCTGATCTCAAACACCTTGCAGCCCAGGTGGAGACGCATAGTTTAACCAGTATGTACTTTGAGTACTCTATAGCTTAACCACACAATAATAAACTTCGTTCGATAGCCTACATTTCATTGTCACGTCATAAATTCGTATTACTGTGTTGTGTTGTGGCTCATTTCAAGCTAATATTTTTGACATGCGGCTCGCGCATGAAGCTAGTCTGCCCACACCTGCTATATGTAATCGAAATGTGACTGTATATCGCAAAAAGGTTGATCATCCCTGAATCCAAGACTTATTACGGAATCGGTGTAATATGTGGTCAGGGGACTCAGTGTTGGGATGACTCGAGTCATGACTTGACTCGAGTCAGACTCAAGTCACTTTTTTCGTATGACTTGACTTGACTCGAGTCATCTTGCTAAAATGACTTGACTTGACTTGACTCGGCGTATCAGAGTCAATTTCAAGTCATCAAGTAATCGGTGTCGATAAAAATCACCATATCTTGCATATGTTCGTATTGTTTGCGCAACGCTAATGTAACCCGTGAGAGCGACCAAAAATCATTCAATGATCGTGCGTTTTACTGAGACTTCATTGTTCTCTCACAAATATATTGACCGCAAATAAAGTGATCGAAGCTTACAGCTTACGTTGTCATAAACTCTAGTATAGTATAGTATAGTAAAGTAATGTAATGGCAAAATGTCTATTACTGTTCTGTGTTCTTAACCAAACCAAACCTTTTGTTCTCTATCCTCTATTTTGACTGGTAACTATAAACTGAGGCTATGCAATTACTTACGTAGTCTAGCAGCTCTACGTAGCCTATATGTGAGCGATACAGCGCCTTACTTGCGTCTATATTTAACTCTATATTCGTTCATCGGTTCAAAATCAATGACCACTCAATCCCTATTTCAGACAGCTAGCAAAATGCAATGACGTAATCATGCCTCATACCTCGAAAAGGCAATTTGACTTGAATTGTGACTTGACTCGTGACTTGACTTGACTTGACTCGACTTGACTCGAGTCACCTCCAAAAATTGAGTGACTTGACTTGACTCGAGTCACCTTCGAAAATCGATTGACTTGACTTGACTCGAGTCAAAATGTGCAATGACTCGAAATTACTCGTGACTCGAAGGTAGTGACTTGATCCCAACACTTGGTGTACTAGTTTTCAGTATACGTCAAAAGGGTGTACCAAGACGAAAAAGCTTGAAGAACCCTGGCCTAGAATAACCTCCGATGGCGGGACTTGAACCCGGGCCGCCGCTGATTCCAATCCATTGTGTGTGTAGATGTGTGTGTTGGATCTCGAATGAACCGCCTCTACACTTCCGTAAGCTAACATATAGCTACGGGTCTGGGCATGAGCACTGAGCAGTCGATGCCATGCTCATGCTCATTAGAGACGCCCCTCTGACTCCGATGCGGTTCATGTCATGCTGTCAAAGCTGTGACTTAAGCTACAATCCGGCTCCGGTCCAAATGATCCAAATTTGGCCGAGTTGCAAACTTGCAATAAGGCTCAAATCCATGCTCCGCTCTAATCTATACGGGGAAGTGTTTTACGAGTTTCATTAGTGATAAAGCAAACATAGACTGATGACAATGGGCAGATAGCTTTCACGTGTAGGTCTACTGCCATTAAAATGCTACGAAACGCCACCAGCAGGCCAATAATGCGCCATGTTCACGAATGCAAGTGTAAAACTGATATGAGTATTACGTGAGCATAAACATGACAGGATGATCGGACATCTCAGTTGGAAACACGTCCAGTGCTAACTAAAAATGGCATCGACGTATTGCTGTCATGACTACCTGCCACAGCAACTTATCTATATGCGAAGAGGGTTTTTACGGTCTGTTTCACATAAAACAATGGTTAGTTAATCGTTATAGGCCTACTCGTGAGAACAACATAACTAATCGGCGGTTCTATTATTTTTCCGCTCAAGGCACACAATGTACAATGCGATGCACAAGACACAATGCGCTATAATGAATAGATAGGAGGACTTCGAAACGACCAAATAGATCTCTCAATCCAACATCCGCCTCGACAATATATTGTCCGATGTAGCAGTGTTCGAATTGGATGTTCGGGATGTCTTTCCTTAGAGGCGACTTTCCTTGCTCTATTCCTTCGCCTTTACTCAGTCGTGCTTCACCGGGTCCTTCTCTGGACATCTTTGTAAAAACGTCGCAAGAACGGCGACGTAGGGAGGAGGAGCCCAGACAAACCTTCGACACTTCGAAATGTGCTACTGCCAAGACTCGAACCGGGTCTCTCGCGTCGATTGAGGTGGCTTTACCAACTAAGTCAGGGGTCCACGTACCACTTGGGGGTACGCGAACTAGTCTGGGCCCTATAAAAGGCCCGCGTTAAAACTACATCGTCATATTTATAAGATCTGTCCTTTTTGGCTTATGTCCTCATTTTGTCATATTTTCGGTGCTCATCACGATAGCCACACCAACGATCAGGGCAGCACCCCAAACCCCCAATTGGTGGGGACCCGAGCTCGAAGGGGGGGGCTCAAAATTATTTCGCAAATCAACATAAATTATTATCGAGTATTTTGTTGTAGATTTCGTGAAATTGAATATCTACTTTTCAATATGAGTAGCCACAGCTCCCATAGAAAAATATACGCATCATTTATAAAAAAAAAATAGGCGTTTCATCGCCGGCCCTTACCCCTCCACGAAACACAAATACTTATGCAGTTTCCGCCAACATGCGACTTCGCGAAGTGTGTTACCAAATAATACATTGGCCGAAAATTACGTCCACGTGTTGGTCGAAACCAGGGGTGAGCACTGGGCAGCCTGCGGCCGTAAAAGGGAATTTGTGCGGCCGTCGACACGTAATTCAATTAGTATGTGTTGGCGGCCGTCGACATGCAAATTGAAACTACAAATTCACTCCCGAATTTTTGACAGATTTTAATTATTCTTGAAATTTTGCATGCTATCTGAAGTCACCACCTCCCTCAGCTCCACCAGTAAATCTGATCACATGAACTGGGAGACGATGAAAAATTATTAGCAATTTATGCAATTACCAATATTATAGACATAATTCAATCCTTTCTTTGAAATTTATACGCGCTTTGCCCGACTACGCATACACAGACATATTCTATTTAACAGTAAAAAACGTGCTTTTTTGTTAGTGGTAAAAAAAGCCCGTCGTGAAGGAGGTCTGGGATGCTTCGTCCCCCAGAAGTTTGGTGTATGACAGGGTTGTAACCAATTCACAGGGTTTTGAGTCACAAGTAAATCTCGCTTTTTTAGTTTTGACTCGAGTCTATTTTCAATTCAGCATCGAGTCAAGTCCAAGTCAGTGAGTAGAGGGTCGAATCAGAGTCATAGTGGTATGACTCGAGTCGGTGTCCAATTCATTGTGTTCACTGTTCCGTTTTTAATTCAATCCGGCTCAACCCACTTTTTCCAACTCTGCTCGAGTGATGGCTCGCATTAATAGTATCGTAATTTTCCTCAGTCCTTACAGTTTCTAGCCCAATATTCCAAGTGTTATTGCCGTTAGACGAAATACTAACAATGTTGTGACTTTACTATTGTTCGAAGTAACAATGAAATTTATGTCTTGGCCGTCCTAGTCTCGAATCATATGACTTGGTTCTAGTTCTAGTCACTCGAGTCAGATATAAATTTCTCGACAACGTCCGTCTCGGTAAGGTAGGTTCTTGGCAATGGCCATTCTCGGTAATGTCCATTCTCGGTGGTGTCCATTCTCGGTAATGACCGTTCTCGGTAATGTCCATTCTCGGTAATGTCTCGGTATTGGTATAGAACCCATAATATCAAAGGAAGCGTTACTGGCATTAGATATGATGTTCGTACCGTAAATAAGGTTCAGTGTACGCTAGGAAAGGAATAGTACAGACTTCGATGTGATTTAACTTTCATCATTGGTTTATTAGCAATTTTCATCAGTTCAATACATACACCACAAAATGCGATACAATGAAAAGATAGGAAGGTGTCCAAGCGACTGGGAGTAGTCTATGGAATCAGACATCCACTTTGGCCTAGGCGATGTAAAGAGGAGGCATGCACACTGAATCAATCAATCAGGTTTATTAATATTTTCATCGTTTCAAAACATCACAAGACTGCGATACAATGAAAAGATAGGAAGGTGTCGAAACAACTTGGAGTAGCCTTTAAGATCAGACACAGACCTTAACCTAGGCGAGGTAAATGAGAGGCATGCATGCACACTGAATGAAAGTAATGCAGAGAATATAAGACGCAAGCGACAAAATGAGGTGGCATGTGGCGGAGGGCGAGGTCGATGTTAGGTCGTGGTCCGGTAATCCTGAAGGCTGGCTAGTATTCATTTAAAAGAAATTGCTTGTATTTCGACTTGAATGCGGACATGCTCGACGACTGTCGGATAGCCGGCGAGATGCTGTTCCACAATTGGGGTCCGGCATACTTGATAGAGCAATGCGTTTTCTTATATTCAGTCCTGATCATATGGTAACGAGGGCCAATCTCGCCAGCAACCTGTCTGCAGCACTCAACCAGCTTAACGATACGGCTTTCATAGCTGTGAAATCATCAGGGGAATAAGTAAAATAATAAGGTCTGCTAGTCGTTAGCACATTCATTGGTACGAAGTATATGGTGCTTATTAATGTATATGGCTATATTCCCTTGTTACCTCGGGGCATTCAGACTATTTCATCACGAGTTCATGATGAACTGGCAATGCACTTCGAATAGCCAAATAGCCTACCTATTAAATATTCCTGGCATATCCAATTGTGTTTCGCATGTATCTAATTATTGATTTACTGCTTCCGCACAATGGAAAATGAAGCTGGCAATCCTGATAGTCTAATTTCTCAATGTATAATTGCTCAATATCTGAAGTTTCTGTATTACATAGATATAGCCTACATCCACGATTACAAGCGGTTGTACGCAATATCGTGCCGTGGTTCATAACACATTCATAACATAACCTCATTACTCATGCAGATTCTGCTCACTGACCTAGCCGGAAAGCGCATTTACCAATGCTGGTGCTAAGTAATAAGTAGTGGTACTGATAGTTGGTTGATATGTAAGGCGCTTACTGCTTATTTATGTCAAGAAGGCACACCTATTCAGGAACTTGCGTCTTGTAGCCTACATTTTGAGGCAACCAGAGTGGGCTTGTAGATGTACATTGTACAAATGTACATTGTACGTAATACGGCATGTATATGTTGAAGCTGCAGTATGTGATGCAATTTAAAGTATTTGGTCACGGGGAACGTCTATTCAAGATCTTCATCTCCGACTTCAAATCGAGCATATGCAATAGCACAGTAATTCGGGCATAATACTATAGCCTTATATTTCACTTGGAACTTCAGCGACTTGCGTCAGTCTCCCGTTGAAATAATTAGATCGTGCTTGTAACACCTGTGAAAAGTATATGATATTTTGCATAATCTATATCTTGTTAATTATATACATTGTACAATATACATATCAGTGCTGCTGTGTAATTACTTTGGGATTTCTTTGTATGGTAACCTTGAAGTGTTCAAAACAGAATAAATCTGGCGTATGATGTGTGCGCCCACTGCTCTGTTTCGTAGTGTTGGATCATCCACCTATGACCTATACGTCGGAATATGCATCTGATATTTATCGAAAATTCAAAAAATGGGGATATGCTATCTCTGAAATTCTTTGTAGAAGTCACACTGAAGTCAAGAGTTGTTATGTCCAGATATCGCATCTGATGCGCTGGGTAATCATCATCAATGACAGGTGGTTCAATTTTGAACAAGAGTCGCTTATTTTCGGGAAAAAATTTTTACCAACGTCTTTTGAATATTTGTTTTTCCGTAAATTTCCCTTACAAGTATGGCGTCTTATTGCCAGATACCCAGCGAACGTATATTGTTACCTTGCAATATCCGACTAACCGTGCACATCTGACGCTAACGTATTCTTATACAACATAGGCTAGATGTCACACACCGGAAATGCGTTATTTGAGTTTCATTTTTAAAAGGCTATAAAATGCGTATTCCTCAATTCAGGTTAAGCGGGGTAGCGAAGCCATCGAGAATGGGGCGTGCAACCATGCAATGTGCATAAGTCACATTCAACGTTACGAGAAAGCACGAACTTTCAACATGCAATCATGACGTGTAGCTCCGGGCCATTGCAATCGTGGGCCATCATTCATCATTGCGAGCACCACTATTATAGCAAACATTTCAAACTATGTCGAGCTGAATAATTTGGAGCGGTGTGTGAATTATTGATACGCACGAGCGTATCGGATGATCGTGATTGGTCAAGCAACTCTTTGCAGATCACGAACTCGTCTACGGTGCTAAACAACAGACTGTTTGGGGCTGTATTCGAATAAGGTTTTTGAGTACGTTGAAAAAGTGAATCAGAACTCAAATCCACTTAACTTTGTGAATTACCCGTGTATCCGCGTAAGCGGTGTCTTACAAAAGTCTATAACGACAGTGGGCCGTGCTATAAGTCGGCATGTTAGGATTCATAATAAGAAATATCAGCCTGGTGTAAATAACTATAGTAATCGAAACACCATGAATACTAAGACAACAACACGCGCATACCGCCCGATAGGCTGACCATGACCATAATTGATGCGATTGGACTGCAACTCCATACCATAATGAACTCCTTTGCTGACAACTCCAGCTGTTGGGATCGGTCTGATTGCTTGCTTTCATGCAGTATCGTTTTCGTTATGGTTTCAAACATTGGCAACTATAGGCGAGTAGGAGTGCTACGTCCGCTAATGATAATTTAAAATGTTATGCCGAGTTGGATATAGAGACTTTAAGAATATAGCCATGAAGTTATTTCAGAAAGGCGACTGCAAATAATCACCCATTGTGCTCCGGACTCCTTGAGTGAGCGTAAGTGCGCGCGTGCACACACACACGCTCACTGATTTCTCGTGTGCTTGTGCATGGAACGAATTCGAAGTAATCTACGATCCCAGCGCTGAGGTCTTCCAACCCTACCCAACCGAGACGTCTCAGTGTGTAATCGTTCTAGTTTTGTTACCGTGACTCATAAGGTCTAGTGATGAATAGCACCGATTAATCGCACATTTCGCAATATTGGGTCTGTGTGCTCCACTACGAGATTGCGAATGCTGCAGCAGGGGTAGTGTTGATGCAGATTATATTTATATTGTTCGCTATGATATCAATAAATATAAGTCACATCATAGTTGCACCATGTGATATTTTTAAAATGGAATTTCGTGTCGGAGTTGTACTTGCGACACACGAGTCTCTTGAATGATTGAGGTATGCACCACACAAACTGCCTCGGGGCGGTTTTTCTATACCATGACAAGCGCAAAGGAAATATCTTTGGTGTGGTGTAACATAGATTTTTTACTAGCTCAGCCTATGTTATGTGTACTGATGGTATTTCGTGCATGGATGCGCCGCTTTATTGGTGTGGGCAGATTTTACGATGCCGGAGCAGGGGAGTACAAAAGCACGAGACCGTACTACGGTACCAACGTTGTAACTGACGTTGTGGACTGGTAGTATCATGTGTTCGTAATATTTCTCATGTAGTCGTTTTGTACACCCAATTTGGGATAAAAAAATGTCTTACGTTGGCATTGAATATTCTGGGTGCCTATTTTGTACAATACGTCCATAGCCGTAACGACCAACGCCGACTCATCGGTAGCAGTTGAGGAAACCAGTTTCAACAAGCATGTTGGAGAGCGAATTCTCGCAGGGAATGTGCACCGATCTAATCTCTTTCTAGAAATAGGTCAACGGAGCAAATCAGAAGCGCCTTCCGCAAAGTATCTGACCGACAGTGGTATTTGTCAGCGCAGATGTGCGTTCGTTATTTTCACAGTTCTACGAGTGAAGAGTGCTCCAAGCATAGACGGTTCTGTCGATGACGTAATTGCGTTGCCTGATACGTCTCCGAGAGCTGTTCGGTATCAGTACATATTGTGGACTAGGATATTGATCTTCTACGTCGGAGCGGGCTCTTACATAGAGCGTATGTAATAAATCATTATCTTGAATTTGAACAGCGCGGTGTATGCGAAATACAGACGTTCGCTAGCTATTAAATCTAAACTGCGAGGTAGGTCTCGAATGAATATATAATTGACAGAGTCTGATCGTCGCCGCCAGTAATACTGCGATACATCAAGTAGGAATTCTTTAGAAAATCGCTACGCTATTCGCAGTGGGTTTTCGGGTGTGACACACCGGACGCACAACCGCGCTTTCTGTATTTACTCGAGGTAAGATAGAACAGACCTCGCTTTTGCTAAAATAGGGCAGCCATAATAGCGGTTGCTGGGTAGTAACGGAGTTGTACTGAGGATATTGTAGCGTAGTTTGTTAGCTATACTCAAGAGTGGAATTTGGTTGCTGACCTTCGTAAAACATTTTACCTAAGACTTTATGCCACTGATTCGGTTGCACAGAATGAATAAATTGCGACTATGAATGTATTGTTCGGTGCGATCGTCAATTTATTGCGTTAATATCGATAAAGCAATTTCAAAAAGTAGAGTTCGCGTCGAGTTCATTTGTTCAAAAGTTTGTTGTAGGATTGAGCCAGCAATTGGTTAATCCGTTGCCATCAGCACGAAAGCTGCTGTTGGAGTATCCGCTATCGCATGTTTCGACTTGTCGTATATTTATCTGTGCTCCTCCCCCCTGAGTCGCCTATATTACGACGTATTTTCGCCAAAGCCCAGGTATGACGTAGAAATATAAGGCAGTACATGAAAAGAGCGAGAAAGCACCAAGAGAATAGCAGTCGAGATATCAAGATCGAACGCTGTGACATCGGGCATTATAATATCACCACTAACATGGGTAGGTCGGGATGGATGTTACATTGATAGACCGGAGTCGGTCATTTCGACATTCTCCTACAACGCACCGTGTGTCTTGACCGGATGCAAATAGTAGAATTTATGAATATGACCTTCCTCTTATCGCAATTCACTAACTCAATTTCGAATTCCTACAGATTTCGTATACAGCCAAATGTATATTAGAGTCTGTTATTCATGATATTGATTTTTGAAGGACCCCGTATTATCGAACGGAGATGTCAGAAAAGGAGTGTCCTATCCAGGAAGAAACTATGTGAGCAGATAACTTTCTTTCATTCATTATCATGTCT
Source organism: Botryllus schlosseri (assembly GCF_051294905.1). Taxonomy (NCBI): domain Eukaryota; kingdom Metazoa; phylum Chordata; class Ascidiacea; order Stolidobranchia; family Styelidae; genus Botryllus; species Botryllus schlosseri. The sequence continues at coordinate 15,673,412 of NC_137249.1, read as the reverse complement.
TTACAGCTAAAGAAATATCCCATGAGCATTGACTCTGGGATAGAGCCGTGATGGAGCTTGAGACAATGTTATCAAAACAGTCGTATTTTCTGAAGCGTATTACTATATGCAACAGATATTGTATACGTAAATAATATGTTAGTATTCGGCTAGCTTACCGTTGTCATCATATTCAAACGACTGCATGAGAAATCATTATCTGGCTGCAGCTATTTGAGTGAAACATTTTTAGAGTCGAACTGAAAATGTACGCCACGATTCCGATGTGACATCGGAAAATCAGTTATTCAAAAGAGGGTGGAGCTGCCATGATACAACTAGTAGAGAATCGAATGCTTAGTGGGCTCACCCTCGTCGGACTTGTGATCGGCAGATAGAACGCCACAGTGCGTTCATCTGACCGGATTGATGGGTGCCAAATTCGCAAGTACTTCGAAAGTTACCAACATCTCTCCGCCTCCCTATTTATCACATAATAACATTTTAGGATTTCACTCAAGGAGTTTACATCTCGAATATGACCGAATCGTTTTGAGTTCATGCAGATTGACATAACCTTAGTTATAGTACATCACTGAGACGTTCTGACACGATAAGGCTCCGAATCAAGCACTAGCTCTGTGTGACACTGGTGTCAAACAATAAACGGATCCTCTGACTATGAGTGATATAATTTTAAGTGCTGCCGGCTGGACATGCATTCGTAACTTCCAGACGGGGAGCCACGATATCAAACCGACATACAGCTGTCGAAATAGATGCCTCGCCCATGAACTAACTTTCCTTGCAAGTAGGCATAGTTCCTGCCAATTGTGTGAAATCGCGTTTCCTTAATTGTCTGGCACTCTACTGAGTAAGGATTCCACCAGTAAACTGGTCCATGTACAATACCTTGTACAAGACATCAGGCCTGGCATCTATGTTATTAACGTCAAATCACCAATGTCGCCGTTGATAATTTTCAATATGTAAGTTGGATGCGAGCGCTTGCAAATATGGATGCGGTGTTAATATAGAATTAGTCCAAGCATCATAACTGTTACTTCGTACCTCAAGCACCACATATTTAGGTACAAGAATAGTGCTCAAATCGACACGAAGTAATTGTCATGAGTAAGAACAGTTGACAATATAATTGTTACAAAGTGATCCTAATTATTGGCGGGATTCGACGATTTGACAGGCGTACCAGCGCCCGATGAGATCATATTTTAGTTCCTGAAGAATAACCGCCATGTAGTACCTCGACTGGGACCTCGCCCTGGCTATCATCGGTATAATTTCAATATTCTCTGACCTACTATTTTACCGCAAATGTAAATGATAGGTTCAGGGTCGACAGAGAGAGATCTTTATTTTCATTCAACCAAAATCCGTAACAAACTGACGGCAATGATGGGGGTACAGAATATGTGCATTGTGCAAATTTGCAATTGTGCAATGTGCATGCACACTGCACAGTATTTGGTATCAGACAGGAATGATCGATACGACCGTGAAGGTCAACTAGTCTGATCACACCTGCATCAAACAGGTACACGTGACTCTATACAGTCTGTCTGTCGGGATAGCACCGATAGCCTATTACCCCCATTATCGTGTCTATAAGTTCTGTGTATTGTACACTGATAACTATTAACTATGCACATATGCAACACACTGGATGCTTGTTGGAGTGCAGCAAAATAATATTGTTGTTTATTGGCAAATTGGGTCAAGCTGGAAATTCAAACCTTTATTTTGATGTCAGTTGACAGATCGACTCTTCATTTGGGTTACCATATGTTCTCTTTTAGGAGGATTTGTCCTCTCTTTTCAATAAATTGGAAGTGTCCTCGGAGGACGCCTAAATGTCATTTTTTGTGGGGGAATTTGGCCTCGTTTTCTAGAAAAAGTATTAGAATGCCATCAAAAACTCGACCTCGATGCAGCGAACGTCAGAGTTTCGTAAAAATGCGGGTAATTCGGGAGTCAGGTTAAAGTTACTATTGGTCTAAAATGCAGGGTTCTAACCAAGTCACAAGTCAATCTCACTTTTATGGTTTTGACTCGAGTCAAGTCGAGTCATTTTCAATTTACCACCCAGTCAAGTCCGAGTTCAAGTCATCGAGCAGAGGGTCGAGTCCGAGTCATGGTATTAGGACTCGAGTCCGAGTCCAAGTCATTGTGTTGACTGGTCAGTTTCAAGTTAAAGTGTTGTTAAACCCACTTTTTATAACTCTGTTTGGTGATGTCGAATGCTTCGCATTTATAATATACTAATTTCCCTCACTTCTACCAGTTTCTGGTCTCATTTTCATGTATCAGTACCAGTACCAATAGACGAAATGCCAGTAGCGTGGTAACTTTACTACACTCCGAAATTACAACGAAATGTCAGTTTTGGCCGTCTGAGTCTCGAGTCATATGACTTGGTTCGAGTCATGCGCAATGACTCGAGTCCAAGTGGAGTCATGACTCGAGTCATTACAACCCTGCTAAATTGCCATCAAAAACTTGACTCCGACGCAGCAAACGCCAAAGTTGGGAAGACAATCAACGAAAAATACGGCGCGGCGGGTATTTCGGGAGTAGAGAGGGGAAAGATGACTTTTTCAAGTCAACACCACAAAAGTAACGTATAAAGCGGGTAATTCGGGAGTCGAGTTAAAGTGATGACTTTTTTTAGTCAACACAGTGCTATCGGTCGAAAAATTTTCATTTCGCCAGTTTCCTTTTCCGGTACTAGTGCTTTCATAATTTTTGATCTCAAAATATGGTAACCCTACCGTTTATGTTGTGCAAGTTGATGTGCCCTACTTAAAATCGACGATTTCGGGGTCACGGATCATGAAAATCTATGGTTCGGAGTCTGCTTTTGGTTGTTTTCCAAAATTCTAGTGTCAAGTGTCAAAATTAGGGGTGTAAAATTATTATTCCCGCTAGATCTGAATAAGGCCTTTTTCATAATATTATTGGAGACTATTACCTATTATGTAATACCAGGGCCGTAACAGCACTTCGTCAGCCCCCCCCAAAAAACTTTGGTCTTGGGCCCCCCATAGTGTTATAGACCGAACGTCTGGGGGGCTTCGCCCCCCAGACCCCCCTCTGGCGATACACTGTTTACCACTATTCATCATATTCATTGGGATTTTCTTTAGTGAATCAGCTTTTGTCGCCTAAGCGCGCAAAATTTCTAGTATTCATGATTTCATCGGTCAGTATGATCGGGAATTGCATACATTGTTATCAATTTTTATCTTCTCTCTGCTCACGTAATCAGATTTGCCGGTAGAGCTGAGTGAGGTGTGTTTGAAAAGGTAGGACCACTCAATAATAATTAAACATCTTCGGGCGTATACCCGGTGGCAGGAGCAAAACAGCATCTCGTCAGGCCCCCCAAAACGTGGGTCTTGGGATCCCATAGGGTGATAAAACGACCCCCCCCCATCACGTTGTTCGCGTTTGTCACGAAATTACCCGTACTGTATTGTGAGCCAGGGCGAAGCGAGAAAATTTTCGATAATTTATGATAAAATCGCTCAATCAGATCGGCGACTGCATATATAATATGCTATCAATATATTGTCCTCTCTACTCACGAAATCAGATTTGTCGGTAGAGCTGAGTGAGGTGTGTTTGAAAAGGTAGGACCACTCAATAATAATTAAAAATCTTCGGGCGTCTACCCGTTGGCAGGAGCGAAACAGCACCTCGTCAGGCCCCCAAAAACGTGGGTCTTGGGCTGCCATAGGGTGATAAAACGCCCCCCCCCCATCACATTGTTCGCGTTTGTCACGAAATTATCCGTACTGTACTGAGAGCCAGCGCGAAGCGCGAAAATTTTCGATAATTTATGATAAAATCGGTAAATCAGATCGGCGACTGCATATATAATATGCCATCAATTTATTGTCCTCTCTACTCACGTAATTAGATTTACCGGTAGAGCTGAGTGAAGTGTCTTGAAAACGGGAGGGCCCGTAAATAATGATTAAACATCTTCGGGCGGGCGGAACCGTTGAAATGACTTCGTTACATGATGTTATTTCGTGACTTCCAGTCTGCTATATCAAAAAATATAGAACCGCCCAAACGTAGGCTTCTAAACTAAGAGAAGCACACGATTTCAAATTGGTATTTCTTCACTGGCATAAAATTTTTCCCAACGGGATGGTATTTGTCTTGTGAGGTTCAGATTGCAAAGACAGGAACATTCGGCGCCAGTCATTTAGGCGCCTATGGACAATTAAACCTATATGTATTTTGTATATATAGCGAAGTCTTTGATCTGCATAAGGGCATAGACCTTTTCGGCCAAGCTTTTCTCGCTGCCAATCGTTCTGGCACACTTCTTGGAGTCGCATGTTATATGGCCTAAAACTTGATTGTATGTCTTGGTGGGTCGTGGCGCGGTAATGGCCCAATACCCAATAAGAAAGATAAACGGCTACGTGAATTCGCGCGCAGCGCGAAAAAATTTTGAAAAAATTGCATAAATTTTCAAAAAATACTCTATGATTTATGCTAATTCAGGAAATAATTTTGGGCCCCCCATCGAGCTCGCCCCCCCCAATTGGGGGGTTTGGGGTGCGGCAGTTACGGTGCTGTGTAATACCCTGCCCAGGCTTCCCTTTCAATCCGCGGAAGGGAATTGCAATCGGCCCAATTGTGGATCTAAAAAATAGCATTGTACGAGAGATAGCGCGTTGTGTACAGTGCAGACCATTCTGATTACCTAGTCATTGGCTGAACGTTGAGACGTCCAGGGAAATACCTGTGCTGCTCAGTACCAAAGATTGTAAAATTGTCAAATGGTTCTGCCATCTTATTTGCCATCTGTACAAATGGCCTAGCACAGGGTGTGATGTTGACGGGACGAGGAATCGCTAAATAAATGTAGCCCATCGGTCTGGCACGAAATGGTAGTTGACATCTGACCACATGATTATTTTATCGCGAATTGTGAATTTGTGGATGATTAGTAGCACTTAGCATTTCAGTACTCGAAAATGTCGTCTTTCACTACTTGACTCGAATCATTAAAATTAATTCTCGATTCATATTCGAGTACTCGAATGATTATGCCCAGCCCTATTCACGATAAGTGTGTGTATTAATTATTATGGTGCTCGACTGTATTGGTCATTTGCACTATAGGCCGATATCCTCGGGTCACTCACGAAGTGGCAACACGTATATCATGCACGTCACAAATCACAATGACGACTTCAAATTTCCATTCTGCATCAACTTGCCAGGTTTTGTCTCAGCGACTCTCAGCCCAATGGGCAAAAAAAATCTGTTTTATCAGGGAATATCTGGAAATTGATAGATTCAGAAATTACCGATTCGACCGCCACTTCCCGAGTGGCGGCTGTGTGATAAACTGGACCATTTCAACCATAACGTCGTTTCCGGACATATATATTTCAAAAAAAATCATGAGATATTACAGGCCAAAGCTGTGAAATTAGCACTGCGTTCGACGATGATCAAGTAGACCTACTCCCTGCCAATTGGTGTCAGCGAATACGACTGAGTGACTCCGACCTAACACCTGCTGACATGCCCCTCGTCGTGTATGCATAATATGTAGCTATATAGTGAGCTTACGACAGTATGAAGTAACTAGAGACCGACAGCGCGCCGAGTATAATATTCGATAGTCAAGAAGTCAACTCGACTGAAGAATGTTTACGAATGCTCGTCTTCAAGTCTGCATTCTTTCGTTCGTTATTGTATAGTTTCGGTAAAAAGAGCTGCGCGGGAGAAGACGCTCCTGGTTATTTTCTCTGCATGTGCTCGTAGGAAATAGACCGTGCTATTTGAAGTAGGGCCACTGCTCACCGATTTTTATTGTATTGTATTGCCGTCTGATGCCATCGAAGCTTCAAGTCAAGCTTTATCCCTAGGCCCCTGAGCCTTGTTCAAAGCTACAGCAGGAGGTCAACGACAACTGCGCAGTGCGCATAGCTTTACACTGCACCGACCGATTTACCATTGATATCTAGCGATGACCGATGACATAGCGTTAGTGAACTTTGTTATTTAGTATTTGTAGGGTAGTTGAAGAGACTACAATCATGTAATACGCATCACTTTGTTGTAAAACCCAGAACCGTGAGCTTCAGTTTCAAGCAGCAGTATTATTAACTCGCATGACAAAACCCACGTCAGCGATGCTTTTCGCATCACCAAAGTTTTTCTGGCTTCTTATAGTTCAAGCTGTTTCGATCCAATAAACTCAATTTAGCGCACACCTGACCTTTACTGAAAATGTACTCTACCTGATCAGTCCCGAGCGAGGTGCCCACCGGATATATTGATGGGTAGCTAGGTAGATATTTGAAGCGAGGTGATGCCAATTAGCCAGTATTGAGTGTCGACTATAAGTCACAGAGTAATAATGAACCGTTTGACCATTTAACAGTAACTGTCAATCCCTATCATCAATTGATGTCTGCAAAACTTTCATCACACCCATCATCTGCCCAAGGTTACATTTACGTGCGTCTCTAGACGCTGCGCTGTGTTAAATGACACTACCAACGACTGAATATATTTATAGTATTGTTAAAATTTCTTATTTTTTTTCAGAGAATCCGCAGGGGAAGACGCGTGTTTGCAAGATTTCGATCTTACAACCACCGAGCGCCATGATGGTAAGGCGATTAGTTGGAGGTAGTATAGTGCATGATTTCAAATAACGAGTTTGCGTTATCTTCAGTTGCGATCGTCGACATACCCGCCCAACAAAATGACATTTCTCAACGAGGCGTTGTCCCAAATGCTGACGGCGACGAGATCGATATTTTTGTCGGCCAAGATATAGGACCGGAGGATAGTTTAGTTTCAGAGGCAATCCCCGAAGAGTCTGGAATCGCGCTACCAGAGATTGAAGGTGCGGTAATTAGTTATAAGCATCGAAGGAACATGTCAGTAAGATAATTATCGGCTTCCATCGGTGCAATTGGCACATACCGTACAAAAGGAGCATACGTAACTGTACACTTGTACAGTACATCGTACATGATGTTTACTTCCTGATATTGAATCGACTCGAGTCTGCGCAGTGGCTCGGACATGCTCGGAGCACACGGAGCAAAAAAACGATTGCCGAATTTAGTGCGTGCAGTGTGCAGTGCAGTGCACCTCTCCTTATAAAGGTCGCGGTCTTGCGCGAATGGTTGCCTTTATTGACAAGATTGACATGGCGTATAACTTCACGATCACAAATCGTAACTTCCCACTCCCGCTGATCTACCAATGTTGTAGTTGTGCCACAGGACAAATAAATAATCGCCTTTTTAGTGCGTATTATGTTTCGGGTTTTAGTTTCAAATTTACCGGAGATATCAACTGGCATCAGACACATAATATGGGCTATAAAACAGTTGAGACATTTAGAAAATTCTAAAGGCGATTGGGAAGAATGAAGAACATCAATGCAAATACGTAAAAATACAGCGGTAGTGTCATTAATCTCAAGTTTACAGTTTGCGAATGTGTATTGATAGGCGGCATCTACATTTAACGCTCCATAAACCTGCGGTGATCAGTGACGAAGTACTTCTACGTTTTAACTAGGATAACTCAAGTAGGTTTTGCCCACTTGTAATACCTACTCAGTTGGTTGCGTTATAGACTATTTCTACTTCGACTAGGCAAAACTAGGCCTAGACTTTTTAGAGTTTACTATGCTACTTTAACTCGAGTAGGCTTACCATCGATGACTACTTTGATCACGTCTGTCAGAAGCAAAGTACCGAAAATATTACCATTTGAGTAGCGTTAACACCTGACCTAGGTGATTACTTTATCGAAATTTACAAGATATGCTTGATGTAATGCAATGATTTCTCGGCCGTATTAAAGTGGGATATAATCAGTCATGCATAAATTAAAATGTATAGTAATATTTCTAAATCCCAAACGTGATTTTCATTCACGGGTAATAACTTGATAAATTTGGATAATTTATCATAGGCGATCATTGATGAGCAACAAATCCTGAAGAATATTGGTTCTTAGCATGTGGTGTGGGTGAAAGATCCTAATGCTGGCGCAGAACCCTCTGTGTAATGACTAAATGCCTTACGATCTTTAGATTGGGATTGATTTTCGTTGTGGCGAAACTTCAAAGTCTTCCACAACAGTAATAATGATTATTTTCATTAGATTTCAAACGCCATATAACCCATTCATAAACTAATGCTTCGTTCTGATAAACAACGGAGTTTAATTTCAAGATGCTCCATCCAATTTCAGGCAGTTGTTTGGCGATTTGTCTAATAAAAAGAAATCTATCCAACCGATCATGTACGTGAGTTATTTCCAGTAGTTTCCAGAAACTGACTGATTTGACTTCAAATTATGTTTAGGGGACAGTGAAAGTCAAAACAAACAAGACCACGCAAGTAAAACTGGTACCATGTCAGTAGGCTACTGCAATGACATATTTGATTAAAATTGATGGTTGAGTCTCTCTACCTCACACCTTGTTAAAGTGGTTTTCAGCATTCGCAAATGTGTACTCAAACCTGAATCGGCTGAATGGGTATCCACATCCAGATTCCAGAATGACTTTCCGTTTCGTGGTACCCCAACTGTATATTTATTTTGAATGTTAACTATTTGACAATATTGGGGCACGATTTTTTAGGGACAGAACCACTGCTGTTGCTACCACCATGGTTCTTTTGGCCATACAGGTTCAATTTTCTGTACCAAAGATTTTCATATCCATGGCACTGCCTACGTAAACTTTCTACCTCTCTCTCTCTCTCTCTCTCTCTCTCTCTGATAAAGTATCTGCTCTTTTACAACCTTTATTACTATTTTGCTTTCTTCTGCTAATTATGAATATCACTATTTTTGTCTCACGGTTTCCAAGTGACATACGGTAGGTGTACCGACAACTCCCACTCTCCCAACTCAAACCAGTAATTCTATACTTGGCCTGCTTCAATGTATGTAAATGAATCTGTCTCTGTCCAATAACCTATATTTCTGTTTATGAAATTTGGTGTTGACTTGTTAGCGCTTAACAATTATTGTATTATGAGATAGCATTAGCATCAAACTTTGAGCAATCTGACAAATATTTTGATGCTAATTGCTCTCAAATGCTACTTCACATGCTTTTAAGTTTCTAAGCATAACTGTTTTGGCCCCAAATCTGCGTGCAACTGATTGACATTCAATCCTCAGATTATTATGTCATCAAAATATCGGATTTATTGAAGCAGTAGTCAAATCTTTTGCATTTATTGTTTATCCATTGTTCAGATGTTGACGAAAAGCTGAGTGAAGGTGATGTATCACCTCCCTCTGAAGATAGCTTGGGCCGGAGGAAACGCAAGCCGTCCAGATATCACGACTCCATGTTTGATATCCCAACTAACCTGCTGAATATTAACCGAACAATAAATCCAGAGGTAAGACATTTAACATTCAGAGATTCTCAAACTAGGTTCCAAAAGTCTAGTTTTAAGGAGTCCATGAAAGGCCAATGCTGAAACTCTAACTATAAAACTTCATTTTATTTTGTTTCATTTCCGATGCTCACCACAGGTCACAATAGCGACACATATCATACGAGCACTAATAATTGCACTTCAACAGGAAATCAGGCTATCACCTTTCTGATTTTTTAGTCATCTTCTTCCGAAATCCGCGGTTAGTGGGTTCACGGAACCACTCCACAAAACCTACCGATTTAATCAGTGACTCCCCGGAATCCGGGAAAAGGGTTATATTTGAACAACCCTAATGCGCACAGCCAGAAAACAATTGACGGAAAGTATAATAACGGTAAAGCAACAGCCCTAAATTGCAGTTTTGTGCATAATGTATTTGCTGATTTCAAGTGATACCCTGCCACTTTGTGACAAAAGTGGTAGAAAGAATTCTGCCTATGGAATTGGAAAGGCATGGCATGGCATGCGGCCCGATAATTTCATTAAATAAAGAAAAATGCAGTCTTCTTGTGAACCGCAATTAAAAAATCATTACGTGAATGAAAAATATTATGATGAATTTGTTCATTTCTCCGTTACATCAACGTATCTGGTTTTCATCTAGGAGTTCCGTGCTTTCCATTCAAAGGGACAGAAACAGAAAGAGAAAGTCAAGAAGCCCGCAACTGTCCCGGCATTTATTAAAGCATCCAAGGCCCCAAAACTAGAAACAGTTTCAGATGGAAAAGTTTCTCCTTACGGATCTCCAGCAGAGTCCCCTACTACCTACTCTGACTTTGGTAAGCCATGTAACAGCGCAGGATTGTACCTTCCGAAATCCGATTCATTGAATCCTGTGCAGTTTATTGTTATTTAATTTGCGAAGATTCAGTTTGTACGGTATTTACATTCAAAAGTTCTCTCCACCAAATTGTTTCTCGCAAACTTTTATCATTGTAATATGATAAATTTGAATCCAGCTTCAAGACATCACGGTATTGGGTCACCTATTTTGTATCATTCAAGATCATTTAGTACAGTGGTTCCCAACCTTTTTCGGCTCATCGCCCCCTTTTCAAACTCCACACCGATCATCGCCCCCCAAATATTGGGGACCGAAAAATGGGTATACAGACTGAAATCACCGGCGAGTTGACCAAGAAAAAGGGTCAAAATTTCGGCTCGGCCTCGAAATTTCAGTTTTCCAGCTAAATTTTGGTGAGTTGACTAACAAAAAGGTGATTTCTCCGACTTGATTCCCAAATAATCGTAACAGCACTTCGTCAGCCCCTTCCCCAATACGTTGGTCTTGACCCCCTCCATAGGACAATAAAGCAAACTTCTGCACCCCTCAGATCCAACTTCCCCGATACCTCTTTGCCGCTACTTCTCAGCACAAATTGTTTGACTCTTCAGTTAATTGGTTTAATTCGCGCGGAGCGCGAAAAAATTATGTCATTTATGATTAAATCGGTCAATATGATCGGGAATTGCATATATATTGCTGTCAATTTTTTATCCTCTCTCTCCTCATGTATCTAGATTTACCAGTAAAGCTGAGTGAGGTATCTTAGAAAATGTAGGGTCCGTAAATGATATTTGAACATATTCGGGCGGACTCCGTTACGTAATGACATTTCGTGGCCTGTCTGCTATGTCAAAAGACATTCAAATCGCCCATACGTACTGAACTAAAAGATTCACACGATTTCAAATTGGTATTTCTGCACTGGCAATTAATTTTTCTCTGCGAGATGGCATTTTTTTGTGGGGTTCTGATTGCCAGGACAGGGAGATTTGGCGCCAGCCATTTAGGCGCCTAAGGACAATTAAACATATATGTATATCGTATATATATCGACGTCGGTCAGCATAAAGGCAGGCCTTTTCCGCCAAGGTTTTCTCGTTCTGGCATTCTTCTCGCATGTTACATGGCCTGAAACTACATATGTCTTGGTGCGTCATGGTGTGATAATAGCTGACGCCGAGATGCCCATTTCTATACCTCGTGCGTATTATTTCTTGGAGGAAGGGTATCCAATAAGTAACAAATATGTGACCAGGAAATGGCGCGCAGCGCAAAATTTTTTGAAAAATTTGTTTAAATTTCCAAAATAATACTCTATAATTAATGTTAATTCGCGAAAATATTGTGGGCCCCCTTAGAGCTCAGGCCCCCCATCCCAATTGGGGGTTTATCTGTGGCAGTTACGGTCATGGACGCCAATATAGCCATTTCAACGCGCCATCGCCCCCCTATCGCCCCCTTCGTCCGTTTTCGCCCCCCTATCGCCCCCTTGGCTATTTTCGCCCCCCTGGACCGACAAATCGCCCCCTGGGGGGCGATATCGCCCACGTTGGGAACCACTGATTTAGTATCTTTGTCATTGTGTGCAAACTAGGGCAGTCTCTACTAACTGTATGCACACTGCTCAGTTCATTATCAATACATTTCAATTTTTTCTGACTTTCAATTCAATTTAAGACAACTTATACAGAGCATAGTGCCCCTGTTTAATTAGTATTCTTGATCATCACTGTTTAGCTGATGATTACTTTCGCCTCTCTTATGTCACATTTCTAAATTATGTCCTCTTTTGTTCTTCTTATCCTAGCACTCAAACTAGCTTGGAGCTCTGGTGCGCCCCCAGTGTCATCATACTTCTGAAAGAGTAGAATTTTATTAGCCAATAATTGGTGGGCTACTCTTATTTATGATATAGGTCTACTGTACTCGTGTACTGTAATGATGTAGGCTACTGTCCGCATACTATGCTTGTTACAGTTGGCAAATATCCTACATGGAGTGTCAAGACCTCTAGCACCTCTGTTTTTAACAAACATTCTTCTTCAAATAGTAATTTGTTTATATTCTACAGAGGATGATACATTGGATCCAAGTAACAAGTTCAAATTCAAGGTACATTATATATTCTTACAAATTCACTTTATTTGTAATCAGATGCAGTGCTGATACAGAAAAGTTTGTGAGCGCGAATGAAGACTTGATTATTGTAGTGAAGTCTACTGTAATGTCAAGGCCATGTAATATCAATAGAAATGAAAGAAATGGTGAGAGGTTAGAACAGAATTCTGATCTTGGTAGAGAAATCGCCATGCTGTTGACATGCCAATTCTGATTGTACTACTTCATATTTTGACTGTTTATTGATAATAATAATAATAGTATTCTTGAAGTAGGTGAACTATTTTTTATACATTATGATTATAAAGTCCTGGTAATTCGTTTTGATCTTTAGATGCAAAAGGACCATATTATTCAAAACGTATGCGGTGGACCTACGGCATACAAGTATGGAATTTTCATATTTCTCAATTTATCTACATGATGGGACATTTTTGCAACAGGTGTCAAAGTGTTTGCTTTATTGGTGATCTTATAGACATCCAATTGATCTCACTACCATATAGGTCAGGGGCGCTGACACTTGCTCTTTGTCACCCACTTTTTGATACCACGATATACTAATAAAAAAGACCGTCACTTGCCTTGGTGACCCAAAAACTGACCGGCTCATACCTAATTTTTGTAAAACTACGGTACAACGAAAAACAGTGATGTCTGGATTTTCAGTTCCAGAAGTGTGATTGTTTTGCTTTGAAAATTATGAAGTTAATCTTCAAGGCTAACTATACAACACAATTATGAAAATACACTTTCCTCAAGACACAACTTACCAAAGCAGTAGCAAACAAGCCTTAACTACTGTAACTCTTAAAACAAGTAAACTGTGACTAAAAGTGGTGATATGATGCAAACTGGTGACAATCCGCTTGAGGCACAGGCGTGGCCAGATTACGAAAAGGCCAAACCCCACAGCCCATTTTTAAAATTAACATGAAGTAGAGTTTTTTTAGGCAGGTTTATTTAGCTTTAAATTTTTCTTTGCGCTTTAGTGTCACTAGATTTATTGATTTTAATGTGGACCCCTCCCCCCCAAAAAATAAAAACTACGTTTAATTTACAGAGCAGAATCTGACTGTATTCGCAATTATTAAAGAACAGTATTTTACTAGCCTGGCTTGAGGCGGTGAGGAGGCTTTAGTCAAGTGGTGTGCCGAAACCTTCGATATTGTTATGTTTTAATGCCGAAATCGCTGAAGCCTGATAGTCCTGTCCTTGCAATCTGAGCCCTGCGATATAAATGCAACTCACAGAACAAAACATTACACCCCATGAAGAAATGAGAATTTGGAATCGCATTTGACTCATGAGCCCGTGTTTCCTTTAGTTTGGTCTGGTTCGTGAGAGCGATTTCAATATCTCTCAAGTAACGACAACCTTTACCGGAGGTCACAAAATAACAGGATGCTTCAACAAAGTAATCACTAGCAATCGACTCGCTCGAAGCTAACCCGCAAAAACCTGAATTAGTCTTAACCGTGTGACATGAGCATGACTTTAGATGAAGAATTATGTTCCCAGGGTTGTAATGACTCAAGTCATGACTCGACTCGAGTCGCGATATTTTCGTGACTCAAATTGACTCAAGTCATTTTTCAGATGCGTAAAATGACTCGGCTTCAGTCAATTTTTGTATTGACTCGAGACTAGAACGGTCAAGACAGACATTTTGTTGTAACTTCAGAGAATAGTAAAGTTACCACATTATTGGTATGTCGTCTATCAGTACTGCTGTTTGCATAATAGGGCCAGAAACTGTGTAAAGTGAGGAAAATACTATATTATGAATGCGAGTCATTCTATATCCCTCGAGCAGAGTTGAAAAAAGTGGTTTGGACCAGATTGAACTCAAAACTGAACAGTGAACATACCAGACATGGGGTAATCGCGATTAGTAATCGTAATCGATTACGACGATTACACCATTTTCAAGTAATCGTAATCGCAATCGATTACATTCGAAAAAAATCCAAAGTAATCGTAATCGTAATCGACTACTTCACATATCTAATCGATTTCTTCATGAAAGAACGATTACTTTTTATTTGTACAATGAATTTGACATAACCGAACATTCGTGAACAAGGAAGAGATATTCTACCAGGTTATTGATAACGCAGACGGTTGATTTTCAAACGCCACTGCTCATTATTACGTCAGAAGTATTAGCTTTGCTCGCCCTTGCGTAAGACGTATCCCATCCACACGTAGTAAATATATATCCGATGTACATTGTTGTGTGATTGTTAGAACAGTGTAAGCTATGTCGTATATCAGGTTAGCAATACGCTCCTGACGCCACTACTTCGCAGCAAGATAATAATCACCACTCTGCCTAGTTTCTAATAGTAACTTATGTATTGATGTTTGGTTATGCTTAGTTAAACGCAGTTTGGCCGTTGCTGCTTGGCGAGCAGCAGGTCTATCTATCTATGTAGTATACGTAGGTATTGTACGTACGCCGGACAAAGATTTGAAATTGTGTACTCGTCAAATAAAACATTACGATGGTATAATCAACATCTGCTGATTTATATTATAACCGAGCCGTTCTTTGCCGTTTCTCGTAACGGCAGCCTGCAGTATCTGTATTAAGTGGAAGGTAGAATTTTGAGTTCACTTTATCTTATTCTCATACGACTCTAGTTGAAACGTGCGCCGATCGTTATTTCACAATTCTTCACTCGACATTTATACCTGTCGCCATAGCCATCCGCTTATACACCATGTTAGCGTGGGTTGTAGGTACAATCAGGACCAAAACAGCAATTCGTCCCCCACTCCAAACATTGGTATTGGTAGGGTTGTAACCAAGTCACAATGTTCCGAGTCACAAGTCAATATCGCTTTCATAGTTTTGACTCGAGTCAGGTCGAGTCATTTTCAATTCACCCCCGAGTCAAGTCCTAGTCCAAGTCAGCTAGTATAGGGTTGAGTCCGAGTCATAGTATTTGACTCGAGTACGAGTCCAGGTCGTTATGTTCACAGATCAGTTTTCAAATCAATCCGGTTCAACCCACTTTTTTCAACTCTGCTCGAGTGGTATAGAATGGCTCGTATTCATAATATAGTAATTTTCATCAGTTTTCACGATTTACGGCCCTATTTCCATGTAACAGGACTGATAGACGAAATAAAAATAATAAACTTTACTATTCTTCGAAGTGACATGGAATGTATGTCTTGGCCGTTCTAGTCTCGAGTCATATGACTTGGTTCAAGTCATGCAAAATGACTCGAGTTCAAGTCGAGTCAATACAAAAATTGACTCAAGTCGAGTCAATTTAAGCATTTGAAAAAATGACTCGAGTCAAGTCTAGTCAACAAATAATTGCGATTCGAGTCATTACAACCCTGGGTATTGGGGCCCCATGGTGGTCAGTTTTCAAGTTGATGACTGAATTTCATCATAGTATTGGTAATTGCATTATATCGCTATTCATTCAAATTTACCGGTAGAGCTGGGGGCACGTAATTCATAATAATAGCATCTGGTATGTTGTGATAATTAATTTATTGTATGTTGTTAATTCGTGACCTCCCGCCTTCTATATAATCAAAAGATACTGTAGTCGCCCAAACGTAGCAGACTAAAAGAAAACCATTTGTGAGACGCACACACAAATTGTAATGTCTTCATTCTTATGTGAGTGCCCCGGCTAGCATTTGCATTGTTGGGGCTCAGATTGGAGGGACCGCACTATTCATTACGCCCACAGAGCGCGGCTACTGACAATGGACAGTTTGGACACATACCCAAAGTTTTGGCCATGGTCATTCTTTGGCTGCACACTTTGTGGAGTTGCATGTTGGCCAAAATTGCATACGTCTTTTGGTGTGTCGTGGCGGGGTAATGACTGCCACCGAAATGTATATTCCTATAAATGATGCATGCTTTTTTTTCTTGAGGGGAGAGGTATGTATTTCAAAATCAAGCTCGAAGAAAATTTTCAAGTTAATTAACTCCCTTGAAAGTACTTTATAATAATTTATTTTGATTTACGAAATACTTTTGAGTCCCCTGAGAGCTCGCTACCGGTTCTATTGGGGAGTTTGTGGTGTGGCAGTTACGGACCTGGCAAGAATGCAAATCGTTGGGTGCGACGAATAATCCTGAATAGAGTTGCGCAATGGGTGCATTATGACGTAACAAGCAAATGACGTATGATTTATAACGAAAGTTGTTATATCATTAGACCTTATTTTCATCGAAAGTCTCATATTGTCTTCCAATATCTCCAATATCTCTTCCAATATATTAGTTATAAGAAGCAAAACAAATGTAATCGTGAGTAATCGTGATTACTTTTGAAATGTAATCGTAATCGTAATCGACTACTTCCTGATTTTGCTGTAATCGTAATCGTAATCGTAATCGCGTGATTCACAAGTAATCGTAATCGCAATCGATTACATTCGTGAAGTAATCACCCCATGTCTGGAACATACTAACTTGGACTCGGACCCGAGTCAAAGTTGGTGAATTGAAAATGATTCGACTCGAGTCAAAACTATAAAAGTGAGATTGACTTGTGACTCGGAACCTTGAGACTTGGTTACAACCCTGTATGTTCCCTACATTTTTTAAAGTCACCTGATTATGTGGGCTGAGAGAACATAGAAAATAGTTAGTACTCTGCGTGGATACCATTACTTTTTGACAAAATTCATTTATTAACCTCCAAAATTTTCACACAGAAGGGTGTCTGGAGATCGAAATCCTCCAGAAGTTGTTTTGATCACCCTATGGGGGTCCCCAGACCATCTTTGTTTTATGGACTTTCAAACTGCTGTTAGGGCCCTGCTCTTGCTTGTCCTTTTTGTTCGATTCCTTGTATACATCATTCATTGGATCCTTTCTGGGCATTTTCTACACCATAAGAACGAGCGGCACAGGTGAGGAGGAGCCTCGATAAACCTTCGACGCTAGCGCTACTGGCTACAATTAAACAATGTCGGCTGCATAGATGGCAGTGGATGTCACGTCACCATTACGCCTGAAATGCCACCTGAATTCATCAAATATACTTGTTTATCTGGCTGCTCCACCATTGCTCCCTTCAAGTACAAATACTTTGCCACTAATTGCTTGCGACTGTAAAAAATCTCAAATGTATCAAATAGGGTAACGGTGATGATTACTTTTTTTCAGGTGTGACATATGCTTGATGACGTTTCCGCGATCCTTCAGTCTTCGACGCCATTACACGCGGAGGCATATAAACCCCAAGTATGTTCCTCCCAGGACGGAAAGTGCGACAGCGAATGCGGAAACCAGTACCGAAGCTGGTACGTTTGCTTATTTGAATCGCACGTTAATGCGAGTTTTAATTCTGTGTGATTTAGTCTTCATTGGTATGCATATTGACAAAGAAACGTAATTTGTACATCTGGGTGTAACTATTGACTAAAGACAAGAGTACAAGACTACATTTTTCGCATACCCCTGATAATGGCATCCACTGATGTTTTGTTCCAACACTGGAAACGTGCTATTGTTTTATCACTTCTGAATCAGGAAGCCGTGCACTCTGTCTTTGTTGTGGTACATATGGCAATTTCATTCATATTTGCATCATGTGGAGATGGATATGATGTGATGCAACTATGCAGAAGTCACTAACCTGAAACTAATTAATATTTGGCTTGAAAAAGTAGCATTGATACAACCTTGAGTTGGAGCATGTAGAGGAAATGCAATATGGCTCCAATAGGCAACAATTCGTTTACACCAGTTTTGAAGTGATGAAGTATTAACGAACGAATGAGTTGTAAGTAAAATATCACAGATCAAGTGAGTTTTCATCAGTAGGAGAATGATATGCTGTTGTATATTGCATTGTGATTTCCTCTGATAACCCAATGTTATTTTCAGGTGAATCACAGGAGCCTGCTGATATCTATGGGGATGATCAAGACAAACACCTCTATGCGTGCAAAATGTGTTCAAGAAGCCTTATCTATTTTAAGCATAAGAATGAATTGCACGTCCATTGCCTGGTAAATAATCCGCCGTTTTCATACATTTTGAACGCGAGACCTTATACTCTTACGCTTTTGTGGTGAATAGTGAGAATTTTCACTCGCTTAGTTTGAAATTGTGCTGGATGGAAACATAAATTGTGATGGAATTTGCATAATATCAATTTGACGATTTTTCAAATTCTAAGCAGTTTTTAGTTTTTGACTCCCGGATTCAGAAACTGGTAATTCACTCATGTCCAATTTATGATAGAGATAATGTGACGTTCAAATTAATTTGTACTACTATTTCAGTGAAAACTGCCTAGCGTAGAGGCGCGGTAGCCCAACACTGTTGAAATATTGATGACTCACATCACATGCATACAGTTTTAGTATTTGCATATTTCTCGGAAGTTCTAGCGTAAGCATTCGTGTAAAATAATCAAGTGGTGGTACGGTATATGTGTTTAAATTCCTACAGATATTGTGTGTCCACTAGCCTTGAATGTCCTACACAGCACCGTTGCAATTGACTCCGGAAAGATAGTTAAATGCGCAATGAATGGAGCTAGAAACATAATCTGATAAGATGGCCGCGGCTGTGCAAACCTCCACAAAATTACAGACCGACGCCCCGTTTTCAATGACCAAGGAAGTCTGAAAAAAAAGAATTACAAAGCTTTGCAAATATTGAACCATTCAGTATGGCCAAGATTGTCTATCCATATAATACATTGGCTGCATTGTGTTGGAAAAGTTGAACTTCTGTTGTTTCATACAAAATATATTCATCCATATTTTTGAATCTTTCAGTTGATACACACATCAGTAATTATTTTCATCATAGATTTTATGAACACACATAATTTGGATGAATTGAGCAGCATTTATACAATGGCAATATTGTTGCACTGAAACACTCACCAGTTGAGCAGATGCTGAACCAGTACAGCAAGATTTAAAAATCTCTCAAAACAGAACTAAGTCCCTTATAATATAGTATTACCCAGTGACGTACGGTGCGTTTCATGGCTGGTGAGGCACTGATTCCTTTAGAGCAGGGGTGGGCAACTTCTCCAGTTGGCGGGCCGGATATAGGAAAATGAAGTACTTGACGGGCCGGGCTCCTGAATCGATACATTAAACTCGTATTAATCCACCCTCACAAGGATTATTCGTATTTAGTGTTAACTTTAAGTTTGAAGCATGGAGACCAAAACAGTTCCCAATGAATTTATTAACGTAATGTATTTCGGTAGCTGTTGAATTCAATGAGACATCTGCAGTCGATGAAAGCTGCGAACAGGCTCTTTGTAATCTGGTTGCATGCCGGACACAAAGAAAACAAAGAACTAAATAGTAACTAACATATTCACTACTATTTTTGTCCGGAAAAAGAAAGAATAACCCACAGTGACTATAATTTGACGTAATATGCAAGTATAGTGGAGAATTGCGGCAGACTACTGCCGCGGGCCACATTATCATGTACGACCGGCAACTGTCTGTGGGCCGCGCAAAATCCCATCTCTGGTCGCATCCGGCCCACGGGCCGTATGTTGCCCGTCCCTGCTTTAGAGTCCGGTTCACAAATATATAAACCCAAAATTGTAGCTGATTCAGTTGACGACTTGTTTCTTATCTATGACAATAGCACCATTCACACACAGGTCCGTCTGCGCCTCACACCTCCTTTCGCGCTATATATTTAAACAACAAATATCCGAATTCCCTGATTTTTGGTGTAAAAATGTTTTAGAATTAGTCATTCATGAATATCGATAGAAAATACCCATAATTATTGGCGTTATATTCATTGAAGGTTTCTCAATTTACTCTTACTCATCCTGACGACAGGTGAGGTGCTGCCTCACTTGCCTCCCCTGGCCGCATGTCACTGGTATTACCTTTATTCTGTTGGCCCTACTTATTCATCTTTGCAATTTCATCAGAATAATTTAGGTCTTATCACACAAAATTATTTAGTGCTTTGTCCACACATATAGAATCTATGTTCATTTCCCGGATAACACCATGAATAGATTTCCTTCTTTGGTCTCTGGAAGATGGAAAGGTCACGGCTTTTATTGGCAACTATTCCAAAACACTTGTCCTTTCAAACAGGAAAATCACACCACGGAGCCGCGCCGCCCAGTCAGTTTATTCAAGTGCGATATCTGTCGAAGGCCTTACTCTACAAGACATGAACTCGAAAGGCATAAGCGCACGCATTCGGGAGAACGCCCTTATCAATGTGGATATTGCAACAAAACCTTTCCCACTTCCACAAATGCACGCAGGCACGAGCGTACGCATACGGGCGATCGACCTCATACATGTAAAGTAAGTCAAATTGGCGAGTGATTGCACGTTTCCTATATTATCAGTAGGCAATACTAGTACATCCGGTTTCCTCTCCTGTCTTGGCAGTATAATTTGCCGAGAACTGTCTTCGAATGTGCGTGCGCATCTGAGGCTATGAAAACGATCACTTTCAGATATGTAATAAGGGTTTCATACAACGTACCGACATGGTCAAGCATTTAAGATCTATGCACAAAATGAAAGTCACAAAGACGAAGGCGCAAAAGTCTGGGTTTACGGTATGTTATCAATGCCGAATGCGAAATAGGTATTCCTAATATTGTGATTATTATATTATGATACAGAATGAAGGCAAACATACCAAAAACGGTAGAGCCGATGGCAGTGGAAAAGTGTTTGAAACCGACAAGAGCAATGAATTTCAAGAGAATATCGATTTTGCTGCGTATTTAAAGCTTGATCAGCACATCAGCGGTACTCTGATGGGAGAAGGAGTGTCTGCGTATGTATCTCATGCATTTTTCCATTCATGCAATCCCCGGTCTTTGCTATCATGCTCCGACCAAATTACTGTTACATCATACTGCAGGATTATCACTGATTCTGGTCATATTTTCTTGCCCAGCGCACACTTTTAGAAATTAACGTGCATCATTTTAAGGCTATTCCATATTCAAGTCCACGAAAAATAACTTCATTATTCGCTAAAACCTTTTCGATTGATACTCGTCAGTAGCAAAATTCAGTCCATGTTTGATTAATAGACTTCTCAAACTCATTTCGAGGTTATCATGTCTTGTCATGGTATCGCAGTGCGCAATGCTTTTAAGGGATGAAAAATTACCAAACAAATCAATGGCAGTATTGCTTCCTGAATTAGAAAAGGTATGGATCGATTTGCCGTCTCTGGGATAGAGAGACTAATTGTGTCATATTTTACATTACCATGATCGCGTCTTACCAAGGACAGTCAGAACTTTTCATGTTGCCAGACTGTGTAACTGCAATTTAACGAATGAAAGATGGTGCTTCTAAAGGCAGGTTTCACGCAGCTGAAGTGTAATAGCCAAGCGAGATGGTGTAATGGTGATGCGTCTCGCTTCTCGATCGGTAGGTTGTGGGTTCGATCCCCGGCCAGGTCAGACCAAAGACTCGAAAACTAGTATCCGCAGCTATCCTGCTAGGCGCTCAGCATCCACGGATAGCATGGAGGAGAAAAAACGGGGGTGCAGACTAGGTGACCTTACGGTCGCATCACATCTCCATCGTTGAAGCGTCTCGATGGTGCAGGCGAAAAAGAATATCATATCTCAACTCTAATATGACCTCTATGCAGAGGTGGTCAAAGTAGTCATCTACTCATGTAGAAGTAGAAGTAATGTCACCAATAAATATTCAAGTATAAGTGTTAGTAGCGATTTCCAAGTAAGTAAAAAGTAACCATTCTAGGTCTAGTTTTACGTAAAGTCCAAAAACTTTTAGGTGGAACCACTATAGCAGATAGTGCAAGCACGCAAAACGTACTTGAGTACTCACAAAGAGGTGCTTTATTTTAGACCATTGACCACCTCTGCTCCTATGTCATAACCATAAGAATGGTAACTGTGACCTCTGCAGCACTCTGTGATGGGCTGTTATCTTTTAAAGTCAGCTTGGAGCACGACTTGCCAAACTAATTTCCAAAGTTGCCTGCCTACATATTGCGCTTTTAAAATGACTGCTCCGACCAATTAGCAGTTCTGAGAGACCTGAGTGACTGTTCTTTTCTCCATGTTCAATCAATGCAGATCCAACTACTGTGGTAAGGACACATCCTCGAATGGAAACAAAAACGGGAACTCCCCTGCTAAAAATACCAATCTTCGAGACCTCCCGCCCAGTCAGATCATGGGAGAGGACGGCAAGATGGAAAAGATGCACAGATGCCCAGAATGCTCGAAAATGTTCACAAGCAACATTAACTTGAGAAGGCATTATAAGTTGAAGCATGAAAGGAACCAGGTCAGTGTCTTATTACTTTTTGTCTCCTATTACCAATACTCGCTCAAGTGTATTTAAATGATGGTGCACGCCTTTATAAAACAATGAGCTTATGAGATTTCATGTCTCTTTCCATTATTACTTCAGTATATGTGACTTGCTTGAAAGGTATGTGATAAATGTCTGAAAGTATAATGAGGTGTCATGGTAGTAATGCTAATGTAGGTCAATATAAACATGTATACAGTGGTAGACTCTCTAGGGTTTGTATGATTTTGCAGATTAGGGTCAAATGAGTTAATCTCAGAATAGGATATTATGAAGAAATCTCCATGACTCATAGCAATGTATTTTTGTAATGCTATTATGTCTGTAGTAGTAATGAGTGGTTCATATAGTAGACCAGCGTGACTGTGAATGTCAGTATTACTTTTACTGTGGTGTATACTGGTTCATAGAAATATGTGGCTTCTTTTTATTGGCATAAGATACCAGACTGGAAATTTTTATGTACAGTATGAATTGTGATGCTTTACTCCTTACCTTTATCTGTAAGAAGACAGGTTACTCACTATTAATGGGGTGATGTAATGATAGGGCTTCTCTGACCATTGATTCGTGTATGTATAAGCAATTCCTTACTATTGCACAGAACAGGATTGACTTGACTATTTACTGCGCAGAAAGTGCATGTGTGTGTTGGTTTTGATTAGAATCAAACTTGCCTCTAGATCTATCAAAGTGCTGAGCCAGTGAGCATGGTTGTGGAGAAGTATAAAATGATGGATGACGGTGCGTCTAATGTCAATAAAGAAGATAAAAGCAATGGTGAAAAGGGGAATATACCGACTTTACTAGCAGGAAATGACAACTCGGATAATAAGGATGAAGGTAAGGCTCCATATTCAAGAAAGCATGGTTGTCAGCAGTTTTGAGTTAAAATGCTCTTGACCAGATTACGACTTTAGCATGCTTGACACATTTCTTGCATACTTTATTTTAATGTAATACTTATGCTATATATGTTTCTGTATTTCCCCACTCAATGAATTCAATTGTGCATGCCACCTTCAAGAGTCAATGTACATGATTTATTATATTGCTGTAAGTCCAGGTGTGTGTGTTGATCTAATTAATCAAGTATCTTTTGACATATGTTTTTTGTTTGCTCTCCTGACAATTTGTGATGGGGAAGGATGTTGGTCCTGTCAAAATTGAGTGGAACTCATGAAATTAGTTTAGGAATTCCTAAAATATAGTTATAAACAGAGTTTTCTCTCTGTGTTATTAGTAGTCAATGGTTCTAAGACCAACAATCATGAAATTTGAGTTTAGTTGAGTGTTTGCAGTGATGTGAGCAGTGGGCTGATCACTGAGTAAGCTGTATTTGGAACAAAAGTACTTGTTTCCTACTTCTCAAATTTAGCCAGGCAGAAATTAGTGAGTGTTTGTACTGACATGAATTCTCATTGTTTTATTAGTAAATTCGCCACAACCACTTGGCTATATAGCTCAGACTGATTAACATATAAACAGGTCGCCTGTCAGTCAGTTTAAACTTGATAACATCAATTCAATTCACTGGGAATATATAAGATGTACAAAGGACCTGTTGAAGTGTTCATAATAGCTGCAGGGATTCACTCATATCACTCCAAATGAATGATTGAGACATCAAAACAAAGATACACCCATAGAAGACTACCTAGAGAACTGGGTTAATTCAATTATTTATGGGTGCTCTGAGTAGAGATTATGGTTATCTTCCAATATATATGTTAGCAATAAAGCTAATGCCTACAATACAAAAACACTTAGCATGCAATCCAATATATTTAAGTTTGAAAACTTTCAACTCATGTAATAGAAAACCATTGTTTCTTCAGTCTCTATGTTGTTATCACGTGGAATTGATTCACTAATGCATCTCTTTTGAGGAGTAGGGCTCTTCAAAAATGACTTTTTTTCTCAAATCGTACTGGCTACTTGATAAAATTGTTAGGTTACCTAATTTAAGCCTACACACAAAATTTGGTTCAATTCCAGCCAGTAACCGCTTTGCTACAGGAGAAGAAAGTTTCTATTTATCATATAAAAATGAATAATAAAAATTTTGAAAATTTTCTGTTCACCCCATGAAAGTGTTAGGCTGTCTATAGAAACGATGCTGACCAAATTTGGTTCAATTCCAACCGGTGGAAGCGGAGTTGTTGCCGTCGAAAAATTTGGATTTGAATAAAATAGTATTTACGGTGTCCGATTCTTTGTTTATTGTGCTCACCGTAAATACTATTTTATTCAAATCAAAATTTTTCGACGGCAATAACTCCGCTTCCACTGGTTGGAATTGAACCAAATTTGGTCAGCATTGTTTCTATAGACAGCCTAACACTTTCATGGGGTGAACAGAAAATTTTCAAATTTTTCATTATTTATTTTTATATAATAAATAGAAATTTACTTCTCCTGTAGCAAAGCGGTTACTGGCTGGAATTGAACCAAATTTTGTGTGTAGGCTTAAATTAGGTAACGTAACAATTTTATCAAGTAGCCAGTACGATTTGAGAGAAAAAGTCATTTTTGAAGAGCCCTATTGAGGAGGCCTGCAATTTGCCGTTTTGTGTTATTATGTAGATAAATATTATCATGAAGCTAGATTTGAAATTTCAGAACCTTACTCACAAACTGATCCAGGAATGTTAGTCAGGTATTCCAATCTGAATTACTGCAAACTTGCTGCCCATGTGAATTGTAGTTGAAGTAGTTATTTGTGACCTCCTCTCAGTATTTAGGGCCTGGTTTAGCTAGCTAATCCAGAATCAACAACACCTGGAAATAGCAGTTGGTGGAGAAGATAACACCACCATCTTTAATATCACTGTTGTATACCATACAGAAACATTATGTTCAGGTTTATACCTTGCTTTTTATGTCTATTTCAATGGGTGAAGATGGACCATTGAAGGCAAATGACTCAACTGAAGGCCAGGAGTCTGTAAAAGACGAAATTTGTTCAACTTCAACTGCAACGCCAGTCAAGAAGGAGATCAAACCTGGAAAACATTCGAAATTGAGTAGTATTGTTCAGAGACTTGCGAGCAAAATAAAGTAAGATATTTACTGATCAATCTGTATGAGACACACAGCGTATACACAGCTGTAGTACATTGTAATTATGCACATTCTTTTCTAGCATTCACTAGCATTTTGTTATTCTTTGAATGAAATATCATCTACTGATACTGTAGATCAGTGGTTCCCAACCTTTTTTTAGACACGTCCCCTTTATGATAGTGAAAAATTTCCCGCCCTCCTTATCGTCATATCACAAAATCCAACCGGGATGCTAGCAACCTCAACCGATTGTTTGATGGCATGGAAGGTTATAACTGTTGATGAGAGAATTAAAGAATATGAAATTCGGTCTATATATAGACAAACACGCGTGAATTGGAGGTAAATCGCGGAGGTAATTTTTTTTCAGTTGACCGTTTCTTCGCGCCCCTCTCAGATGCTTTCACGCCCCCACAAGAGGGGCACGCCCCCCAGGTTGGAAACCACTGCTGTATATTAACTTGTTTCCCTGAGCAGCAGCTCCTGGCAGTAGTCCATTGAAATTGAAGTGTACTTCCTAGTAATAATATCAGAGGAAATTAGTTTTTCTCAGCTAGACAGATATAGCCTATTCATCATGTTCATGAAGTACCCTGCTTCCTTTGCTGCTCACATTACTTTCCTAGCCTTTGCAAAACATTGAGTGCAGATTATGATGTAGACCCAGCATGTACATCTAGTTTTCTTTTCTACTGTTTATTCAAACAGTGAAGAGTTGCTTGTGCTTGCATTGTGTTGTATGACCAACGTGGGAGATTAGATCAAGATTTGTGAGATAAGTAAATTAGTTTGTGTTGTTGTAACGCCTTTGTGTTGAATAACTAGAGAGGGCGCTCGTCCACCAGCTATCTAAACTCCTGGCATTTTTCATTCTTAATATGGAGATTGGCATTGGGATGCAACAATGCTGTCTGGCTCTTTTTCTCTTGAGCTACTCTCTCGTTTTGCCAGACAGCATTGTTGCGTCCCAATGCCAATCTCTATAACAAAGAAAAATTCGAGGCTGATTGTGAAAGTTCCAGGGCCACGAGCGGAATAAGATTTATATTTTCGTAATCAGTGCAGAGTCAGCTTTCGATTGATACCTGTTTTACCAAATTTAATGCTCGGCAAGCTGGTCAAAAATGACTGTCAAATTGCCTGTAGCCAAATGGAAATTGTGACGTGATACAATTTCACTGAGGCGTGAGATTTGCCTGTGTCGACACCATATAGGACACTATGGTGATACCATGCAAAGATCAAAATATCAAAACGACTTAGAGCAGTCTTTCAATCATCCTACATACTGCCACTATTGCGTTGCAGCTGTCATGTCAATTTACTTGTCGATGTCATTTTCCGGCACAAATTATTCTCAAAACATTAACGCCACATTTGTATTGTGTTCACAGTGCTGAAAAGTCAGTTTCGCCAGAAAATATGGACTCTCCGTTACTGGTAACCCCCGAAAAAGAACCGATTTCACAACTAGAAGAGTTTGGCAATCAAATTTTCGCCGACACGACCTCGCCTAACAATTCCACGTCCCCAAAACGGAACAAACGAAAACCCAGCAGCGTACAGCACGTCCCCGTGAAAGAAGACGACACCCCACGTGAAATTCCAAAACACAAAAGCATGATACCCGATAACTACAAGCAACACATCCGAAAAGTGGGATCACGACCTGAAAAAGAGCCTGGGACGGTAGGTGGGATATACCGGAAAGTACTGGCTAC
The DNA here is from genome assembly GCF_051294905.1 of Botryllus schlosseri. NCBI lineage: Eukaryota > Metazoa > Chordata > Ascidiacea > Stolidobranchia > Styelidae > Botryllus > Botryllus schlosseri. The sequence goes on along the minus strand of NC_137249.1, from coordinate 15,645,939 downwards.
CGGGACGCGTCCGCGGTCTAACGTGGAGCAAAGGAAAACGGAGTACGGAGTATTCGCAAACCGGGAGAGATACGGGCGTTTAAGCTCGTCGTGTCGTACTGAAGATAATATGAGAGAGACATCAGTCAAAATGAACCAATTTGCCAATTTATCACAGCGGTCTGCGCCTTACCATGCCAGGCCCGGGTCTGGCGACCGTCGTCAATCCGGCGCGCCCGAAAAGCGCCAGGACACCTCGCGAATTGAGACTTTCTTGTCGCAGTGTTACAGCTCAAGAAGATGTGACGTGCCACAAAACGCGATATTAGACCGGACTGTCCCGGTGCGGGACTCAAATTCAGCCAACCGAAAGCTCAAATACAACATGAAACACTTTACGATCGAACGGTCCAATGAGCATCTACCGGCTGCTGCATATTTTTCGCGGCGTGACCCGGGGTTCTCCCCGGAGCCCAAAAACGAGAATGCAACCGATGTCCCGTCCGATAAGAATTGGGGCGAAAACGACGCCCCCCTTGATCTCCGCGTCCAGTGCAAACGAGACACCCCGGGCTACGTCGTGAGAGACGACGGGGTGCTGGATTTCAGCCAGAAGACCCGGGACAGTGTCACCAAGTCAAAGCCCCATGTGGATAACCAAGGTCCACGACCCCCAGTGCAAAACCCCCCTCGCGTTAAAGTGGAACCACGCAAAAACGCAGCCGTGTTTTCAGACCGACGTTACCCCGAGCCTTACTCTCGGCCTTTTCCTGAAGAAATTCCCCCGTGGGCCGGTCGACAAAAATACATAGACCGGGACGCCTGCCAGCCATCCCATGCAGCAATAGACCACCGAAGAGATATAATACACGGCCGGCCTACGTCGTCCAAACCTGGCAAGCCTTATAAATTCCATTGCGTCGATTTTAAACCGCCTGTCCCACGTGGTCCGGTTGTGATTGACAGTAAGGGCAGGATGCAGCAAAGTTTCCGATCTTACTGGGACCATCCGTACCCTATGCCGCGAGGTGGGTCGCTAATGGGTCGACGTGGGTACACACCGACAAACGCGTACCTCCCTCCTCCCACGCAAGACGACCCAAGACCGTACATGACTGATAAAATCATGCCAGGTCAGATGCAGCACAAACATTTTTCGCACGGCTCACATTATAGTCAGCATGCGATGGCGACACCGAGATATACACACGCCCGGGACAGTTTACCATCCTATCCCGCTCGCCGGCCCAATCATAACTGGCATCCGGACCAACGCAGAGACCCGCGTTTCGCTCATTTTGACCAATCGAGTCCCAGTTCGGGTAATTTAAGGCCGATTCTGCCAAAAGCCGATTGGTCAGCGGACATGATTCAGAAGTCAACGTGGAAAGATGACCCCAGACCGATACCGTCTTCGATACAGAGACTCGCAATGAAAAAATCTCAAGGGCCATCACCGTTTGACAGATGGGACATATTCGATGATAGAGATATGATGAATAGATGCATTAAAAAGGCGCAGCAGTCCCTGCATAACGAACCTGCCAACGATTGTGTCAAGCGCGCCAAAAGCGAGGCTTTCGACAGGAATTCGGCCGCTTACAAAACCAGCCAGAGCATCTCGTCTTATATCAAAAAGATTAGCAGCGACAGGTCAAGGGGTCGTGACAAGCATTTTGCGATGGCCCCCGGGTCAATTAAACCTAGGGTGCCGCGGTTCATCCCAGGAACGGCCGATGTCGGGGTTAGGAATCAAGCGATGACGCAAAAAGTGGATGCCGGATCAGGGATGTTTGAGATGCTAAATCTGAGTGAGTGCTGATAAATTTGTTATTATTATAGCGGTATCCAGTGCGCTACTAGTGCAGGGGGTCTTAACAAGAGGTCCACGACATATCACTATTGAAACTACTCTTATAAACTAAATTGTCCTTATTCATAACATCTGTAGATATTTTTGACGTACTTCCTTCTTTTCTACATTTACTTTGCAATGTACGTTAGTTACATTTGTTGTGCTTTGCTCCTGTTTCAATTTGATATCAGGCTCCTTCAGTTAAAAAACGGCACCTATACCACAATACTGTTTTCAAACGTTTCATTGCTTTTCATGCGCAATGGAGATTGCTGTATCTATACTTATGTTGTTTCCCACTGTTGCAGCATCGTCCATGCGATCGTCTTATCCAAAACGTGGCGATTTGGAACACAGCGAACATCCAAAAGAAACTGTCAAACGAGGTAGGAATATCGTGACTGAACCGTAATGATTGAAAAGCATATTCCCATTGGATTGAACCCGAATGTTTTCTGCTGGCATCCGTCAGGGCCAAAAATATTCAGGTTCATTTCAATATCAATATACTTATGTATATTGAAGTTCTGTACCTCCATGAATCTCTTGAATTGTGTCGCAAAAACAAAGTAGGTATCGCACGCAGAGATCCTTTCTGATGATGACTTGCTTATTGCGTATTTTGCAGAACCAGAGCCGTCACATGAAGAGATTAGCGACAGAGAAAAATTGACCATGACTCCTGGTTTGGAGTCCAACCACGACGTAAGCGAATCTAACGTGACAAAGGTTCAAGATGGCGACACCAGCGTCGAGGTATATATCGCTTTCCACATTTCGATAGATTTCGGGACAGTGTTCGCGCTGTTCGGTGAAAAATACTGCTACCAGCTCAGCGTTAAATTACATAAGTGATTGGGTTTTTTGAATGATTGTCTGTTAAAGTGCTTGTGGCACTTCGGTAAAAAGTACATATTCAATACCAGAAATAATAGAGATTATACTGTAACATGTTCTATTGACGTTGTGCATGTGACAAGATTTTGTAGTAGTCTACTTCTGACTCGATAGGTGAATTCTGTGTCAAAACATTGCAAGCCATCAAGCAGCAGTTGCATTCCAATTACCAATAGTAGCCTTTCTCAGAAGTCCTTTGTCGTTAACCAATAATCGATAAGGAAATTATGTTCCGAGTCCATACACGAGCTCATGCAGTAGCGATATGATCAAACATTTGATATTTCAAGATGCCAAATATAATTTACCTTTTTTCCTGATTCTTTTTCAGTCACACGTCGCCGAGAATTTACGGAATACTTCTGCCGACGATCAGAAGCCTGAAATAGCGCCCGAATCTATACCTATGGGTATGGTAACTTGTCTGTGTACTTTGATGCGACAATACTAAATCAGTGCAGCGTGCACAGCGGTATATGTGTTGTATTGATCTCGACTGTATTTTCAGATCTTGTCAAGTGCAACCCGACTTCAAGTGGAACGAATGAAAATTTGACCCCAAAATCAGAAATATTCGAAGGCTTTCAGTTCACTGGGAAGCTCGTGAATCGAAGGCACACCCAGGCTCACCCGGGCGAGGAAAATGTGTTGTCGAATGGTAATTTATTTTTCGGATTTTTAATTTGTTGCAAATATGGGGGATGTGATAAAGCAAGTAATCTGCTTCTGTATTGCTAATCTAAATAGGGGCTTGGTCAAATTAGGTCCTCCTAATAAATTTTATGACCTCCATTGACCTCTCTGAGTGCCCACTTGAACCTTCTAATGAAGTACTATTTAGTAATGTATTATGTGTGTAATGTATTTTGAGGTGCTGCGAAAGCTTGTAGATTAGCGTAAGGGTTTTGCATGTTATTAATGTTAAAAACCACAGTGTCAACCATAAGCCTAAATTTTAGTTCTATCCTCACTACCAACCCTAACCAAACTCCTAACAGTAAGGCAAGCTAAACTGATCCATAAACTAAATCCTAATTTCAACACTCTCACTTTTGAATGCGTCGCTATTATGACACTTGCTATTTTGTCACTCGCTATACTTCCTGGATGCATTATTTCACTTATTATTTTACATTCGATTACCAAATAAACTCACCACCTCTGATCTACTGCATTTCGCGACTAAATATCAGCCATAACAGTCTCATCAATTTTCAAATTGCATATTCTAGACGACGATGCTCCTTCTAATCCGAAACGTGGACTGAAACGCACCTGCAGCAACGACTCTAACCCCGGTGACTCGCTTAGCGACGAGGGGGACGCGTCGTCGAGGAAATTGATCAAGAAACTGAAATTGAGAGTCATCAAATCGTCCGGGTCCGAGGTATGCCAGTAAAATACTTTCCGTCTTTAACTTTCCTAATAAACCAGGGTAGTAGATGTAGAGTTAGCTCACTTTGCCAGGGCCTTCAAATATTTCAACTTACCAACCCCGACTATGGAACTTTAAACACTTCGGCTTCTAATATTTTCTTCACAGAACTCCGACTCATGTCATTACATTCCTGTAAATATAGTCAGAGAATTATAGGTTTATTGCATTTTTGGTTATTGTTATTCCCAAGTGAATAATCCTACATTTTCGAATTTGAAGGAATTTGTGCCTGAGGAAAGAAATTTGGTTTGTGAAATGTGAAATATAACTGCAATGGCACGTCTTAGCCACATCTGAGAACATTTAGTTCTATTTGAAAGTAGTCAGAGTCGGAACATTTTAGCTAAGTTCGACTCCATCCAGTAGCCTATGTGCTTACCCAACTTTCTGTGACTCATAAACTCCGACACCACAGCGCTGGTAAAAACTGCATTTTTTGTGGTTTCGCCAAAAATACCAGCGCACATGGTCAACTTAGGCTACTGTATGTTTCAGCACAAAAAGTACTGGACTTTGGTTGAACAGGACGGACCAATGCGGTTGACCACAACAAGCTCTCCAGAGCCGGAAACTTTGGCAGACGGCGCCGACAAAACCGATATGGTGTGTAATACACTCAAAATCGAATTAACGGTACAACCAAATCTTAATTGATTTCGGCTGCCACCACGCGAATAAAATAAACGGATAAACGGTTTAATTGAAGATTTCACTTGATTGAATGTAGCTGTGGCAAGATTCAAGTATTTGGAATTTTTCGCTTCCATGCAACTATTATCTATTTTTCGTACTTGTACAATTACTGGAAGCAAATTAACATGCGATATGATGTGCTGTATGTATTGCTTGTTTGCTCGGATTAGCTCTTCCCGATTTAACTTGACTGATTAACATTTATGGCATGAGAATTTGTGTAATTTCATTCCGACGACCAACAGTTTAGAATCTTGTGTCGTGTTTTTGTAGGAAGTTACCGAGCCGTCGGAACCACGCGACTGCGCTGTTGTTAGTGACAAACTCAGCGCGTGTGATGAGAAAGTAGAAGAACTTGTGGATGACCAGAATAGTGTTGAGCCGCCAAGTCAAGACGAAGAAATGGTATGTAATTTCTTATAGAGCAATTGCATTAATGAGCACTGCATATTTGCCAACCAAGTGTGGCGAAATAGGTGAAATGGTATGATAATGAGTGCCCTTGGCGTTGATGTAGTACGCTTTATGGAACGTTATTGATGAGACGGGATTATTTTAAAGGTTAAAGTCACAAAAACTCAACAATGACTGGGTACAATGGATCAAATATGATGTTATAAATTAATGATTAATGCTTCAAAGCTTTGTTGGCATTGCTCCCGGACAGGATTTGAAGAAGCAAACTTACACATGAATCCTCAAACCGATCTTCCTTTTCATCGAAAATTAATTGGGAACACCTAACTTTACATTTTACACACAGTATTTTAGTTTTGGCCCGGATTTGTCCCTATCCATCTACTTGATTCCATCGCAACTCAATACTGATTGTGTCGAAGAAGTAGGCTTGTGTAATTCATGTAAGATGTGTTATGTCGACAATGATTTCAATTTTCGCAGGTTGAGGCCCCCATAAGAGACGATGCCGAAAAAGAATTCGAAGTAGAGTGCGTAACAGAAGCCGAAAAAGACTTCACGAAAGAAAAAGAAGCCGAAAAAGACTTTGTAAGAGATGGCGAAAACGACTTCACAAAAGAATCCGAAAATGACTCCGTAGGAGAAGTCGAAAACGACTTGCAACAAGAGGCTGGAGAAGACTTCATAATGGAATCCGAAAGCGACCTTGTAAAAGAAGACGAAAAAGACATCGAACAAGAACCTGAAAATAACTTCGTAAAGGAAACCCATAACGACTTCGTACAAAAAGCCGATAATGACTTTGAACAAGAAGCCGAAAAGGAGTCACAGATTGCAGTTCAAGACTCTCCTCTACCCACGGCACCAGAGACAGATATCGAGCGGCAATTGCCAGAAATCGAGCCACCCTGTGAGCCCGAGGTCGAAAATTCCTCAACCCTAAACATAATAATGACTGGCAATCAAGTCGAAACTGCGTTGACCGCCATCAAAACAGATATCGCAGACGATGTCGAGAGTAGTGAAGAAAGCGAGCCAGACAGCGCCGAAAACGCGATCTTGCCCGATCCTGGTGATGCTGACGATGTAACAGAGCATATCGGCAAAAGCGACACCTCATTTTCCACAAGCGACCCGATCGAAATGTTACCGGAAGAACTGTTCTATTCGACAACTACCGAAGAAAACGACCATGTTAATATGGAATTTCAAGACGTAGAGAATCCGCCGGTACCCAAAACGGAGGTCAGCCCCGTTCAAAGCGTCTTTCCTGCCATGATTACTGCCACCGCCGAGAAGTCCGATGAAAAGCAAAACAGCGAAAGCACTGGCCCTGTGCTGCCAAGAAAGACACGGTCCGGCGGCGTGCCGAAAGCTGGGAAATCAGTCGAGTCGGCGGTGAAAAATTCGGAAAATACCCCGGCCGCTAAAGTGGTGTCTGTTGCGGAACTGGCAGCTAATCGATTAAGGCGCTCCGTCCGGATACGCAAGACCTCGTCTGACAAGGACGCCGCCGCAAAGAAAAAGAAGTGAAGTGGAATGGTATAGTGTCGGGGATGGCAGGCCAGGGAACAGTGTTTCTACTGCGGTTTGACATGGCGATTCTACGGCGTTGTAACAACCACGGGAAGCATGGTTGCCGTGGTCATGGATCAAAAACAAAGGACAATCAAGAACTATAAGTAAATTTGTAAACTGATGACTGAAAAAATAATACTTTTGCCAGATCTTAACTCACCTGGTTCACGGTCCTTTTTGGTAAACTGATGACAAAAAACAAGGTTGATACTTCCGCCCAGCCCTTATCGCGGCCTCGTTGCCGAAAATGCGACAGACTAAGGACAATTTGGTTATATTATAAGACTGTAAAAAAAGAGTAGATCTTAGGCAACCCAGGTTGTGTTGTAAAAATTGTGTCATCTCCCAAGAACGGTGGTTCTCAACCTTTTCGACCTCATGGCACCCTCTCATAGGGGTAAATAGCTCGCGGCACCGCACTACGATTAGCGTGGTGGTACTCTGCACCATTGCGACACAAATGGAACGTGGATTCGAGTCCAGGATCCCTTACTAAGTTTTTGGAGGTTAATCTAGGCTCCTGCTCGCCCGCCGATCTGCATAAGCAGTGTCTTACAAAAAATCTGGGGCGCAAGTGGGCCGTGCTATAAGTCGAAGACAGCTCCCAAGACGCCCAACTCTGTATCATTATGCCAACCCGTACCTCACATACAACGTGCACTTGCGAATGTGTATTTCGCGGGCATTTATCGGCGTGGAACACCAGACACCCGTTTTGCAACTTTCTTTGATAACATGTCCTTTCTCTTTTTCTAGTCTCGATCCTGTAACGGGAATTTCATATATTCCATCGGCGCACGCCCCGGATCCATTAATGTGATAATTTATAACGCATTGATTATTTTGCAGCTGTGGTCAATGTAGTTTTTCGTACCAAGTACAATTAAAACTGATGTCGTAAACTTCTGCTCAATTTCAAGTACGGTTACAGACTACAGAACCAAGGTCTGAGAAATAATGAAGTATTTACTATACTACTTACGATATACCACTTTGCGCTTGACAAATTGGAATAATCCTAAATTGCGTAGTTCGACTTCAAATAATGTTTAGGTATAGGACCTAGCCTAAGAACTTTAGTACTTGAGTATAAGTAGTGGGGTTTGGATAGATAAAACCCTCTTCGAGTACTTTGCAAAGGAACAAGTTCTTCGTTGTTAACCGCCCCTGGCATTACGTATGTGGTTTTACTCGTGTCAAATATCGTACTTATATATTTTTGTAAATCCAACTCTGTAAATTACCAGCTTTTATTTTCGCGCCACAAAGTTACACAGCTGCTATTCGACGGCAGTTCGATGAATGCGTCACAAGACGGGTACGGGTATAGTTCAAGTGACGATCGTGGGGTAAATTGTTTCCTGTTTCGGGAAACCATATTCACTGCCTATTTTCACGGTATGCCGTTACCGTACGTTGATCCACGATGCGCTGTTCTATTTATTCTTTGATATCTCGCGCATGACCTGTCCTAATAAAATATGATATTGCAATCGTCTATTGATCGACAGGAGTGACGTAAAGCCGTTCGTCTGATAGCCAGCGCTGTTTCGACGTTGCGATTAATTGCATTGATCCTTGCAGCAGATGATCGAAGCGTTGAATGGAAAAGGATTAGTCAATGGCCTGGCTTGGTCACGTCACGGTACTTATTAAGTTATGCATTAGCGCGAAACTTCGTTTCGGTCGCTTGATGTAATAACCAGGCGTCAAGATTATTCTGTTGTAACATGAGACTTTAGTTATGAACGCATGCGATCAGCAGAAGAAAGCATAGTCAGAGCCATTTCACATTACTCGCGAGAAGACCATTAATTTCAGGTAATAGGTTACGAGATGTGCGGCTGCGTACATGCTATTGGCTCCGCATCGTTATCAGCATATCCAAATAAACATTTGTCGTGCAATGGTTCATCTCGTGGACCGCGAAAAAAATTGAAGTGTCATGTTGAAACTTTGTATCGATTTTGAGCGCCACAATCCAGCTTCGCCACTCCCTGATTTTGTGGTTCGCTATACATCAGCTACAAGTGGCTTACAAGTTTTGCTTCAAAATCCACATTAAATATGGATTTTGAAGCAAAACTTGTAAGCCAGCGATCAATTTCCCGTATTCTCCGTTTTGTTGTTGGTAAATGCTGGTAACTTGAAGGAGAAAATTGATAATCGCTGTTTAGCTTCCATAAGAGCGAATATTGTAATTGATATTTGTAACTATACAATGTATACATATCATGATATAGTAGGCTTACCATATTTTGGAAATCTAAAAAGAGGACACTTTTTCAAAAATGTGAGACTTGCAAAACCGGAGAAGAATTCTCAAAAACCGGTGAATTTTTCTCACTTTGTGATCGGTTGAAAGGTCAACTTTCCGCTCAGAGCTCAAAATACCGTTTTCCTCTTCACATTGCTAGGTGGTTGACTAAAAAAAAAGGTCAACTTTTCGCTCAGAGCTTAAATCACCGTTTTTCACTCCGAAATACCCGCCGGAGTGTCACTTCTGTGCTAATTTACGGCATATCACTCGCATTTTGCTCTAAATGTGACCTAAATTTTCAAAAAAGAGGAAAAAATCTCCGAGGACACTTTCAAAAAAGTCAAAAAAGAGGACAAATCCTCTTAAAAGAGGACGTATGGTAACCCTATGATATAGCAGTCATCCCATCGTTTATGCCATAGCCTAGTCAGTAGAGGATTCCGCACATGTTTAAACTTACTAACATGTCGTAACGAGGATGCTCCCTAATCAGAATGAGTGTTGAATTTCGGTAAGACTATTGTAACGTCATTTATCCTGTCTACGTATCTTAATCGCTGAATAAATCTAGACCCTTCTCAAATGTTCAGAAGCTGGTTTTGTCTATGATTTGACGTAATAGTATTGCAGGTGGACCCTTGCCAGGTGATGAGATAATATCTACTAGATTCATAGTCCTCTACATCATGTTAGTAGCTGAACGGTGGATAGTATTGAATCAGATGGATAAAATGATTTCAAATAAGAAGTAGGCTAATCCATTAGAAGATTTTGGTCAAATTTGTGTAGTAAACCTACATTTCATGTAATCGTGCAATAATGTGTTGTTTTGAAACAATAAAAATGTTTCAGGTTAATTTACAATTGGTTAATTTGATTGTGCGATTATTGATACACTTGAATCTGAATATGCAGAAATGATTTGTATTTGAACAAATGATCTTGAATTCCCAGCGTATGCCTGTCTTTTGCTAGAAGCTGCGGATATCCGGAACATAATTTAGACTTGAAAATATTAGGCCCGTCATGCATTTCCACGACGGGGATACTAGAAGGAAATAGATAATATTTTGAATGAAATGCGTATGCAGTAACGGTAAGGATAGTTTGGTAGCGCAAAAGGTGATACAAGACAATTGGCTGCCAGCAGCCGCGATCGTTGAGTCATCAACACATTGTGTACGATGCACATTGCCCAAGCACTGGAATGCGATAACAACTTACCAATAAAGATGCTTAGGAAATAGAATACATGGAGTCGTTCCGAAATTTAATAGTCATATTCATGGTATCTAACAGACAGGCACAAATAATATTCAGGGATATTGTGAAAGCAGTCCTGTAGCCTACATTTCGTATCCACACCACAGTCACGACGTTATAGCGCATCCTGCGTATGATCGGTGAATATTATTACAGGCATATTGTTTTTACAGTCACAGGCTGTCGGTATATAGGGTATGGCCGTGTAGTTAAAAGTAGAAAGGATGTGTACAGGTACAGCTAGACGCGAAGGCGTGCCATCGAGCCGAACAGAATTCGGCGGAAACTTGTGAGATAAAGCTTAGATAACTGAGTAAATATACATAATATGTCTTAGATATTCAATAGTGAAATGCGTAAGTTTTACGATTTCAATGCAACAGAGTGGAATTTAAACGTTCGTGCTTCGAGACTGCCTACGTGCCTAGCTCTTTAGCATATCATCTTTTCAACAACCTTATTTAGTTGTTTTGTGTAGTTCTTAAAGTTACCATCATCATCATTGGTTTATTAGCAATTTTATCACTTCAATACACCACAAAAAATGCGATACACTGAATAGACAGGAAGATGTCGAAGCGACTTGGATTTGTCAATGGAATCGGACACCCACCTTGGCCTAGGCGTAGTAAAGAGGAGGCATGCACACTGAATGAAAGTAAAGAATACAGTATAGAAAAAGAAAGCGACAAGAAATAGGGCGGCATGTCATGGGAAGCGAGATCGATAGGTCAGTCGTGGTCCGGTAATCTTGAGGATGGACTGTATTTATTTAGTAGTAATTGCTTGTATTTCGACTTGAATGTGGACATGCTCGTCGACTGTCGGATGGCCGGCGGGATACTGTTCCGAGCTGATTTGAACCGATAATAATTATTTCAAAACGAACGATCTGGAATAGCATCGATTGGATTGGTAGCCAACTGAAGGATTTCTGTGTGGTTGGGTTCATTGTTGTACAAATGTACTTAGTACAATGCGTACTGTACAATGTACAATATACAATATACTTCATATTTTCGTTAAGAACTTGTCTCTCGGATTGAGCTTCAAACTTAATTTGGCATACCCGTGACTGTGATGTCCGGGTTTCGGCAGTTCAAATTCTCTGCCCGTATTCAAATCCAATATATCTTCACGCTCAACTAAACAAATAGTAAGTAGTGGCCCAATGAGACCCTGGGCTCCCGGTAGAAAATACCTTTCTGGACGGTTCTGGTTCGTTTTATTGTCATTTTGATCGATTCTACTACGATATTGGGTTAATATGAAGTGAAGACATACGAATACGAAGGTGTCAATACGACTTGGATAAATTTTATATCGGATATAATTGATTGGATATATATCGATTTCGCGTTATCGCCGCTATTTGGTATATCGTTTTTCCATGATATGCGAAATCAATTAGTGGTGTCAACGCAATGCCCTAGGGTAAAGCTCAGTGGTTGACAGTACTGTTTTATATCGCTCAATGTACAGCACGCTGCTGCGCTAAATGACATTATTCCTGGTCTACGTCGAAAATTCCAGTGACACTAGATATGAGACCAAGAAATCTCACAGAACATCCGATATATACACAGTCTAGATATTAAGGATGAAGACCAAAGTCATAATATAGCAATGTATCAAAGAACGGTAGAGAGATCAGCAAGGGAGATAAATGAGTATTCCTGCCATACGTGCGAGTCAGGATATCATAAGATAGTTGCAACTTGCAATACTGACAAATATGTTCTCACTGTTTCGCAACTTCAGATTTCATAAAACTATCGAACATTCGATTATGAAACTGATAAAATAGAGTAGTCTTTGAACCAACAAGAAAACATGCTCCTGATAATGACCGAGTCGACCGGTTTCTCAAGTCTCGGGTTCGTGGCCGTGCTGGATGAATGAGCTAAGCCGCAAGAACTATGGGTTATCTCACTCCGACAATAACTAAGGGGGCAGCGTGTTTTTGTTTGATATTTTTATTCCTTTTGTGGTATCTTGGACATATTCCTGTAACAGTGAAGAAGGTAAATTTCTCAAATAATCAAATTCGTTACTCAAATCTATCAGCTGAGAATGAGAGACGGCGACAATGGATTTCGATTGTAAATCAAAGTCTTCACGCGGGACGAGCAAGACGACTGCCTGATGTGATAGGGATCGGCGTGAAAAAATGTGGCACAGGGGCTTCGATTCGGTTCCTTGCTCAACATCCACTAATAGAAATACCAACGGTCGTGGAAACCATGTTTTTCACATCTAACCGTTACAAAAAGGGCCTTAATTATTACAAGGCGATGATGCCAAATGCATATCAGGATCAGTTGATTACTGAGAAATCCCCGGTATATTTTACGTCGCCGGAGGCTCGTCGGAGAATTAAAATCAGTCTTCCTAAAGCTAAACTGATTCTTTCTTTGTGTGATCCTACCGATAGAGCCTTTTCGGATTTTGGCCACACTCATGCCCGCCTCCTGAGCACGCGGAAAAGGATGGCTGATGTGTTCCACGAAAAAACTGTACAGTTCATGAGTTATTTCGATGATGTGGGCATTGGTAATGACAGTCTGCATATCATAGTTGATGTAGCGAAAAAAGCCTGTAAAGACAAGCCAGAATATTGCCTCTTTTCCAATGGAATATATCATCCGCACGTTCTCGAGTGGCAAGTCAACTTCAATTCACAACTCCTCATTTTAAATGGCGACGAATGGATTACAAACCCCGGAAAATTGTTAGAGTCCGAGCAGAAATTTTTGCATCTGCCGGAGCTGATAACTAGAGACGATTTCGTGAAGCACCCGAAAAGTGGGTTTTACTGTTTGAATAAATGGTGGGACGATGTGTACCACAAAAAAGCCAAAAAACGTGGCGAAGTCGAGGTCACGCTCGAGGACGGCAGTAAATTATTTTGCCTGAATGTCAACAAGGGGCGAACGAGAAACGGTGTTCGAACAATGCACGATAAAACACGGTCTATCTTGCGTAGGTTTTATGCCCGCCATAATCTGCGATTATATGATATAATAAATCGTACATTCAATTGGTAGCGTAGCCAGAGTGCATAGCTGAAGGATTACTAATCACAATCATGAGACGAGCACGGTCACGTCGGTCATACTATTTACTCTACAGATCTACCACGATGTGAATAAAAAGACGACAGTTACCAGGATGTGGAAATGACCCCGTGAATGAACCGAACATATCTATTGTGGAAACTATCTAGTGATTATGGAGATATTTGACCAACGTACTGTATTTCCCACGCCTGTATCAAGATAACATCGTTAACGAATCATCTTTTGGTCTTCCCGTGCTGGACCAGACAGTACAATGGACTGCGTACACGGAATAAAACAGAACGAACACTTCAGGTTTATGGAAACGAATCGAATGAGATGTACGATGAACTTATACTGGAGCCGGATATGAGCTAAGTATGCGAGACTCCGGAAATCAATCCCAAAAGCATTTTCGATGCCGAAATTACAATGGCGCTGGATAACGTAACAATGTAAATACGTAGTACAGGCTACGATCCATACCACAACAGGGTAAAACCAACTTATGTATTTACTTATTTACCGCTACTTCGATTGTGGTGAATTATCACTATTTAGAAAAATTTATTTATCAATAAGATTTTGCCGTTATGGTTATAAACACCGTATTATAGGGCCGGGCAGAACTAGTTTTGGAGAAAAATCAAGCTACCAAATAACAAACATCTCTGGAATTTCACTGCCAATACCAAATAACACGTATATGGGAATTCTCCTGATATTGTCAGTAGGAGAACGAGTACTGATTTCGTTACATTATGTTGTGATTCGGTCATCACTTTTACGACTTATTTATCCATGTGGAACCGTATTCCGAAGGATATCAGAGCGTCCTCGAGTGTGGCCAGCAGGGTTGTAATGACTCGAGTCATGACTCGACTTGACTCGAGTCATTTTCTCAAAATACGGAAATGACTCGACTCGACTCGAGTCAGTCTGTGTATTGACTCGACTTGGACTCGAGTCATTGCTCATGACTCGAACCAAGTCATATGACTCAAGACTAGGGCTGGGCAAAATCGAATACCTGAGTGATTCGATTCTGAATCACGTGAAATGCTTCGAGTCGAGTCGAGTAATTGAGTATCACCCATTATGACGTCACAACATAATGTAATATGTCGAGTTTCAAATATGTACCTTTTATGCGACCACAAAGACTATAATTCCTGTGATCCATCACATTAAAGATACTTTGGTATTTTTTCGACCATGCCGATTTCATTGCACTTGGTGACAATGTTGTGGGATAATCATGACTTCGGAAATGTGTTATTTCTAGTAACGTTCGTAGCTTTGTACTATATGTTTGGTATGCTACGATACGGCCAATCAAGGCTCCAAGGCTTCAACAGTGAAAATTAGTATCGAAACTACAATTCTCGTTGATAAATTAGCGTTCAGTGGCGAGGAGAGTATAATTTCAGTACTCGAAAAAATAGTATTTTACTACTCGACTCGAATCATTAAAATTAATACTCGATTCAGATTCGAGTACTCGAATCATTGTGCCCAGCCCTAAGACTCAGACGGCCAAGACCGACATTTCATTGTAATTTCGAAGAATAGTAAAGTAACCACACTATTGGGATTTCGTATATTGGTAGTGGTACTTGAAAATGCGATCAGAAAAGTGAGGAAAATTACTATATTGTAATTGCGAACCATTCGATATCACCAAAAAGATTTATAAGAAGTGGGATTAACAAGACTTTAATTGGAAACTGAGCAGTCAACACAATGACTTAGACTCGGACTCGACCCTCTGCTCGCTAAGTTGGACTCGGTGGTGAATTGAAAATTACTCGACTTGACTCGAGTCAAAACTATAAAAGTGAGATGGACTCGGAGCATTGTGACTTGGTTACAACCCTGGTGGCCAGTGACCACCTAGAAGTCTAAATAAAAGCAGTTTCTACTGCATAACTACTAGCGATGTATACAGGGTCAGGATTTTGGATTCTAACCGGACAGGAATCCTGCATGTTTTTGAAGCTGGATTGGATCCGGCTTCACATTTTACCCAAGTGTCCGATCTGGATCAGTACAGGATTCAAAATTTCTAGTGCATGAAAGTGACTTTGTGTTTGTTTACTTTGATGCTTAGCATGAATCTGGACTTAGCTTATTCACATGCTTCTTCAGTGCTTGATCGTTTCGTGATAATTCTGTGGGCTATTTCGTACTGAGTGTGAAATGTGTATCATCTTTTTAACATGTTCTATCATTTTATTACTATATTTATAAGACAAGGTATAATATCTTATATATCTTTGGCTTTTACCGTGCAGGATGCTTTTCTTGTCGCAACCCTATACCCATTCCCCCGGCCTTGGAAACAGCGGTGAAGTGAATCTGACTCGACAACTCTGTGATTTGAACTCATTTAACCATTGCTCGAAGCTCTGAGCTGCGCTAAGTCATTTCGAGATGAGCGAATCATCCGACCGACATAACTATGCGAGTTCGGATCTCCTAACATCAAGTCGGATCTGCGCTATCTATTTCTGCTTTTGGAACGTATGGAAAGTATTTTATGGCTTATTATGACAACTCAGAAACATTAACTCTTTCGACGCCGAGCTAAATTTGACGATTGTCTTCAAAACGCCGCGATTTTCACCAAATAACCCCAATTTCAACCGATCGTAACTTCGTCGCTACCTTAGCTACCGAGACGTACCTACGTCCGTATTGTAGCCGCGAACGATATCTATCTAATGATGCGTAACGTGCCTTGATTGATCCTGTCGTGTTGCTAGGACAGGCTTCGGTACGAACTGAAGTTTGGCTGATTTCAGGCGCGCTGCTGCCAAGGTATGGATTTTGTTGGTGTTTCTATGGTACTTATAGATTAGCTGTGACGTTGTAAATTTCACAGAATATTCTTATTATATTATATATTGATAATATATTATCCTTAAATCGTTAATTCCTTTTCAATGGCAATGCGGAGGTTCAGAACCGTCGTGAAATACTGCTGCCGACATGATCTTCGGCCGTCGATGCTTCAAGGTTGTCTTTGTGACGTCAAATCCGCAATAATGGCTCGGAAATTTGACTTCTGCTAGTACCGGTACTCAAATTTGTTTTTCAGGCGCAGTAACATACCGACGGAGCCCATTTGTGTACGATTACAAGCAACGATCCGCACAAAAACATCATTATTTGTCTCCGTTGAGTCCTCGTCATCTCCCGATGCAATTTTACGTTTGAAAAACTTGAATAAATACGTATATATTGGTGTGAAGTCTGTGTTGCCGCAGTACATGTACTGACTTTGTGGCTTCAGTAGATCCGTATATTAACTTAACGCGCGATGTGTCGCTAAGGATTGGTGATAATGATGTAAAATGTCTTTAGGTATTGGCATCTGTTGAAAATCATTACCGTCGTGGAAATATATATGAAATAAAGTTACTATTCCGTACAGGTAATCCAGCAAAATTGTTTCTTAGTAGCAAGTCTTGAATTTTGAATTCATTACCGCACAATGCCCCGACTGCCATGGACGCAAAACGGCATGTCAGATTTTCGAGACAAAAATACGCTCTCTCGATTTAGCGAACATATGGGGATACGCGGCGTTTTGAAGACAATCTCTAGCGAACATATGGGGATACGCGGCGTCGAAAGAGTTAAGTGGCGACACATTATGATACTTGCGGTTCGCGATCCGAGCGTAGCGTATCCGCCTTACGCTAGTGAAAACTCACAGATACACAATATCTCTGAAACCTTATATTCACAGAAGGGAGACATAATACGTACGCGTACTGTATTAGTGCACATCACAAATCGCGAATTATTAACAAAAGCAACATACATTATTCAATAGTTCATTAAAATGATATTCGTCACGATGCTGAAAATAGACTTGCAACAATAGGGTAAATGAATCCATAACCAACCAAAGGCACGTTGCATTACGTGACCAACACCCGTGTGATTTGACTAGATTATCGGAGCCACGGCCCTCGTTATTCATCATTGCCAGGACGGGTTTATACTTGAAATATGACATCTTTTTCAAAGTATTGCAACGCCGCGCGGTGCTCCATCGAATACCACATCTCATAAGCACACCGGACGGAATAAAGTGCAACTGACTGTTGACCGCATTTGCATAATGAAGATAATAGGGCATATTTCATTCATTAAAAAAATAAGATTCTCACGAGATGCATCTATAAATCGACAACACTCTGACTGTAACTGTACGGAGATACAAAGGTAGTTTTCCAATACTAGATCAAGTCAGATTGCTTACTAATTATGGTCGCGGAAACGAAGGCCGACGAGGGAAAAAATGAAAGGAAAAAATGAGTCGGAATGATGTCACAATGTTCGGGAGAATAATCGAATAGGAGGCGACTTAACAAACATGATAAAATTGCTGGTAGAGGCAAAACGAAGGGTATGTAAGCAGCAGACGCTACTACATGAAACTGCGAATTTGATGACGTAAACAAAAACTAAAATAAATTGTACCCTATCTGTATAATTTCGGAATTGGCGCAGGTCTTTTGATTCCATGACAAAGGAGTGAAATATGGATAACCAAATGCTGGAGAGTGGTGACGTCATATTTTGTGGTACGATTGTCGATATACAATGTTTTTCCGATTCTCTACTAGTTACTGGCGATTACCCCTGACGAGTGTCAGTCAAAATATTCGGGTTAATTACAACATGGATATACTAATCAATTGTATATTCAAGTTCTGTACCTCTAAGAAGCTCTACGGATAACTAATAGTATCCGTGTGGGTTAAAAAACATGTCATTTCAGCTTGATTAGGAATAAACACATACTCGTTTCCCTAACAATCGGCGTACTAGAAATTAAATGTGATGCGCCACGGCTGAACAGCGCCGCGTCACTCTCGGATTATTACCGAGCAAAGACAAGTAGCAATACGTTATCAGAAAATGGCTTCATGCTGAATTCACACTTGATTAAAGAATTAAAAGTTCATTAGATAATTAGTAGACGATTTGCATACAAACGGTTTACAGTAACAAGAAATTAAGAAGCGCGATATTCGATCGATTGTGATTACGCTGAGCGTGATGAAACATGCATTATTGATAACTCGGGTGATTTTACATAAGGCGAACTTTCATTTAACAGCGACAGCTATTTATCAATTGCCGGTGTAAAGACGACGAGGATGCTGAGTCGTGAAGTTTCCAAAGCTGCGAAATACTGTTTCACACGATATTACGTAAAAAAACAACAGCAACAATTTCGGATTTCACATTCACACCACGACGCCCAAATACTGCAGCAGTACCGGTACCGCAAAATTAGCGCCGAAGCCCACGCACGCGTACGTGAATAACTTGTACGGTACTTCGATTTCGGTGCGCCGCCTTGACAGCTCGTCGTCCTTTGGCACGCTTGCGGCGTGGCACAGCACGAGAAGGCTCAGATGCTTCATGGTGGATCGGATCACCAGAAGTACCAGCACGCCGATGATGTATCTGGTTATTCCGATAGCGAGACTGTGCGCGGTCGGTAGAGTAAGGTCGTACGGTAGTGTACCGGCTGGTTCCCTAAGAATAAAAAATCTGCCATACAGTCCCTATTCATGAGATAACTCCTTATTTTGAAGGGCAATACCTTATAAACTACACTGCCCTCATTTTGTCTTATTGTCAGTGCTCACCACAAGTCACATTCCACAAGGATGATACGAACACTAGTAAATGCACTTCAACTTTTTAGCCATGAACTAGGCCCGACGGCAACAAGACCGTGATTAAGACTGGCCAAACGTGATGACCTTTTTTAGTCATCAGGTTACCAAATTTGCAGGGGTCAGGCTATCCTTAATTATGATTCACGTCGACAACAGCCCTGATTACAAGAGCGGCATACACTCGAACGCATAAGGTTAGGACGAATCAATTCTGCGACTACTTTGACAATGTCAATGTCTTTGTATGGAGTAATTCGAACCAAAAGAGCTACTAAAGGCAAAGGCATAGCTCGGTGGATTTCACCCGGGGTGCCTCGGCACTCGGGTGCCATTTGAAATGCTCGGGGTGCTGAGAGATAATGAGGCATTGCAAGACTACGGACAATGACTTTGTTTAGCATGAACGGTGCGTATTTTATGTATTTGAAACACGGTAACGTTGTGTCGCGTGATTGGAAAGGCACTGGCTACTGGCGAATCTGTTTTACGACGTAAAATTCGTCCGGGGTCACAGTAATACGGCGCAACATAAACTGCATAGTGCATAAACACGATAGACCAGAGGTTCACAAACTCGTGGTACCCTCTGAAAGGGGTAGTATATTTAGTGGTACACTGGCACTTTGAGTACGGTTCGGGAAGCTGATGACTAAAGAAAGGTCATCAACCCGGACATAGATGACTAAAACCGCATCATATCACTGTTCACTCGACGGTGCCGGTGCGCGGTGCCCTCCAGTCTAGAATGATATTGACATTTCCGGAATAAAAACGACAGTTACTTTCAAATAATACCGGTTTCTATATATTTGCAGTTCGGGTCGCCGGCTTGCGACAACAATTCCTATTTGCCATTACGCTCGCCATTACTCAATCCGGCAAGTGGCTGTCTAAAGTTATTAATCGTCAAGTGCGTTTCCTGATCCATAAACAACATCAATTGACCCTTACAACGTAAAACAGGAATGATTAAAAGACATTATGGCCAGGCTGTGGGTATAAACGCGTCTGGGTTGTTGGCAACACGCATAGATATAGCGACAGCCACGCATCAATCGATACTTGATAGCCTATACCAGGCCTATTTATAAATGAGTGGATTCAGCTCAGCAGAGGCGGAGCTCGACTCGTTGCTGCCACGCTGCGCATTTACAGCATTTCACGTCAACATAAATACGATCGTTGACATGCGTTCTACTTCACAGCTTATTCGGCGCCATATTATATCGTACTTGGGAATTCTGAAACCTCAAAAAGTTGATCTAGTGCAGGGGTGCCGCGAACTATTTATCCCGTTGATAGGATGCCGCAAGGTCAAAAAGGTTTAAAACTAGCTCAAATTAAAAGCGATTTCCAGAGAATCTATACAACTCAAGTGACCTCCGATTGTATCCATGGGCAAGCAACGGATACTGTTTTGCGACACACGGTTTGAGAAGCCCTGCTATTGCATTAGACATGTTACGCAAGACGTGACTGAACAGTGAACACACGCTATCTGCCAATATTTTCTCGGCTATGAAATAGTCATGATTGTGCCAAGTCCGGGGTTACCATGTATGATAATGTGAAATGTGCATCCTTCATCATGTGAGCTCAGTTGCGTTGACCAAGCTTAACATATTTCCGTTGCAGGCCTCGCATCATTCGAGGTTAAGATAAGCTGACAAATGCGGAAACCCGAAAGGGATGTTGCATCGCAACACTCGAACCTAGTTTTCTTCGAAATAGCAACATTCAGAGAAACGGTTTGCAAACTAAGCAAATCACTCCATTTCCCATTCAACTAAATTTTAAAACGATTCCGAATAATGGATTCTCTGCTTGCGTTTTATCATTGGGTATTTTGTATTGTGAGTCTATTCAGTAGAACAAAAACAGTGTTAGCTAACCCAAACCTCATATCGAAGGGTACTATATAACTCATGTCGTGAACTGAAGATGTTGCCAACAATGCAGGGCGTTCAAGTGTATTTAGCATTGCTCCCTTGTACAGAGTTAAGTATTAAATTATATACCAGGAAAAAGCATCACCACGCTCTCTTACGTCCTTTTGATCACACTAGATTTGTAGTCATCTTTCAGGTTTCGCAAACTTCGACTTATTCAGTCAATTCCCCGGCATTCCAAGTTCTGGAGACGGCGAATGCACATTGGCACAATGCACATAGATTGTTTGGCACATGCACTTTGTCCGATAAGTTTGCACGTGATAGTCAAGTGACCTACATGATGTTTCATCCCGGGAAATGGCGGAATGCTTCCTATTTCGATAATTCTGTATAGAATCTCATGGGAGATACTACAGATTATGTGTTATCAGAGAATCCTTAACGGTTAAACTCGATGCTGAAGGCCAATTAAGCAACGGTACCCCCAGCAACCGATCTCTTTACGATTTTGAGAACGTGGGTCATCGTTAATTTCACCTTGTGAAATTGAATTACTGAACTTTGGCAGACAGAAGCATCTACAGCGAGTTACCGGCGCTACAATATTGACCCATTAGACACCGGATCTCAGCATAAACTCGCAAAACACATCACAGAAAGTCCAATTAGTACCAACCAAACAAACATAGCCAAAGCAAACGTCTGCGCAATAAACAGCTCAAAATAAACAAGCTGGGTTCGTCAGTACGTTGTACTAAGTTCGGCGTGCAGCTGAATGTCTTGAAAAATGTGCGAGGAAAATGATAGGACAGAATGAATAATTCAGAAGTATGTATGATTGAGGCAACTCCGGCCGTGGATTGATCCGGGAAATAAGCCACATAGGATGAGTTGCTGAGAGTCATACCGCTGAAATTAATTTATAAAGATTGGTATATTCACAATTGCCATCTTTAGAAACTCTAGCGAAAGCATTGCTGATCAAGACATGAATGCGTCAGTCACTCAACGCTCCTGCCATCCTTGACCCTACCAAGACGAACCCATCCTTACTATATTGAATGATACGACCAACTCATGACTACCGATTAGTGCTGTTCAATCGCAAAATACCCTAACAATTTGTTTTTCAAAGCCATACAGGTCAAACTTGAGAGTTTAAAAATTTGTTTACCCGTATGTTAGTGCTGATTTATAATTAGCCTATATTTATGTAATGCCTCAGATCCACAAAAACAGATTATAATAATGGTACGCTCTACTATTCGTAGGTATTGTATCCATATGTAGAATCAAGACGCACCTCCGATTTCACATAAGTGAAGAAAGTCTCAAATTTTGTATGAACAATGATTATCAACCAGACTAAAAAGCCACCAGGAATACCATGCAACACCAAAAGATGCGTTAACTGGAAAAGCGTGTAAAAAGTATATCCATACTCATACTGTAGTCTACGTCTGTTGGAAATCTAACTGTCTTGAGCTTCGAAAAATATCACAGGCCTCTCAGTGCAATACAATTAAAAATATATAACTGGCAACAGATCTATGTAACTCAAGTTTCGCATACTCATTACTCAAATAAGGCAACCAGCATGATTGGTACGAGTTTTTACAGAGAAAATAGGTGCAAACGACGAATTTGCGCTTCCATGTGATAGTTAATTGACATGTATGGCTCTTTGAGAGTTAAAATGGAAAATATACCGTCAATGTGGCTCTTCGGACGAAAAAGGTTCCCGACCTCTGAACTACATTGAGATAAAGTAACTGAGCATCAGTCATGCGAGTACCTATTACACCCAGGCCCAGGCAGGTAGTAAGTATGTAGCAATACTGGCCTCCGCTACCGGCTTCCGATTTGCCACACACTTGATGTTACTGAAAATTGTTAACCCACGTTCAATGTTCAATCTGTTTTGTAGGTCACCCATATTCACACACACACATACTGGTAGTAGTACATGCATTGTATGGAAATGAAGGATGTAAGCAATCTCACTACAAAGAAATTGGTACACAAACTTAAAAACGGTTCCTGTCATTATAAAATAGAAATACAGTCATAATTTCACAATTGGCAATGACACACTGCCTCTGAATAAACGGAAAGCATTGTTACTTTCATTTCCTTTGTGTCTCAACAATAGAGTGAGATATCAGACAGATGGACGACATGGTGATATCAAAGCAACTCACCAATCAAAACCATAATAGTTTCCAAACCAAGACGCACAATGTACACCGGCCCCAACTCCCAGAATAATGACTGTGTCCCCTCTGGTGGTACTCCAATGATCGGAATTGGGATAAAATATAGCTGAAATAAGAACAGTGAATGCCAACAATTGGATACAGAATGTAACTCTTGAAGCAAAATGTATTACCCTTACCAAACACAAAATATATTGATAGATTTGCATTATCATATCAGCGAAATTATTACGGCAACTACACAATATAGCCACAGTCTTGCAATTGGCAGATCCAAGACTATAGTTTTTTAAATGTTGCCAATTTCTAGCCATTCTTCGTCGGTCAGGGAAGTGTCAGGACATCTTGCAAATTGAAAGTTGTCACTAGTAACTACTCTGACAAGCTCTGACTATAACACCAGACCACACTAGATCACAATCGCGCATTACATCAAGAATTACATTGTATAATAGTATATATCATAGGAAATTGTAACTTGAAATCAACAAAGCAACTGCATATGTGATGCGCGAGTGTGGTTGCAGCTGTGGTTATGGCCTGTGGTTATGGCTAAAACTGAATATGAAACTCAACAATAACAGTCGATTCCAGTTTAAAATCAGACATACGTTGAATATGATCAGTGATCACGTCTCCAGAAAAGGTAAGATGTCAACTATCAAATTAGTCAGTGTATGACGATTAGAGTGAATTTGCAGTTTCACAATATGCCGGAAATCAGTCTTCTTACTTTAATGAAAATGCCAAAATGAGCGGCTAAAGACCACACAAGAGAAATAGATCAATATTGATGGTAAGCCACTGAATTCGAATTATGTTGTGTACTTTCGTCACTTCGTCAGGTTATTATGAAACTGGTTTGCAAATTTGTTGTAGCTTGATCATGATAAAATCGCTATACATAAAATGCTGAGACTACTAAGGCAAAGGCATAGGATCCGTGCAACGATCATGTGATCAAGCCTTTTGTGATAGTCTAATTATCAGGATATTACTACCTTATGGAAAACATTATTGAGACCTCGTTACATGAATCGTCAATTGTTTTTTTCTCTGCAAAACAGGAAGCAATACACCATGCCAATCATAACACCACAGCTAACTAGCAGGTAGGGCTAAAACGAATTCGATGCTCACTTACCGAGTAGAAAATGAGACACAATGATAATAAATGGAGCATATTGAGAATACAGAGTATAGTCATTAACCATCTCCATGAAGGGCCACCCGAAGTAGAGGTAGACGGCAGTCAGAGCAATGCCGGCCATCACGTCCTACAAAAGATCAAAATATTTAAACACAAAAACGACAAAACATATAACGCCTCACCAGAATTGAGTGCATACCAACATACAGCCGACTCAGCGATACCAGCAGGCACCAACATGTAGCAAGGCATAGTCCGAGGGGAAAATTTATCTGAATCATAAAAATGGCATTCCATGAATACACAGAACTAAAATTCGCATAGTGTCTGATTCTATTACAGCAGTATCATTGATGCGATAATATCATGCAGATTGTATGTAGACCATCCTGTATGTTTCCACTTGTTTATGAATTTTCATTCATGAAACCAGACTCTCGACTTCTGAATTGTCATTGTGCCAAGACACATGTTTGAGATTGTATTACTACTCGTAGGCCTACAGTATAAAGTTTACAGCGTATTAACAACTATTCATTGTGGGATATCTTTTCAAAATCAAAGACGTTTGCTGCGCACATGTAATAGTGTCAATTTATTTAATGATATGATTCAAGACTTCAAATTACGTGACTTCAATCAACTAATAATATTGGATTAATCAGCTGCTTACTGAAAACAGATGATGTCAATGAAGGCATTCAGAGGAATTGAAGCAAAATCCTTTCCATCTTGGGGAAAAGATGTCCGCAAACGCACTTGCTAAAATCCTAGTCATCAACTGATCTAGGCACTAAATGGCCCTTATGCAGACTGCATGCATAGTATCACACCATCCACCAAATGATTTTGAAATTGTCAGACTTACAAGACAGCCACGATATTATCAGGGCAGCACTGCACACATAAAAAGATCAATATGTCCTACATAATTCAAAACAAGAGTTTTAGACACTGACACCGAGTCAAAAGTGACAAGAATAATGTTATGCCAATCGTAAATTGCCTGCATTTACAAAGTTTATTCTGAGATAAAGTGACGAAAACACCAACAGCACAAGTAACAAGCTGTTCATCTGCACGATGCATTTGTTTGATACATATTTCAAAGTTCCAGTTTGCATTAAAATGCTTCAATGAATGTTTTTGTCTGTGATGACAAAGTTCACCCATCATGAGAAATAAACAGAGGCGTTGAGGCAAAGTGTATCACTCTGACACTGAGAATGCAAACACTATGACACAAAAAGGCATCATGAGGTCACAGCACTGGTATTTGGCCTACATTGCTAACTAGGTCATCACGGTTAGGCTTCTTTTGTGGTCATAACAAAAGGTCCAATATGTTTAATGTAATGTGTAATAAATGTTGTGTTGCAAGACGAATTGTACTCTAATTGACAATGGGATCTGATGAGGTAAATCTGGATATATTATCAAATTTTGATGGCTACTAGCTAGATATGTGGAATTGAATAGAACACAGTTCAGACTTGGCACCTCAATGCCCTAATAACTATTTTCATGAGAGATTATTCTATCTTTGGTCTGCAGCTTTTCTTAGGAGTGACCAGTAAAACACTTTATTCTCAATTTACAACCCTGACAGGCCCAATACAAAAACTATCAGCCGTAAAACGTTTAGCAAACAGCATCAACAAAGTTTGAAAGCAATGAAAATACATATGGATGCATTATGATCTATCGTGTAATTCTATTACCTATTACAAAACCACTATGTATGGACGTTGGATTGACATGCATTATTGTCTGTTGCCTAGCTGTTACTACAAGCTGTTTGGATGTAAAAAGTTCACATGGTGAAAACTTAAGACCTCATCCATACATACATTGTACCGTCCCATAGAAGCAAAAAGCATCGTGAACGGAACTGCGGTGGCCGCAATTGCATGAGTAGACGGTAACCCGAATTCAGCTTCCACCCTTGTTTCTAGTTTGAATGCAGGAGGCCAGGTTGGACGTGGCCAGCGTAGAAGATCTTTAGCTGCCTGACCAAGGTACCTGTAAAATATCGAATAGAAGTAACAAGTTGTCTTTTACTAGATACCGTATATAGCTAGCTAGGTGCCTTAGTACAGTGGTTCTCAAAGTGGGCGATTTTGAGAGACGGCCGGTTAAACAGAAGTGTTGAAGTAGCAGTATACAAGCAAAACTACTAAAGTAAGTGAATACAACCTAATTGAATACTACAGAAAAGTATAAATATAACCGTACAGACGAGACGACCTCACGTCCGGAGCTTGTTATAAGTCAAAACAGTTTCGGAACCACTGACTTGGTAGACAATTATGATGGTCAGTTCAAACCTATCTGTAAAAAAAGTTTTGAGATACTTCCGATAAAACGTTTCAGTATAGTAAGATTACAGTCAAAAAGTCAGAATCAGGCAGTTATCTAACAAAGCCACCACATTTACAGGGATTATAATAGCCTATAAACAATTTTATTACTTTTGACAAGCATAAAAGTATATTGTTTACAGACCATGCAGACTTTCTATTTTTAGGAGTACTACGATACAAATTGTTACATTTATCCTCATTATCATTCGGCCAGTTATCGAATACAAAAATATAGAAGCAATCAAGAAAAATTATTGATTCATCCATGACGTCTCAGAGCATCGCTAGACTTTGATTGGACAGAGTCACGATCGGTACCGTACTGGGTAAACAAATAGAAATGGAACGATTTCAAAAATAAATGATTAAGAGGAGCAAATATTGAAGCAGTGGGTTTCTCATTCTTAATTCACCAGCATCAAGTCAAAAACCATCTGATACACTACACTTAAATCAGCTTTTGCCTACTGCTGTAGGCGTACAATACATAATAATTTGTGTAATGGGTAGATAATACACAGAAAATTTTTACAAATTGAGAACTTTCTAACTAAATATTAGATGTTTTAAAATGAGTGACTTGACCTCGTTTATCGAGTTCATTAAGTGATCATTATAAGAACTGATACCGTACTTCATTTTGAAAAAAAATGTTATCATATCAAGTTATCAAAGTAAAAAACAAAGTAAAGAATGGACAATGCCTGTGGCTCTCTACGATGAGCTAAATTAACATACAAAAAATAATCTGGTACCAATTTGATATGTTCAAACGGTAGGTTAATTATTTTTTCACCCCAATCATTTATGTTGCCAAGATTTTGTATTCAGAACGCGGTACTAGTTTCGAGTATACGGGGAATGTGACTAGATTATTAAAAAAATGAGTAATTATATATATTTTACAATGTATGTGCCACTAAGCGAACAAACCTCAATATCTAACATACTTCAGTTAATCGAACATACATCTCACTGCAATCAAAAGTTTATAATCCATATTGAAATTATGAGGCATAAGTCATACTTACATTGTGACCACCCATACGGTTATGACCATACGTGCGACACGCATATCGAAGTTCCAAAATATCACAGGCAATGCTGTAATATAAAACACCTCCGTTCCAAGCATTGATCCAAGAAGAAAGATATGATGCAGAATCTTGTTATTAACTTTGTAATTTACAGAATTCTCCTTCAATGTACTGTCTTCTGCGCAGCAGGATGACTGTGGCTCAGTTTTTCCGCCAGCGCCGTGTCTTTCTCTGGCACCGTTTTTCCGCAACATATCTTTCTGGTCTTCTGTGAACTCATCTCTTTGCTGATGATGACCCCCATCGACACATTTGTTTTCCGACAGGCCACAGAACTCTTGAAAACTCCGGACCTTATTGAAGTCCATGAAGTAATCAACGAATTTGTCGAACAAATCCATACCAACTACAGTGCCTATATGAAGATGGTACTGCCAACTGGCAAAGCAGCCTTCAGTTAAATTAAAAAGAAATTGGTAAGTGAGTTGGAAGCTTAGATAATACAACACAACACAAGTTAGCTAATACATATGTTTAGTCAAAAGAAGAACGTTTTCCTTATGAGACGAACAGTTAACTGATTCTGAATGTAACCAATTTAATCAAAATATTTTTTGTATTTTTTCCCTCGTTCAATGTCGACTATTTTATTTGAATTTTGGGAAAGAACTATAATCTGCAGAATAATCCTATTTGCTTGTAATAACTCTTTTGAAAATTAAGTTACAATAATTAAACAATTGAATAGTATATATTCATTTCAATTGTTCAACTATTCAATTGTATATTGAAGTTCTGTACCTTCAAGAAGCTCTCCAAATAATTAAACACTGCAAATTGCAGATTGGGTTTTCAATTTGATAAGCAAACTGGTGTGTAGCCTATGTATCGATATTACATTAAGTGCAGGTACATGACAGATCCTAAACGTTGCAATACTGGAACAGAATGAAAAGTGAGATTGGCATGAGTACGAAACTTTCCTGAACCCAAATGCATATGTAGCTATAGCGCTATATATGACGCCCAATTACCTGCTGTCCGACAATTAGCAAACGAAAAGACGGCTGAAGCAGTATGAGATTGAAATATACAAGATTTCGTGTAAAAGACCATTATATTATTTCTTAACTGACTGTAAAATTGCATTTGCTGCAATTTCGACTATCTGATTGCATAGAAGTTCCATGCCGCAGCAACGCCGAGCGTTGACAAAAGCCCGCGACAAATACTACGGATTTCGATCAACAAACCGCTAAGCAGTGAAACGAGAGAAAATACTCCCTTGCCGACGGCGTCATTGCATTTTTGTCACGCATCCAGGCACGTGATTTTCGCTGGGAAGTTCCCTTGCTAGTAAATCACGAGATTTGCTGGGTCATCGTTGCCGAAATGATCTCTGCTACCGTTTAGCGGTTCAAAATTGGCTATGTTTCGACTGCATCAAAATAACTTCACTGCGAACAGCTGATGCAATGGCCACGCGTGATATAGGGCTTATAGTTATGGAAGTATAGATATAGCTGCCGTTTGTTTTAGCCTAAGGTAAATTTTAATCATTAAATATTTGTTAATAATTGGTAACTGGAACATTCACTTATAATTTCTAAATTACTGAGAATCAATGAAAAAAGAAATAGAATCTTATAAACTAGCTAGAGCATGTCAAATGACACTTGCTACAACACTGTCCTAGGGCGTGTGTATATCGAGGAACATGACTCCAATAATAAAAATTCTGTCAATTCAAGCTGGTAGCCTATGTCGGCCATGGCGGTTACGATGTGCTCCAAGAAATGTCAGTATCAGTTTGTTAATATTTTTATCATTCAAAACACCTCAAGACTGCGATAATACAATTGAAAGATAGGAAAAATATGTTTGCGAACTTCCTGTGAGAATTAGCTGTTAGATTTAAAACAATAGAAATTCAAAGAATACCACCTAGCCCCTTGTCGCGAATCGCGATTACTTATTTCTCAAAAGCAAAAAGTAAATTCAGTTATGAAAAGCGATCCGCCGATAATTAATCATTAGTTCTGCATTTGTGCTCTAGGCTGCAAGAATCATATATTTTCTTCTTTACCTTTATATATTTTTTATTGCATATGATAAACATTAGGAATGTGTGAATCTTATGGGTTCTGGAAGAGCACGACTTGTAACTTTTCTGAGTGGATTTTGTCTCAAAAACAATAATTGTCATTTAACGCACACCACGAATTTGGATTTGGGCCTGACTTCATTTTGTCGAAGATTTTCCAAAAATCGTCCACACCTCCACAAACTCATCCAATCAACTATGGACGCCTCTGAATATTCCGCATCATCTCATGTTGGACCTGTGAAGATGAAGATTAATTCTCCAGAATTCCATTCATTATTCACGCCTGGCCTACTGCAAGTCAAGCAATTGTTCCAGCAAAATAACCATCAATTATGTTTTGCCGGAGGGGCTGTGCGAGACTTACTGATGGGGGACACCCCGAAAGATATTGACTTTGCTACAACTGCCACCCCCGAAGAAATGATCGTGAGTTTATGCTTTGGAACCACAAGACATATTTTCAAGATTTTATGTTTTCCAGGCAATGTTCAAAAGGGAAGACATCAGAATGATCAATGAAGGAGGGGTTTCACATGGAACAGTTACTTGTCGTGTACATGAGGAAAATTTTGAGATAACGACTCTTCGAATCGATAGAATCACTGACGGTAGACATGCGATCGTCGAATTTACAAAAGATTGGTATCTAGACGCATCGAGGAGGGATCTGACCATTAATTCAATATTTTTGGGTAAATTTTCTATTGGACAAGCCATTGTAGGATTAACCAATTCTTCAAATTATAACGAAATAATAACTAATTAGAATAATGAAACCAGTTCCAAACTACTGACAGATATTTTCTACCATGAGAAATGTTATTTGTTATATTATTTTGATGATATCCAGTTTGAAGACGGATTCACATGTGCTCACATGGTGGGAGTTGATGCTTTTTAGTTTATTTTTGTCAAGTAATATTCATATTATGGTAAGTCCAGGTATGTTCATAATGTTTCAATAAAATCTGTCATTTGAATTTCAGTGAAATGTCGTGAGATTAACGAAATTCTGTTGTTCTAATGTAAGTTTTATGTTTGGTAATCATAGTAATAAAGTGGTTGATGTATATGTATATTGTATATCTCTAATAAAAGAAAGAAGTTTTTCAGTAATTTATACAATATATGGGAGTCGGCATCTTTAAATGTTACCCATTATCTCATTATTTGAATTTATGTGCACAGGTATATTCACAACATACAGGATTCTGTATATTTTAAACGGCTACCAACTTTTTACTTAAGCCCAGATAATATGTCCATTCACATTCACGTTTGAATGATTGACCACTCATTGTCGTTTCGACACCCATTCATCTGTTAATTGCATTGCAATTGTGACTTGCATGTCCTATTGTACATTGTGTGTTTCTCGAGTAAGTGAAAATTGTTGCATCACTTGTATATTTTTTCTCAGATTTGCAAGGAAATGTAATAGATTTTTTCAACGGGATTGAAGATCTCAAATCCAGAAAAGTACGGTTCGTTGGCGATGCTTCGACACGAATTAAAGAGGATTACCTTAGAATTTTGAGATACTTCCGGTAAATATGTGAGCCAGCATTGCGTCTTAATGCGGTTACAGCTCTTGTTTTCTTGCAGATTTTTTGGGAGGATCGCAAATGACGATGCGTCGTTTGACCAAGATGCTATTGCCGCGATCAAAGCCGGCGGAGAAGGTCTTCTGGGAATATCAGGACCCAGAATATGGATGGAGATGTCGAAAATTTTACGGGGAAATTATATCGCGAAAATTCTCCGACAGATGAATCACTGTGACGTCCTTCAGTATATCGGTAAATTGTGTTCTGGCGCGAAACAATTCTGCCGTTTTACATCGACTGCTTGATGCTCTGGTTATATTAGCATTGAGTTAAGGAGTAAGTTAATATAGAAATTTTGTTTTGGCATGTATGTAGAAGAGACACTACTACTGTGAAGTGTCCAAAAAAGTATACCACACTATTTATAGTTGCAATTGGTTCTTTAAATTGATAAATGCTAGATTCTAAATAATTTATTGCCCAATACAAATTGATTCAATTACTTCTTTAAACGTGATTTCTTAGGATTTCCCAAGGAGGTTGATATTGACTCACTTGAAGTTATATACAACAAAACTAAACATTTGAACGTCAATCACATGACATACACCAGCGCTCTCCTTCCAACGGAACAAGATGTATGTACCATTTTCATGCGTGAGTACACTTCGTTTCCCAATTTTTATTGGTTGTTTAGGTTCTGCGACTTGAAGAACGAGTTCAATTTTCAAGAATCGAAAGAAAGACGTCCCTTTTCATCATTTTGTACCGGGATAAAATAAAGTTGGACGATCCAAAAAGGCTGAAATTTTGTCAAGATATTCTAATTGATGTAAGTACAATTCGAACGAATTATTTTCTCCTTCGAGCCAAGGAGTTCAGGCTGCATTCCTGTGAGTTATATAGAATGGCTGTGGGTGCTACCAATACCCAGAGTTGGTCAGCAACAAAATGCTTCTAAACTTCAAACTGATCAACTTGTACGTCATTCAATCATATCGCAGTCAAATTACTTGTCATTTTCGACAAGTAGTTTTCATACAAGCGTCCGTTGCGCATTTCCAGAAGAGAAGAGTTACGCACCTTGCTTGCAAAAGTAGGTGGCACAGCCGTACACTATGATCATGGTACAGCTTCCGCAGCTGTAATCCCTAGTGTGATGCCGAGTACGCCGATGAAAAATGAAGAATATCTGCTACAAAATACTTTGTACTTGAATAAGGGTGTAGAGGCATTTTGCCTTGAAAACTAATGCGTTTTGAGAACAAATCTCAAAGTAGTGGATGTCAAAATAGACTATTTGGTACTGCACATTTTTCCGTTACATAAAGAGTACAGAATCCGATTGGTACATTTCTCTCGAATGTTATCCCCATTATTGGTGGCACTAATTTCTTGAAATCAGAACTTGTTATTATTTGCTATACAATTCCTTTGCTAGCCTCTGGCAACATTCTACATTCAGCAACACATACAACTAGATCGATACTTTTTTGAATATTATATTTCAATTGATAAAGCAACATTATTCGCCATATGAACACTGCAAGAAAGATTAGTAATGCTTATAATAATAGAGCGTACAAAAATCATGTCACAGTTCTGATTGCGGGCAAATATTACTGTTGTCAGATACCTCCGCATGAAGGGTGTCATCGGGATT
Source organism: Botryllus schlosseri (assembly GCF_051294905.1). Classification (NCBI taxonomy): domain Eukaryota; kingdom Metazoa; phylum Chordata; class Ascidiacea; order Stolidobranchia; family Styelidae; genus Botryllus; species Botryllus schlosseri. The sequence goes on along the minus strand of NC_137249.1, from coordinate 15,612,817 downwards.
TTCTAATGGAAGTTCTCAAATACATTGGCGATTTTGAAACAATGCAGCAACTTCAGGACTGGAAGATACCAAAATTCCCGGTGAATGGGAAAATGCTTCGGGTAATCATTTCAATATACTGACAGTGTGTTCTTAAGCTCTTTGGCTCTCAAAAATAACGAGTAACTATAATAATAGGGGTCAAGACGGCGGAAACGCACCTTTGCGTATTTCCAATTTTTTTAATTACACATTGTCACAATGACTCCTCCCGTGTCATACCAATTTCCTTCGCTTAATTTCCAAGTTTCACTGTGCCTGGCTATGACTTGATTGTAATCCTGGTTTGCCCATCAACATATATTTAGTTAGGTAGCTAGCAGTTATCATAAGGATAGATGAAGACAATAAGCACGATCATGATTCAATATCTTTCTTCAGGACGCAGGAGTGCCAAAGGGAAAAACGGTCGGAATCATCATGAAATCACTCAAAGAGATGTGGAAAGAAAGTGACTTTTTGCTATCGCCTAGTGAACTTCTCGAACAAATTCCTAAGCTATTGGAGTCTGTGGAATAAATTTTCTATTGCACTTGTGTGCTTGGGATTCGTTATGTGCACAATTGGCTACCTCGAACCTCGTATCAGCAACGTTTTGAGTTCAAAGTAAAAAGTCCCTTATGCCAGTCCACTTTTCGCTGTCGTCGTACAAGTATGTCATTGACGATTGTAGGGACGGTTGAAGCGTATGCCTGTGGTATTCAAAAAGCCAAAGGACAATGCCCCACATGGCTGCAGCAAACCAAGGGAAGGGATCTTTACCACCCTTTGCTGGGTCTCCGCTCGGCAGGTAGCCTTTTTCCGCACCAAGTCTGCACAGTCCGAATAGGATACGGGACAGCAGATACATGTTGATCTGTGTGTTAATTGGATTGTTGGCTCCAAACACATATTTTCCAACGAAAAACGCCGACAAGAATACGTGCCACTGTTCCTTCTTTCCTGTGGTCAGCTTCCTCAGAATTAGATTGAATAACTTGTACAGGAATGCAAATTGTCCAAGGTTTTTGGCGTGCTGGTATGTAGCTCTCAGTATTGTCCTTGCCATTTTTTGTATTGAGCCGCGACGCCATAGGAGAGTCATGACCAGTGCGTGGGGAAATCGAATTTTGCATCCGTACACAATGCCATTGCGTATGGCCTTCAACAGCATCAGTTGATCATGGTAACGGCCGGAGTTGAGAACGGCGTTCACTGATTCCATCGTCAGGCAGTTGTAATTATATCTGTGCTGATGAAGAATTGCATAGTATGGTAAGTCGGAATGGGCCACAAAAGTTTATTTTTAGCAAGGTGGAATCCTGCAGCTGGTACAATATGCAATGCATTAAGTGCAGGTTAACCAGATTTGATAGGACTATAGTCGTAGATTCGAACCTGTTAATCGGCACTCTTCCCTCTAAGCTGCGCGCGTGCGCAGTACTGACACGGTCTCGCACAGAAAATTCAGTAAATTGGTTGATATGCTGCGAGTTATAACTATAATGACGTAATGAGGGCATTCTGTTGCCACATAGGCTAATAACGGTCGCAACAGCAAACTTGCACGCTGAGTCGGGGATTTCTGAAGTGTTGCCACGCAGTAATTTGCGGGTCTCAATCGTATATGCTTGCGCTAACCTTCATATAAAATCCTGCTAAAATGCTGTAATACCGTCGTAGACGTACCACAATGCTATACCTTTTTTGCTTTTTTGGTACTTATTCCATCTTCATGTTAATAATATGTGATAGTAATACCACAATATGAAATACTGATGCATTATAATTGCTAGCTAGATAGCTATCGTATTGCATGAGCAGCACGAGTGCCGCACGACACCTGCAGGCGATGCAGCACCTTGCACAAGCACATGAAGAATGCACACATCATTGCAGTAACGAACAGCAAAGCAAATGATTGAAATGAAGTATTTTCTGGGAAGTTGGGTTCAAAGGTCGCGAGGTGAGTAAAACTAGAGTAGTCGCATTGCGATTGTGTATCACCCACTGACGGCCACCAGTAACATAACATAACATGGTTGGGTTATATTTTTATCTGAACAAGTCACACACAATGTACAATGCGATACGACACAATGCGATGTCATGAACAGATAGGAGGATGTAGAACGACACGCATCAGTAGCGATCCTTTACTCTAACATCCACCTCGGCCTAGAGTGCCCGATGTCACAGTTCTTTTTCGGTCTTGATCTGTTTGAAGCCGCGGCCCTTTCTACTAGTTCTTTTCCATTCATTGTGAGTGCTTTCTTTCGTCGGGTCTTTTTCTGGGCTTTTTTGTCGCCGTAAGAACGGCAACGGCAGGGGAAGAGGAGCCCAGATAAACCTCCGACGGGAATCGAATGCGGTTCGCCTGCGTGCTGGGCGCTTATCGTAACCACTACACCAGTGGTTCTTAACCTTTTCCATACCGTTACCCCCAAGAAGATAATGACAGGATACAATTACCCCTTTTCAAAAAATAACAAATTCCAGCTTGCACTCAAAGTGACGTCATAATGTACACTGAAATGCCTGTTAAGAATATCAAATCAATGGGAAGGCTGATGCTATTTTTGTGTTATGCAGTGGTCACATCTAGGATAAGGGGAGGATAATAGATAGCATCTCATGCAATTGTCAATCGCAAACATATTTCGTTTTGATGGATACCATTGAAGGAAATTCAATCGAAAAGTTCAACGCTATTATGACGAAAAATAGTTATTCATTTTGAAGGTGAACCCAAAAGGTTCCAACATCTTCCCCTATTTTTTTGGAAGGCATTTCGATGATGTCTGACATAATTTTTCTGACTGGACTATACCACTACACTTTTCAATACTAACAACTATATTTTACGATATTGTTACTGCTTCATAGGCGTAAAGCTGAACTTAGACGGCCCTTGTTGTCTTTCAATTTGTCAGCATATGTCACAATATATGATCCTCACTACTGCAAAATAAATTGGACTTACCTAGCATTATACTAAACTACATTCGACCCTGTTACTCACAATCACTATATTGGTTCTGGTTACTATGATATCAGAGCAGGCATGGCGTGTTAAGTGAAACAAAATATACAAGCTTTCAAAAATATATGTTAGCCTACATTAATATTTACGTTATAAGTGCAGCATCATAAGTTTATAAGAAATGTCACTTTGAATTACCCCCCGAAATTGGCAAATTACCCCTTTGGGGGTAATTACCCCCAGGTTAAGAACCACTGCACTACACTATCTCCCCTGCAGTATAGTAGCTAGCTGCTCCAGCTAGATAGATAGCCTGATTTGATGGCTCATCGTCTCCTCTAAGATCATGACCGGCTTCTAACATATAGTATCCCATCAGATGTGTACACTTGGTTGATGTGCTGGGTCAGAATAAAGATTACGAGCCTATGTAATGAATTCAGAACTCGAAGATCATAGCAGAGTCACGAATATCAATCTATCAGTTTTATTATTATTCTCATCTTTTCAAAACATCACAAGACTGCGATACAATAAAAATACAGGAAGGTGTCGAAACAACTTGGAGTAGCCTTTAAGATCAGACACCCACCTTAGCCTAGGCGAAGTAAAGAAGAGGCAAGCACACTGCACAGTGCACACTAGTAGTATGAGTAATGTGCACGACGCGCCCATTCGCGATTTATAATAAACAAACAAAGATTATCAATATAATAATTAATTAAAGAATTAGCTCATTCTCAGTTTTGCAGCAATACGCGAGGGGAATTCCCTTCTGACTATGCGGCAATCAAAAAGGGGGATTAATGCTAGAGAGAAAACGAACAAAGAATCTGGATTGACCTTTGTACTCAGACTGGAGTCATTCTACTTGTACTTTTCCACTCCTGATTCTGCCTCGCCTGACCTCTGGACACGAGACCTGGGCTTGGTAATAGTTGCCTGCCGACAAATCGCCCTGGCCTATCGTTTTGTGGTCCTCGTGACGAGGCTTTGGGAATAATTGCCTGTCAAACCACCCTGGTTGACTTGTCGTTTCGCGATTGACTCGATTTCGTGGGGCATAGGAATAATTGCCGGTCGTGACGTCAATAAAGTTTTCTCCTGATCAGTGAGATCCTGGTGCGTGTTTTAGGTGTCTATACGTTCGGCTGTGCATAGTGACGCATGTAGTCTGTTCCATACTGTCGTACTTGCTCTTGCTTTGTTGTCGACTTAAATAGTAAGGAGAAATGTTCTGGTTATAAATATGTGTGTCATTTTGAGTCATATCGAGAACCAGAATGTCGTGTATTAGAAATAGGTATTAGGCGCCCCCGACATAGATTAACTTGAATAAAGTACCATTTAGAATATAATAAGTAATTAAAGAAATAGCTCATTCTCAATTTGACTCGCATCAACGTGTTAATTTCCGATATTGTAGTAATTGGTGCAAGCAAAAACTGCTGTTCCACACTTTTACCGCTTTCTAGCGTCTTAGGACAGACAGTCCCAACCAAACAATGTGATGGGTTCTTTTACTGCTTCACGTCTGGTCAAGCGTAATCATGCCGGTGTCTGTAAATGATGTGTAATTTACCGCGGTATATTATTTTTGTATGATGTACATGATGTACAACTTGAATCGATCAGTTGTCGAACTAATGTTTTACCGGTATGTACGATCGATCGCGAGCTCACCACGCACTTGTCGTTCGAGAGCGACTCATTTCGCTATAGGCAATCAGTTGTGTTCGCGTGTACCGTGTACACTTGTTATGCCAACACCTCCAAGCATATTTACAATATCATGCTAAGGAACTATTGCTTCGGCAGCCACGCACTGTCGTTCGAATTCGACTAATTTCGCTGTAGACAATCAGTTGTGCTCGTGTGTGTCGTAACATATCCTCATCAACCCATGTTATGCCAACACCGCCGAGCATATTTGCAGCATCATACTACGGATATATTGAACCGGCGAAGTGTTACCGTCAGAGAATTGCTGCGCCACACCTTCGAGCCTCGCTTTCCCGCTCGGTAACTGCGAGTACGATGTCAGATTCAATTGTCCAGTGACGAATCGGGGTAGCTCGCTTCATCGGGGTGGACAGACCTTATTTGGCTGAAACGCGCTCGGTGGTGCAATAATGGGAATGAATTGTGACAGATCATACCTGATACGATCTATAGCCTGAGGTGAGGTATAAAGTAGAGTGGTAGATTTCGAAATCGGAATCCACTGCGACTATAGGATTGCAAAATCAAAGTCCAAAAAATCCGACTGGCCCGTAAAGTCCTGGTATTTCCATGTATTAGGCTGGTAAAATGTAACATAAATCCAACTCTCAAAGACACTTGGCCGCATCCAGTCCGGGTTTAACCAAAACTGATGAAATCTGCGCCGGGTCCGGAAACGAATCGTGACCACCCCCGTCCAGACAAAATAGTTCTGCTGTAAGGGGAGTGTCGTTGTACATTAATTTGCGTACAGCGAGACTTTGTATCGACTCATTGACGGACTTCTGTTTGTATCGCGTTTGGTTTAGAATCCCAATTCTATATAGTGCGGCCCGCGAATGGATTCAAATGTTGAATGCGGCCCGCGAGCTCAAAAGTTTGCCCAACCCTGATGTATATTGTACCACTTGAATCGATCTGTTGGCGAACTAATGCTTTGCCCGTCTGTAACATACACATATCGATCACGAGCTCACCACGCACTTGCCGTTCGAGAGCGACTGATTTCGCTATAGACAATCAGTTCAGTGTTGCCAATTTAGCGATTTTCGCGCTAGATCTAGCGATTTTTCATCCGGTTTAGCGCTAAAAATATGGATCTAGCGCCCAGCGATAAATCTAGCGATTTTTGAAAAGGTATTTAGCGATTATTCAGCGCTTTTTACCGAAAATAACTAATAAAGATCGGTTCTGGCCGACGACTATGGCGACTCATCTGCCACCAGAGTGCGGACTCCAATGATATGTAATGAAATTAATGATAGATTACTAACGTACGGATAGATACGCAACTCCTGGCGGTTACGCATGGGCAAACAGTGTCTCTTCTTGCTGTGTAATCTAAAAGTAGCATAATTGACAGTGCTACATCTGGCGACCTGAGCGCTGCAATTTAATATAATTGGCCTTGATCGAAAGCTAGTGTCGCAGTAATTTCGAAGATACAAAATAAAATCTCGTCAGAACAATGGAACCATGCACCCCGAAACAGCCCTCGAAGTCTGAAAACCAGCATTGCTTCAATAATGGCACCGCCGCAACACAATGGACATAACAATGACCAATTTCGTCCAGCGATTGTTCTGATCAATGTCGATTTTCAGACTCTTGGGGCTACTTTGAGGTCGTTGCATTGTCTTTACAAGAATTTAATTCGTATTGTCGGAATCAGTGTGACACTGGCTTTCGTTTAAGACCAGATTCATTAAATTTCTTACTCCGGGTTGGTCCTCTACTTTTAGTGGCTGGCAAACCCGGTTCAAGTCGTGTTGTATCGGGTCAAGTCGCATGTTGCGTACAAGTGTGTCAAGTCGCATGTCGTGTTCAAGTACTCCAACTCAGTTTCGAGAAGTCAAGCGCATTTCCACGGTACATCGCATCACTATTCACGGACGCATGGAGCAAGGCACGCTTATAGAGTGAGCGGTTATGCCTGCAAACCGGGTCAGTGGTCACGTATAGCGATCATTGCGCAAAGCGATCCGCTCTACCGAAACGCACTGCACGTTTTGTTCCGCTTAGAGATGAATATTACGTATTATGAACTAGAAATATGATAAGTGACTTTGGCCCCCAGGCGAGTAAAATACAGCTGAGAAGAGTGTATTGATATTATGGTTCAATTTAACACCTTTAGCAATTAATGTAGATCTAGCGTTATTTTTAGCGCTTTTTTCTCAATATTTAGCAACATCTAGCGATTTTTGACACCAGTTTTAGCGATTTTCTTCCATCCGGAGTTGGCAACACTGAATCAGTTGTGTTCGCGTGTACCGTAACGTATCCTCAACACTTGTTATGCCAACACCAATATCATACTAAGGAACTATTGCTTCGGCAGCCACGCACTGTCGTTCGAATTCGACTAATTTCGCTGCTGACAATCAGTTGTGCTCACGTGTGCCGTAACATATCCTCAACAAATGTTATGTCATATTTGCAGCCTCATACTATGGACGTATTGACTCGGCGGAGTGTTACCGTGAGAGAAATGCTGTTTGACCCCCTCGTCCTAGCCTTGGATTTACCGTTTCGAAAAATTCCACCAGAAGAAGCTGTGATCGAGTGTCACAATCAATGTCAGCCACGCTCCATCAATCTGTTGTTTTGACCAGTACGTATACGCCGGAGATGAGCATTGATTAGGATTTAGAAAAAACGTATTTGTGAAATTTTTCTGGATTAGGTTGAATTAAGTTTTGAGATTGATTTACTATATCGTACGGGGCAAGTACTACCGAGACCCGTCGTGACGAAATCGGATTAATCAGTCATGGAACGACAAGTTAGGGCTAACCGCTTATATTCCTAGTTTATTCTTGAAAGCTCTATAGATTACTGGTTAGCTGTATGTTGCGGGCGATTGACAACAGTTAGTTGTCGCTGTTATACAATTTACACTTTGTGTTATACATTCCTCGTTACCACCGCGAACTAGGAGGTCAATCACGACGACGGGCAACTACTCCCAATTGGCGGAATACTGTTTGATTCATCTGTATAATCAGGTTTAGCACCGCAAGAAGTATATTAGTAGTTTATGATTGAATGAAATCTATCCATCAAACAACGATAACAACTATATAGATCTCGTTCGTATTACTATGAAAGCTAATCGATCACGTCCACACAATATTATTACGTAGCATTCATTTGGTGGGGTTGTTGTTGTTAGTATTGTAGCATGGTGATCGGTTACTATGACCTTTACACCAGTTCTAAAAGGGTAAGGAATTGGTTAGTGTTACAGCTGTCTGACGGTGGGGTATTCGACAAAATTACTATGTTTTACTACGGAAGCTATGATCACACGGACGGGCTCTCATCACTTATCGTACGAATGCTTGTAATTTCGGTGTGATGCACACGAATCAGCTGTGATCAGTCGAGTGTGACACGATCGAAGTCACTATTTACTGTTTGAAATAACTGGTATATTCCGTTCAAGAAGTGTCCCTCATTTGTCCAAATATCCTCCTTTTTGTCAAATTGTCTTCCTTTTTTTTTATCTTAAAATATCCAAAAAGACTACGAATGGCACTAAATGATGAACTAGTTTACGAGAGATGGGTATTTCGGGAGTCAAGTCAGGGGACAAAATGAGCTTTTTTAGTCAACACCATGAAATTTGATGTATAAACATACAAATCATTCGTCCGCTATAGTAACTTTTTGCAGCTCGTGAAAAGTGTCCTCCTTTCGGGGCTTATGTTAACCCTATATTTTACCAGCTTTTAGTCTCGATTTGAACATCGAAGTTTGCACATAATTTCACATTACATTCCCTATGACAAGCATAGGCTATTACGGTTATGGGACCTGTGCTCTCAAACATGTATTGATAAATAGCGAAAGCGACCACAAGCTATCATTACATGAAAAAAAACGAGCTCACTAGCCCGTCCATGTTGGGATGTACACACCAATGGCCATGTCCATGTTCTGAAGTTTGCACATAATTTCACATTGCATTCCCATGACTTAGCACAGACTATTACGTGGGTATGGGGGCTGTGCTTTTCAAACATGTATCGATGAATACCGAAAGCGACTCAAGCTACCATTACACGAAAAATCGAGCACACTCGTTCCCCCCTCTCGGGGTATACCCACCGTCGTTTCGTACAGACAAATGGTTCCATGTTGCAGCGAGAATAGCGAGGAGGGTGGTAGATCATTATCACAATAAGTACCTTGGGATGAGTGTGAAATCGACATCGTCCGTTAAGCGACTGAAGCAAGTCGCCACTACAATCACTCTCTGCGTAGTGCGTAAACGCAACGTACAAAGCGCTGCTGGGTAAACGAAACTACGGATTCTAGCCAAAGCGAGGTTATCGAGATAGCTGTAGCGATTCACAGCACATGCTAAATCTCCTTGAAATGGGAGTACAAAATGTATCGCTTTGAAATACTCAAGTAGAAGTAGTTGTTAAAGAGTAATTCGCACCGTAAAATTGCAACTGTTTTGGAGTGCTAATGTCACACAATTGCTTTATTGATCACTCGCTTATGTATAGAAAGCAGAAATTGACCCCTGGGTTGTACGATCTCGTGTCCTTGACAAACGTTCTATAGTTCAAAAGTCACTGTCATGTTGGGCTTTGATTGCTGTTGTCCTCTTGTTAGCGTCGATATTCATTGGTACGTGTTTTCATGGTCTAAAATGTTGGTTATTATAGAGTGTTTTCGTAAAAGGTTGGGAGCCACTGATTTAGGCCTTGATGGGTTCAACCAAATACACGTGTAACACATCCTATTCCTGGGCCGTAACCGATCCTTTACCACACCTTCTATACGATAAACGTCCTTTTTATCCAGAGGTAAGCCGACGACATACGGGAAATGCAGGCGCTGACGTGCTATTTTGTTATTCTCTCCGCGTAGCATGAAAGAAGGTATTGAGGTACCCTCCCAAGGTCACTGCGAGCGTAAGTTAAGTCAATCTCTGTGTATGTAGTGTTAATGTCGCACCGTCGCAATAATGATCACTTATGTGTAGAAAGCAGAAATTGACGACTCGATTACTTGTACGAGCTTGTAACTTTGGTAAGCTTGCTGAAGCGGAAAGCCACTCAAGTTGGACATTAAATTGATTGGTGTTCGTTCTCTTGTTAGCGTTGATAGTCGTTGGTACGTGCTTTCGTGCTTTAAAATTTGTGTTATTGTTATCATCGAAGGATGGTCATAAATAGGCAGGAACAACTGATTTAGACCTTGATGTGTTCAACAAAATACGCGTGTAACAGTGTAACACATCCTACCCCGGGCCGAAACCGATCTTTTACCACACCTTCTATATGGTAAACGTAGCTTTTACTCATACGTAGCACGATGATCTGTGAAGACGCAGCACTAACGTGTCATTTCGTTATTATTTCGACGTCACATGACAGGGTAGGTAGACATTGGGCTGTGGTACCCGACAATACAGTGTCCAACGCGATCGACAAGTACCCCCACTGCGTGCTATACGTTTAAATAAATATTTTTACTCGTTTCCGCCACCTAGTGTGTAGTAATGAAGAGGGTACATAAATGAAGTAGCAATATAAACTAGGTTGTACGATAATACGAATTAATGATGATTTGGAAATGCGCTAAGAAGTATTAGACATAGAATCGGTATTTTGAAAGGATAGGTCTTTGAATTTGAAGTGGTTGAAACCCTTCCTAAGCCACTGTTAGTATCGCTGACTGTGAGCTAACAACGGCCGCAAGCACATCAAATAACAGAACATCGGTATCATGATTTACGTCAAACCGCGACACATGTTTTATTCTACAGTTCGAGTTTCACAGCGAAATCAGTTCTAGAATGCGCAACTAGAACTCGAACAACTGACTTTTTTAACTCCGCAACTATAACTACATAAAACCGCAGATGGCTGACCGTCAACCAATTAGTTAGATAATTCGTACAAGTCCGCGAGCTGTCGTTACCACCAGGCTCGGTTATGATTTATTTTGGTACCCGATGATTTTATTGCTTTGATGTGGAAATTTGTCATGTATTATTTGATGAGTGTAAAACTTCAAATAGATGTCCGCTGTTCGTACTACTGGCCAATGAGCAGCGTTCCAAATGCGTTTGACACACAAGAAACGTCAATAATTGCTTTGCTATTTGAAACTAAGAGTGGAGGGTTATTATTCTCCCCTATGCGAAGTAGTGTGTCTGCGATTTGTTGATAACTCGCACACTGTGGGGGTTACGAGTGATAACTTTTGTAAAAAGACATATTAGCATACAGCAGGGGTCCTCACGTATCACGGTCAACACTGCATAGTATCAATTCTTATTAGGATCGCATTCAATACTGCATTGTATCAATGCCTATACCCGGGGACATATGACGGAGTAGAGATAACAAATTAGCACATTGGTGATTACGTTTCGACTACTTGTGGGATTTTTCTGTAACCGTAATTATAGTCGGATGATTCAGCAGTAATCGTAATCGCAATCGATTCAATTGATGAAATAATCATCCCCATGCCCACTAACACACATTACAAAGCAAATCAACACACATTTAAGCTTGTGTAAGTTATTGTCTGATACCGATGTGTTACAATGTGTAACCGATTTTATAGTCACATGACATCAAGACATCATATCTAATTCATTAGTTGATGTTGAGTATGTCTTATGGTACTTTACAAAATTTATCAACACCATTTTTTGAAGTTTATTCTATTTCGCTATGACCTAAATCTCCTCTTTTCATTACCGCACAGCGGGATACCCGGAAGTATTGCTTGCAAAAGTGTGAATCAGCTGTTTCTTTATTTATCTTTAAAATTCGTTGAAAATTTTAAAGCACGAAAGCACGTACCAACGACTATCAACGCTAACAAGAGAACGAACACCAATCAATTTAATGTCCAACTTGAGTGGCTTTCCGCTTCAGCAAGCTTACCAAAGTTACAAGCTCGTACAAGTAATCGAGTCGTCAATTTCTGCTTTCTACACATAAGTGATCATTATTGCGACGGTGCGACATTAACACTACATACACAGAGATTGACTTAACTTACGCTCGCAGTGACCTTGGGAGGGTACCTCAATACCTTCTTTCATGCTACGCGGAGAGAATAACAAAATAGCACGTCAGCGCCTGCATTTCCCGTATGTCGTCGGCTTACCTCTGGATAAAAAGGACGTTTATCGTATAGAAGGTGTGGTAAAGGATCGGTTACGGCCCAGGAATAGGATGTGTTACACGTGTATTTGGTTGAACCCATCAAGGCCTAAATCAGTGGCTCCCAACCTTTTACGAAAACACTCTATAATAACCAACATTTTAGACCATGAAAACACGTACCAATGAATATCGACGCTAACAAGAGGACAACAGCAATCAAAGCCCAACATGACAGTGACTTTTGAACTATAGAACGTTTGTCAAGGACACGAGATCGTACAACCCAGGGGTCAATTTCTGCTTTCTATACATAAGCGAGTGATCAATAAAGCAATTGTGTGACATTAGCACTCCAAAACAGTTGCAATTTTACGGTGCGAATTACTCTTTAACAACTACTTCTACTTGAGTATTTCAAAGCGATACATTTTGTACTCCCATTTCAAGGAGATTTAGCATGTGCTGTGAATCGCTACAGCTATCTCGATAACCTCGCTTTGGCTAGAATCCGTAGTTTCGTTTACCCAGCAGCGCTTTGTACGTTGCGTTTACGCACTACGCAGAGAGTGATTGTAGTTGCGACTTGCTTCAGTCGCTTAACGGACGATGTCGATTTCACACTCATCCCAAGGTACTTATTGTGATAATGATCTACCACCCTCCTCGCTATTCTCGCTGCAACATGGAACCATTTGTCTGTACGAAACGACGGTGGGTATACCCCGAGAGGGGGGAACGAGTGTGCTCGATTTTTCGTGTAATGGTAGCTTGAGTCGCTTTCGGTATTCATCGATACATGTTTGAAAAGCACAGCCCCCATACCCACGTAATAGTCTGTGCTAAGTCATGGGAATGCAATGTGAAATTATGTGCAAACTTCAGAACATGGACATGGCCATTGGTGTGTACATCCCAACATGGACGGGCTAGTGAGCTCGTTTTTTTTCATGTAATGATAGCTTGTGGTCGCTTTCGCTATTTATCAATACATGTTTGAGAGCACAGGTCCCATAACCGTAATAGCCTATGCTTGTCATAGGGAATGTAATGTGAAATTATGTGCAAACTTCGATGTTCAAATCGAGACTAAAAGCTGGTAAAATATAGGGTTAACATAAGCCCCGAAAGGAGGACACTTTTCACGAGCTGCAAAAAGTTACTATAGCGGACGAATGATTTGTATGTTTATACATCAAATTTCATGGTGTTGACTAAAAAAGCTCATTTTGTCCCCTGACTTGACTCCCGAAATACCCATCTCTCGTAAACTAGTTCATCATTTAGTGCCATTCGTAGTCTTTTTGGATATTTTAAGATAAAAAAAAAGGAAGACAATTTGACAAAAAGGAGGATATTTGGACAAATGAGGGACACTTCTTGAACGGAATATACCAGTTATTTCAAACAGTAAATAGTGACTTCGATCGTGTCACACTCGACTGATCACAGCTGATTCGTGTGCATCACACCGAAATTACAAGCATTCGTACGATAAGTGATGAGAGCCCGTCCGTGTGATCATAGCTTCCGTAGTAAAACATAGTAATTTTGTCGAATACCCCACCGTCAGACAGCTGTAACACTAACCAATTCCTTACCCTTTTAGAACTGGTGTAAAGGTCATAGTAACCGATCACCATGCTACAATACTAACAACAACAACCCCACCAAATGAATGCTACGTAATAATATTGTGTGGACGTGATCGATTAGCTTTCATAGTAATACGAACGAGATCTATATAGTTGTTATCGTTGTTTGATGGATAGATTTCATTCAATCATAAACTACTAATATACTTCTTGCGGTGCTAAACCTGATTATACAGATGAATCAAACAGTATTCCGCCAATTGGGAGTAGTTGCCCGTCGTCGTGATTGACCTCCTAGTTCGCGGTGGTAACGAGGAATGTATAACACAAAGTGTAAATTGTATAACAGCGACAACTAACTGTTGTCAATCGCCCGCAACATACAGCTAACCAGTAATCTATAGAGCTTTCAAGAATAAACTAGGAATATAAGCGGTTAGCCCTAACTTGTCGTTCCATGACTGATTAATCCGATTTCGTCACGACGGGTCTCGGTAGTACTTGCCCCGTACGATATAGTAAATCAATCTCAAAACTTAATTCAACCTAATCCAGAAAAATTTCACAAATACGTTTTTTCTAAATCCTAATCAATGCTCATCTCCGGCGTATACGTACTGGTCAAAACAACAGATTGATGGAGCGTGGCTGACATTGATTGTGACACTCGATCACAGCTTCTTCTGGTGGAATTTTTCGAAACGGTAAATCCAAGGCTAGGACGAGGGGGTCAAACAGCATTTCTCTCACGGTAACACTCCGCCGAGTCAATACGTCCATAGTATGAGGCTGCAAATATGACATAACATTTGTTGAGGATATGTTACGGCACACGTGAGCACAACTGATTGTCAGCAGCGAAATTAGTCGAATTCGAACGACAGTGCGTGGCTGCCGAAGCAATAGTTCCTTAGTATGATATTGGTGTTGGCATAACAAGTGTTGAGGATACGTTACGGTACACGCGAACACAACTGATTCAGTGTTGCCAACTCCGGATGGAAGAAAATCGCTAAAACTGGTGTCAAAAATCGCTAGATGTTGCTAAATATTGAGAAAAAAGCGCTAAAAATAACGCTAGATCTACATTAATTGCTAAAGGTGTTAAATTGAACCATAATATCAATACACTCTTCTCAGCTGTATTTTACTCGCCTGGGGGCCAAAGTCACTTATCATATTTCTAGTTCATAATACGTAATATTCATCTCTAAGCGGAACAAAACGTGCAGTGCGTTTCGGTAGAGCGGATCGCTTTGCGCAATGATCGCTATACGTGACCACTGACCCGGTTTGCAGGCATAACCGCTCACTCTATAAGCGTGCCTTGCTCCATGCGTCCGTGAATAGTGATGCGATGTACCGTGGAAATGCGCTTGACTTCTCGAAACTGAGTTGGAGTACTTGAACACGACATGCGACTTGACACACTTGTACGCAACATGCGACTTGACCCGATACAACACGACTTGAACCGGGTTTGCCAGCCACTAAAAGTAGAGGACCAACCCGGAGTAAGAAATTTAATGAATCTGGTCTTAAACGAAAGCCAGTGTCACACTGATTCCGACAATACGAATTAAATTCTTGTAAAGACAATGCAACGACCTCAAAGTAGCCCCAAGAGTCTGAAAATCGACATTGATCAGAACAATCGCTGGACGAAATTGGTCATTGTTATGTCCATTGTGTTGCGGCGGTGCCATTATTGAAGCAATGCTGGTTTTCAGACTTCGAGGGCTGTTTCGGGGTGCATGGTTCCATTGTTCTGACGAGATTTTATTTTGTATCTTCGAAATTACTGCGACACTAGCTTTCGATCAAGGCCAATTATATTAAATTGCAGCGCTCAGGTCGCCAGATGTAGCACTGTCAATTATGCTACTTTTAGATTACACAGCAAGAAGAGACACTGTTTGCCCATGCGTAACCGCCAGGAGTTGCGTATCTATCCGTACGTTAGTAATCTATCATTAATTTCATTACATATCATTGGAGTCCGCACTCTGGTGGCAGATGAGTCGCCATAGTCGTCGGCCAGAACCGATCTTTATTAGTTATTTTCGGTAAAAAGCGCTGAATAATCGCTAAATACCTTTTCAAAAATCGCTAGATTTATCGCTGGGCGCTAGATCCATATTTTTAGCGCTAAACCGGATGAAAAATCGCTAGATCTAGCGCGAAAATCGCTAAATTGGCAACACTGAACTGATTGTCTATAGCGAAATCAGTCGCTCTCGAACGGCAAGTGCGTGGTGAGCTCGTGATCGATATGTGTATGTTACAGACGGGCAAAGCATTAGTTCGCCAACAGATCGATTCAAGTGGTACAATATACATCAGGGTTGGGCAAACTTTTGAGCTCGCGGGCCGCATTCAACATTTGAATCCATTCGCGGGCCGCACTATATAGAATTGGGATTCTAAACCAAACGCGATACAAACAGAAGTCCGTCAATGAGTCGATACAAAGTCTCGCTGTACGCAAATTAATGTACAACGACACTCCCCTTACAGCAGAACTATTTTGTCTGGACGGGGGTGGTCACGATTCGTTTCCGGACCCGGCGCAGATTTCATCAGTTTTGGTTAAACCCGGACTGGATGCGGCCAAGTGTCTTTGAGAGTTGGATTTATGTTACATTTTACCAGCCTAATACATGGAAATACCAGGACTTTACGGGCCAGTCGGATTTTTTGGACTTTGATTTTGCAATCCTATAGTCGCAGTGGATTCCGATTTCGAAATCTACCACTCTACTTTATACCTCACCTCAGGCTATAGATCGTATCAGGTATGATCTGTCACAATTCATTCCCATTATTGCACCACCGAGCGCGTTTCAGCCAAATAAGGTCTGTCCACCCCGATGAAGCGAGCTACCCCGATTCGTCACTGGACAATTGAATCTGACATCGTACTCGCAGTTACCGAGCGGGAAAGCGAGGCTCGAAGGTGTGGCGCAGCAATTCTCTGACGGTAACACTTCGCCGGTTCAATATATCCGTAGTATGATGCTGCAAATATGCTCGGCGGTGTTGGCATAACATGGGTTGATGAGGATATGTTACGACACACACGAGCACAACTGATTGTCTACAGCGAAATTAGTCGAATTCGAACGACAGTGCGTGGCTGCCGAAGCAATAGTTCCTTAGCATGATATTGTAAATATGCTTGGAGGTGTTGGCATAACAAGTGTACACGGTACACGCGAACACAACTGATTGCCTATAGCGAAATGAGTCGCTCTCGAACGACAAGTGCGTGGTGAGCTCGCGATCGATCGTACATACCGGTAAAACATTAGTTCGACAACTGATCGATTCAAGTTGTACATCATGTACATCATACAAAAATAATATACCGCGGTAAATTACACATCATTTACAGACACCGGCATGATTACGCTTGACCAGACGTGAAGCAGTAAAAGAACCCATCACATTGTTTGGTTGGGACTGTCTGTCCTAAGACGCTAGAAAGCGGTAAAAGTGTGGAACAGCAGTTTTTGCTTGCACCAATTACTACAATATCGGAAATTAACACGTTGATGCGAGTCAAATTGAGAATGAGCTATTTCTTTAATTACTTATTATATTCTAAATGGTACTTTATTCAAGTTAATCTATGTCGGGGGCGCCTAATACCTATTTCTAATACACGACATTCTGGTTCTCGATATGACTCAAAATGACACACATATTTATAACCAGAACATTTCTCCTTACTATTTAAGTCGACAACAAAGCAAGAGCAAGTACGACAGTATGGAACAGACTACATGCGTCACTATGCACAGCCGAACGTATAGACACCTAAAACACGCACCAGGATCTCACTGATCAGGAGAAAACTTTATTGACGTCACGACCGGCAATTATTCCTATGCCCCACGAAATCGAGTCAATCGCGAAACGACAAGTCAACCAGGGTGGTTTGACAGGCAATTATTCCCAAAGCCTCGTCACGAGGACCACAAAACGATAGGCCAGGGCGATTTGTCGGCAGGCAACTATTACCAAGCCCAGGTCTCGTGTCCAGAGGTCAGGCGAGGCAGAATCAGGAGTGGAAAAGTACAAGTAGAATGACTCCAGTCTGAGTACAAAGGTCAATCCAGATTCTTTGTTCGTTTTCTCTCTAGCATTAATCCCCCTTTTTGATTGCCGCATAGTCAGAAGGGAATTCCCCTCGCGTATTGCTGCAAAACTGAGAATGAGCTAATTCTTTAATTAATTATTATATTGATAATCTTTGTTTGTTTATTATAAATCGCGAATGGGCGCGTCGTGCACATTACTCATACTACTCACACTGAATGAAAAGGAATGCAGAGAATATAAGACGCAAGCGACAAAATGAGGTGGCATGTGGCGGAGGGCGAGGTCGATGTTAAGTCGTGGTCCTGTAATCCTGAAGGCTGGCTAGTATTCATTTAGAAGAAATTGCTTGTATTTCGACTTGAATGCGGACATGCTCGACGACTGTCAGATAGCCGGCGAGATGTAGTTCCACAATTGGGGTCCGGCATACTTGATAGAGCAATGCGATTTCTTGTATTCCGTCCTGATCATATGGTAGTTGTTCTTCGTTGACGCGCGTGTGCTGTACTTGTGCGCTTTTGACTCCGAGGTGAAGTAGTCGTTGAAATTTGAGGGACATTGACCGCAATGGAGCTGATACATAAACTTGGCAATCTCTCTAGCTTTCTCATATCTTTTGTTTAGAACACCAAATCTTTTAATAAGCGATTTGTCAGTTGCATATCCAGGCCTCCGTGGGGCTTTGGCAATGATACGGATGAAGTTTTTGCAGTGAGTCGATCGTATTCTTGCAGGCAGCACCCCAACAAAGAATTCCGTATTGTAACTTTGATGTATGTGACTCTTCTAGGACATGTCCGAATCCAGTAAAACACCAAGGTATTTGGCATTTTTAGTGTTGGAAATTGGTTGGCCAGCGATGTCACCAATTTCGCAGTTGCTGGCCTTTGTTTTCGACCTCAAGATTACCGGACCACGACTGACCTATCGATCTCGCTTCCCATGACATGCAGCCCTGTTTCTTGTCGCTTCCTTTTTCTATACTATCTTCTTTACTTTCATTCAGTATATGCATGCCTCCTCTTTACTTCGCCTAGGCCAAGGTGGGTGTCTGATTCCATAGACAACTCCTAGTCACTTCGACATCTTCCTTTCTTTTCAATGTATCGCATTTTTTGTGGTGTATTGAACTGATAAAATTGCTAATAAACCAATGTTGATGATGATGAGTAATCGACCCATTGATTACAAGTCCTTCCCAACAAAATACTCCTACACAACGTGTCTTCAACCTTTTTAGGTGGCGGGCCGACGCTACATTGCTTCACCTCGGAATCAAGAGTACATCGTAGGAGTGGCCTCTTCGTCCAATTACGATATGTTCAACACGAATTACAATAACACGCATCCCCTATTAAGTATTCCGGATCGAGACCGTGGAACGTCATTTCGCAGGCAATCCGACAGTCTTCGATCACGTTCAAGGCTCATATTCAAGCAGATTCTCTTCGTGATTGCCGGACCACGAATCCACAATCCGACACATCTACTTCGCCGACCGCCATATACCACTTAATTTCATAGTTTGTACTTTGTTATATCCTATTACTCTCCATAAGTACACAACTGCTCAAGTGTGCAATCATATCAACGTAGTGTACCAGTGAAAGCGGAGTTATTGCCGTCGAAAAATTTGAATTTGAGAAAAGTAGTATTTACTGTGGCATATTCTTCAATTATTCATTTCAGGTCTGCCCACCGTAAATCCTATTTTATTCAAATCTAAATTTTTCGATGGCAACAACTCCGCCTCCGCTAGTTGGAATTGAGCCAAATTTGGTGGTTTCCATAGACAACCCAACAATTTCATGGGATGAACAGAACATTTTTTTATATAATAATTAAAAAACTTTCTTCTACAGCAATGCGGCTACTGGCTGGAATTGAACCAAATTTGGTATGCAGCCTTTAATTAGGTAACCTAACAATTTTATCAAGTAGCCAGTACAATTTGAGAGAAAAAAAAGTCATTTTTGAACACCCCGAGCGGGTCATTCGGGTGTAGGTCAACACAAGGTTCCTGGTAAAAATTTTAGAATCAGTAGTTTTCTACTTTCTGTCTTTTATAATTTGTAAAAAGAGTCCTCCTTTCCGGATTCCCAAATATGGTGACCCAATGTAATTGCGTATGCTACAATGTCCAACGTTGACTTGCACACATTTCTTTCTTTCTTACAGAAAAAATCATATTCGGCGTGGTTTAATGAATCAATGTCACGGAGAAAGTGTGCAGCGAACCATATCACGGACATGTGGCAAAAATACATTGGTGGTGAAACGGACATATGACATCCAATTCACAATTGTAATTGGAAACCGGCAATATCAGAGAATATTTTGAAAAACATAGTAATAAAGTAATACTAGTTAGCCTATTCGACATTGTCGCAATTAATGCTCAAAATAACCATACTACACAAGGAAATCCCTATAACTTTTCAGCATGGCAGTGACAATCATATGATTGCATTTCTTCAAAATCTTCACAAAACGTTCGTCCTGCAACAATATTTCAGCTGTCACAATGAGTCTAAACATGTGCTTAATCAAGGGCTTCCTAAACTCACCTCCACCAACTGATGAATAGGCATGAGCCCCAAAAGGCATGCATCATCAGGTCTTTCGTCGGAACTTCGTAAGGCTATTTCCAAATGTGCCTGGTATCTAAGAATATAGGATGGAAATATTCACAACATCAATCCGAGTCTTAGCAACATCATACCCTTGCGAATGAGCAAAGCTGCTGCAAATAACAACTAAGCAGGGGTCAGACGATGGTATCGCAGCAATTGCAAAGTCTTTGAAGGTAGCTCGAAGCATATGCAGCAAACCAGCAGTAAGCCGGGTGAAGGCACTGAACACAAAATGGAGTGTTTGAGATATCCGCACAATTTATGTCAAACTCGCGTACATACCTCGGCAAGATAACCACCAAATTCGCTCCCGAATTGAATTTTTTCATAGCATGCAACACAAGCTTCATCAAAGAACCAGTTGTTGATAATTCACGAACACTGCCCATTTCATAATTGCGTTTTATCAAACTTGCAAAAAGTGTGGCACCTTTCTCCAAAGAATTGGCGGTAGGCAGATTCAATTGTTTGCAACGTAGAAGATCCACACAGGTTTGACCGAGAAGTTCTCGGCACAGTTTCCCGTCCGTCAAAAGTTCCGTTTCATAAGACTGACCATTTCCATTCGACAGCATACTCCGAAGAGCGTCCGTTATCGGTCGGATTTCATTCATATCGTAGTCGGTGATCTGTTCAAAACTTGTACTGTCGGAGCGGTGAAGCGCGAACAGATCCTTCGTTTCACAAAACAGCGACGTTCTGACGGAGTTCAGTGGCCTTCCATAGGTCAGCAAATGATCGTACTGGCGCCCATCGACGTTCCGCGGGACCCACGTTATCTCTGTCAGATTTTGTGCAGCGTCGTGAATAACTGGCTAGAAAAAGAAAACTATAAATTAAAGCAGTGATATCATAGACTTTGAATACATACCTTGATTACTTTCCTATCGACGAAAGTTCCAAACATTTTTGGTCTCAAACTGACGTTGGAAGTAGCTATCGTTTTTAATATTCCATTCTTAACAATACATTGATTCCTCGGTACTCTCTTAATGTTCATCTTCTCGACCGCAAACGCCGCAACAGTTTTATGAATCTACGATTGAAAAATCGTGTCTTTACGGCAACTCGTTAATGGTATCACCATAACTACTACTTCGTCAAGATTCAGCTTTTTCCCATTCTCAAACTGCAGGATGTTCTGCTGTATCGCGTCCGTCTGGTATTTGACAAATTTTTCCACACATGATATGTACGCTGAAACGAACTCACCAGGCAGACAATCCGTTGAAAACAACTCTGTACCGAATTAGAAAGAACGCATTGATCATAAGTTCATCCCTCGAAAGTATATGGTTACTACTTGAAAGCATTCTGGTGATTAATTGATAATTGTTTTGACTAATACTCGGAGATGAGCATGGATTAGGATTCGTGAAATTTTGTCGGATTTGGATTGGATTAGAGATTTTTTTCTGAAAGGATTAGGATTTGGATTGGATTTACCTATTTTCTGGGAGATCGATATGTCGTGTGGCGAATGGCGACAAAACTTTATTCAGATCAGTTATTAATGTACTTATGGTTACTAAGTTATCTTGAATCAAGGGAATCGTTGGTTGAGAAAGAAAATTTTCCAATTCCTTCCTTGCATAAATTAGCATTTTTTCTGAATTTCCAGTTAGAATCGGATTAGGATTGGACATGGACTTGAATATGAAAAAGTTACGGACTAGGATTTGGATTTGAAGGTTCGGATTTGGATTGGATTGGGACATAGAAATTCCAAATCCGCTCATCTCTGCTAATACTAGATGAACTACTGGAGATTCTGATCATTTCTCATACCATAGCAAGATTGATGATGATCCAAATTAGATCATGTTATACGAGAGCCTCATGGAATTTATTGTTTATATTTTGGTTGTGACACTAAGAATGTAAATTGTCAACACAACGATCAAAACAGTCTATTGTAGGAACACCTATCTCGGCGAATACTAGCTTCAAATTTGTTTCAGTCTAGTCCTAGATAGGTGTGAGAGATATTAATATGAATGCAATAGTTCGAACTGAAGATACTCAGTCTGCGAAAAATCATATTCAAACAGAAAATTGAGAGATTACAGGCAGTAATGACTAATCATAGCACAAGTGCACTGCACAAGAATTTAGTGCTTGACACACCATAATGAAAGATTGGAGTGTGTTGTCCAGTTGTCCACACAGAACTTTTACATTCAAACACTTACCTAATGGGCTCTGATCGTCATCAATGCAAGACTTATGCAGGGCAGCAAGTAACGAGTGTTCCGAACTTATGCCTTTGAAATCCTTGGCCACAACATACAGCTCAGAATTTCCGGGTTTGCTGGTCGCTGGCTTGCGGACTGTTACAGAACCAAATAAGCAAACAAGTATATACAGGAGCTGAACTGATGTATATTCCAACGGTGTGAAAATCTTTAGCACAAACGATCCACCGGGAGAAAGAATGTGTAAACAATACATCAGCTCTGTGAATTTCAATCGTGCCGTGTTCAACTCTTGCTTGGCTGGATCATTCTGGCAGTTGAAAGACCCGTCAGCAGTCAATAAACAAACGCTTTCCATTGCCGTTGCTCTCTTACGGATATCATCAAGCAGGGATTTCGAGAATATGTCTCCAGTATTATCGCTTCCGAAACACCATTGACCCAACGTGTGAAATATCAATCTGTCATCAGCCACACATGATTCAGCATCGTTGCCTTCGTAATAGGGATTCAGAGTGCAAGCTATCCACTTGTATCGAACATGTTTGTAGCGCGACTTCAAAAAGTGGTTCAAACTGCAGATAAACCCGCCGGGAGCTTCACATAGATGAACTGCAGCTATATTTCGTGAAGCCAACGCCCATTCAGGAAGAAATTCGTCAAAGCACAGTAATTCATGGAATTTGCACCATGCTTGCGTGCACAGCTCTGGGTGAAATTGATGTCGAATCTCACGGTTCACGGATCCAGATGGGTTGCAATATGTTGTGTGCTTATGCCAGTTTTCGATCTCATACCCGTTCAAAGACCCTTTCAGTTGGTTCAAAGAATTTTTCAATTCGACCAAACGTTTGTCTTGTAAATGAGACTTGACGGAGTAAAGTTCGATTGCAGGTAATTCCCAGTTTTTGTTGCTGCCATCGCTCAAAATATGCACTTTTTCAAACACTTTCTCCGGTTCAAACTCCATAAATAAGGCCTACATTCGTAGGTACACTCTATTTGTGAAAATCATAAATGCATATGAATGAAAAGTTCAATTCGAGACAGCGTTACTCAATAAACTTTATGAAAATAACGCCAAGATACGATTTCTAAATAAGATCATAACCGAAAAGGTCCCATGCGTTTGGCCTCGATCGATCTGTCGGTGCCTGATTCATAATAATGCGGCGCCAGCTCACATAACCAGTCCGGATTGATAACCGACACGTCCCGCATATAATAATTGGTCGTCTGAAGGATCTCGTTGAATATCACGTATTTAGGAGGCTTCTCCGTGGCCAGCACCGAAGTTGGATGAATCTGTAACGTGTTTTTTCCCTTCAACGAACAGTAAGTCCCATCCATTTGCAGTTTTGCAACGTTGGCAAAGAATCCTGACGTTATGCAACGTAGAATTTTTTCCGTGTCCCTTCCACACGAGACTGACTTTATATCAAATCGGTTTAGATATTTTGCGAGCTGTTTTCTCAATTGACATGCCCTTTTCAACCGTTCGTAATTTAAACAGTAACTATTTGACCATTGTTTTGTTTCGTTTCCTCTCGTCACAAATGCGTTGTAGACGTTCAACAAGGTGATGTGATCGCCCTCATAAACCGCAAATTTTCGATGTTGCTTCATTGACATTGCCCTGGTTCTTGCTGACATGGAGAACACAGTGTTCACTTGCAACATCGCGACGATGGATATGATTTCTTCCGAACAGCCAAACTTTTCGGAATTCAATATCATCTTCGCGAACAACGGGTCCAACGGAAACTCAGACATTTGAAATCCAAGGGGTTCCACCAGGTAGCCTTCTTCATCGATGGCGCCTAATGCGTATAAGGTCTCCAGTGCGTTTGCCATGCACTGCGCTGGGGGTGGTGATAAAAAATCGAATCTGACAACGTTTTCGACGCCGAGCGACTTCAGTTGGAGGATAACGGGTATAAGGTTGGTGCGTTGCATTTCCGGAACGGTCGCATCTGGGAGGGTTTCGTACGATTCTTCTGTGTATAGTCGATATGCTTCTCCGAACCTGTACGAATCATGTTTGCAGTCAGTATGATAGACACAATAAATATTGCATGCGGAATAGTAATTTGCTACATCGCTATGAGACTGTCAGTCAATGTTGCTAACGATTGCAGATCGGAATCCAACCCGTTTCAGGATATATATATCAGGAAATTTTCAATTCAGCTCAAATTACAGCCGATTCTAAAATTAGTATTGCCAGCATAAACAGCAACTAATGTACCGTTATCACAGGCAAATGATGCTGAAATCTATTGGAGTCTACCTAAATTAACTTCTAATAGGTTACATTAAAAGCCACAGCACAACTGGTAATACAACATGGGCATCTTGACTAATGAATGTAGGGGCAGAGCCAATTGAAATTTTTGAATATTGTTATGAAAAATTTAAAAAAAAGAATTCAAGTTTTACTGTCAACCCCATGAAATTGTTTTCTAGAAAAATGATGCAAAACAAATCCGACACAATTCCAATCAGCAGAAGCGTTCCGATTGCTCTCTTTAATATTTTTTGATATCACGATAAAAGGGGCGTGTAGTAAAAAGTTTGAGAACCACTGCAGTGCACTCAAATTTGAAATTCAGTGTTTTTTGTTAGACAACCTAACAATTCAATCAGTGAACCTCCAAAATCCGAAGAAAAAAAAGTTATTTTTGAACAACCCTAACTTCCAATTTCATTTCTAGGCTATTAATTTGCAAGTGACAAACGGTGCCCTGGCATGAATTCCAAACCATGTCTAGATTCAATTAAATTTTTGATTAGAAGAATATAATTAATCAAGTACGACATCATGCAATCAGACATACCTATTCCTTCCAGCTCTTCCAGTACGTTGTAGCGCGGAAGCTTTCGACGTGGGGCAAACAATAAGAGATTCAATGCCGGTCTTTGGATTATATCCTTTCATCTTGACGAACCCGCAATCCACTACAAATACGACTCCATTGATGGTAATTGATGTCTCTGCGATATTTGTCGCTATTATAACCTTTCTACTTTTACGAGATGTTCTTTCGAAGATTTTTTGCTGCTCGTTAATAGGCAAAGTGCTGTACATCGGTAGGGCGAGTAAGTATTTTTTCATCCCTGATTTTGCGGCGGCTCGCGCTTGCTCTCGCACAAGAGTCACGGCTCGATCCACTTCTTCCTGCCCTGTCAGAAAGGCGAGGATATCACCTTCTTTTTGAGACATGTGAATATCCGTTATGGTGCTAACAGTGGCTTTTACGTAGTCAGGCACTGGGTTTTTGCTGTAGAAAACTTCGACCGGGTAAACTCGCCCTTCTACTGATAAAATTGTGCACGTGTCATTCCCTTGGTCGTCGTTAACATTAAAAAACTTCTGAAATTTCTCAGCATCGATGGTGGCCGAGGCAATGATGAGTCTTAATTCAGGTCTATGCTTTTGAATTTTTTTCAACAGTCCAATGCACATGTCGGTATTCAAGCTGCGTTCGTGAGCTTCGTCGACCATGATAACAGAATATTGCTTGAGCAACGGATCGGTCATCATTTCGCGTAACAGAACACCGTCTGTTATGTATTTGATGACCGTGTTTCTTTCATCGCAACATTCATCAAATCGGATCGCATATCCAACATCATTTCCCAAAGGATTACGTCGTTCATCAGCCACTCGCGTCGCAAGAGAAACAGCAGCAACTCGCCTCGGTTGGGTTATCGCCATCTTTTTACTCTTTTTTGTTATCCAGCCCGCGTCCAGCAGATACTGAGGTATCTGTGTGCTTTTACCGCACCCCGTCTCACCGACAATGATAAGACTACGGTAATTTTCCAAAAGAAATAAAATGTGATTTCTGTAATTGAAGATGGGCAGTCTTTGTCGTTGATTTTCCAGTGACTTGTCGGCTTCTGTCGTGTCGTAGATGACGGCAGTATCACCGTTTCCTCCTCTTTCCTGGAGGACTTGCTGTTGTTGTGGAGATGAGTCTCCAGGCTTCCAAAATTTCTGACGGTTGGATTGTTGTGACATGATTATAGCAAGGAATGTATATTAAGACTTTGAATGAAATGCGTTTTTAGTTCAGGCTCAAAACAACTTGATGAAAAATACTATCATATTAAAACATTTTATTTACCATACATCATGCTTGTTTTAGAACTTTTTCATGACAGGGAGAGACACAATGTTATGCGGAAACCACGAACAGGGCCATCTTCCAAGGTACGGAAAACCATGTTTGGTTTGCAACTAGGTTTTAAGATCCAAAGCTATGGTAACGGTATTATAGACAGAAGCAATATACGAAAAAGTAAATGATGCAGGCATACGGTATGTATGCTATAAGTTCTCGGAATTGAATTTCGCAAAAAGTTGCGATTTGCCGATGTCAATGCCAGACAGGTAACATTAATTAAAGCTGAGCTGACCTCTCCTGTCCTAGATAACCCTATTCTGATCTGTTGCAATGGCATTAAATGTAAGTAAATTGAGTTGAGCAATTATAATATTGTAGCTAACAAAATTTGAAGCATTGAAGGCAGAAAAGTGTGATTTCAGACACGCCGGACGGAGTTAGTACTTCGTACACTTGCATATCTCGTGGAGGTTTGATTATAATACCATAGTATGGAGATAAAGGTCGGTATGGAACTCCCCTTCGGGTTACACTTATTTCACCCGGTCTCCCAAATTGTACACAAATTCTCAGCTCAACTCGATGTATGTGCAATGTGCATCCAATCACCGAAAGTGCTAATGCAACTTGACCCCATACATTACTATAAATGTTGCCTTACTTGGAGCTCTGCTATTTCCGAAGATCTGGATGAAGCCCCCTCATACAGCCGTTGCGTTATGAAATCACGAACTACCAAAACATCTCATCGGAAAACGACTAATAATAATAATGTTCGTGTTGATGTAGTTGTGGCGCGTACAAATGAAAATGAGATTATGTCGGTTCGCGAGAGTACGCTAGAGAGCAAACCAACATGATGTTTTTGATGTAGCCCTCGGTTCTGTCAATGATATATATATAATTGGTCATGATAGTCCACCTACAACAGAAGTTTCCTTCGTCTAAATTACCTCCATTCGAATGTACTTGTCCGAAGTTGCCTCCTTGCGGCAGCCGACGAGGCCTACTGCCTACATCCTGCATAGGACAACCAAAGTCACTCAACTATGTCATAGTTGAGTGACTTTGAGGACAACGAGAATAAAGAACGACATCTTGTGGCACTCTGATATCGAAGATTTTTCGGGAAGCATGTGCTGCGCGCTTGCAACACTTGCGCAACTGATGTGTCCTTGAGTTTTGCTGTTCGCAGTTTGTCCGCAAGGGGTGCGTGTGTCTGCGCTGCGGTGCTGCTGTGTAATGTCTGCGATTGCGAAGCTAACTTTGTTGATTGCATTCAGTTATTAGTGACGTATTCTAGAATATAGTAATGTTATCCAAAACTGCTTCTTATCTCCGACACCGAGGACAAAGTTTTTGTCGCCATGTAACAGCCAGACACGTTCACTTGAAAAAGCAAAATGTGAGTAACATAACGACGAGTGTCTTGAGGCCCAGGCCACGGTCTCGTTCCGTGATATACCGTATAGAATAACCATTTATCTTGTTAACGGTGATTTCACTGATATGTGATGTTTTAATGATCCTAAGTTGCTGTAAAATATTTACGGGTAACTAGAAGAGTTCTGCGGTTTACTAAAAGGCTTTGGCGGGTGAAAATGAGGTTTTGCCGTTGACAACCAGAGCTTGGCGGTTGTATAGTAGGGTTATGCGGTTGTCTATCAGAGTTTTACGGATGTATAGAAGGGTTTTGCAGTTGTCTACACCAGAGTTTTGCAGTTCTAGGAGAGTTTCGCGGCTGACTAACAGAGTTTTGTGGTTGTAGAAGAGAGTAACTAGCAGGGTGTTGAGATTGACTAATCACGCCCAAAACCCTGCTAGTGGGCTAACACGCAAAACCCTCCTATACAACCGCAAAACCTGGGTAGTAAACCGCAAAACCCTGTTAGTGACCCGCAAAACCCTTCCAGACAGCCGCAAAACCCTTCTGTGCAGTTACCGGCAGTTCAATTTCATAACTAATCCATGATATTTTGGGGCATACAGTGAAAATATTGTAAAAGATACAATTACCTAAATATGGCTCGCTTTTGCGGGTTTTCCAGTGTCCCTATTCTATTTGTGTAATCATGTATTTTCTATCAAGCTATAAATAATGAGCCGATTGCATTCAGGTTTCAATATTAGATGCTTGCAAGAGTCAGAATGTTACAGGCAGACGACAAGCGTAAGATATTCTGGTTTTATTTATAAGTCTAGGAATTCATACTGAAATCTATTACAGATCGGAAGCAGTTCGCGGAGCTGTTTTTGGCATTGATCTCGGCACTACTAATTCTTGTGTTGCTGTCATGGAGGGCAAGCAAGCAAAAGTTCTTGAAAATGCAGAAGGTGAGTCGTGGGGAGCTAGAGGTATTGAATAAGATATCTGGTGGCAAGTTTGGAAACAGTTGTCTGCATTATATATATTGTGTGTGACAAAATGGTTTCTTGCATAAAACAATTGAGAAATTGAACAAAAGTTGCATGTGACATTGCTACGTATTCTACTATGGTCTGGTCATAGGGTTTTCCCCGATTCACAAATTTGTCAGAACACTTGTATAGAAAGTGTCTATTGTTGCTGTTGCATGGTGAAAGTTCTTGTTTCTTACCCTCACCTTTTAAGATGAACTGTGATATAGAGAACCCATGCAGCATGCAATTGTTTTTGAAACTGACTGATGCACAAATTTGGTGGCCTTCTATGAGTGGAAGCCTTGCCGAATTAGTTACAAGTGATGTTAGCAGCTCACCGCTAATGAAAAACTAAAACCAAAATTGTTTAAGGAAATCACTAACATATGATAGTATATGCCCAACTAACACAAATATTTCGGTTGCATCGTTTCGTGTTGTAGAAATGACTCCTGTATTCTTTTATCCTATGGTCAGGATCCCGAACAACTCCTTCCGCCGTCGCATTCTCTGGGGATGGCGAAAGACTCGTGGGTACCCCAGCCAGACGACAAGCTGTCACAAACCCCGGGAACACATTTTACGCAACGAAACGTCTGATCGGCCGAAGATTCGATGATCCGCTCATTCAAAAAGAACTGTAAGTATCTCACATCTCGCATCGAATTCTGCGGTGTTTCATTTGGGCTACTGTTTGTACGCAGTAAATCGAGCCCTTTCAAAATCGTCCGTGCAAACAACGGAGACGCGTGGGTCGAGGGGACAGATGGCAAAAGGTATTCTCCGTCACAAATTGGTGCCTTCGTTCTGATGAAGATGAAGGAAACGGCAGAGAACTACCTGAACACGCCGGTTAAAAATGCTGTCGTCACGGTTCCAGCTTACTTCAACGACTCCCAGCGACAGGTGCATTGGCATTATTGCAAATTCGGAAGTGTGCATCGTGATGCAATTCCCGAATTTTCTTTGAATGCTCGTACAGTACAGTGATGTTCCTTGCAAGATATATCAATTTCTGCGTTCGAGTAATCCGAGACAAATTGCCCTACCAAATCAGGACTATTAGACAACCCTGACTGTATGTATGTGTATCCACTGGAAACGGCGCTCGGCAAGGCACGCTACTGGGCCATGGCCCATAGGTTGGAAACTACTCCAGGACTATTGTAACCTTGTTAATTTCCTCAGTCGAATCGAATTTACAATGTTGAGGAATACTAGTAAAGAATAATGATCGCTAATGTTACTCGGGATCTGTCATTTGTAACTTACCTTTCCATAACATGTAGGCGACGAAGGATGCCGGGCAAATTTCCGGCCTGAACGTTCTTCGTGTCATTAACGAACCGACCGCCGCCGCTCTAGCGTACGGACTCGATAAGACTGAGGATAAAATGTATGGTTTGAAGTGTGGCATGTTGCAATTGCAGAGATTAACAAATTTCTTGACGATTTCTTTAGAATTGCTGTCTATGATCTCGGCGGTGGTACTTTCGATATATCTGTTCTTGAAATTCAAAAGGGCGTGTTCGAAGTCAAGTCAACAAACGGAGATACCATGCTGGGTGGTGAAGATTTCGACAACACTCTTGTACAAGTAAGGATGGTTTTACTGATAGCAGCATAATCACAGCAATGTTTGACTCCCTTACAAACTCACAGCAATTGCAAATAATGTCAATAGCTCGTGAGATGCGTAGAAGTGTCCACTGTAGCAGTGGTCAGCAACGTATGATTAAGGACTGATGAATAATTCAATCTAATCTCCTAATCGAAACTTGATTGTCGTGGGCAAAGGAGTGTTTTGTATGCCCAAACCATCACTGTTTAGGATTGAATATACGTCTCATTTTCAAACTCGTAGTAGCGTGAAAATTGTTTTTAATATAATGACTCTACCAACTTGCTGCTGGAACACCTTCCCGTAAAAATATTCCTGTATTTGAAGACTAGCTGGTAAAAAATTTTCCATCTTGAATCCGATCCGCAGAGCAAAATAGGTTACCGACCCTTACACTGGATGCAATTTCCCGATATTTTATCTAGTGTAACAGTTGTCCACCTCGTCTATGGAAATGTCAGCTATCAGCAACCAAGTCCGATGATGATTCAGCCATGCTAATACTGAGACAGGCCGCGGCCCCGCTTTGGGACACGCGCGCGAGTCATTGAGTTCAACTTTTCTCTAACCACTGAGGACGCTGGTTGATGGTAGCGTCTTAGTTTTACACGTCTGTACACCGCTCTTTCTCGAGAATGACGGGTTGCTTTTTGTCACAGTTTCTCGTCAAAACCTTCAAGAAAGAACAAGGGATCGACCTCACAAAGGACGCGATGGCGATGCAGAGAGTGAAGGAGTCTGCGGAGAAGGCAAAGATGGAGCTGTCCTCTGCGCTGCAGGTGCGTTGTTGTTTTGACCAGGGCAGTAGAGTCTGAGTGAGTAACGCATACGGGATTAAGTTTGTCAAAACGCTCAGACTCCAGCTACTCTAAAATCAAGCCAAATATTCTCCATTGTTACTAAAAAAAACGTTGCAGTTACAAAGCTGTCAAGTTTTTTTGGTAGACAGACTTGAG
Source organism: Botryllus schlosseri (assembly GCF_051294905.1). Lineage (NCBI taxonomy): Eukaryota > Metazoa > Chordata > Ascidiacea > Stolidobranchia > Styelidae > Botryllus > Botryllus schlosseri. Next base: position 15,581,315 of record NC_137249.1, on the reverse strand, counting down.
CACATCAGCAGTAGTAATTTTTCCTGCGAGCTGCGAGGAAAAAAATAGGATTATTCTTTCAATGTTTGCCAATGGCAGTTGCCTGTTCTGATTCAAGCTTCAGGGGATCCATCAATCGGAATATATTTTGTGTATATCAAAGAGTCTCTCGGTAACAATAGTAACTGCATGAAATGCGATAAACGTATGGTTTTTTAATAGATATACAGGTATGTCGAAGCTCTGAGGAAATTATTACGTGTCGGTGTGTTTAGTTTCCCGGTATCGATATATATCGAAAATGTCTGTTGGTGGTGATGGCGGTACCGCGATGGTGAACTGACTCGCCAGTCCTGGTTTTGGCGGATTAATTAACCGATTGCTTTCACGGAGCGATTCACTTCCGTCTCGTCATTGCAAAGTGTAACATTGGTGTGATTTCTCTACCGAAAATATTACAGACCGACATCAACCTGCCATACTTGACCATGGATGCCAGCGGGCCGAAGCACATGAATTTGAAAATGACGCGAGCTCAACTTGAAAGTCTCGTCGGCGATTTGATCAAGCGAACAGTGAAGCCTTGCGAGAAAGCCATCCAGGTGAGATCTGATATTACGACGCTGCAGACAGGGCAGGTCGAAGTGTCGCTGCTCGCATAGAAGTTGAAGTAACGTCGTGAATTTCTGCTCACTTTAAGAAGAAGTGACAGTTTATGATATATGTTGATGTCGAAACTACTTCGAATGGAAGCAGTAAATGAAACGTCTGAAGAGTACGAGTAGTTTCAAAATGTAGATTTAGTCGAGGGGGCACAGTAGGGGTATGACTTGGAAAAAAAAGAATTTGCCTGTAGCAGTTTTTCTTTTTTACAAATTTAATCTTCAAGTGTTTGTCCTTTTGCACTTCTGGTAAAGTTCATCCATCAATTTGACTTCCCTTCCTGCAATTATGTTATAGTCTACATCTAAAATCGAAATGAAAAATTATATATTTTTGACTGTAAACAAGAACACGATAGGATTAACTCAATCTGGGCAATCACAATTTACCAAAATACTATTTTAAATCTTCTCAATTGAAATTATGTCAGTCAAATTCAAATTAGTCAATATATATATATATATATTATATAGTCTGTAACTATAAAAGAAAGCATATCCTTCATAGATTGACAACTGGAAAATTTTGGTACGAGAGATTCTTGTTTTAACATTCAACTTTTGTGAGTTTTCAAATCAAGACACAAAAGTTCATAGTTTGTGACTACCGAACACAACATAACCCTAGGGCACACGCTCTCAGCAGTTCTACGCTACAGGGATGTAGATTGTAGAATCTTTGTAAATATATTCGGTTTCCGTGATACTGGGGATATGTCATGCGTTTCTTATGACAATTTCACTCTCGTGATGCATGCTTGTCACAAAATTGCTTTCTACTTTTCAAAGTGTCGAGGGGGTCGGATGCTAGATTGGTGATCGAAGTCTGTTACTTTTGATGTAGCTAGATGTACCTTCGCGACTTATCAAAAATGACTAACGAGAATACAAATAGGTAGAATCTTTAAAAATATATTCGGTTGCCGTGATACACGGACTGTTTTACGTGTTTTTGTGACAATTTCGCTCATAAAAGCGATGCTACCTTGTCGCGAAATCGCTTCTACTTTTCAAGATACAAAGTATATAAACTGATTAGTTGGATGGTAACTATCCCTCGCTAACAGGATGCCGACATCAGCAAGGGCGACATCAAGGATATCATCCTTGTGGGCGGCATGACAAGAATGCCGAAAGTGCAGCAGACCGTGCAAGAAATCTTCGGAAGAGCTGCTAGCAAGTCGGTCAATCCCGACGAAGCCGTTGCCATGGGCGCCGCCATACAGGTGTGTGTGTGTGATGTGAATGTAATCCGATGTGATAGAATGCTCTATCGATCATCCAACTTCATTATCTCCGCCTCAAGTGCAAGATGCTGTTGTCGTCACCTGACTTACGAAAGGAAACTTGACTTGTGATGTGAGCTTCTCGTCTATTGCGTTCAACGCCCAATCGTCCATACATTACTATACTGTATTAATGTAACTGTACTGCAGCTTTGTACCACATTTACTGGATGCTGGGATTTGATCAATCTGTACTTCCACGCCGGGATGAAAGTAATTGAGTCTGGTGGAAAGGGGTGTAAAATTTTCGAACTTGAAAAAGCGTCTTACACTTGTCAACTCGAATTGTTGTAATTTAGACTCTGTTAATTGTTGTTTAGGAACTGGTCACACCATAAATACGGAAATCCCGATTCCGTGCTTTTCAAGATCAGGATTTTGCCTACGTGCAATTTATCAATTTCATCTTCTTGGCTGAAAATGTTGTGAATTCCACATGAGACGTGTATCGTATAAATATGTGACTACGTTTGAACTCAAATCCGAGTGGTGAAAAACATCCATTCCTTTCTTGATTCACGATCTCCCAAACACTGATTATTGAACTTTCAGGGCGGTGTTTTGGCCGGAAATGTCACCGACGTGTTGCTGCTCGACGTCACGCCGCTGTCGCTCGGAATCGAGACGCTCGGCGGAGTCTTCACCAAGCTCATCCAAAGAAACACGACCATTCCGACCAAAAAGAGCCAGGTACGCAGGCCCGCGCTTCAGAACTCGCTCTGTCACTGAGGCCATTGTTGATTTTCAGGTTTTCAGCACCGCCGCTGACGGACAGACCCAAGTCGAGATCAAAGTGCACCAGGGAGAACGAGAAATGGCTCTCGACAATAAAATGCTGGGTAATGTCTTTTGTCAGGACTTGAAGGGGCGATGTACTCTAAATATGGTGTGGTCTACATTTAGAGTTGAGAGTGAAAGAATTTTGGCCGTCTCATCCTTTTTTCTCAAAAAGCCACCGTATTCAAAATGTAGGCTAAGCTAAAAAAACTTACACAAGTGCTTCCATTGCACTTCATCAATCTCCATGGTATCAAGGTCACACGTCATCTTTCAACGTTTTGCGCAACTTCTGGCATGCATTCTTCACTGTTGCACGTTCTTGACGCCATTAAGCAGTCACCCGGAGAATATCCAGAAATGTTGCGAAAAGCTTCAAGAAGCGATGACGCATGACCTCAACACTATTGGCATAACTAGAGTGGAACGGAACCATTCGGATTCAGCGTATTTCTGAGGAAACTGACTGGTCCCAAAATGTTTTTTGTATTATTTGGTTTGATTTGAGACCACATCATGTTTAAAGCGAGGTGCCCCGTAAATTGGGATTGTCAGTAGTTAAAACGGGAATTCGTCTTTTCGCAGGTCAGTTTCAACTTGTCGGCATCCCGCCAGCGCCGCGAGGCGTGCCTCAGGTCGAAGTTACTTTCGACATTGACGCCAACGGCATCGTGAATGTGTCCGCCAAGGATAAAGGCACGGGCCGGGAACAACAAAGTAATTGTTTTTCGCCTGTCGGGAATCTAGCAACCTGTCATCGAGTCTTTTTCTTCTGTTTTCAGTCGTGATCCAATCTTCCGGCGGACTCAGCAAGGACGACATCGAGAACATGATCAATCAAGCTGAGAAATATGCGGAAGAAGACAAACAACGAAAGGTATGTTGCCGTGCCTGAAATGTCGGCCTTATCTTTTTGCGCTGCAGTCTGAATCCTCTGGTGCCGATTTCTATGCGTAGAAGCCTTTGTTATGGCTCAGAGCCTTTTCTTCGACTGTCGTTCTGTGGAACAATCTACCAGCTTTTAGTCACATTATCCGACTAGCTAGATGCTTTCAATGTTTCATGTTTCGAAAATATATTTATTCGAGAGTTTTGATTACAACATAATCTATGGCTGTTTTGTCGCCTTTTGCTGTGCGGCAAGTCATAAATTGGAATTTTTTAGTGCCAAGTTGAGGCAATTTACTCAACATATTGTGGGGGCTTTTAATAATTTTTGAAATGCTTGTTTATATGAAGTTAAGTCCTGTGCAGACTATTGCAACATCATCAAAGATGAGTAGCCGCAAGAATTTGCATTTTTAGCTGTAGGTTGAATGTATATGCCGGTGTGCATAGTTTTGAACATCTAAATACAGGGTAACTTGTAAATTCAGGTATTATACTATTGGTAGTTCAACTGCTTGCATATGATAGGAAACTGTCGAGATCGTCAATCAAGCGGAAAATGTGATTCACGATACCGAAACCAAGATGGACGAGTTTAAAGATCAGCTTCCTGCTGATGAGGTGGATGCCATCAAGGAGGAAATTCAGAAGGTACAGTATTCAAGTGCTAAGTTGAGAACAGTTTCATGCTGCATCTTAGGAACATCACATTTGTATATAGCTTGCAATACAATATCCATAGTAAAATAATATTTATTAAATTCGAAGACTTTTCGGGTGCCTCTTGTCAAGAGTTAACGGCACACTAAAGGGATTTAAACAGATTTAAAAGCAAAACCAAAAAGGCAAAGTATGACGCAACAATCAAAATCACAGACCATGAAATTCGCATTGTACCAATGGCAACAATAACAAACTATAAAGTATACGGACATACGGTACTATAGTAGCAACGAAATTCGTAAATAAACAGTTACACGCACGAAACAACACGCACTAATGAGAAATTTGTAGGTTATAGAGGAAATCTTTTTGTCTACATAAAATAGGTTTGTTCAACTGAATAATAGTAGACTCCAGTACTTATAGATGAAATAAAGACCTACCACGAGCAATGACAGTGAACATATTGTCATCATAGTGCTAAAAGTACTGGAGTCTACTATTATTCAGTTGAACAAACCTATTTTATGTAGACAAAAAGATTTTCTCTGTAACCTACAAATTTCTCATTAGTGCGTGTTGTTTCGTGCGTGTAACTGTTTATTTACGAATTTCGTTGCTACTATAGTCCGTATACTTCATAGTTTGTTACTGTTGCCATTGGTACAATGCGAATTTCATGGTCTGTGATTTTGATTGTTGCGTCATACTTTGCCTTTTTGGTTTTGCTTTTAAATCTGTTTAAATCCCATTAGTGTGTCGTGAACTCTTGAGTTCGAGTTCGATAAATATTATTTTACAATGGATATTGTATTGAAAGCTATATTCAAGTTCTGTACCACGAACCAGCTATTTAATCACATTTGTACTATGTTAGCCAGCTGTGCTATTGATAAATTCTCAGTATGTACATGCCCGAAGTTGGTGAATGAGTTGATGTTTATGTGCTACCATGTCCGGTGATGATTCAGCCATGCTAATACTGAGATGCCTGGGAAGTCCTTGTTGAGGGATTTCTTGGTGGAGCAATGAGTTCAACTTTCTCATTAAACTGAGGACATGGTTTTTTGCGAGTAAGATAATCTATCATTAGCTGGCTTTCAATCGTTAAAGAATTAATTGGATATTTTGAATCAAGTCCTTGGCCGATACCGCTCGGTTTGAACTGCGGGTTTCAAATTTCACATGCTTCCCAGTCAAAGTCCATATCCTGGATGGTAGAACTGCAGTATCTCTATAGCAAAGCACCAATCGTAATGCGACGTTATTTTTCCAGCTCAGAGACGTTCTTGCCAACAAAGACAACGAGTCTGTCGAGACCATTCGGGAAGCGTTCTCCAGCTTACAACAGAAGAGTCTCAAGCTTTTCGAGATGGCCTACAAGAAAATGGCGGCTGACAGAGATCAAAGCGGAGGCAGTAGCGACTCATCATCGTCGCCGGAAACGACACAAGAGGAAGAAGACAAGAAAAAGCAGCAGCAGTGAATGCGTACAGCCCTCAGCAGCACTTTTGTCTTGAAAATCCACGTCAGCAGAGCTGTGTGGACTTAGCGTTGTACCAGTTTCAAGCCTGCTCGAACAAAAACAAAATCTTGTTTCAATACAATTTACTAGTAACCGAGTCCATTCACAATGTGGTCTGCTATTGTGTCAAAGCTGTTTTTTGCATTCATTCGAAGGAATTTTGAATTTTGCGGCAAATTGTGACACTTACCCTGTGAAATATATAATGTATTTGATTGGTAGAGGTTTGCACTGTAAGGGCTTGTACCATTGGGAATTTGTGTAGTGCTGGGGTTGTGTTCTATTGGCTGCGCAGTTGTGCGCCTATGTCGACTTTGACAGGGGAGTGTGGGTTAGTTTGAGGTTGGTCCTTGATTGTGTAGTACATTCATCGTGTTTCGTCTACTACGGTCGTGTGCACCAGGCCGATATTTCTTGAGACCGAAGTTATTGCTGTTGAAAGTTCTGGATTTGCATCTATTTTGAAGACAGCTCAGCAATTTACCGAGTTTGGCAGAAAAATTAAAATTTTTCATGATAAATTAGATTTAATTTGGCTCTGCGGCGGCTTATAGCGTACTTGTTACAATGGAACCGAAATTGGTGTGGAGCGTTTTTTAGAGTTATTTGTGGTATTCATGGTGTTTATCGACTATAATAGTCATTTACACTAGGCTGATATTCCTTAGTTTGATTCCGTAACTGTGGTTAACTTCTAAGCTTTGTAAGACGGCGCTTACGCGGATGAGATGGCGAGAAGGTGCCTAGATATAAAACCAACAGTTAGGTAGGATTCGAACCCACAACCAATGTTCCCTCTAATTTTTCAAGAGTCTGCGCAAACACGCCAACTCACTGCGCAGGCCCTCGGACCACAGTGCGCAACCACCCTCCAATAGGGCGATAAAACTAACTACTGGGGGGCTTCGCCCCCCAGACCCCCCTACGGCTCTACGCTTCTTCCGGTACTTATCATGTACATTGGGTGCCCATTTAGTAGTGACGTCCCTAAACGCGCGAAGCGCGAAAAAATTTCTAAAATTCATGATTGCATCGGCCAATATGATCGGGAATTGCATATATATTGCTATCAATTTTTATCCTCTCCCTGCTCACATAATCAGATTTACCGGTAGAGCTTATCCAGTGAGGTGTGTTGGAATAGATAGGCCCTCTAAATAATAATAAAACATCTTCGGGCGTACCCGTCCATATAATGACTTCGTTACAAGATGCTATTTCGTGACCCCCTATCTGCTATGTCAAAAGATATTGAAATCGCCAAAACGTACTAAAGTAAAAGACGTACACGATCTCAAATTGGTATTTCTTAACTGGAAAATAATGTTCCCTCGATATGGCATTTGTCTTGTTGTGGGACTCGGATCGCCAGGACAGGAACATTCGGCGCCAGCCATTTAAGCGCCCATGGACATGGACAATTACACATAGGCCTATATTTGTAGATATCGAAGTTTTCGGTCAGCACCGGGGCAGTCTTTTTCGCCCAAGGTTTTCTCGCTGCTGATCGTTCTGGCGCACTTCTTGGATTCGCATGTTACGTAGCCTTCAACTTCATATGTCTTGGCGCGTCATGGTGCGGTAATGGCCGACGCCCAACTGCCCATTTCTATAAATCTTGCCTAATTTTTGTTGGGAAAGGGTACCCAATAATCAGATATCTTACAATAATAAAACGCGCGTAGCGCGAAAAAAAATCCTGAAAAATTTCAAAAAATACACCATGATTTATGTTAATTCTCGAAATAATTTTCGACCCCCTTCGAGCTCGACCTCTCCAATTGGGGGGTTTGGGGTGCGAAAGTTACGGTCCTGAGTAAATCTTACGCAATGTTCATGCCACGCGAAGAAGACTATCATTCGTTAGTTTCTCGCAGATTAACTTCGAGCTAGCCCATTGTTATTTATAAATTTGTTAAACCATGTTATTTCGCCATTCCCAGAAAATAATGCGCTATTGAAATGATATCAGTATCGCTCACGTGTACGAGGCCATACAAAAAAAATATCTTCCGTGAGGCGCAGGTGATTGTGAACTCTAATTTCTTCACGGAGCGCAATAGTTACCTTTGCGGGGCGCACTTGTACCTCGGTTTCAGACTTCAGTGATAACACTATTTGGCCCTGGCAATGTTCCATCTTAATTTTCACGAATCTGCGCGCCTGCGTGGTCCATTGGACAACAGTGCGCAACAACTATAAAAAAAACATCACTTCTGATTTTTTGTGCGCAGCGTAAATTTTCTGTGCGCAGAGACCCTTTCAGCACTGCGCATTTGCGCACGTGTGCAGCTTAGAGGGAACATTGCCCACAACCCGTTGGTGTAGTAGCTGTGGATTATACCACTACGTTATCTCGCCACTGTTTATGTTGGGTAACCTCACAATTTAACCAGTGAATCACTGGAATCTGAAAAAAAAAGTTATTTTTGAGCAGCCTCAGGACGTGCTCGACAAAAACCAACGAAATTATTAGGGATAGTATATCCATTACCATATTTTGAGATCCTAAAAAGACACTTTATACAAATCACAAAAGATGAATTACCGATTCATTAATACGGGGAATTTGGAAATATCACTATTACCATAGCCTTTATAAAGGCTATGCTATTACCATAGCCTTATAAAGGCTATGCTATTACTATTGATGTGTTGACTAAAAGAAGGTTATTTTTCCGACTCCACTCCCTAATGATCCACCCCACGTGACATGGGTTGGTGTTAACCCTTTTCTAATCAACCTTTCCCGTGCGAAAACTAGGCTTACCATATTTTGGGAATCTGAAAAGAGGACACTTTTTCAAAATTTTGATACCTATAATACTGGGACAAAATCGTAAATGTTTTCCGACTTCGTGCTTGGTTGACTAAAAGAAGGTCATTTTTCTGGCTCAAGTCCCGAAAAGCACGTCGCACCGTCACTTGGTCGGTGATTTACTATATCTCAGTAGGGATGGTGTGAACGCGAGGTTCACGTTCGCGTTCTGTGTGTGAACCAGTGGCGGCTCGTGACAATATCGGGTGGTGGGGCAAGGGCTGCGAGCGACTTTTATCAACATGACGTCACAATGGCGTTTTCCAACGTAAAAAAGTAACTTTATGATGGTCACATGAATTTCCCGACAACAGTGATTGTAACGTAGGTGCCGCGAGAGGTTTGCCGGTGAGCCGTGACTTGAAGTGTGGTAACAAATGTTTTATTCATTTATTTTTAATCAAAGGATTATTTTACAAAATGTACGTGAACTAAGAATCGTCCCTATGCCACGAATCAAGTATCAGGTCATCCTTAGTAGCATGCGTTTTGATTTCATGGTAGAGTTATAGATTACGCAAATCGATAGACCCTAAAATCCGACCGTCACCCCAAATTCGAAATCCGGATCCAGTCCGGCCAGGTAAAAAAACATTGAAATCCTGCTCCTGCTCCTGAACCGGACTGTGGCTATCTCTGGTTACGACCAGGTGATAATAGGCAACCAAAGCGGAGGCACCCGGCGTACGATTAGATCAATAGACTGGACAACTTCTAGACCTCTCATTTTCGCTCCAAAGGCAACTGCGTAAACTACGTACGGAATAAAGATTCAATACGACTCATGTTCGCACTTGACTTGACCTGACTAATTCCAATGACTAGAACTCGAGAGATTGCGTAAGCCTAACTGGAAAGGTCAACGAGTTCGGACACATACGCAATTGTTATCTCATAGATTGGGCCTGTCATATTGAGTCCAGAACATCAATTTGAATGGTCTTTGAAGAACTAAGGACAGCAGCCTCGGAACTTCGGTCTCGGAACAACGTAGGACATTTTGGCCTTGAAACTGGAGACTGTGACACAACACATACGGCTTACTGTCTATAAGTCTGCTGCGAAATCGCCGTTGGAAAATATATTAATATATAAATACATGAATAAAAGCCGTAACTTAGTATACTGTTACAAGAAATCATCGAGAAGTAGCATACGCAATCTCATAACCCATTCCGGTATGGTACACTGTCAAAATCAATGCAAACAGACGAACACCGAACTTTGAGTAAAATAGATCGAGGAATAGGCTGATCGAATGATCAGCTGTTAGCCGACATCGAAAATGAAATAGCTATCGCAATTGACAGGGGATTGTAAGCAAATGGTTTGAAGGCCACAATTTCACAGTGAAATGGACATTGGCGAACACAAAATTATGCGAATACTTGAATGCAAACCGAGAATCTTGGTTAGCTGTTTCATGCGATCATCGAGATATACCATTGGAAATATCATCACCGATCTCGTTATGGAACGCAGACTATAGATTAGCACAGACCGACACCGGCTTTTGCGTGAGATCCGCAATGACGTAGGTAGGCTAAGTATCAGATCAGCGCGCATCTCTACCATACTCGACCTCGAAAACGAAATAACTGCCTCAATCATTGAGTGTCAACTTTAAGACTTGGCACCGCGTTCGATACTAAAATCAAGACATACCGTGTGAAAGCTCATGACAGATCTAGGTATGGAACATCGTTAAAATCAATAGAGACCAATAATGGCTTTTGCGTAAATTTGTTGGCGATAAATGAAGAGTCAGCTCTTACTCGACTTTGGAAACGAAATTACCACCCACATAGTTCAGTGACAAACTTAAAACTTGTTACATCGGTCGATACTAACACTTACCGTGCCAAATGTCATGACCGATCTCGGTATAGAACATCGTCAAAATCAATGGAGACCAATACCGGCTTTTGAGTAAAATCCGTTTGCTGTACTATGTACATCAGAGGTCTCAAACACGCGGCCCGCGGGCCGCATGCGGCCCGCGAGAGCATTTTGTGCGGCCCGCGACGGCATTTCGAAATTTCAAGTATTCGACAATATATTCCAGTGCCACATATCTTTTTTAGATACAAGAACTTGAAGTTCACCCTAAATCTGCTATAAATCACTGACATCGCAACAAACTACATTATCACATCACTTTTAAAAGCTACCATGCTGTAGAAGATCAGCTATTACGTCACATTTCTAGTTCATGATGATAAAACATGACCCGTTGATGATTCGTGACTGAAAATTGTGATTTAGTTTTGTGCGATCTTTCGTAAAATTACTCGATTTCGGATTGACTGGGTGATTAAATAAAAATTGTTCGAGTTGAGTCGAGTCGGTTACATGCTAGGTGTTGTCCGATCTCTTTATCCATGTTATCATGGGTGGCGAGTAAGGTAGTAGCACGCTCCACAGCTGTAACACCAATGAATTCATCGGCGATTGGACATTTCTATTCCATGGGTTCTTAACCAGGATCCATAGACCCCTTTCGGGTGCGGAGCACCACATCATGGGGTACGAGATGAATTGTGGAATTAGGCCTATATGCTGTGGAAAATTTTCTTGACCAATTTATTCAACTGGAAAATGTTCGTCGCGCTACGCGCGATTTTACGTGTATGGGCTTTGTTATTTTAATATAGGTACAATCAGAAATTGTGTTGAAAATATCCAGGTGCTACGAGAAATCTTATTCAACGCACGAGGGGTACGATCGCTAAGGTTAAGAAACAATGCTATGACTATGGCTCAATAATGAATATAATAAAGTTGTTTTCAATGCAACAACCATTGTAGCAGTATATTTATTAAACTCGAAGACTTTTGGGGTGCCTCTTTTCAAGAGTTACCTTTTTGGTTTGGTTTTTAAATCTGTTTAAATCCCTTTAGTGTGCCGATAACTCTTGAAAAGAGGCACCCGAAAAGTCTTCGAGTTTAATAAATATACTGCTACAATGGATGTTGTATTGAAAGCTATATTCAAGTTCTGTACCACGAACCAGCTATTTAAATAAAGTTGTTATTGATATGTTCCAATATTAATCGAAGGCGAAATCTGACGATGATTTAATTTGACTTTGGCAATGACATATTAACAATAGCCTACTTATCACGACTCTATCATAACCCGGATTAGGCTACACAGCTCAAATGCTCTGCTATCAGATCAATCTTCCGCAGTGGCGGCTCGTGACAATATCGGGTGGTGGGGCAAGGGCTGCGAGCGACTTTTATCAACATGACGTCACAATGGCGTTTTCCAACGCAAAAAAGTAACTTTATGATGGTCACATGAATTTCCCGACAACAGTGATTTTAACGTAGGTGCCGCGAGAGGTTTGCCGGTGAGCCGTGACTTGAAGTGTGGTAACAAATGTTTTATTCATTTATTTTTAATCAAAGGATTATTTTACAAAATGTACGTGAACTAAGAATCGTCCCTATGCCACGAATCAAGTATCAGGTCATCCTTAGTAGCATGCGTTTTGATTTCATGGTAGAGTTATAGATTACGCAAATCGATAGACCCTAAAATCCGACCGTCACCCCAAATTCGAAATCCGGACCCAGTCCGGCCAGGTAAAAAAACATTGAAATCCTGCTCCTGCTCCTGAACCGGACTGTGGCCATCTCTGGTTACGACCAGGTGATAATAGGCAACCAAAGCGGAGGCACCCGGCGTACGATTGGATCAATAGACTGGACAACTTCTAGACCTCTCATTTTCGCTCTAAAGGCAACTGCGTAAACTACGTACGGAATAAAGATTCAATACGATTCATGTTCGCACTTGACTTGACCTGACTAATTCCAATGACTAGAACTCGAGAGATTGCGTAAGCCTAACTGCAAAGGTCAACGACTTCGGACACATACGCAATTGTTATCTCATAGATTGGGCCTGTCATATTGAATCCAGAACATCAATTTGAATGGTCTTTGAAGAACTAAGGACAGCAGCCTTGGAACTTCGGTCTCGGAACAACGTAGGACATTTTGGCCTTGAAACTGGAGACTGTGACACAACACATACGGCTTACTGTCTATAAGTCTGCTGCGAAATCGCCGTTGGAAAATATATTAATATATAAATACATGAATAAAAGCCGTAACTTAGTATACTGTTACAAGAAATCATCGAGAAGTAGCATACGCAATCTCATAACCCATTCCGGTATGGTACACTGTCAAAATCAATGCAAACAGACGAACACCGAACTTTGAGTAAAATAGATCGAGGAATAGGCTGATCGAATGATCAGCTGTTAGCCGACATCGAAAATGAAATAGCTATCGCAATTGACAGGGGATTGTAAGCAAATGGTTTGAAGGCCACAATTTCACAGTGAAATGGACATTGGCGAACATAAAATTATGCGAATACTTGAATGCAAACCGAGAATCTTGATTAGCTGTTTCATGCGATCATCGAGGTATACCATTGGAAATATCATCACCGATCTCGTTATGGAACGCAGACTATAGATTAGCACAGACCGACACCGGCTTTTGCGTGAGATCCGCAATGACGTAGGTAGGCTAAGTATCAGATCAGCGCGCATCTCTACCATACTCGACCTCGAAAACGAAATAACTGCCTCAATCATTGAGTGTCAACTTTAAGACTTGGCACCGCGTTCGATACTAAAATCAAGACATACCGTGTGAAAGCTCATGACAGATCTAGGTATGGAACATCGTTAAAATCAATAGAGACCAATAACGGCTTTTGCGTAAATTTGTTGGCGATAAATGAAGAGTCAGCTCTTACTCGACTTTGGAAACGAAATTACCACCCACATAGTTCAGTGACAAACTTAAAACTTGTTACATCGGTCGATACTAACACTTACCGTGCCAAATGTCATGACCGATCTCGGTATAGAACATCGTCAAAATCAATGGAGACCAATACCGGCTTTTGAGTAAAATCCGTTTGCTGTACTATCTACATGATAGATCAGCACACACTGAACTTCGGAAACAGAATTACTACCATTATCTTTAAGTAGCAAGCCTGAAACTTGGAGCAGTGTTAAATACTACCTTCACGACATATCATACCAAGTTTCAAGAATTATCATGGTGCGAAACACCGTCAAAATCGACCTATACCAGCAAAGGTCGACTCAACGCATATTACGGTAACCGAGTTCAGATGTAGATACGATTGTTACATCACACCTTAGGGGCGAGTAGGCATATTTGCCCCGGTTGCTCGGCCATTTTACGAATAGGAGAGAGTAAATCACCGTTTCTTTATTGTGCGCGGCTTTGAGAGAATAGATAGTGAAAGCTTGTTATGAGCGCTACCGGGGCAAGCCCCGGCTAGGCATTCACAAAGCGAAAACACAGAAGAGAATTCGATTTTCGCAGAGACTTCGCTATGTATGGGCGTTTGCAAGCGAAAGCACAAGAAGAACGCGGGTTTCGCTGTGATCTCGGTATATATTGATTGCTGTGCGTCTATAAATGGTTAAATTGTTATTGAACAGAATTTTAGGTGGGGCAATGCCCCAGTTGCCCTATAGGACGAGCCGCCACTGATCTTCCGTATAGAATTAAAAATATTCTACATAAAATTGTGGCACGTCGTTGGTCCACTAGCTGCAATATTATACCCAGACAGTTTGACGATGTAATGATCAATCGTTCCTCTGATTTTGACGCATCTGCGCAGAGTCACCAACTCACTGCACATTCCCTTGGACAACATTGCGTATAACGACTAAAGAGAAAGGTCATCACTTCGGATTTTTGTGCACAACTTAGATTTTCTGTGCGCAGAGACCATGTCAGCACTGCGCATTTGCGCACGTGCGCAGCTTAGAGGGAACATTGGTCATGATGCATCCTCTCGCATGATGTCTATAACTGATTATTTGAACAAATAATGCCCGGCTTAAAAAAAAAAAAATTAGTGAAATATTTAAAAATATGATTTTTTCCGTGTCAAGCGTGAATAATACAATAGTAAATTACATTTTCATGATGTTTGTGGAATGCCTGTCTTCAAGCTCCCATCAAACGAGGCCTACTGGGAAATTCTGCGTTGAATATCCCTATTATTGGTGGTGCGGCCCGCAGCGTCATCAAAACTAAGAAATTGGCCCGCGAGCACATTTGAGTTTGAGACCTCTGATGTACATGATAGATCAGCACACACTGAACTTCGGAAACGGAATTACTACCATTATCTTTAAGTAGCAAGCCTGAAACTTGGAGCAGTGTTAAATACTACCTTCACGACATATCATACCAAGTTTCAAGAATTATCATGGTGCGAAACACCGTCAAAATCGACCTATACCAGCAAAGGTCGACTCAACGCATATTACGGTAACCGAGTTCAGATATAGATACGATTGTTACATCACACCTTAAGGGCGAGTAGGCATAGTTGCCCCGGTTGCTCGGCCATTTTACGAATAGGAGAGAGTAAATCACCGTTTCTTTATTGTGCGCGGCTTTGAGAGAATAGATAGTGAAAGCTTGTTATGAGCGCTACCGGGGCAAGCCCCGGCTAGGCATTCACAAAGCGAAAACACAGAAGAGAATTCGATTTTCGCAGAGACTTCGCTATGTATGGGCGTTTGCAAGCGAAAGCACAAGAAGAACGCGGGTTTCGCTGTGATCTCGGTATATATTGATTGCTGTGCGTCTATAAATGGTTAAATTGTTATTGAACAGAATTTTAGGTGGGGCAATGCCCCAGTTGCCCTATAGGACGAGCCGCCACTGGTGTGAACCTCGGAAATTTAGAGGTTCGCGTTCACAACAGAACCTTGGTAGGTTCTACACTGTGAACCTTTTTCATATATTACAATTTTCACTTCGTTACAACATCTTTGGTTCATATTTATTGCATTTCAACAGCGGGGCACTCCATGCATGGCGCTATAGCAGCATTAAAAATCAACACTAAACGAGCATGCACCTTGACAATCTCAAATGTTTTACTTGCTTTGTTACAAAAGTTTGCTCGAAACATCCAGGTTTCCGTTTGTGACTCTCTGTTGTGAGTTTTACCCGCCATCAAAAACATCACGAGCAAAATACGCAGTAAGCGAATGATGCTTATTCAACCAATCAATGAAATTGATATCGTTTTCTGATGAAAAAAAATCTAGCAGGCGCGTACGGGGTCAATCTTGACTTCGTATCTTTACTGCATCATTAAAACCAAATCCGTGCGATTGAGGTGTTGGCCACTGCTGTATAGTGTACAACTTTTGTAGCAAGTATAGAAACCTGTTTTACATTCAGCTCAATATCAATGTAGCGATACTCTGACGCCGAATACATTGTCCGGTCTGGTCTCGACCGTTATGGCGTAAGTTTATGTTCACTGGTAAGTACTCGTCGAAATTGTTGGCAAAGCGACGGAAAATATTGATTTTATGGGAGTATTATATCCTTTAATTGCCTCAGTTGATACATTTAGGGCAAAGATAATAAAGTTGGATTAGCAATAAAGTCGATTAGCGCGTTCGTCAGGATTTATCAACCCAGGATTAAGGAAACCGGTTGATCGCGGCGCATAAAGTTAGTGTTAATCTCATGATTTAACAAACTGGAACAACTATAGATTTCTAGTTATCTATAGAAACTGCGTACCATTCCTACGTCTAATTATTCCCGATAATGACCGTGCCGATTGTCTCCTAGGTTATGGCTTCACTAAACAATCAACGAATTATGTAGGACTACCCGCCATTGCAAAGCGATATCCGTTTCTTAGCTGTACCGTGCTAATTGGACACGACTTTCATTTCGCGATGATGATAATTCTACCTATTACAGTGGCAGTATCGTCGTTAGCAGCCTGCTGTTTCAGTATGGAGATTGTGGGATCTCTAGTTTTATTCACCAGCTAGCAGCCAATATATAACGCATTTTCGCATTATGATGCAACAGATAACGCCACTTGATTGAAAACTCGGGACTAGGGCTGGGCACAATGATTCGAGTACTCGAATCTGAATCGAGTATTAATATTAATGATTCGAGTCGAGTAGTAGAAGACGATTTTTTCGAGTACCGAAATTATACGCTACTCGCCACTGAAAGTGAATTAATCAATGAAAATTATAGTTTCGGTACTAATTTCCACTGTTGAATCCTTGAAATCTTGATTGGCCGTATCGTAGCATATGAAACATATAGTACAAAACTACGAAGGTTACTGGAAAGCACATTTCTGAAGTCATGATCACCCCGCAACGTTGTCACCAAGTGCAATGAAATCGGTATGGTCGAAGAAATACCAAAGTATCCTCAATGTGATTGATAACAGACATTATAGTCTTTCTGGTGGCATAAGAGGTACATATTTGAACTTTGACGTATTACATTATGTTATGACGTCATACTGAGTGATACTCGATTACTCGACTCGACTCGAAACATATTACATGATTCAGAATCGAATCACTCCGGTACTCGATTTTGCCCAGCCCTACTCGGGACACCGCGACTAACCATCGCGCGTAACCCTCTTCACCATCATGCGTCGCGATTAGCAGTATTTAATCACACGATTAGCATTCTCCCGAATCAGCTAACTTAATTATCTCCGCACTCAGCGACGTTTAAAACACCAATATGTACTTCGGCATTGTGGCATTATGTAGCCCGAGTCGTCACTAGGTATCGTGTACATTAGTAGGGTATCACTTCATTGAAAGATAGGGTTGGAATTAGCAATATGACGTCACGTGACGTCATGAGGTTCACGTTCGTGTTCACACAGAACCTTTCAAAAAGGTTCGCGTTCACACGAACCTGAACCTTTCAGAGGTTCACACCATCCCTATATCTCAGTCCAATTTTCACGTACGTTTAAAGGTCAACTGCATCTAAAAAATGACTTTGCCTTATTTCGTACGTTATGTGGTTAGGAATATGAATAAAATAATAAAAATTGAAATTACATGATAGTTTTCAAGTAATTTAAATTATAAATCGAAAAGCTGAAAAACGGATATGAAATCATTCAGCTATGAAATGACGTCATGTGAGTGACACCACAAAAGTCCTGATATAGCTCAGTGTGGTAAACAACTGCTATCATCGTAGCACGATTTTCATATAAACGGAAATAAAAAATGAGTCACCATGAACATAAAATACAAAATGTGATAAATCTAGAATAGTAGGACTATTATAAGTAGTTTCTCGACTAAGATATAGCTGAATAAACTAGCACTGTCGTTTTAAGACTGCTATCATCGTAGCACGATTTTCATATAAACGGAAATAAAAAATGAGTCACCATGAACATAAAATACAAAATGTGATAAATCTAGAATAGTAGGACTATTATAAGTAGTTTCTCGACTAAGATATAGCTGAATAAACTAGCACTGTCGTTTTAAGTCAACAGAAATCACATCCACATAGATAAACGAAAAAAGTCATGTATAAATTGCGCTGATGAGTAGCGCGTCTACATCGTTTTCAAATTTCAATTAAATCATCCAGGAGCGTTTTCCCAGGACCTCTCTGATTCTAATATACTCATCTAATTATATACTTTAGGATAAAAGTATAGTAGGACATTCTTAGGTCCGACACGATGCCCAACTATCACTTTGAAGTTGGCCCATCAATACGCGTAAATTGCGAATACCAGCCGCGCCCATGTACCATTTTCAAAGTTCATTTAGTAATACCCTGGACAGTTTCCCGAGGACCAATTTGGTTTTAATATACTCCAATGATCATATACGTTGATATAAATGTAAATTAGGACATTTTTAGGTCCGACACGATGTCCAACTATCACTTTGCAGTTGGCCTATCAGTTGCCTATCAGTTGGCCTATCAGTTGGCCTATTAATAGGCCTAAATTGCGATTATCAGCCGCGCCTATGTACCATTTTCAAAGTTCATTTAGCAATACCCCGGACAGTTTCCCGAGGACGAATATGGTTTTAATATACGCCAATGATCATAAAGGTTGATTTGAAAGTAAATTAAAACAATTCTAGGTCCGACACGATGTCCAATTATCACTTTGCAGTTGGCCTATCAATAGGCCTAAATTGCGATTATCAGCCGCGCCTATGTACCATTTTCAAAGTTCATTTAGCAATACCTCGGACAGTTTCCCGAGGACCAATTTGGTTTTAATATACGCCAATGATCATAAAAGTTGATTTGAAAGTAAATTAAAACAATTCTAGGTCCGACACGATGTCCAACTATCACTTTGCAGTTGGCCTATCACTAGGCCTAAATTTCGATTATCAGCCGCGCCTATGTACCATTTTCAAAGTTCATTTAGCAATACCCCGGACAGTTTCCCGAGGACGAATATGGTTTTAATATACTCCAATGATCATAAAGGTTGATTTGAAAGTAAATTAAAATAATTCTAGGTCCGACACGATGTCCAACTATCACTTTGCAGTTGGCCTATCAATACGCCTAAATAGTGATTATCAGCCGCGTCTATGTACCATTTTCAAAGTTCATTTAGCAATACCCCGGACAGTTTCCCGAGGACGAATATGGTTTTAATATACGCCAATGATCATAAAAGTTGATTTGAAAGTAAATTAAAACAATTCTATGTCCGACACGATGTCCAACTATCACTTTGCAGTTGGCCTATCACTAGGCCTAAATTTCGATTATCAGCCGCGCCTATGTACCATTTTCAAAGTTCATTTAGCAATACCCCGGACAGTTTCCCGAGGACGAATATGGTTTTAATATACGCCAATGATCATAAAAGTTGATTTGAAAGTAAATGCGTACTAAGGATCAAATTAATGCAGGGACTTGATAAACTTTTTCTTAGTATATTTCACCATGATAATTCTAAGACAGTGGTTCTCAAACTGGTGGGCGCGCCCCCCTTGGGGCGTGAAAGCATCTGAATAGGGGCGCGAAGCTGAGCTCAACTGAAAAATTTTTTCGCGATATACATCCAATTCATGCTTATTGCTCTGTATTTAGTATGAATTACATATTTAAAAATCTCTCATCCACAGTCATAACCTTCCAAGCCATCAAACTACCCGTTAGGTTTGTTACGATCCTGATTGCTTTTTGTGATATGACGATAGGGGGCGCGAAATCTTTCACCATCATAAGGAAGGGGGTTTGTCTTAAAAAGTTTGAGAACCACTGATCTAAGGTAAATAGATCATATCACAGCGGGATAGCTGCAACGAGATTGACATAATTTGGATCACGAGTGGGATTTCAGATTGGCCACTCCATTTTTAATTATTTCAGTGATGTGGTTAGAAAACGATTCGGGCGTGTCTTAGGTAGTTTCGTTGTCTATATGCGTAGAATTGGGGCATTTATATTTTATCTACACATAGTAGAAGCGTGTTTGAAGCTAACATGGTTATGATGCTGTCAGCATTGTGTGTCCTGGAAATGAGCCAAAAGTGAAATTAGTAAATCTATGAACAGATCGCTGCTGACGATATCATCAAAGCAATGTTTGGCTAGTTTTAAATATGCACATATATTATCTCCGTGTCCTCACTAAATAACAATATTGCGTTTTGGTTTATAACCCCGATTTTATATAGTGCGGCCCGCGAATGGATTCAGATGTTGAATGCGGCCCGCGAGCTCAAAAGTTTGCCCACCCCTGATCTATGTAATTCCCTTTAGGCATGAGGAATGTCAAGCACCTGCTTCCGAGAACTGATTTGCGGCGGAATTGGCTCTTTAAATTTTGTGTTTTCTTTATTAAAACCACTTTGTTTTGCATTGTCTGAATTCTACTATTTGTATATGATCGAAGAATTGTGAATTGTCCGGGGTGTTGCTTAATGAACTTTGAAAATATTACATAGTAGGGATGGTGTGAACCTCTGAAAGGTTCAGGTTCGTGTGAACGCGAACCTTTTTGAAAGGTTCTGTGTGAACGCGAACGTGAACCCATGGCGTCACGTGACGTCATATTGCTAGTTGCAACCCTGCATTTCAGTGAAGTGCTAGCCTATATCAATGTACGCCAAGGGTCGGCAACCTACGGCCCGCGGGCCGGATCCGGCCCGCCAAGCGAAATTGTCCGGCCCGCGACCAAGTAATTAGTTACCACAAGAATACGGCCCGCCGTTTCGTAATGAGTTCCAATCTGCAGTGCAGCACTGCTTGGAAAGAATGTTGCATTGCTGCAATATAAGTATCAGAGATGAGCGGATTTGAAATTTCTATATCCTAATCCAATCCAAATCCGAACCTGCAAATCCAAATCCTAATCCTAATCCATAACTTTTTTATATTCAAGTCCATGTCCAATCCTAATCCGATTCTAACTGGAAATTTAGAAAAAATGCTAATTTATGCAAGGGAGGAATTGGAAAATTTTCTTTCACAACCAACGATTCCCTTGATTCAAGATAACTTAGTAACCATAAGTACAGTAATAACTGATCTGAATAAAGTTTGTCGCCATTCGCCACACGACATATCGATCTCCCAGAAAATAGGTAAGTCCAATCCAAATCCTAATCCGTTCAGAAAAAAATCTTTAATCCTAATCCAATCCAAATCCGCCAAAATTTCACAAATCCTGTTTTTTAAAATCCTAATCCTAATCCATGCTCATCTCTGATAAGTATCCTACGTCGTATTAGTCTATTGTTACGCCATAAAACTGGTGCGAAGGCGGTTGACTAGTAGCCTATGTCGTACTAAAAGTAGGAGATAGAGAATATATGTAGAGTATAGACTAGACCAGTGCTTATTAAGCGGGTGTATCGCGCAACCAAAGGTATACCATACTGTTTTAAGGGTTTGCCACTCTGATAGTGTGCGATAATGAAGGTGACGTTCCTCTGCTTCAAAAACGCAATGACAAAATCTCAAACTTTCCGTTCCATTTTAGATAACTAGCCTCCGTATAGGTTAGTCATCTGCAGTTTAATTCAGCAGAGGACATTGTACGCCACGACAACAAACCTTAATAGTGTTTTGGAAACAGTGGTGAAAGCTGATTTTGGTCTCACAAACTTAATCACCGACAGATATAGCCTAGGCCTACCCCATATATTACTAGAAGCAGAGAATCAATATGGCGATGTCCTGTATATCTGCCATGTTCGCGCAGTCGAGCTGCTATGCTTGCACGATATTATGAACTGAGAAATGAATTAGCAACTTTCTTTGAAAATACAAACATCGCCGACTCATAAACTTGTCATCGAAACGGTATCTAATCTTGCTTTCGTAGTGCATTAAACGTCACATCTAAACAAATTGAATTTGCAACTTCATGGGGAAATAACTGAATACATGGGATGTTGAGGCGCATTCGAAACAAAACTGCGACTCTGGGAATTACAACAGTAAAAAGAAAATTATGATCACTTTTCTATACTGGAGGAGAGTAAACCTAGTACCAGCACTATACATTTGTAACTGTGATAGGAAATTTAATTACTGAATTGCCACCCGCTTTTCCGACATTCGTTCTGTACAAAATAAATTCTGACTATTGCTCAGTACTCCGTTTAATGTGAACGCCAATAGCATTGCCTGAAAATTCCAAATGGGCCCTTTTGAAATGCGATGCAGTTGAATTGAATGACAAATTTCATACAAAGAGCATATCGCTGCAGGACTTTAACAAAGCGTCCGTTATTGAAATGGGTCTTTATCCCAGCTTGACCAAAAATGCAAAGGAAATGGCATCGACTTTTTGTAGCGCGTACGCATGTGAACAATAGTTTTCAACAATGAAATTCACGAAGAGCAAGCCAAGATCACGTATTCCAACGCCCATTAAGAATATCGTCTGATTCTTGCTTCATCTGACTTGTTACCAGAAGTTGAAAACCTTTCACAAAGCGAGCTGAACCAAGTGTCACATTTATCCTGCGTTGTTGAAGTGTAAATACATGTGTTTTGCCCTTTTTGTGATTTGTATGTTGAGATTGCATCAATAGGGGGTACTATACCGACGTTAGCGTTAAATATAGTATTAAGAAAAATTCCGGCCCGCCAAAAAGTTGTGCACTCGGAATTTGGCCCGTGACTAGCAAAAGGTTGCCGACCCCTGATGTACGCGATGCCTAGCGACGACACAGATCACATAATGCCACAATGCTGAAGTACATATTGACGTATTGAACGTCGACAAATGTATCAACTGGGGCAATCAAATGATATATTGATCCCATAAAACCAATATCTTCTGTCGATTTGTCAACAATTTCGACGATGACTTGCAAAGGGAATATGAGCTTACGCCTTATAGATGTAGACCAGACGGACAGTGTATGTATACGGCGTCTGAGTATTGCTACGTTGATATTGAGCAGAGTTTAAAGAGGGCTTCTATACTTGCCTAGAATTGTTTTTATTTACTTTCAAATCAACCTTTATGATCATTGGAGTATATTAAAACCATATTCGCCCTCGGGAAACTGTCCGGGGTATTGCTAAATGAACTTTGAAAATGGTACATAGGCGCGGCTGATAATCGCAATTTAGGCCTATTGATAGGCCAACTGCAAAGTGATAGTGGGATATCGTGTCGGACCTAGAATTATTTTAATTTACTTTCAAATCAACTTTTATGATCATTGGCGTATATTAAAACCATATTCGTCGTCGGGAAACTGTCCGGGGTATTGCTAAATGAACTTTGAAAATGGTACATAGGCGCGGCTGATAATCGCAATTTAGGCCTATTGATAGGCCAACTGCAAAGTGATAGTGGGACATCGTGTCGGACCTAGAATTATTTTAATTTACTTTCAAATCAATCTTTATGATCATTGGAGTATATTAAAACCATATTCGCCCTCGGGAAACTGTCTGGGGTATTGCTAAATGAACTTTGAAAATGGTACATAGGCGCGGCTGATAATCGCAATTTAGGCCTATTGATAGGCCAACTGTAAAGTGATAGTTGGACAACGTATCGGACCTAGAATTATTTTAATTTACTTTCAAATCAACTGTTATGATCATTGGCGTATATTAAAACCATATTCGTCCTCGGGAAACTGTCCGGGGTATTGCTAAATGAACTTTGAAAATGGTACATAGGCGCGGCTGATAATCGCAATTTAGGCCTATTGATAGGCCAACTGCAAAGTGATAGTGGGACATCGTGTCGGACCTAGAATTATTTTAATTTACTTTCAAATCAACCTTTATGATCATTGGAGTATATTAAAACCATATTCGCCCTCGGGAAACTGTCCGGGGTATTGTTAAATGAACTTTGAAAATGGTACATAGGCGCGGCTGATAATCGCAATTTAGGCCTATTGATAGGCCAACTGCAAAGTGATAGTTGGACATCGTGTCGGACCTAGAATTATTTTAATTTACTTTCAAATCAACCTTTATGATCATTGGAGTATATTAAAACCATATTCGCCCTCGGGAAACTGTCCGGGGTATTGCTAAATGAACTTTGAAACTGGTACATAGGCGCGGCTGATAATCGCAATTTAGGCCTATTGATAGGCCAACTGCAAAGTGATAGTGGGACATCGTGTCGCACCTAGAATTATTTTAATTTACTTTCAAATCAACTTTTATGATCATTGGCGTATATTAAAACCCTATTCGTCCTCGGGAAACTGTTCGGGGTATTGCTAAATGAACTTTGAAAATGGTACATAGGCGCGGCTGATAATCGCAATTTAGGCCTATTCATAGGCCAACTGCACAGTGATAGTTGGACATCGTATCGGACCTAGAATTATTTTAATTTACTTTCAAATCAACTTTTATGATCATTGGCGTATATTAAAACCATATTCGTCCTCGGGAAACTGTTCGGGGTATTGCTAAATGAACTTTGAAAATGGTACATAGGCGCGGCTGATAATCGCAATTTAGGCCTATTGATAGGCCAACTGCAAAGTGATGGTGGGACATCGTGTCGGACCTAGAATTATTTTATTTTACTTTCAAATCAACCTTTATGATCATTGGCGTATATTAAAACCATATTCGTCCTCGGGAAACTGTCCGGGGTATTGCTAAATGTACTTTGAAAATGGTACATAGGCGCGGCTGATAATCGCAATTTAGGCCTATTGATAGGCCAACTGCAAAGCGATAGTTGGACATCGTGTCGGACCTAAAAATGTCCTAATTTACATTTATATCAACGTTTATGATCGTTGGAGTATATTAAAACCAAATTGGTCCTCGGGAAACTGTCCAGGGTATTACTAAATGAACTTTGAAAATGGTACATGGGCGCGGCTGGTATTCGCAATTTACGCGTATTGATGGCCAACTTCAAAGTGATAGTTGGGCATCGTGTCGGACCTAAGAATGTCCTACTATACTTTTATCCTAAAGTATATAATTAGATGAGTATATTAGAATCAGAGTGGTCCTGGGAAAACGCTCCTGGATGATTTAATTGAAATTTGAAAACGATGTAGACGCGCTACTCATCAGCGCAATTTATACATGACTTTTTTCGTTCATATATGTGGATGTGATTTCTGTTGACTTAAAACGACAGTGCTAGTTTATTCAGCTATATCTTAGTCGAGAAACTACTTATAATAGTCCCACTATTCTAGATTTATCACATTTTGTATTTTATGTTCATGGTGACTCACTTTTTATTTCCGTTTATATGAAAATCGTGCTACGATGATAGCAGTATCGATTACTGCAGGAGGATTCCCACGAAGTCAGTGGGGCATAACGGTGGTTAGTTATCTATAATATTTTTTCAGATAGACACGCCTACTACCCTGTATGCAGTATGCACTATATGCAGCTTGGCCATGTAATTTACCGTCCTCACGTCTTCTATCGACTTCTCTGACTCCCTGCCACCATGTTGTGACGTCACGAAAATGGCCGATATTTTTTTACCTTCAATGGCCGATACCGATATTTCTCGCCAAGCGTGATATCGACTCGATATTATCGGCGAGCCGATAATCGGTCGGGCTCTAGATGTTCGCATAGAGGGGTTCCGGTAAACATTTTCGAGAAATGTTATTTGAACAATTGGTTTGTGGTACAGAACTTGAAGATAGCTTTCAATACAACATCCATTGTAGTAAAGTATTTATTCAACTCGAAGACTTTTCGGGTGCCTCTTTTCAAGAGTTAACGGCACACTGAAGGGATTTAAACAGAATGAAAAGCAAAACCAGAAAGGCGAAGTATGACGCAACAATCAGAAATTACATACCATGAAGTCCGCAATGTAACGATGGCAACAATAACAAACTTGAAGAGTACGATAAAAGTAACAAAGCATTTTGAAACCAAACAATAACAAACACGAATTAGAACGCACTAATGGGAAATTTGTAAGTTATACAGAAAATCTTTTTGTCCACATAAAATAGGCTTGGTCAATTGGATGATTGTTGATTCTAGGGCTTTCAAATGAAACAAGGATCTGCCTCGCGCAATGACAGTAAACATTTGGTCATTATAGTTTTGAGCACAAGAAGGGTTCTCACTTAAATGTTGGCCAATTGCCGAAGCGTATGCTTGGTAATCGTCGTAACAGTCGGTTTTGGCGGCTGATTTGCATTGTCGTGCGAACTCCGTACGGTCATTTGCGCAAGTTTTTGAGCGAATCAATTTGGGAATGTGTTGCGTTATCCGTTCAAACAATCTTTGTGATGTACGTCCCACATACCTACTATCACAGTGGCACTTAAATTCGTAGACGACGTTGCTTGCATTTAAAGCAGGAAGTACATCCTTTCGGAAGTTTGGCAGAAGTGGTTTGGTTGTATACACCACATGCGCATTTACACTATAATAACAACGGTGCACGGCCGATTTGATCAACTTTTCAAACCGATTCGACACATTGCCTAGCCAAGGTAGATGTAAAAATGCCGGGCATTTTTCCGGTCCATAATTGGGAGGTTGATCCGAACGTTTTAACACTCTTGCGAAGGAGCATTTCAATATATGTTCAGGATAGCCATTTTTTGATAGGATAGAATGGATCTCACGTGGCAATTTTTCAGGCGAACAGATACGCAAGGCCCGATAAACCAGAGTTGATATTAGGTTGAGTTTTCGCCGCTTCGGGCAGAAAGAATCCCAACGGATATAATGGCCAGTGAACGTCGGTTTTCTATACACTGACGTCAAAAACATATTTCCATATCTCTCAACCAACACGTCTAAAAATGGAAGTGCTGAATCAGTTTCTTTCTCCACAGTAAATTGTAGAGCTGGGTGGAGACAATTCAATTAAAAAAAAAACATATTACACTCTCGCTCATTATTGAAAGCAACAAAGGTGTCATCGACATATCTATAATAAAGGAGAGGTTTTGGGACGTTTTCAAACATTTTCTTTTCATGGTACCCCACAAATATATCTGCCAAACTAGGGCCCAAAGGAGATCCCATGGCAATGCCATCGATTTGCATAAACATCACGTCGTTAAAGCTGAATTCAACACAGCTTGTAGCAGTTCGCAACAATTCCAGAAATATTTCACGTGGTACTATAGGAGGTTCAAGGGAGCTACCATAAAGCGCATCTGCACAAATTTCGAAAGTTTCCGACAATGGCACATTGGTAAAAAGACTTTTCACATCGAAAGAGCTAAGAAATACATTGGACGAATTTAATTCAGCGCACTTCAATTTTTTCCACAAATGTGAAAGAGTCACGAAGACAATGGGGTGTATACAAGGATCGAACTGGCTCAATGACGGTGTTAAGCCACTTGGCCAAATTATGCTGCGCCGATCCACACATAGACAGTATGGGACGCAAGGGCACGTCATGTTTATGTGTTTTAGGTAAACCATACATACGCGGCCGCTGCGAACCCGAAGGACGTAAAGACTCATACAGATTGACAGGAAGGAGTCCATCCTTTTTCAATTTGAGAAGGCGACGTTGCAGCTTCATTTCGAGCTTTCGTGTGTTGTCGTTAGTATCAGCTGGACCAAGGTTAATGAACTTAGACGAATCTTGGAGAATGGATTCCATTTTCAAGTTGTAATCAACGCGGTTCAAAATTACAACTCCAGAACCTTTGTCCGGTTTCGTTATGCAGATGTTCTCATTGCAACGCAAGGATTTGATGGCTTTAAGGCAATCCTTGTTCATCAAGAAATCTCCGCAGTCCACGGGGTGCCACAATACGCATGCGCAAGATCGCTAAGTTTAGCTTTCATCGCGGAAAAGTGGTCGAGAGATAATGGTCGATGGTGATTTAGTTGACCAACTAATACCTCAAAATTGGCGAATATTTCTTCTCTCTTTGCGTTGTTGGGAGGCAAACAGAAATCCAGTCCATGTGACAGTACAAATTCTTAAATTCTTCCCGGAACCCCGGTATGAAAAGGGCCTTAGTTGACAATTTCACATTCTCACCTAGTTATCAAATCGGCCTTATTTCATTCCGTAGAAGCTTTCCGAAGTTTTTGTTCATTTTATAGCGAGCTCACGGTCCCCGTAGAATATGTTGTAGCCATTTTTTCCATATAAAATACCCTTACACAATCGAGAAAGTAACCTACAGGTTTCTGAATACGGCAACCGCATACGTAACAAAGGCGGTAACCACCTAAAGTCTGGCGACACCTAGTGGTTTGATGGACCCTATTCTCTCTGAACCATTCACTTATTTGCCCCTCTATCATTCAAATTCCCGAAGTACCCAGACCCATCCGACATTTTCTCCCTTAATTATTCAGTATTTCTTGTTTCCAATAGCTTATTGCTGCTATCGTCTAAACTCTAAATTGGCTTGAAGTCATAGCGACTCCATCCCAACACTGATATTATCATGCAGGAACTCTATCAGCTGATCGAGATTCATGCGAGGGGTCTGTTCAAGATGCTTCGTCTATTTAATGTGTGGGAAGAGCATGCGTATTATTAATAATAATCGTTAAGTTATATTTTTCATCTGAACAAGTCACACACAATGTAGAATGCGATAAGACACAATGCGATGTAATGAGCAGATATGAGGATATCGAACGACACGCAGTTGCGATCTTTTTTTATACTGACATCCACCTCGGCGGCTCGGCCTAGAGTGCCCGATGTCACAGTTCTTTTCGATGTTGATCTTTCTGAAGCCACGGCCCTTTCTAGTTCTTTCCATTCCTTGTGAGTGCTTTCTTTCGTCGGGTCTTTTTCTGGGCTTTTTTTGTCGCCGTAAGAACGGCGACGGGGGGGGGGGTGGGATGCTAGCGCATGGAGACTGCAGAAGTTACAATTCCGGTATACCGAGATGCCGTACGACAAGAAGTCGAAAGGGTACAGAAGATAATTGCAAATGCAATTATAAACACAACATCCGTCCAAGCGCCACTGATGTCATTCGCTCAGCAGAACCTCACATCTAGAAATAGTGTACTGTACCTATATATACGACAATTCCGGTACTCCGGTATTTGGCGGGTGTTGCCCGCAGTTGGCTGCTCGACCGTGGAAATCGACACTTAAGTCTGGTGGTGCGCTGACTTAGATTTGAGTGCCGATCTGGACGCATTTGAGTGTGAGTGTCAGAGTTGGATCAATTACATTATTTCAGTTCAATTACAATTACAATTACAATTACTTTCATGCATGTTTCAATGGGGCTGTTCCACTTCATTTCGAACACGCGGTGGCGACAAAGGTAACTCGACCCAAATCTGTTTTGTTGCTATATACTTTACTATGGGACTGGACTAAACATCGACCTAATTTCGTGTCTTGACGTACAACGAGGATGGTGAAAGTATCCATATCAACTTTAATCATCCATATGGATATCAAATAGCTGTTAGATGACGAAATGATGCTATTTCTTGGCGTCTTGTTCTCGTGATGGAAGTGCTGAAATTATGATTCTATCCTTATCACCAACTGCAATGATTCTATCATTATTATTTTCGCCATTTAGCGCCCAATACTACACCAGGTTGGACTGGGTTCAACACAAACCCTTTCTAGATATATTATTACCTTAACCATATAGCTGTCTGGTTGAAAGACTTCATGTCCTTCCAATACCTTCCTATTCTTCAACCTCATCACTATCTGTTGGTGTTTTTAAATGATAAAATACTAATAATACCAACTAGATCTCATCCTTTCTGATGATTGACAATTAAACAGTGTACCAGTAGTATTGTAGCAGTTATAATACTAATAATACCAACTATAGATCTCATCCTCTCTGATCATTGACAATTGAACGATGTACCAGTTGTATTGTTGCCGTTATTTTGTTGAATAAAATGGAACGGTTATAAACTGAAGTCGCAAAGCGTATATAGTCTATAAAGCAAAGGTTCTCGAATATTTTTTGCCCGACCCGAAAATAAATAGTATGGTAAGCACATAAACATTGGATTATAACATTCTAAGCAACGGATTTATGCATGCTCATTATTACACATTAACATAATTCTTAGGAAGACGGAATGTCAACCTGCTATTTGAGAAACCCATGTATGGGACTGAGACGTAAAGCAAAATTCTATGGTGTAAACCAAATTGATACAAATAGCATTACCATATCCAAAAATTGTAAAACACAAAAATGAGCTTGTGAGCCTTGGTCATTTTTGATCATCGAGTTTGTACTTGAAAATCTTGAAGGTTGTAGCAAAGTTCGTTGTGCTACCAACATAATAGGTATCAGATAATCAGATACGTATAATAAGAGTCCATGTAGTGAGCCACCGACAATAGTCCTGTTTTGTTGAAGTAATATGAGATAGTTGTCTTACAACTAAGCCTGATTGCCAAGTCTTTCAGTTGGAAGTACACAAATGACGCCATGCTTTCAATATCCGACAGTGCTGAGTGTTCAGGATTTATAATTGGAATGATGGTTGCTTTACATCAACTATAGAGTATGCTTCTTTCAATAACGAGTGAATCTCTGTAGATTCAGCTATCCCCTTTTCCGAATTGTTGAATTGTCAGAACAAGATTCCGTGACTGCTGACTTGTACGGTTTATTCTTTTGCAACAGCTTTTGACAATGACGTCTCTTCTGCAACCTCTTTCATTGAAAACAGAATAGACGAGGGTGCCTTGACTGAAGTTTCATCAGCTTCATTGTAATTCAAACGCATGATATTGTAGGACCTCACAGCAGCAAATGTACAATGTACATAGCATAATTTTCCACAACACACAACACTCACGGGGTTACTGATTTACTGCAGCGGAAGCAGGATAAATCATGCTGGTGAAATGATATTCTGCAGGCTACTTTTCCAGGAGAGGACCAGGCATCCATACCTCTTCGTAAACGGAACCCATCCTCCCTTTTTGTTTCTAATTGATGCATCTTCTGCGATCAAATGACCGTCATCCTTACACAATGAGGCATATAACACTTGCCATATCAACGACTCTCGGAAAATTTACAGCAATGTACCGGTAAGCTGCAACCTGCCAGCCAGGTTGGAATCCCGGTACGTTTAGCGCAATATCTTTGGTGTGCCAAGGCGGTACTCGGCGTCACACCTGTGTGCAGTCAGTAGAATCTTTGGTGTGCACGAGACACCGATTCCATATTGGCCTGCCAGGGTGCCAATGTCCAGCACGAGGACAAGACGCCAAGAAATAGCCTCATTTTCGTCGGCCAACAGTTATTTAATATCCATATGGATGATTTATATTGATATGGATACTTTCACCATCCTCGTTGTACGCCAAGAGACGAAATTCGGTCCATGTTTAGTCTATTCCCATAGTAAAGCATATAGCAACAAAACAGATTTGGGTCGAGTTACCTTTGTCGCCACCGCGTGTTCAAAATGAAGTGGAACAGCCCCATTACATTACAATAGACACTTACGTGACCTTTGACACGAACCAATCAGGTTGCAGCAGGATGTAAACAAAGAACAAGGCCGGGCAAGCTTACTATGAGCTCTTATGGAAAAAGGTTGAAAAATGAAGGTTTTAAGCAAAATTACGTTGAATTGGGGATGACTGGTCTTAATGAATACTAATAGCGTAGAGCTAGTATGTAGTTGCAGCTTTCAGTCAAGGATGAACATGAATGGTGGCAAGTACGCATCAGCGTGCTGTGTCCAAATGCATGGATTTTTGACAACTTTTCGGATTAAGCGACGATTGTTGTATACTATACTATAGGATTGTGGCAATGCATATGTTGACGATTTCATAGGCTCCAGGTCTGGAGCGAAATTTTCAAGCATATCTCATGTTCAGAAATATATGCTATAAAATACAGCTTCTGCCACACATCACAATTTTAGTGTATTGATTATGAAACTTGAAAGCTATGGAGATTCTATCGAATTTCTGGATTTGAGTGGAACAGCATCTTCTTCTAACACCGCGGAGAAAGCTACGAAGTATTTCATGGAGCGCTATGCACACGACTTAGGGACAAAGATTGAGGAGACAATTCACTCTTTGTTGAAGGGTTATTCTAGTGAACAGCCAATGTCATTGCAACTTGCGGAAAAGAGAGATATCACACTCAATGGAAATACACATTCTCATAAAATCCATTATTGATTCGTCTTGCACTTGTAAGACAGGGTAAGTAAGGAAAAAGACATTTTGTCAGAGACTCCTGCAATAGATATTGTAACCATGATTTATTTTCACATTGGGTTCTGATATATGCTCTCATGCATATGCATTCATTAAGACAATCCAGCACCTAAAGCTACAAGGACTGCATTGTGATTTGCATCAGCATCAGTGAGCTCGATCGTGATTGACAAACCATCTCTCGACCGTACTCGCAACCGATCAACTCCTGCCTCAAGGTAGATTTTGGTGCGTATCTGGTGTCTTCAGTTTTATAACATTCCACCAAACACAAATAATCCTGGAACATTTTCACCTGGAGAATTGTTCATTCAACAAATTGGGCATCTAAGTGAGCTTCAATGCGCACCACTGGATTATAGTATGAATAGACATGCACTGTTGGTACACATAGACCATGGCACAGCACAATTACGATCCATAGCATGCTATTAGGCATTACGATATTCACAATGGAACTGAATTTTCACAATTGCTGAATATGTTGTATCATTCATTTTTAATTTTCAATCTTGAATTAGAGTAAGCAATTAGTCCATATTTGGTTAGTTGATACACAATGCTGCATAGTATGACACCAGACAAAATTTTATACTTGTTGATTCTTCCGATCAGCTGTTCAATATGAATACGCTGTCTCACCATCTTTCTTGTTGTGGAACAGTCTGGCTCAGGCATACAAATCATGTGCAGGAATATTTAAATCTAGATTCAATTTCTTGATTTCAGACTCAATGGTGAATCCTTTTTCTGCCATGATAGCATTTCCTGGTTCACCATAGCTGAACTCCATCATTAGCCTATCTCACATTTCTTGTCGAACCCACATATTTCACTAATATTTCGATCTGAAATGGTCCCTGTGAACAGTTCCTACGCAAAAGTAAGTGCACAACAATCCATCAATCCTTTCAAAGTTGTATGTAATCTATTGACAGTCAGTAATCATTCCAGTTTTGAGAAATCATGAATGAATGCAAATGGTGCATTTTTAAGAACCACATATCTACATGGCCAAATCGAAATTTAATGAAGCAGTTACATACGGTTTAATACTATGCTTACAGCAATACTATAAATTTGATGTCAGTAGGATAAGTCGGACAATTCAGAAATAATTTATTGTAGTCTAGCATGAAATTTCAGCTTCTCCGCATCTTTTGACATTATGATGCTCCTCTGAGAACTGAACTTCACTAGCAATAATTGTCCGTCAATTTGTAATTTTCCTGGACGAGTTTCCTGTTTTGTGCTTCTACTTCTTCCAGAAATTTGATTTTCTTGCGTTTTATCCATCGACTTCCTCTTTCTGCAGCTTCATTAAAGATATCCATCAAGCCTGCACAAAATATATAATATGTTTATTTTACAGAGCAACACTGCTGTGCAGGCACCTATCAAGGCGTACTCGTCAGACTCATGCAACGTATCACCGCTACCAATTTCAACTATTCATCTCATTATTGAATATATTGCTCTCAACAATTTCAACCCACACCATCATGCAGCAAAACTGTGGAATAAAACGAGACACACACCAAGTCGATTGTGGCGTCAAGTGTGACTGCATTTCAGATTAGACTCATTCTGAAATACAGAATTATTTCATCCTAATTATGTCACGATTCAATATTTTTGGTACAATAATAGATATGTCATTTTAATAATAAAATGAGAATTCAGATGACTACAAGGAAGTCCACATGCCTTTATCCAGATTTTAGATTCTTCCATGCATGTTATTGGCTCTGGGAAAGGTACAAGCGCACACCAGGAACGGTCTGAGTAGTCATCTCCAAGTTACACAGGCTATTAGCACAGTGTTTATCCGGCATTTGTCCTGATTGATTCAATACACGAGCTAGAACAAAAAAATGACAATTTCAGCTGGGAACGGATCATATTGCCTATCATATTAATATGATCATTGAATATGCAGACAAGTGTCCAGTGTAACAGTAATTTTCTATATAATGATGCAGACTGTAGACCAGTGATTCCCAAGTGCGGCCCTGAGGGCCGCATGCGGCCCCCAGAGAGCCTTCTTGCGGCCCCCCAAATATATTAGGAAATCGATTATTGACAAAAATAAAATATATATTTATAAAATACTCTTGCTTGACTTGACCTGTGTGGTTTTTAATTATAGAATTGCAGGAAAGTTGTGAGTATAGACTGCTAACGTTATGTCACTGCTGTTTCAATGCAATGTGCCCTAACTTTCCAGTTGAACGAGCAGTAGCTATAGATATAAATAGGTATTGATAACTCACAAAACCGGAGGAAAATCTCTCCCTCGTGGTCGCTTGAGTAAAAAAGAAAAAGAGGCTCAACTCCCGGAAAATACAGTTTTTCTTTAACAATGAAAAAAAAACTTCCCGGTCCGGCTACGAAATAGCCGCCGTAGCGTTCCTACAATGCTGACTTAATCTATATCAGTCGAATTTGACCCTATATGTAACCAAAATCCTCAAAAAAGAAGACAAAATCTCAAAAAATAAGACATTTGGGCGTCCTCCGAGGACACTTTAAAAACAATCAAAAAAGAGGACAAATCATCTTACAAGAGGACGTATGGTAACCCTATGATAACTATTGATGTGCATCACGTGACTCACGGTTGAATACGCCGAGATGCATACTGCTTAGTCGGCTAAAAGCAGCATAATTGGTAGTCCTATATTCAGGGCCGTAACTGCCGCACCCCGAACTCCCCAATTTAGGGGGCCGAGCTCGAAGGGGGCCCAAAATTATTTCGTGAATTGGCTTAAATTATAGACTATTTTTTGAAAATTTATGCAACTTCTTCAAAAATTTTTCGCGCTGGGCGCGAATTTAATTCACCGCATATCTTGATTATTGGGTACTCTCCCCAAGAAAAAACATGCAAGATTTATAGAAATGGGCATATCAGCGTTGGCCATGACCGCACCACAACGCACCAAGACATATAAAGTTTTAGGCCGTGTAACATGTGACTCCAAGAA
Organism: Botryllus schlosseri; assembly: GCF_051294905.1. Classification (NCBI taxonomy): domain Eukaryota; kingdom Metazoa; phylum Chordata; class Ascidiacea; order Stolidobranchia; family Styelidae; genus Botryllus; species Botryllus schlosseri. Next base: position 15,546,218 of record NC_137249.1, on the reverse strand, counting down.
GTGTGAACGATCGCCAGCGAGAAAGCCTTGGCCGTAAAGGACTGCTTTTATGCTGACCAAAAACTTCGAAATACCAAAAGCTTCGTTATATATACAAAATACATATAGGTTTATTTGTCCATATAGGCGCCTAAATGACTGGCCCCGAATGTTCTTGTCTTGGCAATCTGAACCCCACAAAACAAATACCATCCTGCAGGAAAGAAAATTATATGCCAGTGAAGAAATACCAATCTGAAATCGTGTGATCTTCCAGTTTAGTAGGTTTGGGCAATTCTACATTTTTTGATATAGCAGACATCAGGATGTCACGAAATAACATCATGTGAAGAAGTCATACCTAGGATTCTGCCCGCCCGAATATGTTTAATTTTACGGGGTCTGCAGTTTCAAGACACCTCTCACTCAGCTCTACCGGTAAATCGGATTACGTGGGCATAAAGACGAGAACCACGCGATTCCCGATCTTATTCACCGATTTTATCATGAATTATCGAAATATTCGGGCGTCGCGCTGTCTCAATAAACAGTACAACTTTAATTTCGTGGCAAAAGCGAACAACGTCATGCGGGGTCAGTTTATCACCCTATGGGAGCCCAGGGTCCTGACGAAGTGCCGTTACGTTCCTGCCAACGGGTATACCCCCGGATATGTTTAATTCCTATTGAGGGGGCCTATACCTTAACAAACACACCTCACTCAGCTCCACCGGTAAATCAGATTACGTGAACAGAGACAAGATGAAAATTGATAGCAATACATGCAATTCCCGATCATATTGACCGATTCAGTCATGAAACTAAAGAAATTTCTCGCGCTTGGCGCGTTTAGACGAGAAAAGCTGATTCACTCAACGGACACCCAATGCAGCAGATAAGTAGCGGTAAACAGTGTACAGTTTTGAAATCACGCCAGGGCAATAAAACTACTCCGAAATACCCATGATGACTGCTCTTTGGGTCCGTTTCATAGCCGTAGTATTCGTGCGGCCCCGACCGTACTCTGAAATTCTAAATTTGGCCCTCACACCGAAAAAGTTTGGGAACCACTGCTGTAGACTGTACTATATACGATTCCATAAATAGAACGCAGATAACGCAAAGCCCACATAATTAATACCCCACATATCCTCACTCAAGATTAATCTAATTCATGCTATTCGGTACGACAGTCCTATAGTATACGACTAAGGATAATACAGCAATAGTTGCTTCATCCGAAAAGTTGTCAGAAATCCATTTATTTGGACATACCATGCTGACGAGTGCTTGCCACCATTCATGTTTATTGTAGGTTAGAACACTGCAAATACATACTAGCTCTACGTTATTACCATTCACCAAAGTCAGCTATTCTCAATTCAATGTAATTTTGCTAAAAACCTTCATTTTTGAACCCTTTTCCATAAGCGCTCATAGTAAGCATGCCCGGCCTCGTTCTTTGTTTACATCCTGCTGCAACCTGATTGGTTCGTGTCAAAGGTCACGTAAGTGTCTATTACAATTACTCCATGCTAAAAATATCAAATTACAATTACAATTACAATTACTCCTTGCATGCTTCAATTATATTACAATTACAATTACAATTGCTGCTGTTGAACATGTAATTGAATAATCGTAAATTCAACCGTGCTCCTTGACAACCGTAGCGTCGTATTCAACAACAATTCAAGTCTAGTTCAGATTGTGTAGTAATAAATGCGTTTATGTGCGTACATAGTATGATATGTAAGATGTCATTGTGACGTAATATAAGCGTGTTTTGTATGCTCGGTAATTATGGCTCACGTAATTGGAAAAGTAAAATGTTATTTACCTAATTTCCTATGGGTTAGGATTAAGGATAGGGTGCAGTATGTCGTTGAAAAAGTATTATAATATATGAACGTGTTGGATTTGCGTATATAGTATATAATTAAAGAAATAATATTATTTTTATCGAGGGACGTAGGAATTAGGATGAGGAGTAAAAACAAAACCGTGCTCTGTCAGATAAGACTTTATATAATATCCAGTGATCTGGTTAGTTAGCCAGACGAAGTAACGATGCAGCATCGTGATCTGAAATCGTATTGTAGATTGCCAACCCACGGATAGATGCGCAAGATGTGAGTCACGGATGAATGCACCGACAAACGTACTGCAGAGCCGGCTAAAAGCAGCAAACTTTGTAGTCCTAGAGCTGGCGATCCATGCGTCCAAATTTGATGCATCTGGTCTTTATCGTAAGCTATTGATGTACTAATTCCGAAAATACAAAATAAAATCTCGTCAGGGCAATGTAACTGCTCCAAAATAGCCGTTTAAGGCCGACTGTTCTGAAAAGTGAGAGCGCTGCAGCAGCATGACCACAACAATTACCAATTACGCCCAGCGATTGTTCAGAACAATGCCGATTCCCAGACTTTCACGACTATTTTGGGATGGCACCATTGCCTGGAAATATACTTTTATTGCGGAATCAGTGCGACACTAGCTTTCGATTAGGACCATACATATCAAATTTCGACGCTTGGATCGCCAGCTATGGGACTATCAATTCTGCTGCTTTTAGCCGGCTCAGCAGTTCGCTTCTCGGCGTATTCAATCGTGAGTCACGTGTTGCGAATCCATCCGTTGGTTAGTAATCTAAAAATTGTATACAATGGCAGCCGAGGCCAGCATAGCGGTGAAGATAAAAAAAACTTCGCCCGCAAGGGCGCAGTCAAGGGCTTCCGCGAATGAATCCACCAAATTCCTTGTCGACATTTAAAGAGAACGCATTATAAGTCAATTATTTTATGTTGTGCTTGTCAGGTCTCAATAGCAATTTAATGTAATTGAAATTGTAATTGAGCAAAATTTTTGTCAAATTACAATTACAATTACAATTACACAAAATAAAAATGCTTCAATTACAATTACATTACAATTACATTGAAAAATGTAAATAATTACATCAATTACAATTCCAAATTACAATTGATCCAACTCTGGTGAGTATACTTTTTGGCGTGAGTTGAGTAACGAAATCGTTGCTGAGTACAGGATCGCCACTCAGCAGAGAAATTGGGCTCCACCCTTAGGAACAAATTATGGGTCAAACTATATATTTTCCATGTGCACATTACGAAATGTATACATAAAACAACATATAGTTTCATACAAGTCATTTGGCCTTGTACTTGGGCATACCATCTGTGATTTTTCTTCAGATAATAGCCATCTGCAGCCAAGGGCGTAGCCAGAAAAAATATTTGGGGGGGGGCGAAAAATTCGATGACGTAAATGAGCCCCTCCCACCTAAAGATAAGGAAAAATGGGCTAAAACGATGGTCTTGGGCCCTTATTGGATGACTAACACAACATCTGAGGCGATCTTTATGCATATATTCCGCTCATATAAAGTGATGTGTGATTGTAGAAAACTCTGACCAGGGATATATAGAACTGTTCTATATATCCCTGACTCTGACGTCAATACTTTCGCGCCAAGCGCGAAAATTTTTTAGTTAAAGAATGAAAATTGTTCATTATATTGTTACTTGCATTTTGCAAATACGTTTTCATTATCAGATTTACCAGCAAAGCTGATAGAAGTGGTGTCATCGATCATTCAGGGCTAGTACACTTAGACTATGTTCATAACACACGGCAAGACTATTTAGAGCAGTGGTTCTCAACCGGTGATCCGCAAAGCCTTTTCAAGGGATCAACGAAAACTCCAAATTTGCAAAATGGTTGATAACCTAATAATAATAAACTATTTTTGGTTTGATGATGAAGCACTTTCGCTTCATAACTGCTGAAAGTTCAGGACTCACATAAACAGAGAATGGCCGTCTGAGATGAAATATTCCACCGCGCAAAGTCATTTTAATGGCCAATAGCCTACTTATACGAACACATTGCTGTTTAGGATTGTTTAGCTGGGGTTTTGGAAATAATTGTATGCAGAGATCCATTTTCTCCTATGAAATACACCGACCGCTATTCCAGAATAACTTCACGATGAGCTGCTAGATAGAAATGACTATAGGCTGGAGGATATATTGATCCATGTATGTTGCCATCATAGCCAAATGTGTCGTCGGACGCGTTACGCGTTATTATTACATTCGCCACCACCTATCTCTGTGGAAATGGATTCTCGGCACTCGTTCATATCAAATCGACGACGTGGATTTTCAAGACATAGCCCTGTATTTCAAGAAATGCAGCTACAGAATTCGCTTTAAAATAATAAAAAGTCGATGTTATTTTCAAGAAAGGTCATTTCGCTGTTGTTTATCACTAGCCTACAGATAATAATTGCACAAGACAGATGAAGGTTGCATGATAATAGAGGCAAATTTGAAATATGAACTGGGGGTCCGCCGGGGTACGTGAAGGTGCAAAGAGGGTCCGCGACGACAAAAAGGTTGAGAACCACTGATTTAGAGTTTGTATAGGGTGGACGCTGGGCGGGACAGTTGTCATTTAATGTTGTTACTTCATGACTTGCGGAGAAAGCTGTCACCACTCAAGAGATCGCTCATACACAAGGTCGTAGCCAGAATTACATTTTTTTTATTGCGGGGGGGGGGGGGGGGGGGGAGATTTTTATGAGTTTAGGGAAGCTCTCCCGTGGGAACACCTCGCAGAACCGTACATCCTGCCATGGACAATTTGATCACTACCATTCATTCAGACGATTCTTAGACGCACGCACACACATACCCTATGGAAGTTTCCAGTTGCTTCCAGTTGAAAAGCAGTGTGCATTTCGGACCTAGTCGCGCGGAGCGTACATGTTTTTGAATAAATGAAAGTATTTGATCAATAATATTGGTGCGTGTATATGAGCAAGTGGATTCCATTCTTAATAATTACTTCGTTGAAGAACGGTTATTTAGTGACCTCTGGTAAAGATTGATGCTAGTTTAGAGATTGGAATTGCTGATATATATACCAGACCAAATTACAAAACTCCTTTGATCAGACTCGTGCGATTTCAAATTAGCACTTTTTAAAGGGAGTTGGCTATATTTTCCTGTGCCAGTCGCATTCATGTCGGAGAAGTCAGATTGCAGGGACAGGATCATTAGGCGCCAGCCATTTAAGTACCCGAAAATCTATATCGAATACATGCGTCGGTTTTATGGCCGTCAATCATTTTGGGAGCGCACTTTGCGGAGTCGCATGTAATAACCTACTTTATATGTCTTCGTGTGTCCCGTAACGGGAATTGTCGGAGCTAACAGTCCCCAATCCCCATACTGAGCTGACAACCCTAAACTCAATCAACTCAACGACCTTGAGTTACTCTCGTGTATCTACTGGTACTGTTGTATTCTCATAATTAAGAATGCAGCTAAAATCAATTGTGGGTATTTGCGGAAGATTTTTTTTCGGGACACCGATTATAAAATCAAGACAGTTATGATCATGGACACTAAATCGCGCGAAGCGCGAAGAAAGTTTTTAGGTTGCATTCATCTGCCCTAAAATAATGTCATATTTATTGGTTTTACGAAAAATTTTCCAAAAATTTGGGGGGGGGGCGATCGCCCCTTTCGCCCCTCGCTGGCTACGCCAGTGTCTGCAGCAATCAGTCTTTTCATTGTATCGCAAATTTGTGGTGTATTGAACTGATAAAATTGCTAATAAACCAATGATGATGATGATGATCATCAAATATGGAAAATACTTTCCAGGTGTTATTAGGTTATCCTTTACCGTGTAGGGACGTTTGACTTCCAACCAGCTACGCTAGGGATGTCAAAAGACAACAAATCAAGACGACGTTTCTTTCGGTATCCAATGTAAGCAATGGATCACTAGGACGAGCTTTTGGCTCCCCCAAGTGTATGAATGTCTCCCATTAGGTGTCCTCCGAGGACACTTTTAAAAAAGTAAAAAAAAAGAGGAAAATCCCCTTAAAAGAGGACGGACGTGTGGTAACCCTAAGATATACGAGTATAGATAAATGTCAACACAGTGTAGTGAACATAGCGAAGCGAAGTAGGTGAAATTTTGGGGCAAGAAAAATATTGTAAATATTGCCGCAGAGTTCACCTATCACCCGCCCATGGCGCCATGCGATTATGACGTAATACGATAGAAACGAGGCCCATTGTTGCGTATCCGGACATAACCATTCCTTCATTTCCTTGGTCTTCTACCGTGATCTAGGATTTTCCATCACCAGCTTGGCTTACGTGTTTACTAGGGGCTAATATGAATTTTTTCGAGATCATTTTCGTCAGGTAGTCGTTCTGGCCCCACTTTATTTATTGGATTCATAAGATCATCCATTGCAACTTCAGTTTGCTATTATCGATCGATATTACAGGCTTGACTCGAACGTCTGACTTTTTATTTCGTCGTTACAACCTTCGAACCTTGTAATTTTCTTGTTGGACCTCTCTCTGACTGCAACAGATCTAACGTGTTTATTAAACAATATCCATAGTTATTGGAGAAACAAAGGTTTAATGCAATGAATGTAAATACCATAAAGAAATTATAAGAGGAGTATGTGTCCATAACTTTTCTTTTGATTTTGTAGTAGGCCTATAACCACGAGCAACACATGATATTTGGAAGCAATTAGATGTGATGATGAAGTTGATATGGGATTGTGTTAAACACGATTTGCAATTCTTGAGATTTCTTTTAGGATGCTCTCTACCAGCCTTTAAGGTCCTAGGTAATTGTTTACATATTCATCATCATTTTATTAATATTTCATCAAATCAAACCACCTCAGGATTGCGATATTATCAAAAGATAGGAGGATGCGGAAACGAATTGGAGTACTCTTTCAATCCAGTGGTTCTTAACTTTGTCCCCAGTGCCCCCCAGGGACGATTTGGATTTTAAAGGTTGCGGAATCCGCGGAAACGCTTGGGAGTGATATGGGAGTCTCTGGGACTCAATGGGGCGCTGAAGAAAAATGGCGTAGCATTATAGTTGGTGTAGTGGTTCACATAGGGATGCGAATTTGTATAGTGGAACTATAGTTCTATATATCCGTGAGTTCTCTTTAGACAAAATTCATCAAATACACGGATTGTTCGTCGTGCTTCGCGCGAAATATACTGGTGGTGTTCGCAATAAGTTTTCACAAATACAGTGGTTATTGTAATTGATGTAAGTTACAGTGAAATGTCTGTCTTGACTGTCCTAGTTTCCAGTTATATGACTTGCAAAATGACTCGAGTACAAGTTGAGTTGATACAGAAATTGACTAGAGTCGAGTCATTTACCGCATTTGAGAAAATGACTCAAGTCAAGTCACCAAAAATCGCGATTCGAGTCATGTATTTGATGCGAGTCAATAGAACCCTGGCTGGAAACAATGACAACCACCAGATTTGGACACTATACCAAAGGAAAATATTGATTTGCACTGGCATTTGACGTGCGAATCACCATTTTAATTTGAAATTGTTAAATGTAGTATCTCTGTTTATGGAACCAATATGTTATTTTCAGATTGTATTGTAATTAGACTGGGAATATTTAGGTGACCAGTAATCTCAGTACTATCCATTTCAATATGACCACCCCAACCCAGATTGTGGCGGTTTGCGAAAGTAGTTCAAGAAGTATAAGCTGTCCATATGGACAAATTTTTCCAACATTGGCTTTTTATGGAAGGAGGTCGTCCACACAATTGTGAGTTACAATTCCATCAACAACTTTTTGTATTGCCCACACAGTTGGATTGTTGGCCTTATTTTCATCATTCAATCAAATCAATATTTTACAATACTTTATGTGTCATTTCGGTTACATTAAATCGGTACCTATAACTACAGTTAATTATTGATTTCATTGGATCAAAACTCAACAACATCGCATTACAATCAAAGGGTAGGAAGCATTCATTGAAATATGAATACAAACATTTTCAGTGGCCTTTCATGGAATCCTTAGAATAGCGGTTCTCAAACCTTTTTTGACACGCCCCTCTTCATGATAGTGAAATATTTTGCGCCCCTACTTTTATTGTCATATCGCAAAATGCAACCATAATGCTGGCAATCCCAACGGACAGTTTGGTGGCTAGTCACTAAAGAGCCGCACTCAAACGCTGAAAGATCCGCATGCGCCTTGCGAGCGTCGGTTTGCCCTCCCTTGGTATAAAACCACTCTTCTGTAGCAAAGCAATCATTTGTATATGGTGCGGTCGAAACCTTATGCCAGTGGTTCCCAACCGCTGTGCCGCGGAACACTAGTGTGCCATTTACATCTCGCAAGTGTGCCGCGAGAGATTTCTGCGGCATTTTGAAATTATGCGAAAAATAATTCTAGTCTATAGCAAACGAAAAGTAATCTAAATCGAGCTTATGTGAAGTTTGTACATTTGACAAATCAAAATTGATATTACATGCCCGCAATCAATATCCCCCTCGAATTCGCTTTACAGGGCAGATCGTGTGCCTTGAAGGCTGAATTCAGTTTTGCACAATACGTTGATTGATCGCATGCAGAAAAGAGCAGAGACGGTGGCGCCTGTATGACAATGCAGTTTTCTAATCCTCACTGTCTCCACAATCACCAGCGAGAACTGAACTCGTTTGGGATTGACATTCGCGTTTACAAATTCGAATTTCAAACATGGCAATCCACATTGCGATTGTTATCGTGCCGGCACTGCCGTTAAAATGTAGGCTTGTAGCACAACGTTGTGTTACTGACGACGAATATGAGAATTGACAAGGTTGATCTAATTATATCAGTTAACAAACCTCTTCGCCGCTGAAGTTATAATCTTGGTTTGTTGGAAGTATAATTGAACTGCGGGTGGCTGCCAGTAGAACTATTGAGGTATGGCTAAGGCTATCCTCACGCGTGCTACACGATCTGCGTGAAAATGCATTGTATATCCTGGTATAGCCTACACCTCTACGCCTCCATATTCGTTAGCGGCGATCGCGCTTGACCTCTTCGACCCTATGAGGCAGTGCATGGGCAGATTTATTGTCAAACAAATCTTATGAAATCGTATCTAAGGGCAGCCCGAAGTTTCCGTGAAGTCTTATATCAAAATCATCGCTTTCACATTCGTCTGAATACGCCCTGTTTGTTGTAATCACGAAGGAACGATATTCTGTAAGATAGCGTAATGGTTAAGCGTCGTGCTTCTTGATCGGTAGGTCGTGGGTTCGATCCCCGCCGGGTCAGACCAAAGACCTGATTAGTAACACTGGTATCCATGGCTTCCCTGCTTGGCGCTCATGCATTACTGGGATAGCATGGATGGGTGGTGCATGACTTGAAAAGTCGTAAGGGCTATATCTGCACTTCCTTGTCCAGCGGCATATGCACAGCATGCACTCATGGTATGCATATGCGCAGATCGTGTGTATGTGTATCAGACATGGGGTGATTACTTCATGAATGTAATCGATTGGGATTACGATTACTTCTGAATTACGCGATTACGATTACGATTACGATTACAGCAAAATCAGGAAGTAGTCGATTACGATTACGATTACATTGGAAAAGTAATCACGATTACTCACGAGTCACGATTACATTTATTTTGCATCTTAGAAGTTATATCGGAAGACAAAATAGGGATTGCGCTGAAAAGGCCTAATGAGATAACAATCTTCCTTAAAAAAAGATGCGTCATTGGCATGTTACGTCATGATGTACCGATTGCCCATTTTTATAGTGGTCGATTTATCGCACCCAACGATTTGCATTCTTGCCAGGTCAATAACCGCCGCCCCCAAATTTCCCAATAGGGCGGGGAGCGAGATCGAAGGGGACTCAAAAGTATTTCGTAAACCAACATAAATTATACAGTCTTTTCGAGAGATTTGATCAACTTGAAAATTCTCTCTGGATAGCTTGATTTAGAAATGCATACGTCTCCTCCTAAAACAAAGCATACATTATTTATAGTAGGGTTGCATTTAAAACAAATGGTTGTTTAAAACTTGTTTTAAACGGTGTTTTAAAAAGAAAGGCTTTAAAACAAACTAAATTTTGTTTTTAAAGTTGTAACATTATGCCATAATTGTGTAAACACTTTCCAAAAAACATTTTGTATGAGCCTACGGACAATTACCACTTGATTTGGCCGACGTACATCGATATGGGATGGTTGGAACCCTCAAAATAGTCTGTTCAACAGTTATAGTCCAGATATTTCGTCAAATGAGCTATATTTACCCTATATTTTCAATTGTCAATCTCAATCCACTATGACGTCACAATTTTATAATGGTGACGTCGTGGTTAAAAAAAACATTTTTCAAACAAGGGCCTTTGTTTTAAACATGTCTGTTTTAAATTGATTTTTGTTTTAAATGCAACCTAATTTATAGTAATAGGCATTCAGGTGCCAGTCAATACCGTGCCACGACACACCAAAAGCCATACGCAGTTTCGACCAACATGCGACTTCACGAAGTGTGCTACTAAAGAAGGACCTTGGTCGAAACTTTGGGTATGTGTCCATTGTCAATAGCCACGCTGGGTGGACGTGACTAATAGTCCGGTCCTTCCAATCTGAGCTCATAATACAAATGCCACCCGGGGCACCCAGAGAGTTTTAAAGACATGACAATTTGTGTGAGTGTGCGTCTCACCAAAGTTCTTGCGCCACTTCAGTATCTTTTGACCATATAACAGACCGGAGGTCACGAATTAACAACATAAACTAAAGTAATTATAACAAGATACCGGACATATAAGTATGAATTACTTGCTTCCAGCTCTACAGGTAAATCTGACCATCGGGGCTGAGAGAAGATTGAAAATTAATAGTAATATAATGCAATTACTAAAAATATTGACGAAATTCAGTCTTCAACTTGAAAATACCACCCTATGGGGCCAAAGACCAATGTTTGAACTGGGGGACGAATTGCTATTTAGGTCCAGATTCTAGCTATACCACCCACGTTAACATGATATTGAAGCCCATGGACATGGCTGCAGGTCCCAATGTTGAGTAAAGAATTGTGAAATAACGATTGACGCCCGTTTCAAGTAGAGTCATATGAGAATAAGATGAAGCCGTGGCCCGATGAAACGAACATAAAATTCTGCCTTCAACTTCATACAGATAATGTACTGCAAGCTGCCATTACAAGAAACGGCAAAGACGGCTCGGTTATGATTATATATCATTAGCTGTTGATTTTTACTGCTTCCATGTGGGAACCGTAATGTTTTATTTGGCGAGTACAAAATTTCAATTCTTTGTCCGGTGTACGTACGTAGTACATAGGCCTACTGCTCTCCCGAAGCAACGGTCAAACTGCGTTTAACTAAGCATAGCCAAACATCAATACATAAGTTACTATTTTAAACTAGGCAGAATGGAGATTAATTATCCTGCTGCGAGGCAGTGGCGTATGGAACGTGTTGATAATCTGATATACAGCACGGCGGGTGTTCTTACATCCACACTAATGTAGGCTACGTACATCGAATATCTATTTACTGTGGATACTTCTTACGCAATGACGAGCAAAGCTAATAGGCTACTTCTGACGTAATAATCAGCAATAGCATTTGGAAATCAGACGTTTGTGCTATCGAGAACCTGGAATAATATCTCTTCCTTATTCACGAATGTTCAGTTTATGTCATAGTCCTTGTACAAATAAAAAGTAATCGTTCTTTCACTAAGAAATCGATTAGATATGCGAAGTAGTCGATTACGATTACGATTACTTCGGAATTTTTTCGAATGTAATCGATTGCGATTACGATTACTTGAAAATGCTGTAATCGTCGTAATCGATTACGATTACTAATCGCGATTACCCCATGTCTGATGTGTATCATGAGTCGGTGTATATGTCGCAAAAACATCATGGACAAAAATAAACTACGTCCTTTCCTTTCCTCTCTGGCACGAGGAACACGACGACTGTCTGCCACGGCTTGGTAACCTATATGAGGAACGCTTTACGTACAAAAGTTTACTAGAATTATTAAAATGAAGAAGTTGATGTAAAAAAAAGAAGTACAGAAACATGTTGGATTGATTGCCGAGGTGGTCACCGGACACATTAGTCGGCATTACTATGGGTGCTAATAAGTATTATGGTAGTTTGCAGGTTCCGTAAGCCAAAAAAGTCTGGAACCACTGTGATGGTGTGCCGCGAACTATTTTTCATTTCCAAAGGGTGCCGTGAGGTCAAAAAGGTTGAGAACCACTGCCTTATGCCATTGAATATATATATCTCCTGCATGGGATGTAGCAACACAAACTCATCTCTCTGCATGGTCCGCTGAAATCAGTTTCCACTGGTGTTGTCGTTTCATGAGACGGTATTTATTACTGCCTTTCAAAACTACTTGTGTAGTCTTCAAAGACTGCAAATTCTAGTAGTAGTTTTTGACTCCTTTGAAAAGCACTACTTATAGTTCTACTACTTGAGTAGCCTCCGTGACTACTTTGACCATCACCACGTCTGCCTCAACTACAATATGGCATATCAGGAACTTGCTGTTAACAGGCAATCATATTTTTAATCGGGTTTTACGTGGATTGCTTTTCAGATGTGGTTCACAGAGACGCGATTGTGGCCAACATAGCCAGCTCTCGTATGCTCGAAGACAGTGTAATGGAAAGACAAGTTGTACTTTATGGGCTAACAATGGAATGTTTGGAGACACTTGCTATGGCTCAACAAAGTATCTGCTGGTTGAATATAATTGTGGCCCAGGTAAGACTAATCATATGAGTTAATATAATATTAACTATATTTTGCATAACGCCCCCGTTAACAACGATCGCAGTACCAAAAGCCCCTTTGATAAAAATGTAAAATCAAGGGTTTTTTCGATTCATCTCAAATTGTGTCTAACTAAGCAATTGAGACTAGTGGAAAATTACTCTGTGCTGCATTTGAAAATTAATTTTCAAAGGTCAAACATATTTTAACTGATTTTGGATCAATTTTTTGCGCTTAACTCAAAATTGCAACCAGTTTTTCTTCATGACATATTCAATTATTAGCTTTTGATCATTATTGTACACAAAGAAACTAATTTTTGTGGTAGCATAGTTGATCAATGATCATGCATGTCGTCAATTTGTGCAAGATGGTATTTTTATTCGAATTCAATGTTTTTGCAATTATTGACATTTTAAATACTACTAAAATATAATAGCACAGTTGAAATAAAGCACTTACAACTAACCAAGAAATCTTAATTTGGTTCAATGAAGGTAGAAGTTAATATGTTACACTAAAGATATGCAAACAATGTATGACACAAATGATTTCTGCTGACAATAAATGTTGCTTCAAAGATTCTCTTCCATGTTTGGAGTTCAATCAATATCGTTTGGTTATATTTTTCATTTGAACAAGTCACACACAATCAATCAATCAGTCAGATTTATTAATATTTTCATCGTTTCAAAACATCACAAGACTGCGATACAATGAAAAGATAGGAAGGTGTCGAAACAACTTGGAGTAGCCATTAACCTTTACTGAACGGCGGGCCTCTATGCAAAAATTTGAGCAGATTCACAAAAATGATCATAAAATCCGAACGCCGGGACTTGAACCAACGCCTAAAGTATCGCCAGAATCTGCGTTTCATTGCGCAACCAACTGAGCTAATTTGACGGCGCCTGCGTCGGGATATCATAGTGTAATCATCCCGAGTGTTCTCGATTTCTCATCTGAGAAAAGAGAAAACTGGTATTCATTTGGCCGTGACGCCATTTCTAATCCTTATTATGTTATAGTGATCGCTTGACCTAATTTTCAGCTATATCGTCTATCGAAAGAGTCCTGAGTGACGTGTTTACCTTATGTAGTTCTCTAGTAATGAACTGAGAAGTACATGCGATTTGAGCGTGCGTGTTGCGGTTTGCGTAAGATGACTCACACCGCGTGTCGATTACACATCGCGGCAGCCACTTCACAGTCACTAAGCTATTGTTTTTGTGATCAATGATAACTAGTAAAGTATTGTTATCCATGGCATTAGACATCTAGCAAATCTGCCAATTCGAAAGACAATCATAATACAGGGTATATTGTCTCACATAGGTGACACGCGGGCGTCGTTTCTACGCAGTACAGTGATGTTTTCTTTCATATAAATATGAAAGGCAATACACATCACCACGTGCGATTTATTGGCGTCAATATGATCGGCATATATCATTGGCGGGAACAGCTATAGTGTATGACATCCAGAACTTATGATGATATCGCTGTTTATGGCGCGTTATTATATACACTAGTGAGCTAAATTACGGCATAGTCTGCGGGCTCATTTGTACGGCCTCGCTAGTCACGCTGGCAATTTGTTGCTACGCCAATGTCCAATAGATTGATAGTAATGAATTCCTTTGGATTGCGGCTATCTCGTATAATTTGCAAGTGCCTAAAAGTCTCATAAAAGCAAATATGTTGCCATGTTGGAAGGGCATTTGTAAAAATTCAATCATGCCTGCCGACATCGTTAGCCGCGTAATGTTTTGCCGTATAGAACCTGCACTTTGAACAGGTTTTATCATAATAAAATAGCTTATAAATGGCTGGGTACATGTGTGTCGATAGAAGCCATCCACAGCACAGTACTGCAACATCATTTTTCTTGTATTCAGTCCTGATCATATTGTAGTTGTTCTTCGTTGACGCGCGTGTGCTGTACTTGTGCGCTTTTGTCTCCAAGGTGAAGTAGTCCTTGAAATTTGAGGGACATTGACCGCAATGGAACTGATACATGAACTTGGCAATTTCTAGCTTCCTCATATCTTCTAAGTTAAGAACACCAAATCTTTTGAGAAGCGATTTATCAGTTGCACATCCAGGCCCCCGTGGGGCTTTGGCAATGATACGGATGGTCCGATGTTGAAGTTTTTACAGTGGGTCAATTGTATTCTTGCAGGCAGCACCCCAACAAAGAATTCCGTATTGTAACTTTGATAGGAATAGAGAGTTGAAGAGTATCAACAGCACGCTGACTGGCAGAATGTAGCTAAGGCGGCGAAATAGACCACATACCTTCGATAGTCATGGTTTGAGTGATTGTATGTGACTCTTCCATACAATCACTCAAACCACAATGCGATAAGACACAATGCGATGTCATGAACAGATAGGAGCATGTCGAACGACACGCATCAGTAGCGATCCTTTACTCTAACAACCACCTCGGCCTAGAGTGCCCGATGTCACAGTTCTTTTCGATGTTGATCTGTTTTGAAGCCGCGGCTCTTTCTGCTAGTTCTTATCATTTCTTGTGAAGGCTTTCTTTCGTCGCGTCTTTTTCTTGGCTTTTTTGACGCCGTAAGAACGACAACGGTGGGGTAGAGGAGCCCAGATAAACCTCCAATGGGAATCGAACCGGATCCGTCAAATTGGTGGGCGCTTATCTTTACCACTACGCTATCTCCCTCGCCGAGTTATGTGCGGATCTCTCTTTAAGCACCGACACCCCAACGGCAATCTCCCAACATGTTTACGTCCGTGTATCCTTGATACATTTCTTCCATCTGGCGAAGGTCTTGGTGGAATCTCTCTCCTTGTTCCTTGCTGTAATCACCCCAGTTGACTGGAAAGTAATTCTACTGAGAACTCAGAAAGTGCATTTTCACAGACATCAGGGCTCCAATATATTGAAAGCTTTCAAGCAGCTTTTTGACCTGTGCTTTGTAATCAGGACTTCCAGTAAAGCTTAGATTAGCCTACTGCTCGAAAAACTGTCCATGGTCTTTTTCTACTGCACCCATGTGTGCAGCAGTGTTGGGATTACTTGAGTTACCTTTTTCGTATAACTTGACTTGACTCGAGTCACTTTGCCAAAATAACTTGACTTGACTCGACGCACCAGAAATGCAGATTGACTCGTCAATTTCGTGTCATAAGTAATCGATGTCGACTAAATCGCTGTATCTTGTTTAAGTTCATATTGCTATACAATCACTCAATGATTGTGGGTTTTACCGAGCCTCCATTGTTATATCACAAATATATTGATTGCAAACGCATTGACGGTAGCTTACAGTTTACGACACTTAGGATTGGCACACAAGGCCGTAGTTGCTAAGCACCATAATTCCCAATATACATGCAATACTGTGGTGTTATGATATGCTTGATTGATCATGCGATGGGTTTCCGGATTGTTTTGATGACAGACAAGCATGTGGTCTGGGGGGGAATACACTTCGAGTCTGACTTGTAAAGGTATCTGTCTAAGTAGACAGTTAGAAGCCCAGTGATAATACTACATGGTGGAAGCGGATAACTTCGAACTAGCCTAATAAGTAGATTATGGCGGCCGTTGTATTAGGTCCGGGGGATCTCACAATAATAGGCGCCGTGAATGAGGCAGAAGCCTGGCTGGAATGGAAAAAGAAATTCCTGATCTTTATCGATGCGGCAGGTCATGCTGAATCATCTGGGCGCCAGAAAGTTGGATTATTACGGCATTACATAGGCAAGGAAGGAAAGGAAATATACAAGGATTTCGTGTTTGCTGAAGCAGTCGCAGAATCAGACGGTGTGGAAGCAGTTGCAGCAGAAGACAAAACTGACCTTGATACCGTCTTGAAGAAGTTTGATGAACGTTTCAAGGTTCGGGATGGCAGGTTTGAAGCACACCTTCAATTCTTCCATTTCTTACAACGCAAGGAGGGTGCATCATTTGCATCTTGGGTACATGCAGTCAGAAAGGCTGCACGAAAATGCCAATTTCCTCCAGCAGTGTATGACGCAACCGTTCGGGCTGAACTTATTGTCGGGTGCGTAGATGATTCTGAGATGTTGTACAAGCTATCGGAAATCGACTTTGACAAGCTAACGTCTCAGAAGAATATCGACGTTGTGACTACCCACGAGACGAGACGGAGGTATGCTGATCGGAGATCTGCACCTACAGCAATAGAAGCGGTGGCCAACAAAGCGAGACCTCAAACTTTTACGAAGCCTGCAGTTGAAACTGTGCCTATAATAAACTGCACATTTTGCGGTCGACGGCACAAAAGAGGCAGAGGGTTCTGTCCAGCAGCCTCAAAAAAATGCTACAGATGTGGTAGAACGGGCCATTATAAGGAAAGGTGCAGAAGTAGAAATGTACGCGTGCTGGATAGCGAAACGATTGAGGAAGAACCAAGCGCTGGGTGTTATGACGAGGAAGAACTTCCAGACGCAATGTGTGGAAGTGTGGGCGAAACCCAGGAAGCAGAAGCATCGGTAGGTTCAGCACAGGCTACTAAGACTATCCAGTGGACTATCATGTTGAGAGTCGTTAACAACACTCTGAAATGGATTATTGACTCAGGAGCAGAAGTGTCTGTCATGCCGCGGCGATTGTACAAGAGACAATATGGGCCTATACAGAAATCTGATAGACGGCTCATTGGAGTTAATCGACAACCTCTCAATACTGTTGGTTTTGTACGGATGAAACTCAGCTCCGACTTCAAGACGTTAACAAAGAAAGTCTACATTGTATCGGATGCGGATAAGCTACTCCTTGGCGCTCCTGCTATACTGGAACTTGGACTTCTTCAAAAGTGCCAGGACGTTCAAGTATCCATCAGGGCAGTCAAACTTACCCCTGAGAGTCGTTTGCGGAGCAAAGATGACGTCAAGAAAGCATACCCAGAGCTATTCAAAGGCATTGGCAAACTGGGAGAGCCGTTTACTATTCACATGAAAGACGGCGTTGAGCCCTTCTGTTTGAATTTACCACGTCGTGTGCCAATCCCATTGCGCCAGAAACTCAAAGAGGAGATAGAAAAGCTTGAAGAGCTCGGTATCATAGAAGAAGTGACGGGACCTACAGATTGTTGTGCTCCAATCGTAGTCGTAGCCAAACCAGACGGAAAGGTGCGACTGTGTGTAGACCTAACCAAGCTCAATAATGGGGTAAAAAGGGAGCTGTACCCTATGCCTACAGTCGAAAGCACTTTGGGGCAACTGTCAAAGGGGACGGTCTTCACTAAGCTGGACGCAAACTCTGGATTTTATCAAATTGAGCTCGCCCCTGAAAGTCGAAAGTTGGCAACGTTTATCACACCGTTTGGGAGATACCAATTTCGTCGCTTACCATTTGGCATCTCGAGCGCACCGGAAGCGTTCCAAAAACGTATCAGTGAAATCCTGCAAGGAATCCCAAACGTGATTTGCCATATGGATGACATCCTAGTAGTTGGCACTCAAACTACACACGATGAGACGCTGAAGGCTGTATTGGACCGTCTAAAATGCTCTGGCATGACTCTAAATGAGAAGAAATGCATCATTGCTGCAACTGAACTTGAATATCTCGGTCAGGTCATCGGCCAAGATGGTATCAGCAAAGATCCAAAGAAGGTGCAGGCTATTGTGAATTATGCTGCTCCTACTGATAAGACTGAACTTCGCAGGTTCTTGGGAATGGCAAACCAGCTCATGAAGTTTAGCTCCAACCTAGCGGAACTGACCAAGCCGTTACGAGAATTGCTGGCGAAGAAGGTTGAGTGGTACTGGGGCCCGTCACAAGAGGAATCGTTCGCAAGAGTGAAACACGATCTGTCTTCCGATGTTACATTAGCCATGTATTGCCCAGACAGGGAAACTATGCTCTCAGCTGACTCCAGCAGTTACGGCCTTGGTGCCGTTCTAATGCAAAGACAAGATGACAATAACCTTCGCCCAGTCGCATATGCCAGCAGATCAATGAGCGACACTGAACAACGGTACGCCCAGATAGGAAAAGAGGCCTTGGCAATCACTTGGGCAATGGAGCACTGGAGAGAACTCTTACTTGGTATTGAAGATCTGAAAGTTGAAACCGACCACAAGCCACTAGTGCCTCTGCTCTCAACGAAATCTCTTGACGAATTACCAGTCAGAATTCAAAGATTCAAAATTAGGCTGATGTCCTATAACTTTGCAATTTTCCACACGCCAGGAAAGTCGATGTACACAGCAGACGCGCTATCACAATGCCCTTTGCCGACAACGGATGGCATCGAAGACACCGATCTTCACAAGGAAGCGGAAGCATGTGTGCGTGCTCTGGTCAGCGGGCTGTCTGCTACTGACCGACGCCTGGAAGAAATAAAGAATGCTCTTAAAGAAGACAAGACACTGTCGACTGTTATGACATATGTTGTTGGAGGATGGCCAAAGAACAAAGAAACTTTAAATGGACCGTTGCGTATCTTCTGGAATCTCAGAGACGTGTTAACAGTGCATGACAATCTCTTGCTAAAAAGCAACAGACTCGTCATACCACCGCCGTTGCGCGAAGATGTTCTGAAGCACCTTCACCAATCGCACCTTGGAATAACCAAGACCAGACAACTTGCAGCACAAGCTTGCTGGTGGCCGGGTTATTCAAAAGACATTGAACATGCAGTACTCAACTGCAACCACTGTGAAAAGCATCGGCGAGATCGAACTGAACCGATGATGGGGACCGAATTTCCGACACGCCCATGGGCTAGAATTGCTGCTGATTTTTTCCAACTGGAGGACAAGTACTACCTTTTGATCATGGATTACTACTCCAGAGACATAGAACTGTTCTCAGTAAAGAAAACGATCTCGTCACGGGACACAATTTCTAACTTCAAGAATGTGTTCTCTCATCATGGCATCTGTGATGTCTTGCTTACGGACAATGCTTCGGTCTTCGTTTCCTCTGAATTTTCTCAGTTCTCCAGAGCCTGGAATTTTCAGCACCTCACCTCTTCTCCAAAATATAGCCAGGGCAATGGCTTCATCGAGAGAGGAGTGCAAACTATAAAGGCCCTGCTCAAGAAAACAGATGATGTCTATCTGACGCTACTGAACTATAGGAACACGCCCTTGCACACCGGGTTATCGCCCGCCCAATTGAGCATGGGACGCAGATTGAAGACAAAGGTGATTTGTCATCCTGACCAGCTACGGCCACAGACTGTTGATGTTGAAGATCTTCGAAAAAGGGAGACGGAGTATAGACAGAAAATGGCTGCGAGTTACAATAAAAGACATCGTGTCGTTGAGAATGATAGATTCGGAATTGGAGACCATGTATACATTCCTGATTGCGAAAGGATGGGTATCATCAAGGAGATGCATGAAAATCCTAGAGCGATCATCGTTGAGACGAACAATGGACTAATGAGGCGTAACCGAAAACACTTACGGAAGTACAACCCTCCGGAGGAACCCAAACCATCTGTTCCGCATCAGAATAAACCGGTTGAATATTGTCTTGTAGCGTCGAAGAAACCAGGACACCATCAAGAAGCCAACGGTTCAACTGAACCTACCGGAGAGAATCCCGCGAGAGGATCCTCGAGAATTAGAAATCCGCCACAACAATTTATTGAGCAATATTGACCACACACAGGTTTCAAGATCAGGGGCAGAA
The DNA here is from genome assembly GCF_051294905.1 of Botryllus schlosseri. Classification (NCBI taxonomy): domain Eukaryota; kingdom Metazoa; phylum Chordata; class Ascidiacea; order Stolidobranchia; family Styelidae; genus Botryllus; species Botryllus schlosseri. The sequence goes on along the minus strand of NC_137249.1, from coordinate 15,525,890 downwards.
TAATCCCCTAACCTGTTGTACACCTTGGGAGTAGTCTACCTCCCTGGTGACTCTGTCTGTTAAGTGCAAATGCCCTGCTCTTGCTAACCTTGCAGGGGTAGTGTCACCTTGTATATATTGTTATCGCTGCTGTATTGTGACTTGTATATAATGTAAGTAGTGTCGATGTCTCTTCCCCTAAAAAAGGGAGATGTGGTGTTATGATATGCTTGATTGATCATGCGATGGGTTTCCGGATTGTTTTGATGACAGACAAGCATGTGGTCTGGGGGGGAATACACTTCGAGTCTGACTTGTAAAGGTATCTGTCTAAGTAGACAGTTAGAAGCCCAGTGATAATACTACAAATACAATTACGGCTTACGTTCACGTAACCTGGCCGACCTTAACGAGCCTTTTTGTATGATTTAAATCGAACGAATATCATTAAAACGTACATAATAGGCCATTTGCAGAACTTCGATCACGTGACTAGATACGCATAGCAACCACAAATTGGTTAGCACGCTACTTTCTCGCGCACCTGCTTCAGTGCTAAATATCGCATAGTGTACTGTTGATTTCTGGTTGTAAACATTTCGGAAATTTGTTGTAGAAGTCATCAGACATTCACCTATGCTAGATGTCAATCCTGTACAAAGGATATAGATGATATCGTCAGTATTACGCAGAAATCCATCGCTAACGTAGCCGTATTTCGGATACAGTATATTATCGTTTTCGGGCTGTAAATGTTTTATAATAGTGCCATGGAAATGCGCAAGGATTCAAATATGTTGGATGTCTTTGATTCATGAACTATGTAAACTCCTTGCGTCAAAATGATCGACATTTTAGCCGTTATTTGGTGGTCAACTATGATTTTATGACACAAAATTCGACATTGCAGGACATTGACTGCGTGATATTTATTGCTGCATTAAGTTAGGTGTGGATAGTATATTATACTATAGTTGTATTGTAGTGGTAGTTGGTAATCATTGCATCATTTTGATGATTGATATCGATTGCAATATATATAGGATAGACAATGACTGCCAGCACGTTGATGTGTTAGGAATTCATGCAATGTGCTACATATCATTTATATATTAAACATCATATGCTATTGTATGGCTTCTCAGTTCAATAATTCAAAATATTTAGACCTCTACACCTATATTACAAGTTATTGATCATTCTGTCATGCTGCCAAGTGCCACTACCCAAAGAATAATGATCATCAGCTCCAATTGAGGGTGCAACAAACTGTCTCGAGGCCTGGATTACTTGATTGATTATCTGGATTGGATTACTTCACTGTTTCGCACAGTGCAAATATCTTGAGTTTCAAGACATGGCTCTACCACATGTATACGAATTAATGATCTGATGGATTATCCCAAGAGAGCCGAACATAGGCAACTAAGAAATTGATGATGCCCTCGTCAAGAATTCAGCCTGGAGCCAATTATGATCACCACATAAAATTTGATCATGCGGTAGAATGCCGCGTGGTTTCATGCCAACAGAAAATGTCAGCAGATGATCTGCCCACTGACTAACTGTCCTGAACTTCTTTCCCGGTGTTGATGTCTGCATTGAAAATGATATTTCATTTGTTTACAGCAAGATAAGCGCTCTTCCGTAGATGCTATGAATCTGTCTAGACAAGTGGCTATGGAGGTAGAGGAAAATGCATAAACATAAGAGTCTCGGCAGTTATTGAACTTGATGAGGTTGACATGCATCTTTCTTCAACTATTTCTTATTCTGTGGGTATCAAATGCAAAAAAAAAAAAAAAATTTGCACTTCTTTCCAAGTTTATTTCTAAATTCAATGAATCAAAGAATATCATAAGTTCAGAATATTACGGAGTCAATGCAAAAGAAACAATATTCGTCGTCTTTAGAGGATGTTTCTGAGTTGGTTGAACCAATATACAGAGGGGGTCAGCAACGAAGTACTATTTTACCTGAGTACTAGCGTCATTATGAGTTTATCACTTTTTAGGTAGTACTTTTTTGTCAGATTTGGGATTTTGTCAACTAGAAAGTAGCTTTGGCGCATGATTGCATCCGCTTCAAGTGTGAGGTTGTCATAACAACTGGGCAAAATAGCCGCAGTACCACGGTAACTAAATTAATTTTTGAAAATTGCACCTATTTGTGGTGTCATTATCCTTTTGCGTTGATCAAGAAGATGCACCATGCAATGTTTACAGTTGTCACGTAGCAATAATTTCTAAAACTAAGGGACCCTCAACCAAATCTACTTCATGTAACGAATTTCTTGACTAATTTTCAGAAATTCATTTCTACTTCCACTTGAAGTACTTTGGACATGTCCTGTAAGTAATTAGTGCTACTTGTACTGGAGTATAAATTACGGCGTTACTTCTACTCGGTTCCCAACAATGACCACGTTGACCACCTCTGGGTATAGGATGACCGATATTGTCACTGCGGTTGAGTTGCTCTAAGATTTATTTGTTAGTTACTTCCCTTAGTTCGCTAAATAGCGCACATGTGACATCAACTATTTATCAAAATCGCGTGTGATTTTCCAAATCCACTGCAATCGCAGTTGTGAAGTATTGCTAATAAAATCGGCATTGTATAAGGCAACAATAAAGTGCACTGCTTTGTTTAGTCTTGATGGCAGGTTCTCCCAAAAGATACTACCGATGTGTTCAGCGACATTGTTTTATAGCAGCATGACAGCACCCAAACCAGCGGACAGTATATCCTGATCCTTGCGGGTCCCAGCTGCTCCAGTCATATCTTCCATCCAGAATCAGGCTCCACAACAGACAAATAGTACTGATTGAACTAACAAATACTCTTACCAGAATATCAACCAATTGCTTTACTACCGACCGAGATAGTGTAATGGTTATGAGTCCAGCTTCTCGATCGGTAGGTCATGGGTTCAATCCCCGGCCGGGTCAGACCAAAGACTCGAAAACTGGTATCCGCGGCTATCCAGCTAGGCGCTCAGCATCCACGGATAGCATGGAGGAGAAAAATACGGTGGTGCAGACTAGATGACCTTGCTTAAAGGTCGTATCGCATCTCCATCGTCAAAGCATCTAGATGGTGCAGGCGACAATAAATCTGATCTCTCTCTCTCAAATGCATAAATTTAAGTACATATGATCAGAGTTGAGTACCGTAATACGACCACGTTACCGATGGATTTCTGCGTAATTCTGACGATATCATTCTAAATGATTTGTACAGGATTGGCATCTAGCATAGGTGAATCTCTGATGACTTCTACAACAAATTTCTGAAACGTTTACAACTGGAAATCAACTATGCGATATTTAGCACTGAAGCAGGTGCGCGAGAAAGTAGCGTGCTAACCAATTTGTGGTTGCTATGTGTCACGGGATCGAAGTCCTGCAAATGGCTTATTGTGTATCATGGATATGCAAGTGGGTAGGGTGCATTCTTTGGGTTTCGTATGTTATCCTGTATTATGACTGATGATTATTATAGACTGGGGCCATACTGCCTGCGTGGTTTATCAGTTCTGCGTATGCGTGAGCGTGAGTTCCTTGATTACGAATAAATGGAGACTTCATCTGTATTTAAAACAGTTAGCAAAATGCAGTAACTCTGAATCATGTCTCGTACTTTAAAATTCAAGTTGAATTGATTAGTGACTTGACTCGTGACTTGACTTGACTCGACTTGACTCGAGTCACATCTAAAAATCGAGTGGCTTGACTTGACTCGAGTCACTTTTGAAAATCGATTGACTTGACTTGACTAGTGTCAAAATGTGCAATGACTCAAGATGAGTTGTGGCTCGAAGGTAGTGACTTGATCTCAACACTGGTGTGCAGTGAAACCTTCATCTTAGATCAGTTCACACATCTGTGACCTGTCAAAGACTCCTCTGATCATACCTTCACTTCAGAGATACAGGGAAATTTAATTTGCAAGGACTTGGAGGTTTGGCCATCTTTATTAAGAGCCCAGGTATAGTTTTTTTTTCTGAAACCAAGTTTAATGTGGAGAGGTGGCAAAAGAATATTTTGTTGATCAACTAAGAAAGCAGATTTGTTCTGTGTGGCCAGCTAATTAGTGTGTAGTGGTGATCATCAGCCGTCCACATACACAAAACTAGTGTAACCGGCCTGTGACCCTGTGAAGGAGTATCGAAATCATTTTTAAGTCACCAAAAATTTTGCATTTGTCTTGGCTATACTGAAAAGGTTTCAGAAGGAATTTCATGTCTTCGTAGCATTCAGTGAGCTTCACTGAATGTCCAATCCTCCAACAGCAACAGAACCATTATTATGTCCTTATGTAGTAATACTACCTTCAAATTCTTTAGAGGCGAATCCAAAAACAATAGCGTTCTGCCGATCTGTAGGCTATGTTCAAACTGATATTAATCCTGAAACATCTTTACAGTATACAAAAGGGAATGGTATTTGACATAATTGAAATATTTTCATCTAAACTTCATTGCGAAATCCTTTTTATGACGTCACAAGTCTTAATCGCATAACACTGAAATCTGCAGTTTTCGAAAATTTAGATGCAATTTGTCAAAAAACTAGACCTGATTGAAGAAAACGGATAACAGTTTTTGTAAGATCTGTCCCAGCAGGGTGCCAGTAATCTTCCCGCGCAACCCTGCTCCTAACCTCATTTCCCACGACCTTAATCTTATATCGATAAAGTAGTATGCGAAGCACGTGCTTTGAGAGATCGCCAGTGTAGCGCAGTAGCGGGCGTGCTCGCGCTTAAGTCACAGAGTCGTATACAGACAATTAGATACTCTAACTGTGTTCTTTCTATTTTCGTTAATATATTGCAGTATGATTTGATCCTGGTAAATCTACAAGTTTCTGACCACTAATTACTACTATTTGGCTGTTCTGTGCTATTAAAGAAAGCTCCTTGGATCTGCGTGTGTGATCAGGATTGCAAGAGTATACTCAGAGCGGTCATTAGTCAGTTGACTAGTGCGTACAACGGGACCTGTAGCTGAAGCGTCGACTCCAATCAAGCACTTTACCAGCGTGTCTTGCAACAAGTCGTTGCAGCGACCGCTACAGTTTTAGATTCAGCATCAAAAAGTACACTAAGAACCGTCAATACTTTAGTAACCTCAAAACTAATGCAGCACAGTGTTATCAGCCATATCAGAGAGAGAGAGTGTCTGTTCAATTCCTCAACCATGAAACAGAAAGCACTGTTGATTATGAAATCAGATAAACATTCATTTGCCATACTGAGATTAGACAGGGATTAACTGGTAGAGCAAATATGAATGAAGTGTTCAAGGCCAAACTAACCCGTACATACGGTATATTCGGATGTATTAAAATCAATGTCTTCTCTCAGCCAAGTTGCCGCGTACAACAAGCAAAGAAACGAATGCAAAAACAAGTAAATATAAGAGAGCAACATTAAAACAAAAGGATTCAAATGAGTTCGGGTTTCAGTTTAAATCAATTGTAAATTGGCAGAATTTCCATTATTTTTTTCTAGCTAAAAATATATCTTGCTATCCAGCTGTGTGCTTTCGGCACTGAAAGAAAGCAAGTGGGAGGGGCAAAAGGTATGGCGGGATTATTCACTCAATAACATCGTTATTAATTCGGTTCTGTATTCAGATCAGTCATTACAAGGTCTATAAAGTGTCAGTTCAAGTTTAAAAAGTAAATTACTGCATCAACTTGATGAAACTTTCTCTTAATATATTTCACCACGATATGAATAGGCAAGCAATAATCTTACTATGATATTTCTTTTATTGCTAGCGCAGTCCCCACCTCGGGGCCTACGAATGTTTTAGGTTTTTGTTGCTAAAATTCCCAGAAAGTGAAAACAGAAATGACTTACTTCAGATCATGTGCTTGGAATTTTGGATTAGCAAGTCCAACAAATTTATTACTCTCGGTGCTGTACTTGGAAACACCAATTCGCGCGTGTTTTAGGTAGATGCATCCTGTATATGAGCACATTGTGCAGTTAAGTGAAACTCATTCAAACAGACTTAAATCACAACTCATTCATAAAACAACGAAAAGTTGCATATGAATGCTTCGCTTTTTTTAAAGAATCGTCTAAAACACTGGTTCTCCACCTTTCTGTCTTCGCGGACCCCCTTTGGACCGCCACGGACACCAGTGGACCCCCCCACATTTTAGTTCAAATTTAGCTCAATTTTCCTGCAACCGTCGTCTGTCTTGTGTAGATATTAACTTTAAGGTGCTGATAAACGGCAAAAAATGACTTTTCTTGAAAATAACATCATATTATTTATGTAGAAATGAGGAAGACATTATTAGCTGAGGCCTATTTCAAAGCGAATTCTGTAACTGTATTATTTGATATATGCGGTCGTGTCTTGAAATTCTGCGCCGTTGATTTGATATGAAGGAGTGCCGAAAATGTCTTTCCATCAAGATAGGTGGTGGCGAATGTCGTAATATCCCGTAATGCTTCCGATGACACATTTTGGTATGATCGCAACATATATGCAGGGCCGTAACAGCACTTCGTCAGGCCCCCCCCCAAAACGTTGGTCTCGGGCCCCCCATAGGGTGGTAAACCTAACTTGTGGGGGGATTCGCCCCCCAGACCCCCCTCCGACTATACGCTGTTTACATACGGTGTACGCTGTTTCTTCGTTGGTTGTACGTTTAGTAAGTCAGCTTTGATTGCCTAATCGCGCAGAGCGCGAGAAAATTTTGTAATTCACGACTGAATACGTCAATATGACGCTGTTTATACATCGGGTGTCTGTTTAGTGAGTCAGCTTTGCTTGCTTAATCGCGCGAAGCGCGAGAAATTTCTATAATTCATGACTGAATCTGTCAATATGGTTGGTATTATTTATATATTGCTATCAATTTTTATCCTCTCTCTGCTCCCGTAATCTGATTTAGCGGTAGAGCTGAGTAAAGTGTACTTGAAAAGGTAGGACCCTTCAATAATAATTGAACATCTCTGGGTGTATACCCGTTGGCAGGAACGAAACAACACTTCGTCAGGCCCCTAAAAAACTTGAGTCTTGGGCTCCCATAGGGTGATAAACCGACCCCCCCAATCACGTTGTTCGCGTTTGTCACGTAACCACAGTTGTACAGTTCAGTTAGCCAGCGCCACGCGCGAAAATTTTTGATAATTGATGATAAAATCGGTCAATAAGATCGGGAATTGCATATATATTGCTATCAATTTCTTGTCTTCTCTCCTCACGAAATCAGATTTACAGGTAGAGCTGAGTGAGATGTCTTTGAAACTGTAGAGCCCGTAAATAATAATTAAACATCTTCTGACGGGCGGACTCATTGGTATGACTTCGTTACATGATGTAATTTCGTAACCTCCTGTCTGCTATATCAAAAAATATAGAATCGCCTATACGTAGCCTACTAAACTAAAAGATCACACGATTTCAAATTGGTATTTCTTCACTGGCATCTATTTTTTCGCTGCGGGATGGTATCTGTCCTATGAGGTTCAGATCACCAAGACAGGAACATTCGGCGCCAGTCATTTAGGCGACTATGGACAAATAAACCTATATGTGTTTCGTAGCCTATAGCCTATATAACGAAGTTTTCGGTCACCATAAGGGCAGTCCTTTTCTGCCAAGGTTTCTCGCTGCCGATCGTTCTGGCACACTTCTTGGAGTCACGTGTTACATGGCCTAAAACTGTATATGTCTTGGTGCGTCGCGGCGCGGTAATGGCCAACGCCGATATGCCCATTTCTATAAATCTTGTGTATTTTTCACTGGGTTAAGAGTACCCAATAATCATAACATTTGGCAACTTGAAATCGCGCTATTTGTGAAAATGTTGCTTAAAGTTTCAAAAAATACTGTATAATTTATGCTAATTCACCAAAAAATTCGGGGCCCCCTTCGAGCTCGCCCCCCCTCCCCAATTGGGGGGTTTGGGGTGCGGCAGTTACGGCCCTGCATATATGGCACCGAAATTGAGAAGCACATCTTTAATGAAGATATAACATTCATTCTAGCAGCTCATCTTGAAGTTTTTCTGGATTAACGGTTTATCACAGGAGGAAATGGATGTTTGTGAACAATTTTTTTCTAAAACACCAGGAAACATCTTTAAACAGCAATATGTTTGCATCAGTTAAGCTGTTGGTAATTATGCAATTAAAATGAGTTTGCACAGTAGAATATTCCATCTCACACGACCGTTCTGTTTATGTAAGTTCCAAAGTGTTAGCACAGGGGTGGCCAACCCGTGGCCTGCGGGTCAAATGTAGCCCGTGAGAAAGTTTTGAGTAGCCTGCGAGGTAACTCTCAAAATTGGATATATCATAAACAAAAATTACTCAGGTCATTTGTCATGAACTCGCAAGGCCAAACAAACTTTTGAATTATAGGGATGTTGTGGGTTCCAAAGCATTGGCGTAGCCAGGGGTCAGCCACAGTTATCGTAGATCTTCGTATGTGAACACAAAGTAGAATATTTCACGCGATTCATTGTCACTCGATTTCTTCATTTTAGTATTGGTAGTTTGGTACCTCCTGAAAATTGAAAATACGCTCAATTCAGAGAAATGAGACAACAGTACTATATTCGCAATTATGCTAGAATGTGCCGTCCAATATGCGATTCGTGTCTGCACTTGCAGAAAGATCGTCGGCGATGAAACTTTGCCACAAAATGATGGACACGGGTTCTCTGAAATCTTCGATATTGATATGTCATTGTCCAAGCACCGAATAGTCCTGTTCTTTCCCAATGAGCCCAGTGGTATACAAAGGCGTCGCGCAATACATGCTATGCTCGGCAAGTATCGATAATATTGAGCGGATTCAATAATCTTGGAAAGTAATTGCACTTCTCTCGGCTACGAGCTTCAATGACATAGTTGTTATTGATTTTGATGCTAAGCAAGAAAAGTTTTGCTTTATCCGTTACAACTAAAAACGTCATCAACATTCAAGTGGCCCGCACAATGGTTCGTAAAGCTTATGTGGCCTGTTGACCGAAAAGGTTGACCACCCCTGTTTTAGCAGTTATAAAGCAAAACTGCCAAGTGATTTCTCCAATTAAATAAATATAAATCAGGTTATCTACGATTTGGCATACTTAGAGGCTTCGCGGACCCCCTGAATATGCTTCGCGCACCCCTAGTTGAGAACCACTGGTCTAAAAAGTATTTCTGTTTCGACGTCTGAGTTAATGCAATAATTAAGACTGATATATAGTGAATCAGTTGCTACCATTTGAAACACCACTTTAAACCGAACATCCTGATCATAGGTACAATTTATCAAATTATGAGCTGCTGAATAAAGCAACCGAATTATAAAATGTTTGAGACAATAATTTATGTTGATGCTGTCAAAAGCATGTAAAGAAGTCACAAAGTCACATGCTGAAACGTATTATTTCAATCCTACCTTCCGTCCAAAAAGTCACCTTTGACTAGTGCACAGTTAGTGAGTGCCTAAAATGTCATCATTCTCCTTGTAAAGTTGTTTAAACAAGAGACAGGACGTGAGTTCAGAACTTGTGGTTTACCAAACACAGGTAGCCTTCAACAAACTTTGGTTACTGATGAGTCGGGCGACTTAAAAGGGAAGATTTTTACCTGAAACATCAAAATTTTGACATTTTTTACCATAAAATACTTAATTCTGACCTCATGTATGTAAATTACCAGTAGGTGTTTTCCCACATAATATTACAATTGTACTACTTACTTATCTTCATTTCTGGTTGGAACTGTCTGTCCTTACGAAGTAGTTTGACTTGAAAATTGACAAATTTTTTCATGAAAAAACTTGATTTTACCGTAATCTGGACCTATGAAGAATTCCAGTAGTTTCATCAGGCATTATGGTAGAAATAATTTATATTTTTTGTAGTACAACGAAATATACTTTACTACATTCTCGGGTAGAAAGTGTCTGTCCTTACTAAGTAGCTTGCCAAGAATGGAGAAAGAACGTTCAATAGCAGCAGTTGTTGGCTGGCAACACTGAAGTTGTGTGTACACTGTTTGTGACATACCGTCTTGCTTCATTCTGACAATGTCTTCATCACATGTGTTCAACATGCGCTTCTTGATATAAGAACCATGCAATGCCCACTCAGTCTTGCTTCAGTTAAGATATTGCGGTACGTTGAGCATTATACCATGTCAACCTATTTGTTTCATTTGACCCTTTATGATTCACAATGAGCAGACAATAGGCCGTCTGCAACGGTAGGCATATAAAGTAGCCTACAAGCTGTAAAATTTCAAAGGATTGGTTCGCCGACAGTGGAAACATCTATGCAAACAAAATGTAGGTTGAATTTTTTTTTTTACTTTGTAAACATTTTTGACAATTTTTTGACCTAACGCTACCATTTTGACATGTCAAAAAATCGCCCTACTTATAATCCATACTGACTCTGTCAAGACCCACTGGTGCAATTCAATTCCTACACTATCAATTTACAAAAATAACCATCTCTATGAGTACTTGATTTATTTAACCTTTGTTAATATGTTGGGTTCATTGAAACTTGAGACCCAATGGATTATCCACTACAACTGCAGAAACAACAACGACTACTACTACGACGACGACAACAACAACTACACCAGAACCAACCACTGTTGAGCCGACAACAACTGAACTTACCACGATTCCGCCGACAACAACTGAGCCTACCACGATTCCTGCGACAACCATAGAGCCAACCACTGTAGCCCTGACGACAACCGAGGCTACTACAATTCCAACGACAACTATAGAGCCGACAACAAGTGAACCGACCACAATTCCTCCGACTACAACTGAACCTACTACAATTCCAACGACAACGATAGAGCGGACAACAAGTGAAGCTACCACAATTCCTCCGGCAACCATAGAGCCGACAACAACTGCACCTACTACGATTCCAACGACGACTATAGAGCCGACTGCTGTTACCCAAACAACAACCGAGTCGACTGAAGCACCTATAACAACGTTAGAGCCAACTTCAGATCCAGTAGAAACAACAGAACAAATTACTGTCACCAGGACTACAATCAAGCACACTGCTGCAATTTCTGTTGCAACTACATGGCCTGGTACTGCTACTAATATATTGACCAAGCATACAACAATACCCAAGACGACGATGCGCCCAAGTTTGCTAACTACCTTTTCGCCGACAACAACAGTGGATACTGCAATTCAATTTGAAGGTGAGGAAATTTGTCATTTAATGAGGGAGGTGTGGGTTCATCTCATGCAGCCACCAGAAATTATGAATGTTGTTACCAATTGTTATATCTCAATTTCTACTATAGCGAAGAATATTTTCCTCACGCATTGTTGTAATGACTTGAGTTATGACTCGACTCGAGTCACGAGTTTCTGATGACGCGATTTGACTCGAGTCAATCTGTGTATTGAATTGATTTGGACTCAAGTCGTTTCGCATGTCTCGAACCAAGTCATATGACTCGAGACTCAGACGGCCAAAACTGGCATTTCATTGTAATTTCGAAGAATAGTGAAGTAACCACACTATTGGGATTTCGTCTATTGGTACTGGTACTTGAAAATGCGACCAGAAACTGCTGAAAGTAAGGAAATTTTGTATATAATAAAATGCGAGCCATTTGATATCACCGAACAGAGTTATAATAAGTGTGTTTAACAAGACTCTAGCTCAGTGGTTCTCAACCTTTTTTTAGACACGCCCCCCTTCTTGATAGTGAAAAATTTCGCGCCCCCCTTATCGCCATATCACAAAATCCAACAGGGATGCTAGCAACCCCAACAGATTGTTTGATGGCTTGGAAGGTTTATGAGTGTTGATGAGAGAATTAAAAATATGAAATTCGGTCTGTATATAGAGAAACACGCGTGAACTGGAGGTAAATCGCGCCATGCGCGAAAATTTTTTTCAGTTGACCGCTTCTTTGCGCACCCCTTCGATGCTTTCACGCCCCCCCAAGGGGGGCGCGCTCCTCAGGTTGAGAACCACTGCTCTAGCTGGAACTTAGCAGTAAACACAATGACTTGGACTCGGTCTAGAGTTATAATACCATGACTCGTACTCGACCCTCTGCTCGCTGACTTGGACTCGGATTTGACTCGGTGGTGCATTGAAAATCACTCGACTTGACTTGAGTCAAAACTATAAAAGTGAGATTGAGAGAGAGAGAGAGAGATGTGGTATTCTTTTTCGCCTGCACCATCGAGATGACTTTGACTTTAGACTCGGAGTCTTGTGACTTGGTCACAACCCTGCCCTCACGACATGTGCTGGGTGAAGACCAGATTTACATCAACAGCTTGCACGCCCTTTTCTTTGCTGCTTTATTTCTCCATATGTAGTTGGCGTTATATGCGTGGCATAATATGATATATCTTCTGCGGGAATAGTTTGTCCCACGATTGTGACCAAGTCACAAGTCAATCTCACTTTGATAGTTTTGAGTCGAGTCATTTCCAATTCATCACCGAATCAAGTTCGAGTCCCAGTCAGCTAGTGGAGGATCGAGTCCAAGTCATTATGTCCACTGTTCAGTTGTCAGTTCAATCCACTATTTTCAACTCTGCTCGAGTGATATAGAATGGCTCACGGTCATAATATAGTAATTCTCCTCAGTCTGAACAGTTTCTGGCCCGATTTTCCAAGTATCACGACTGATAGACGAAATACCAATCATGTGGTAACTTCACTATTCTTCGAAGTTACAATGAAATGCCTGTCTTGGCCTTCCTAGTCTCGAGTCATATGACTTGGTTTGAGTCATGCACAATGACTCGAGTCATTTTACGCATTTGAAAAAATGACTCAAGTCAAGTCGAGTCACCGAAAAATCGTGACTCAAGTCATGACTCGAGTCTTTAAAACCCACAAATATTTCATCAGGAGGGTAACAATTGGGTAATGAGGTCAAGTACCGGGTGGAATATACATCCCCGCATCATCATTAGACAAGGCTGCATATTTTAGAGTTGGGAAATGTTTGATATAGATTAGATCAGGAGTCCGTGAATGAGTCTGCGGGGGTCCGTGAAAGGGCAGTGTTGAACTAAATCATCAAGAAACTACAAAATATATTGAAATGAGATGATTCCATTCGATTCAAGCAAAATTTTTGGAGAACGATTCAAATCACCCATAATTCAATTTTGCTTTATTTTTACAAAATTATTATTGACTTACATGTAGGCTTTGGAGTCACACATTAGCAATTACGGGTTTGCAGATCCAGTGCAAATGCCTAAACTTTCTGTTGGAGGGCGAAGTAGGCTACTCCCGTCGTATCAACCTTACATCATTTTCTATAAAAGTGGTTATTGCTGACATTATATTTCGATAGGTGAGTTTGAAACAAAATGAGGTGCACTCAAAGCATGCGATACATTCACATTTTTCCCAGGAGTGCTTCGAATAGCAACAGGGCTGGTCCGTGTTGCTGAACAAATATGAGTATTGCTTTCACAACTACATTCATTGCAATAAAGAATTTATTAACTCGAAGACTTTTCGTGTGCCCCTTATCGAGAGTTAACGGCACAATAACAAGCACACAGAAGGAGATTCAAACGAAAACCAAATTGGGAATGTATGACGTAATAATACAATAATAAAAAATTAACGCTAGGCAAAGTCAGCTGTACTGGTAGTCATAACAAGAGACGAGAGAAAATCAAATTATACAATAATACACGGAAGGCAACACACAGACAAATAGCGGTATATATTAATGGGATATTTTGAGATTATATAGAAACTCTTTCTGCGGACATAAATCCGGATTGGTCAATATTATTATAGTTGACTCCAAGACAGACAGATGGAAGGCAGATCTGCATTTAGCAATCACAGTGAACATACTGTCATTGTAATGACTGGCACGCACCGGGTAGTTCATTAAATGTTGACCAATTGCAGAGTTAAACGCTGAGACCTGGCTATAGTTGGTAGACTCAACCATTTCCTTTCACCGACGAACAAGTGCAGAACGATCGATAGGTTTGTTTACTGACCTAATCGACTTAAGCACATGTTGGTTCACTCGTTCAGCCAACCGCAAAGATGTGTGACCCACATACCGACTATCACAGTGGCATTGGAATATGATGCGGTATCAAAATTTGTGGGTGCAAATATTACATGATGTAAGGCTGTAAAGGTATTTCAGTGGTTTTGTATGATGTCTGTAAATAGGGTTAGGCCTACCATATTTTGGGATTCGGAAAGGAGGACACTTTTACAAATCACAACAGTCTGATTAATGGACTGGAAAATTGCTGATTCTGAAATGTTTACGGGAAATCCTGTTGTGTTGACTAAAAAAGAGGACATTTAGGCATCCTTGGTCGACATTTTCGATTTCCTGAAAAAGGAGGACAAATCCTCCTAAACATATAGTAGACATAACCCTATCTGTAAATAGCATCCCTGGTTTTATCTTTGCATCAATAAAAGGAAACCACCGCAGCGTATGTTCACAATCATGCAAAACAGATTAAGTTCATGCATAATTATGAATAATATACTTGTATCATGCTATTGTTCGCAATTGTAAATGGTTGAGTGTTCTAACCGGCACTTGCAGGTGGTTGTTCCAGTATCAATCATTAGGGGAGGGATCTACTGTCATGTTGGCTCATGGTTTGCGTAATTTTATTTCCTTGCCACCATCCATTTATATTCAATATGCTTTTCATAATAACGAGTGTATAATTTTTCTCCTTACTCATCAGCAAGCGCACTAGGAGCTACAGCTCAATTTTCTCTTATTTTTGGACCAATAATCTTTCTTGCTCTGCTTGCCCTGCTTTGGATTATCAAGAGAAAGAGGTGAGGCTTATGTATTCTCAGATTCTATTTGGTACGCTACATCTATTGAAAGTTTTCGGAATATTTTGAAGCTATTGAAATACATCGTCGCCACATAAATGGCAATGGACTACTGAGCACATTGATTCTAGCAGTTGAATCTTTTGAATTTGACTTGAGAATTCTGAAGTCTGGATTTGACCTGATTTTTCGGACCTTGGTTATCCAGATACTGGATAACATTAGCAAGTTATTTAGGGGGTAGGCTACCCCTCTAATTAGAAAACTTTTATATATATTTGTTGTAGTAGATGTCATCTTTCATTTACCCGTATCTTTTAGTGATTCGATATGCCTTTGTATTCTGGCGACCGACTAATTGACGGACCTGAGAGTCTCACTACAGCCTTACGGAGAAAATAGGTTTTGAGACCGCAAGTGCATGAGCCCCGTCCAGGTCCGGGTTCGTCAAATTTAGATTGGATTACTAGGCTCAATTCGACCGTGATACGTGTTTAATTTGCGACTATCATACCAGTCCTTCTATTCGATACACACTAACTAAGGTCTGTGGCATAAATGAAAGTGGATGAATTACTGTCCGTCCAAATTTTGCAAATTGGAAAGTGCATTATTTATTACCGGTACTGACTGAATTTTGAAAACTTTGCCTGCATCATGATCACCGATTGAATGAAAAATTATACTACCATTGAAATGTAGGGATGTTTTCATCTGCTGCCGTCTGTCCCGAGGCATATTGTTGGCAACCTGTCTGATTCTTGTGTTATTAGCCAAGTACATCCAAGATCTAGGAAAGCCGATGGCTGAAAAGGAAAACATAATCTCCTGGGGCGCTTTGATGCACAAACTGTTGAAATTGATGTATTCAAGATAACACTGTGACTTTAACATCTTACGAAATTAAAATGGCTTTTTCTCGAAGCTTTGGTTTTTCATATCTTGAAAGACATGAATCCTTTTTGAGGCAGAAGTAATCACCTGATCAACCTGAAAATTTTATGCTTAACATAGCTTGAGATGCTGAACAGGATTAAAAGATTTTTGTGTATAAGTGAGGGGTCTAACCCTATGGGTTCATCAAAGTGAAAAATCAATCAATTTTTCCAATTTCTTTAAAATGTTTCCTCATGTTGGCCCTTACTCAGATAAATAAAACATGTTGACCTGGTTCTTTGAAATGAGTTAAATCCATAAAAAGCATCGTGGGAAAGAAAAAACGCTAATTTTTTTTGCCAGGAAAAGTTTCGGGAAAAATTGGTTTAAAAATCATAAAATGCAATGAAAGTCAAAAAAACGTCCACCATTTTCCACGAAATCTTCACCAAAGCTGGGATGTCCGCCAAACCTAATTGAGTCCAAATTTTAGAAGGATTGCTTCCTTAGTTTTAAAGTTATGGGTGTATGGCTGATTTTCTATTCGAGGGGTAGCCTTGCGCCGAAAGTGAAGGAATTAAACCATTGAGTGTGTATCTGTGTTGAGGCGAGGGTGTCAAACTTGCGACGTGCTGACCGAACGGGCCTGCTAATGCCCCTAGAGTCTGATGATTGGGGCATGTTATGGAATAGGAAATTTCCACACTCTACTTTCCATCTCTATTCTGTACAATCATCGAAATTTTCCATACCATGCTATGCTCTGGCCGATAAATCGATGTGCTGCAATCCCCCGTGTTTGTGTTTACTCGAAGAATGTTTATGTGACTATAAACTCATTTGATGTACCAGTTCCAGCAAAGTCTCAGCCGCTCATGATTTTACGCCTGAAAACACAGCAGAACACGATGAGAAACTGGTAAGTGATGCGCTTATCATGTTCCTGTTGAATAGACAGACAGTGTGGTCGTTATTTCAAGATGAATACTTCTGCATCTCGTACACGCTCCTATGTTGCCGTGCTAATGAAATCAATGATGGACAATGTCTCTGCCCGACTGAACCATGCAGAGAATAGATCAGACGCTGTTTCCATCGCATCTAGATCTGATATTACTATGTTAATGAAATCAATGCTGGACAATGTCTCTGCCCGACTGAACCATGCAGAGAATAGATCAGACGCTGTTTCCATCACATCTAGTTTTGATATTACGACGTTAATGAAATCAATGCTGGACAATGTCTCTGCCCGACTGAACCATGCAGAGAATAGATCAGACGCTGTTTCCATCGCATCTAGTTCTGATATTACTATGTTAATGAAATCCATGTTGGACAATATCTCAGCCAGACTGAATCAGGAAGGGAATGGCTCAGATGCTGTTTCTAACGCATCCAGTTCTAATACCACCATGTCAATGACATCAGTGTTGGACATTGTCTGAGCTCAACTGAATAACCCGTACAATTACCGAGAAATGCATTCTTACCGTACGTATTAGTAAGCATCGACCGTTCAGAGTTATAAGATACCGAAAGAATATGACATGTCAATAGCTATATTTCGTGCCTGGTATATTCACTGGAATTTATCGTTGTATTGGATATTTGAGTTTCAGTTCATCAAATTCATTTTTCTTCTGTATTGAGATTTCGTACGTTCTAATGCTAATATGAATTTATTAGTTTTTTTGATATTGTATTCGGTTGTTCTGTTCTGTCAGTACAAAGCGCTGCGTAATTTACATTTTGCTGTGTGCATATTTCTCGAATTACTACTGAAACGGAACGGTAGGTTTCTTCTTTAGATCATCGTTCCTACCGGTATGAAAAAGTATCCATTGAAGTATATCAGCAAGAAGAGTCGATTCGAAAATTATCAGGTCACGTGAACATTGGCGTTAGCGCACATAGTTAGGTAGTCAGGTTGAGGTACGTGCGATAACTGGAAACACTATATAGTATATATGTTCGGTGTTGCCCCCCCCCCAACATCCAATATAATGGACACGCAAAAACTGTAATATGCAGGTCGCATGGAGAATATAATGGTTACAAAAAAACTATAATTCAAATATATTTGGTCGCACTGCTGTTTCAATTCTGACTCAAAAGGTCCCAGACATATATTTTCCGATTTTAATTGTAAGCATATCGCCACTCCATTGAGAAATTATAGTCGTGTCGTGAGGATTAATCGTTCATTAAGTATGAAGTAGTTCGGTTGCTCAAAGGGATAACTGAGCTGTGATACTAGATTCTACAATTAGACGTGTCCTCTCGACGTTTCGACTGGATCGTTGGTCTTCCGAAGGTGATGTGACTTGCGGGTGTGCTGTTTTAAAATTTGTCACATTTTTAACTACACTAAACGTTCTTACAAGCTATCGTGGCACAATGGCGAATATGAAGTGCACTGATATTGTGAGGAGTTACGTATAGACTATCCAACATACGGAAATTTTACAAAGTGGGCCGGGAAATAAGAATTGGTCGTCGAGTTGCTGACAAATTGACGGACAAACTGCCAGTTTTTGCAGTGTTCAAGCAGTTGCCAGAAGGAGACAGGAAGTCGAGTCAAGCTATTCTGAACGTGTTTGATGTAGGTTGTTAGGACACGTATGACCAGTTCCAGCGCGAAGAATACTGATTATGATTGATCACGAGCCTGTAGATGTGTAGGCTACCTCTCTGACCTAAAACTGATGGCGCGTTTAATTGAGGGCTGATGCATCTGCGTGAGGCGTTAATTCGGTGCGCATTTGTAAATGGAAGTCTCATACCAGTTCAAATCTGTAGCAGAGGTGGATAAAATAAGTCCAAGTGATCACCTCGCACAGTCACGAGTAGCCTACTCATGTCGGTTCGGAACAGCTTCAGTGTATCGGTGTGCGGTCGGCTCGGAAGTACAACTGTTTTATTTTGCGAGAAACGTGGCTACTCAACTAGAGAATGTCCCATTAAATGGCCGAGAAATGACGGCAACGAAAGAGTCGGGGGCCAAACAAGAAGTTTTTCCTGTGGCAAGCTTGATCATATAGGCCGCCAATACTATAGGGTTACCATACGTCCTCCTTTTTTGGGTTTTGGAAAATGTCCTCCAAGGACGCCTAAATGTCCTCCTGTTTGGCAATTCGTCCTCCTTTGCAGTTGGGCAGAGTCAACAGAAAATCGGCATAAATGACTTGAAATAGGTAATGCGGACGTTCGGAGACGGACTTTCAGCATTCCCGCGTGGCCACTTACTGGACACGGAAAATTTGGTGGCCGGCCACAGATATTCCGAGGCCGGCCATGTCAAAGCCGTTCTCATGGTTGGCCTTGACTAAATTTCATGGCCGTCTGCAATATATCAAGTTAGTAGGCCTATTGATGATAAGTAGGCTACTGTACGTGACTCAATTCCAACTAGTAGAAAGAAGTGGAGTTATTTGATTTTTTAGTTGATAATTCTCGGATTATCCACCAATCAAGGATAATCCGAGAATTATCAACGAATAACTCCGTTTCTAAATTTGTTTTGCATCGTCTTTGAGGACAGCTCAACAATTCCATGGGGTTGACAGAAAAATTTGAAATTTCATTTTAATTTTGCCTAATAAATTGAAAATTTTAATTGGATCTGCCAGGGATATATCCCTGGGATCTGCGAAGCCTTATATTTGTTAGTATTGAACCAAATTTGGTGTGTAGCGTTTTTTAGGGTAACCTGACAATTTAATCACTGAATGGAATCCAGAAAAAAAAGTTATTTTGGAACAGCCCTGCCGTAGCCTATATATATATCAATAAATTGAAAGTGTCCTCGGAGGAACACTAAATATCAGACTTGTACACACTAAACATTTAGATAGTTGATGGTCAACTATAACTGACGATTTTTGAGTAGTTCTGGTTCTAGTTGCTGATTTTGAAAATTGAGTAGTTCTAGTTGTAGTTGTGCTGATTTTGAAAATTGAGTAGTGTTCTAGTTGTAGTTGTGCTGATTTTGAAAATTCAGTAGTTCTAGTTCTAGTTGCTCATTTGAAAAAATATTAGTTGCCGAACAACTAGAAAACAACACGTCTCGTGGTTTTGGGCGAATTGAGATGCCGGTGCTCAGTTGAATGATGTTTGTGCACTGTGCTTGTGCAGCCATTGCTCGCTCAGAGCCATCGCTGCTAACAGTGGCGTGGCCAGCAGGAGACTTTTTGGGGTTGGAATCTCTCCCATTTCAAACTCGAAACCCCGTTCTTTTGAAATGTCAATTCAATGTCTGATATTTCCGATAAAATTAAAACAAATGTGATGACTAGGAGAATGAAATCCAGTTCTGTACGGTCCTATACCAGCGGTGTCTAACTCAAATTGCGACGCGGGCCGGATTCAAACCATTAAATCGCTCGCGGGCCGGATCAGTCAACTGATTCCAAAAGGTTACCCCTGATCATTCCTTGTTTTCCACTTGAATACTTATTATCAAGCATAGGCCTATACATTATAGTATATTACATTATATCACGGATCACAGGGGTTTTATGTTAACAAACACCCTTGTTCGCTAACAAGGAAATTGACAAAATGCCATGATTGGCCGGTTGAGTGAGGCCCTGAAACAGTGGCGCTAACGACGATATAAGTTGGGTTATTTATGCTCCTTTTTTAGTCGTCGTAATCTGGCGTTGGCCCCGCGTACATATGTGTTGTGGGGAATACAAGAGATTTAACTGCAAACCCTGATGTTGGACTTTGGTTCATTGTTATTATTGTTATTAAATCGCGATTTGAAGTTTTCTGGAGGCCGGGCAATTTCGAGTCAAAAATTAACAGAGCAATCACAAATATTTGAATTATAATTTTGTGTGACTTGTCCATGTAACCTGCATATAACGGTTCCGCATTGGCGTTTTCGCTTCTGTGGATGTAACTGCTTTTATTGGTCCATTTTCCATATAACTCTGAACTAAGTATGCACTTCTCGGCTTTCTCGTAATCATGTGTCAATGTCACTGACTTGTACCTATATAGTAGGGTGAAGTGAAAATGACTTTTTTTTTCAAATCGAGAAAAGGGCTTCCTCAATCCTGACAAATGACCTAAAACTTCAATAAAAAGTCACTTCAGGGTGTTGCCCCCATTTTCCAGCCGGCAACCCCCCAATTTCTGCGCGAGGGGGGGTAAAATGTATATATATCATTGGTAAAGTGAAACCGTAACACCGCGGTCGGATGGTTGTAATGGTGGCCTTTGAACATGCGCAACATTGCTCGCTATCGCGGAAGGATTGCAAAGGCGCTGGGTGGTGGAATACAAGCATTTTAAAAACTACCCAGAATCGCTTCGCGGGCCGGATGAAAGTGTCTTGTAGTACGGAGCATCGACCGAAGCCGAATTGGATATCCGGCCGGATTTTTGCAATTTTGGCCGGACCGGATCAGTACTTTTTCTGATACGGCCGGAGCCGGATCAGTACATTTTTGATCTTTGATCTTTATGGATAAGCATGACGTCTGTAACTAAATAACTACCAACCAACCTCACGCAAGTAACCGCCAAGCCAGTGCGAAAATAAACAAGCCATATTTATGAATTCACGGAACCACCGCACCGTGTTGGGCCGGATCGGAGTCAGATCAGTACTTTTTCCTGATACGACCGGAGCCGGAATTTGTCGATCCGCTCCGCACTATAGCGTCTTGCGGGCCAGATGCGACCGGGTGCCATATGTTTGACACCGCTGTTCTAAACCTTTTATGACTTGGGAACCCCTACGTCTCAGATGGGCAACTATTTTCTGAGAATGACAGGCAGGAAATACGTTGGCTAGCCAAGTCGGAAGTCTGAACTATATTCGGCGCTGTATAGGTGTATAATATTTAACTCACGTAATTATTCAAAACAATGGTAAACAAAAAACATTATTAACTCTTTTTAAACACACCAACCAATAGACATACGTCTTTCTAAATGACACCAAAATGTCACAGATGGTCACTGTATCCCGAGCGGTGTGTAGCTTATTGGTAAAATCGTCCTGTTGTTTTGATAGTTTCGCTGGTAGGTTTACCGAATTCGATCGTCTTCTACCAGCTTCAGCCGAATGAATGCGTGGCTATGTCATGATCCCGACTTGAATTAATCTATGTTATATCGACTTTATTATGAATACGGAATACGCGAGGAAACGGCTACTCCGGGCACGTGTGCCAAAATTGGCACGCAACATGATTTTTCATGGCACGCTGAATAATTTGATGTGCATTTTATATTATAATCATGTTTCTTGCAAAACGTAGAACACAGTTGATTTTTAAAATGGAAAAACCTCGAAGATGAATCCAAATTATTTCATAGTAAATCAAATAAAGTAGGGAGTCTTGCGGGACAGATTTTACTTATCTTCAAAATATCTTCGCACTTCCCACGTATAGTCCAAATTAGCCCCGGGGGCCGTAAAATGCCCAGGTCTGTCCTACGCTAATCTACGAGCTTTCGGAGAACCCCTAATGTTTAGTGAGTCAAAAAACAAAAGTCTACCACAGTGGTTATTAACCTTTTTTCCTCCAGCGCCCCCTTTCAAAGATGATCGTGCTCCAGCGCCCCCCAACCTCATATTGTAAGGAATGTAATAAAGACAATGAGTAAGAGGAAGGGCCGTAACAGCACTTCATCAACTCCCCTAAAAACGATTGCCTTGCGCATCCAAAGCGTGATAAACCAAACTTCTGAGGGCTTCGATCCCAAGAACCCCGTAGCGTCATTTCGATGGTCAGCAAAGTTTGTGTGGCCTGGTCGCCCTATGTGCCAAAATTTTCTATAATGCATGAATGAATAGGTGGTAATTACATATATAAGTCGCTATGAACTTTTTATCCTCTCAGCGCACGTAATCAGATTTACCAGTAGCGCTGAGGGAGCTGTTAAATTGGAAAATAAAGGGCACGTAATTGATAAGTAAACATATTCGGGCGTGCCCGTAGGTACAATTAACTCGTTACCAGGGCCGTAACAGCACTTCGTCAGCCCCCCCCCCCAAAAAAAAACGTTGGTCTTGGGCCCCCCATAGGGTGATAAACCAAACTTCCGGGTGGCTTCGCCCCAAAAAAACCCTTTGGCTATCCGCTATTTGCTGATACTGGTCATCAACATTGGGTGTCCATTTACTGAGCCAGCTATTCTCGCCTAGAAGCGCGAAAAATTTCACTAATTATTGATTTAATAGGTCAATATGATAGGGAATTGCATAGGCCTATACATTGATATCGATATTTATCCTCTCTCTGCTCACGTAAACAGATTTACCGGTAGAGCTGAGTGATGTGTGATTGAAAAGGTAGGACCCCTCAATAATGATTATGCATCTTCGGGCGTATACCCGTTGGCAGGAACGAAACGACACTTCGTCAGGCCCCCCGAAAAAACTTGGGTCTTGGGCTCTCATAGGGTGATAAACCGACCGCCCCCCATCACGTTGCTCGCTTTTGCCACGAAATCAGCTGTACTGTTTAGCGAGCCAGTGCGAAGCGCGAAAACTTACGATAATTCATGATAAAATCGGTCAATAAGATCGGGAATTGCATATATATTGCTATCAATTTCTTGTCCTCTCTGCTCACGTTACCAGATTTACCGGTAGAGCTGAGTGAGATGCAATGTTCCCTCTAAGCTACGCACGTGCGCAGTGCTGACACGATCTCTGCGCTCAGAAAATCTACGTAGCGCACAAAAAAGCCGAAGTTATGACCATTTTTTAGTCGTTACGCACTGTTGTTCAAGGGTCTGCGCAGTGAGTTGGTGAGTGTGCGCAGACTCGTCAAACCGTAGAGGGAACATTGTGAGGTGTCTTGGAAACTGTAGGGCCCATAACTAATAATTAAACATATTCGAGCGGGCTGACCCGTTGGTATGACTTCGTTGCATGATATTATTTCGTGACCTCTTGTCTGCTATATCAAAAAATATAGAATCGCCCAACAGTGATATCTAGTTCTATATATCCCTGTCGCCGCCCTGTCTCCCCGTTGTACTAAACTAAAAGACGCACACGATTTCAAATTGGTATTTCTTCACTGGCATATAATTTTTCTCAGTCAGATAGAATTCGTCTTCTGAAGTTCAGATTGCCAAGACAGGAACATTCGATGCCAGTCATTTAGATGCCCATGGACAATTAAACCTATATGTCTTTTGTAGGCTATATATAACGAAGTTTTCGGTGTTAATTCGCTCTGAATACTCTTTAAGGATATGTCCTACTACCACATCATCTACTGCAAAGCCATTTTTCTCCAGCGCCCCCCTGAGCCCATCGCCCCCTGAGCGTTTCCGCCCCCTTCAAAATCGCCAGCGCCCCTTACTCAAGTAGATCTGATTTTCGCTACTTCTACTTCTTAATATTTTGTGATCTACTTACTTACTTTTCGCTATTTTCAGTTTGTCAAATAGAAGTAGTTCAATCTTCCAATCAGGAAGATAGCCTGAGGAATTTCGGAGCTGTTTTCACGGAGTATTAACATTTAATTTTCATAAAAGTTTAGTAAAGCACAGAATTTTCGTCGCGCTTCGCGCGCAGTGGATACGGTGTGACCAGTATGATTTCACGAAAGTATCGGTGAATATAATTTTGGTGGAAGGTTGGCGTGGTTCCGTTCACACCCCATTGTCGCCCTTCGCCCATATGAAACAATTAATCACAGTATATATGGCTCATCATAACCTTTGAAACTGATGTTTCGCAATCTAGCATTTTCTTGTCATATCGTAATCTAGCATATATGTCCATGGCGTGTTCTAATCTGGAGTAGTGGACTTTGACTTTTTTTAGTTTTAGAGCTGTTTTAACATACCACCTTTGAAACTTTCTGGACTAAAAACATATGCTGCTTTTAGAAGTAGTATTTATATATTTCACTTTCAATTTCCAGTATCATATCCTTTGAGTTATAATTAATATCAGTTCTTTTGTCCGGATAACATACATGTTGAATTATAAAAGCAAGTGCAGTAATGCCTTTAAATTCTGGAAATGAAGCTACACAATATATGGCATTTTTACGGTCCACCATATTTTTTATTAATGTTTACTAATAGCACAAAGTGTTAACACTGTACCCTATACAACTTCTCCGTATTGCTCTTCGACTAAACTACGGGCCTTATAATATGGGGGATGGCGCAATACCATGCTATTTTCCAAAACGTGCTGTTCGAGAAAACAGAGGATTAGCATCGCATTTCCTTATCAATACTATCATTTTCATCCCGTGATGTGGACGAATGCGTATGCTATCGAAAATTGGATACCTGCGGGTATGCATCAATATGAATCAAGCTCGTCACCTATCACATAGCTCAATTTTCAACTATTTATAATCCATCCAATCAGAATCGTTTTCACAATTACTTACTTACTTGAGTACTTTTAAATTCAGTCAATTCTACTTCTAATTCAAGTAGTTTTAGGTTGCTTATGAAAGAAGTACTTCTACTTGTCATTGAGTAGATTATTTCGTCGCTATATCTACTTCTACTTGAGTAGCTTTCTTGACTACTTTGACCACCCCTGGTGAATACCATAATATATGTTGTAATCTGTAGGACTACAAGTAAAGCTACTCATGCATATACTTGTACAAACTAGTAATCACTAATTTGAGTTTAGGGTTGCCATACGTCCGGAATTTCCCGGACATGTCCAGAATTTCACTGTTCAAACTGCGTCCGGGAGTAAATTCTAAAATATGCCCAAATGTCCGGAATTTTGAAGGCTTGAAAAGGATCAAATTTATTTTGTTAATCATCATAAACGATGTTATTCTGGGCAGATTTATGCCACTTGGAATTTTGCTTCGCGCGATTTAGTGCCACATTCATCGATTTTAATATGTGCACCACCTCCGACCTCGCAAAACATATGCAATCAAAATAAATAAAAATAACCAAAACTTACTGAAATAAGTCGCAATGTATTATGGGAGAACGGTATATTACTAGAGTCGGTGAAAGCCATTTAGATGCTTTAGTCAGAGATAGTGGTTCTAAACTAGGGTTGCCATACGTCCGTAATTTCCCAGACATGTCCGGAATTTCATTGTAAAAACTGCGTCCGAGAGGAAATTCTAAAATATGCCTAAATGTCGTAATTTTGGAGGCTTGAAGTAGGCTGAAATTTTTTTTCGTGAATCAACATAAATATAATATTATTTTTAAGCAGATTTATGCTATTTGAAAATTTTCTTCACGCCGCGCGCGATTTCAAACATCGATCGTATATTGATATTGATATGAGGACCACACACCACCCCCGCAAAGAATGCAATCACAAATGAATGAAAATAGCCATCATTTCCTGAAATAAGTGTAATTGTGATCGCAAATATAAGATAACGGTATATTGCCAGAGATTGGTTAAGGCCGTTTGCATGCTTTAGTTTAGTCGAAGACATTTTCTCTAAACCTGGGGGTCAAGCGGGGCTGTCAAACACACAACCGGTGGACCAGATAAGGTCCACGAGACGATCTCATCCGGCCCGTGAACAAATCTGTTGCAGACCCAAGCGATCACCAGAGCTCACATTAGACATGGCTCAATTCAAAACTAGTCTTTCACTTCACTCCTGTAGACCAAGGATCGGCAACCTACGGCCCGCGGGCCGGATCCGGCCCGCCACGCGAAATCGTCCGGCCCGCGGCATCATAATTAGTTGTCACAAGAATACGGCCCGCCGTTTCTTGTTGAGTTTCAAACTTCAGTGCCAGCACTGTTTAGAAAAATTGTGGCATTGCTAAGATATAAGTACGTTGTACTACTCTATTGTTACGACACAAAACTGATGCGTAGGCGGAATACTGGTATTATATCGTACTAAGCGCAGTGCAATATTGTCTGCAGAGTTAACGACAGTTGCCAAGAACAGTGCTCTTCAACCGAGTGCGTACACCCAATAGTGTGCCATATATTTTAAAGGGTGTATCATGTGCCACTCTGATGAGTTGTACCAGATATCGCATTTCATTCGGCCGATGACTAGCTATCACAACAATGGATTTGCTACAGGGTGATATTTCAGAAGGGGTCGACTGGATGTATAATACGGTATAATGCTCCCAAGTGTACGCACTACGCAGCTTGTAAATTACATACTATTAGGCATGTCATTAATGGC
The DNA here is from genome assembly GCF_051294905.1 of Botryllus schlosseri. Classification (NCBI taxonomy): domain Eukaryota; kingdom Metazoa; phylum Chordata; class Ascidiacea; order Stolidobranchia; family Styelidae; genus Botryllus; species Botryllus schlosseri. The sequence continues at coordinate 15,499,060 of NC_137249.1, read as the reverse complement.
TCCACTTGTTTGTAGTATTTGTGGTGTATTCCGACTGCAATGTCATTTACACCAGGCCGATATTCCTTATTTTGATTCTGTAGATATGCCGACTTGTAGCACGGCCTACTAATTTAATTACTGGATTTTTCTCACGCTTTCCGAAATTCGTTCTCTACGAAATAAATTCAGGCTATTCAGTACTCCGTTTGCTGTAAAAGTTAATACCATACCCACAGAATTTCAAAATGATCTTATTGAAATGCAATTCAGTGACGAATTGAAGGAAAAATTCCGTACAAAGAGCATATCGCTACTTGACTTTTACAAAAAGTACCTTCTTGAAAGTGGTCTTTATCCCAGCTTGACCAGCCATGCAAAAGAAACGAAGAGCAAACTAAGATCGCGCATTTCCGACGCCCATTTAGAAAATGTTCTGGTTCTTGCATCATCTGACTTGGTACCAGATGTTAAAAAAACTTTCAAAAAGCAAGCAGCATCAAGTTTCACAATAATGCTGTGTTGTTGAAGTGTGAATATGCATTTGCTCTTTTTGTGATTGGTATGGTTGAGATTGAGCAATGTAGCGTAATATACTGAAGTGAGTATGAATTGAAGTATGAGAAGTCCGGCCCGCCTATGAGTTGTGCATTTGATATTTGGCCCGCGACCAGCAAAAGGTTGCCGACCCCTGCTGTAGACAGTCGATAGGCGAAGCTTTGCTAATGTGACGTCATATCGACTGACAATGTATTCATGCCTCATTGTAAATCCGCTAGTTGACGCTGAAGAGTGTCCGGAATTTGATCCACAAAAATATGGTAACCCTGCTCTAAACCAGGGGTCGCTTGCCTTTAATATGGAGTTCGCGGAGATCTTGAACGTAAAGGCGAATTCACACATACCCGGTTTGCACGCTAGATTCGCGCGTAACGCACGTATCAATTCACACATTCACGATCACTGTACGGTAGCCGTGCGACGACCAACCGGGTCTGCATTCACACTGTCGCGGTCGTTCAAGCACGGCTGGAGGCGATTTCCAGTTTCCACCCTACTCCATTTCAGCTATGTCACTTTTTCGCCTTATTGATAGTTCATTTACAGAAAATGCAGAGTTGGATAGTTAAGAAGTACTACTTTATAGGAGTAGGCTACTCAAGTAGGTTTGCCTACGTGATGTTATTGATCATTTGTGATAGTCTCCAATGAAACGCAAAAATTATGCAACATTACCAAATCTGCTTTTCCAAGCTACTTGAGTGCCTTCAGATCTTCATGTACGTGAAGTAGTTTCAACAGGTCTTTGAAATCGCTACTTCTACTTGTAACCGAGTAGAAAATTCAAGGCTACACTTATAGTTGAGTAAAAAACTACTTCAATCACCTCTCATAAAAAGTCAGCCACTCTAAATCTTGTACGCCGTCCACAACACAGCATTGAATTTTCGCGAGGCAATCTTGTTATGTACAGAAATATACACTTGAAGAAAGAAACATAAGATACAGAATTGGAGAAAAAAAACATGGGACAAAAGCTGTTAAAGTGGATGCATGGTTTTACAGAAATAACTGTGATAGTTATCAGTTCTTGTCATTATTGGAAGAAGTATTTGCATCATGTCCTTTATCATTGCATCAGCACGCTTGCCATTAGTGGCTAGCAACTGAGTCGCGGCAAAGCTTGCAAAATGATCATATTTGTCCAGTTTTGGTGCAGAAAACTGGTCACCGTTCTTTTGTAAAAGCTTTAAGCACCTCATCCTGAAGAACACAAAATTTCTGTCACATACATTGGAGAAGGAGATGACATGTTCTTTACACCTACCTGCAACAAATGTCTCTCTTCAGAGTATCTTCTCTTCTTCCCTGGTAATGGCATGCGAGTTGCGGAGTTCATGGATGCATTGCTGGTGCATGGCATAGCAGTGCTGGTGTCTGCATCAGCGGAGTTCACGATATTTGATTCTTGCTCCGGAGTATCGCTTTCTAAAACTAACCAATGAAAGTAAAATTTACAGCGACGCCTTCAGAATTAAACATAGGATGAAAAAATTGACATTACGCAAAGAATAATCACAAATCACAATGAACATCTCATACTGCCACTTCAACTTATCAGAACTTTGAGCACTGTAATCAAGTGTGTTCTTGATGCTCTCATGTTACATGTAGAGCGTAGTGACACGAAATATATTCCACTTACACAATATGACTTGAGGATCTTCTTCTGGAGAAACAATCAAACTATCCGACTGTGAACTTCTGTAGGAACTTCATCATATCACCCTCAAGAAGATATAATTTTTATGTTACATGCATAGCGTGACAAGTCATATATATCACTCACAGCTACACCTACCTGCATCAAATGTCTTATCATAATATCTCCGCACTTCCCTGGTAATTGTCTGCCAATTGTAGAGTTCAATGATGCGTTGTTGGTTGATGCAAGAGATGACGTAGCAGTGCTAGTTTACACATCAGCTGGGTTCACATCATTTGTCTTTGGGAGTGGTTTCTAAATCCCAATATTAAAAGCTTATTTTACAGCAATATCTTTGAATTTAATATGTCGTACAGAATTTTACTTCATGCAAAGTTTCACCACCATTCACACTATCTGATGTTGCCACTTCAACTTATTCTGCTGCAGTAATCAATCTATCAGGGATATGACTTTCTTCAATATCTGAACGGTTGTCAACAGTGATACACAGATCAGTATGGTCAACAAAGAAGCTAAAAATTTATACTTTATCACGACGTAGTGTTGGATGCGAGAAACATTTCCTGCTAGTATGACGTCCTATCTTGTGCAAATGCAGCATTTCAACTAGGAATAAAGGAATATTTTCCCCCCTTTCCCAAAAATTGCTCCTCGAAGTCGGTTATCGAGTTTTCACTTGCCCCACTGAATGAAGTTACAGCAGTAATACTAAAATGAATATTAGAAATGAATGGAAATGGACATACCAGTTGTTTGGAGTACATCAGCAATTGCGGTTGATGTAGGCTTTCTTTAACAACTGGCCTGATTTTTTAGTAGTGGAAAGGATTATAGAGTACAATTTCTGTAAACAGATGTAGCAAGATTGAAAAGACACTATTATGTAGCCTAGTAAAATGTATGCATTTTTCAGTATAATATCAATCTGAACTCATTCTAGTTGATGAAATGAAATATTGTTGCAGGAATGAGCAATATTACCAGCTTCTATCAAATAACTAACTACTCATTTGCTAATCACAACACAGGACATGGAATTATAGGTTAAAATGTCAAATGCAAATAATTAACATCAACTACTTATATCCAAGGATAACAAGCTTATGAAATGACTTGTAGCAGTCCTTCAATCAGACACACACATTCAACCAGAATAAGTGCCGCCCTTTGATCACAAGCACTGATTTATCAGGTATGCAGAAAACAAACTGCCGTAGACACACGTGCAGCTGAGTCAGCCTGATCGCACCATCGTTGTCTGACGCAAAACACGTATCGCATAGTAATATAGAATAACCACAACTGGCGAGCATACATAACAAAACGACTGATTACTACTGCATATTACAGCATGGCCGTACCATCATAATGGCATGCCGTCTGGTACGTATCTACACATCCTACCGGTAAATTCACCTTCCCATATCACATATTTCTTCGTACAACCAATATACACCCTGAACACAACACATAAGCACTGTTCTTCGATAATTACTCACAGTGGTGGCTTTTGGGGCGGGCGAGGTGGGCGGTCGCCCGCCCCCCCCCCCCCCCTCTATTTGGATTATGCACTTTTTTCAAGGATAATAACGGATAAGCATGGAAATACGTGTACCAAGCAAGAATATGATTCCGTACAGATGTGTCAATAATCATCAAATCTCTGCATTTGTTAGAAAAGTCCTGTATCCCGATAATCAACACGTCTCTGCATGCGGTAGAATTACTTAGTTTTGATGTAGTCTATCCTTGTACACATGCAATAGACTTGGCCGAATCCAGCACCTGGCCAAACCTTGCCGGGGTGAAAGATAGATAATAATAACAGCTGCGAAAGGGGGTTACGGTTGGATACCTAAAGGGCCCCCCGGTAAGTTTCGCCCAGGGCCCCCCCGTTCGTAAGGCCACCACTGATTACTCAATACATTCATCTCAATAAGCTGCTAAATCCATAGGAGCACATTTTCGACTGAGCTCACGGCAGCAACGATAGCCACGGAAAGTTCGGCCCGATGGAAAACCGTACGGCAAAAATCGTGGCCGGGAACCGTGCATGTGTGAATTCGCGTTAACTAGCTTTCAAAATAGGCCGTAAGTCTGGGCAAAGGTGCTGACCGGTGATCAGTATTCAGCTAATTAAATTTTGAGCTGGGCCACAGAACATTTTCAAATTAGAAATGGATTCACGACCATAAAACGTTGAAAACCACCGGATGTGTAACTTGCTGGTGTGGCCCGGCATTTACGCTCATAAATTCTTTTTTCCGTTTGACATGACATGACTTTACGATTTACAATTATGTTCCCTGCATTTTCGAAGTCATCATGCTCCACCAGCTCTTCCGCTATATTCATGAGAAGATAAATATTTTTTAGTGCAGGGTGTAGGTAGGCACTACTAATCACAGTAAGGATCTTATTCCATACACCGGTTATTGTAAATATCTACTTCTTGTATACTGAAGAGTGGTTTATTGTAACATATTGTTATTTTAAAATGGTGAGGGAAAGGTGTATAATATTATTTAAAAATTATCACGAAGCTCAAAAAAATCAATTCATCGTGATAATTTTGAGCATGCACCACTGCTGAACATTATTATTTTATTGCTACCCATTTTGTTGTATAAATAAAATAATTTCATGAGTAAGAAAAATAATAATAATAATCGCTTCCTACAAAATACTATCGCAAAAGAATTCTGAAGCAAAACACGGACGGCAAATGCAGAATGTGCCACAACCAAAATGAAACTGTAGCACATCTCATGTCCGGCTGTGGTGCACTTGCAGCTACCGAATACACATGGAGACACAATAGGATTGGTCACTACATTCATCTTGAATTATGCAAACATTTTAACATCACCACTTCGACAAAAAATTGGTACGATTACAGCCCAGCACCAGTGACAGAAAACAAACAAGTAAAAATTCTGTGGGATGTACCAGTTATAACTGACCGCGAAATCAGGAGCAACCGCCCGGATATAATCGTCAAACTAAAAAAGAAAAGAGAATGCTTATTCATTGAACTGGCTGTCCCAGCTGATCACAACCTACTGCAAAAAGAATCAGAAAAATACTCCAAATACGCAGACCTCAAAATGGAATGTGAGAAAATGTGGCGATGCAAAATGAACATTGTACCGATAGTCATTGGTGCTACGGGGGTCGTGAGCAAAAAACTCATGAGACATATCCAACAAATTCCGGGTAACGTTCGATTCGACATGATCCAAAAGATCACATTATTGGGCACTGTGCACATTCTTTGGAAGGCCTTGAATGCACCACTGGACTAAAATTACGCTTGTGAATCACAGCATAATTTCTGTAATTTCGATTCTTCATCTTCAATCATCTCTACCTCTGCTCTGTAACCCTTGCCAATTCTTCATCTGCTGCAATTCTGTAATCTGACTTCTCCGTGTATTGCATAGGAATAACAATTTGAATGTATTACTGAAATTTTAAAAATTTACTCCAATCTCGCCATTTTCCTTTGGGGGCAGGTTGCTCCCCGGATTATGTGTGTATCTACCAGTTTTACTGTGAATAAAGAATATAATAATAAAATAAAAAAACACTACATCAGTAAATTTCAGGAAAAATTTGCCGCTGCCAAGTAATCATGATGACCAAGGTACAAATCCATAGATGAGAAGTGTTCCACACGTGAATTCGATACATATGTATGATATACTGCATGATTATTCAATGCAAATTAATGAAACGAATTCAACAGAGTAAGAAAAAATCAAATATTGTCGCTTTCGAATTGTATGGCATCATAAAAATTATATTTCGATTGTACACCATTCATCAAACATAAGTATCTTTAGCGTGGTATCTTGCTCACTACCGTGCATCTACAACCAAACAATGGGGAGGTGTCCATGTGCACTTGTGCAGCATGCAGTGGAATGTGGCAATGCCAAGAGATTCGTCATGAGCTTCCCCAGTAAAGGGAATTCTGATTCACCGAATCCATTGTGCACGGATTTCAATTTTTGCCAATATTCTGTTGGAGGGCATTGACATTTGGCAAATTTGCCAAAGCAGCCCATTCTTCCGATAAGTCATCAAGTTTATTGAATAATATAACAGATGGGAATTGCACAGCTAGAGGAATGATCGATTTTACTTCTTTTTGTGTTGATAAGGCTGTTAACGGATTCAATACGAATATATGCCGTCCTCGGCAAATGAAAATCTTGCCCGAATCTGCAGAATGAGTTCAACAAGAAACGACAAAGAATCAGAGCAAAATCGCTCTGCATTTTCTCCGAGACTTTCGCTCATTAGAACAGATTCACAGCGCACCCTGTTACATAATAGTTGCTTGTTACTGCACCACCACATAGAATTGTTGAAAACAAACCCAGCCAGAAACACCAAATCGCCTTATTAGCGATTAATTTGGTAGTCTAATGTTACGATATTCATTGTTCGCCCGATTGCAAAAGAACACTAGATCTAGTGTTAAGCTATAGAAATTAAACATGGAACGGCAACGACCGATTTTGCAGCTTCATTCCGCTTCGCCGAGGCTGGAGTGGAGAATTGTTTTGCGTAAGCGACTGTAGGATTTCTGGCAATCCAAAAGTTACCTTCCTGGGCGCAGAAATTATTGAATCTGGTCTTGATCGAAAGCTACTGTTGCACCGATTCCGAAAATATAAATTAAAATAATGATCAGGCACTGATCCACCTAGAATCCCTCCTCCAAGTCTGAAATATCGGCATTGTTCGAACAATCGGAGAGTCGCAACGGGTCATTGTTATGGCCATTGTCTTGCGGTAACCCGATTGTTCTGAACAATGCCGATATTTCAGACTTGGAGGACAGATTCTAGGTGGATCAGTGCCTGATCAATATTTTAATTTATATTTACGGAATCGGTACAACAGTAGCTTTCGATCAAGACCATAGGTTCCGTAAATTCTGCGCTCGGGAAGATAGCTTTTGGATTGCCAGAAATCCTACAGTCGCTTACGCAAAACAATTCTCGACTCCAGCCTCGGCGAAGCGGAACGAAGCTGCAAAATCGGTCGTTACCGTTCCATGTTCAATTTCTGTAGTTAAAGGTCAACTGCATCTTATAGACAACTTCGCCTAATCATGTTCAGAATTTTTTTTCATACCGAAATTGCCGACTTTCCGTATTTCAAACTAATCGGAAATTGCCGTAATTTGGACTGAAAGTCCCAATATTGGTATGTTTACGGAAAAAGCGAAATGTTCATTGTGACGTCATGTAGTTGACATCTCTTCTGGCCGCTGCGGATGTATGCTATAGGGCTGGTGCTATTGCAGCAGCAGGGCGATTTTATTAGTTAGTTATCGCGGAGGTTTCGCTTGTAATGGATTCACCAAGTGAGTCCGAGTACTCAGATGACGAGTGTAAGTATGCTTTTTGCCCTTACTTACGAAAGTAATGTTTAAACTGGACACGTATCAGGTGTTGATGTGCTCAATCCATATCAGTGGAACTCCTTGCTGCTCCGAAAACGAGGGGTCGTTTGAGTATGATTATTGATGACTAACCTAAGGCGGTTAGTAATATATAGTATGATCAGCCTAGCTTTTTCAGGTTGAGCCGCTTGTCTAGGCCAAATTAAATACACCGGTATATGTAATTTGGTGGAGTACCTCGTTTCAGTTATGAATCTTGGTATTATCAATTACAGGATAGAGGATGGAGGTTGCCAACTTATGCAAACTATTAACGGGAGAGCAACTAACGAATTATTAGTGCATAACAGCATTACCAGGATTTCAATCAGTATTGGAGATGTCTCACTATAGATATCAACAGGAATATTGTCATATAATTATACCATTTAGTTCGATGCACGAGCGAATGAGTCTCATTCACATGAAACGTTCAGTCGGGTGCCAAGTAAATACCCATCAGTAACACAATTATGCTTTCCAGGAAGCTGAGAAAAACTGTGTACGGAAATTTTGCTTGCTGACCATTGGGATTCTGCAACACCAACCAACGAGAAATCCTGTCTATGCATCCGATCAAAATTCACATCTAGTACTTTCAAAGGATTTCAATTTTGCAATGCTTCGCGAGGGAAGAATTGTATTGAAAATAATAAATGCAACATAACCAATCCATCAACAGTACTGTTGTGTCAAGGAGAGAAATATAGAGTTTTGTGTCCAACAATAGCTTCTTTTGTCCAGCAATAGCTTCAACTAATTTTCACGATGCCGCTAGTTGAATGAGGATGAGCCATCGTAATAGACTTGGTCGACTCCGCCGTATCTGGTCTTGCTTGAATGTATGCGTCAACTTCTTCATTGCAGGAATCTAGAGCAGGTGTAAAAATATTGCAAAGTTTTATAACAAAGTCGAATCAAAGGCAGTATACCAAATGCTGTTCCGAAGTATCATAATAATGAAGGATTGCCATTTGCCAACTCCCAACTGTATCCTACCTAACTTTTAGACTGTTATGTCGATAGTGATACGTTTTCATCTTTTACTGAGCTGTCAATATCTTGAGAGGTTTAGTCACTGATATCTGACACTCCTCATTCAGTAACTTAAGTAACTAATATGATTATATGACTACACATGTACACAAACGGAAGTTTATTTTCAAAAGTAATAGCAACTCTTCCATTAAAATGAGGTCTGCGACATAACCATTATAGATCACGAAGTCAGCAGGTTACAGACTCCTATTAACTAATGCCTTTATACATCTTTTTTCTTAATTGATTTCTAAGTGGCTTTATTTCATACTACGTACACTTCTACTTATTTCAGTTATTTGCACATGCACATGAGTGTAAACAATAACTACTTTGATGACTACCGTACCACAGTTAATACTACTATGAACGGTTAGTTACACTCTTACAATACTAGCTGACACAGTACATTTTCACTTACCGATTTTGGACACTTTTTATAGCTTTAGAAGTACGTTCCTCTGCCATTACCACAATTTCACTGGTGCGTGAAAATAAAGTATGAACGGCACTACTGCAGTACGTCGGCACTACGTGCGAGAGTTTCCCGTGGTCAGTAGTCAACTTTATTGCGCGTTGCGTATCTCGGATACGTCATTGAAAATGTCTCTGCCTTTGGTTGTCTATAAGTCCGCACTTTTGGTCTTAACGGCGTCCGGTCGCCTGACGGTATGTTTGGATTTTGGCAGAGATGTAAAGACATTGTAGGCACGGCATATTGCGTATTGGAGCAACCATACGCGACATAACATCTGACTCTATGAATCATCTCCTTCACAGCTTTCATGATCTCACCCAATGACCCAAATCCACAGCAAATCTAAGCAATAAATCCCATCTAACAGCCAACAGGAATAACAAGGATTTTTGTTGTGTCAACTACTTGACGTCATTTCACGGCTGGATGATTTCGGGTCCGTTTTTCGGATTTTCGATTTGTAATTAAAATTACTTGAAAACTATCACGTAATTTTCATTTTCATTATTTTTTTCTTATTCCTAACCACATAATCTACGAAATAAGCAAAAGTTATTTCGAACATGCAGTTGACCTAGGTTGCACTAGGAGTGGCACCACTGGTCAATATGAACGGCGAGTTTTCGAAAAGCGCGAAATGATTGACCTTAGATTGACAGTTCGGTGAAATGAGAAGGGCGCCACCTACGTTCATATTGCACATATTTCGAAAGTATTTACGGAGAATATTGCGTTCACACCAGAGGAGCTACGTTCGTATTGAGTGATTTCGATAAATGTTTATCGGATAGAATGCGACCGAAACTCAGTATGAAGACACCCTTTGAGTAAGCCACCCTCCCAATCGCTGTTTGAAGACATCTTACTGTGAACTGATTAGTCTGTGCCAAAGGTCACAGAAGTGTCTATTGTGACGTAACAGTTCATTGAAATCGTATGGCTCATTGGAAATTTTAATATATATTTCAATAATATATTTATTGCAGAAATATATTAAAACCCGAAGCTTTTCGAGCTGACACTCTTCAAGGGCAATCGTCAGCAAATGGAAAATTTCAAAAACATGCATGTAGCTACATTGCATACAACCAATTATGACGTCATAGAAAAAGGCAACATGAAATACAGGCAAACCGCGAGCGCAGCTAGTGGCCAATTTTTAGATTGACTAAAAATTTCTTCTGCTGACACAAGCGCGGTTGGTGGAATTTACTATAAGTCGATTCCAGTGCGGACAGATGGAAATGAGTGCGGCCTCTACCTAATCTAGAGAATCTTTCACCGCGCTAGTTTTTAGCGCAAGTTGCATTCTCAGCCAAATGCTTGCCGATGGCAGAGTTCATAGACATGGTCTGATTACGTTCTAGTAATCGCAGATCAGTTACGGGCTTACGGCTGCATCTTCGCGAGAGTCCAATTGCAATCAGAGATAGAGTGACGTAAATGGCCATGCTGGCGTAAGACGTCATTGACCCCCTACCGTAGACGATGTAAAGAAGAGACCTGCGCACTCAATCAAAAGTAGGCTAATATAAGATAACATAAAAAGGACAAGCAATAAAAATGACGTGTGACTTAAGGTTAGGTTGATACATCAGATCGTGGTCCGGTAATCTCTAGCGTCTACTATAGTATTTATTCAGCAGAGTTAATGTTTTTAGTTGATCTGTACATGGATGTGCTCGAAGACTGTCGCATTTCCGTCGTAATATCGTTTCACTGATGGGGTCCGGCATACCTGTACTTGACAATGACAGAGTTATGTGTTTTTATGCTGATCATATGATAGTTGGTAGTTATACGACGAGGGCGTGCTTGTGCTGTACCACCGACAGCGTGTAGCCTACTCTAATTATTATCAGTGTTGGGATCAAGTCAGTTCCTTTGAGTCATTGCATACCAATTGACTTGAGTCAAGACTGCACTCGATTTTTGAAGATGACTCGAGTCAAGTCAAAAAGACACAGGGTTGTAATTGTAACCAAGTCATAAGGTTTCGAGTCACAAGTCAATCTCACTTTTATAGTTTTGACTCAAGTCGAGTCGTTCTCAATTTACCACCAACTCAGTCCAATATCATAGAGTAGAGTGTCGAGTCCGATTTATAGTGTTTTGACCAGAGTCTAGGTCATTTGTGTTGACTGTTCAGTTCCAAGTTGATGTCCTGTGAAACCCACTTTTTCCAACTCTGCTCGATGATATCGAATGCTTCGCATTCATGATATAGTAATTTTCTTCACTTTTTATAGTTTATAGTAGCATCAGTCGAAAGGCACAGAGTGGCTCGAGTCCAGTCATTTTTCATTTTTAAGAAAATAACACGAGTCAAGTCGAGTCACCAAAAAATCGCAACTCGAATCAAGTCATTACAACCCTGCAAAGTCATGTCAAACTTTCGAGGTTCAAGGCATGATTCAAGCCAGTTCATTTTGCTAGATGATTGCAATAGCCTACAGATTGATTTACTATAAATTATGAATCGACAAATATTGAGTTAATTACATCTCCATCGGGGCGTTGTATGGCTCACATATTCGTAAAACTACTTTGACTGTGACGGTCCGTCAAATAGGCTAGATGATAGACCTAAGGTTTGAAACCTCAGAAAGAAGTTGTTATTATTTAATACATGGACTCGTGTCGTCCCAACACTGCTAATTACCCGCTGTTTGCACGGTAGCCTTAAATGCCAGCCCCAAGTCCAGTTTGTTACCCGATCAGATTATTATCAATGTCTTATGCATGAGGGTGCCCTGTGTTATTTAATTTTTCCCTTGATATAAGTAATTAACGGAAGAAAATTATAGTGCATTGTTTGATCAGTGTGCCGTCTTCATGCTTTGGTTTTATGAACATAATATCCGCATATGTATATGTCTTCATACCCCAATATGGATTGCATCAAATAGCAGCTGGGTAATTGTTTTTTCTAGTTACAATGCTGATTGAAGCTCACTAAATGTGAAGTTTAAGCCTACTTATGCAGGTAAATAGAGTAGCTTAATAGCAATTTCGCAGTTGGTATGAATAACCTGATTTTGAGCTGAAAGTAGTTTGAAAGAATGGAAACTACCACATTTGGATATCAAGTAAACACTGATTTGTAGCCTACTTTGTTTGGTATATATCTGACCTATGAATCACCATTTTGATTTGAAGATATTGGATACCGGTATACGTTGTTCGATTGATGAGCTGAGATGCAACTTTCAGATTGTATTGTAATTAGACTCAAATTTCTCATCCGACAATTTAGCAAATACTGGCAAGCTCACAGCTATTCATTTCAACATGACCACCACCAGGATTGGTTATATTTGTGAAAATACTACTGGAAGTATTACCTGCCCTTATGGAACAATTGATGCAACATATTCTTTTTACGGAAGGAATACGAGAATGCCGACAAACACGTGAGTTACTATTGCAATATCAACTTTTTGCTGCTCACATCGTGGATGGGTTGTTCCTATTTTCTAACAACCTTTCAACCAAATCAATTTTATAATATAATTCATGTCTTGTTTTGCATGAATTATCTGGAGATTCATCTATGATTGGTGGTACTATTATTATTTTCATTCATTCAGGACACTCAATGTACAATACGATACACTACATACAATGTGATGTAATGAATAGATAGGGAAATGTAAAACGACCATTTGCAGTCAATCGATCCAGTTGAATTTTATATTGAGATACAGCACTTGGTCGATTTGACATCCTCATATATGTTCATTACATGCAGAGTTGGTCAAAGCAGTCCAGAAAGCTACTCAAGTAGAAGTAGCGGTGGAAATATCTACTCAAGTACAAGTAGTGGTACTTCATTCATAAGCAACCTAAAACGACTTGAAGTAGAAGTAGAAGCTGCAAATGGCGCTATGCGGAAGCTGTAGAGAGCTTGATTCATATTGATGCATCCCAGGAGGGGTCAATTTTTGACAGAATAAGCAAACCAAAAGAACTGAAACTATAATTAGAACGCAACGTATAATACTCGTAATTGAAAGAATAATACAAATATAATATAATACTACTTCTAAGAAGCGGAACATATAATTCATGTCTTTTGTCCGGAAAGTTTCAACGCTGGTCTGCTAAAACAGATCTAAGGTCAAAAAAGTCAAAGTCCACTTTCCAAATAAGGACACGTCATAGGCTGCTAGGTATAATAGGTAATTGCTAGATTGCGAAATAGCTTCAAACGTGACGGGGAGGGCATCCTTACTGTGATAAAATATTTGATATATCCGACAATGCGCTGTGAACGGAACCACGCAACCCGGTATCTAAATTATATTCAGCGATACTTTCGTTAAAACATATTTGTCACTCCATAGGCCTATCTACTGTGGTACTACGTGAAAACAGCCCCGAAATTCCTTAGGCTTGACAAACTGGAAGTAACGGAAAGTAATTAAGTAGTTCACAAAATATTATGAAGTGAAAGTGGAAGTAGCGAAAAAAAAGATATACTTGAGTAAGTACTAGAAGTAGAGGAAAACTACTTGAGTACTTCGAAAAAGTAGAAGTACTTCGTTACTGACCACCTCTGATTACATGGCATTGTATTATATGTATCGCATTATACAGTGTGTGTCTTGAGCATACAAAAATATTAGAACTGCTGGTTATGATTATTATTTCCGTTAAAGGGTCACTATGCCCTGAATATGATTTAGTCTCAAATTAAAGATATAAAGTCGCGAAATAAATTTTGGCAGCCGGTGTTTTCTGCAGAGAAAGTCATCATATTCGAACTGTAGCTAAATGATGTATAAAATAATCGTCATTGTACTATAGCTGCATAAATTAATCTATCGGGGTGCCACGGCTGCACGTCTCGCTTCTTACCCATTCTCAATGCAACCTCCATCTTATAGTCTTATTTTACCTGGAAAACATATGCTGCGTCACTCACTTTGCTCCCACACGATGTAACAGTGCTGATTCTCATTGTAACTTGGAACCAACATATATATATATGTTTAATTGTATACCTAATCACCAGCCGCGTAACCAGGGGGGATTTTGATTTTTTTCGAATTTACTAATATATCATCAATTTATTTGGGTTAAGTATGCCGATTATGCAATCTCCTCGTGTTGATGATAAGCTTGTCAACGAGTCTGCAAGTGCTGTCAATTAGCGAGTACCTGATCTCTCGTGAACGGTGATGTTCCACAAAAGCAATGATCTACTAAATATGCTTATACATAGATTGTTTTCCAGATGTGGTACCTTCTCTCGAGTTTGCACAACTGGCAGCACTCTGACACATGTTCGACAGCATTGTCAAGGAAGGACAGGCTGTGCTCTTGCGGCTAATAATAATATATTTGGCGACCCTTGCTTTGGCATAACATCATATCTGTACATTGAATATAATTGTGGTCCAGGTAACACTAGTCATTTGTCTGCGTTAATTTTTTCAAAATAATTGTCACCCAAACTCTCTTTTGCACAATGGCCCCACTGACTGATGCAGGGCTCACCAATGCGGTGCCGCGAGGACCAGAGGAGTAGCCCGCGAGCCTGTTCTAAAAAATAGATCGAATAGCAGCATTTACCAATAATCATCAGATTCTTACCAGTGAGCTTTTAAATATATACGTTAGATTCCTTGATTTGGCTATACTTGTTTAAATTACACTAACATGTAACTTACAAATGACAATACACATATGTAAACTACCTATACAGGCGACATGACGGAACGCCATCCACAGTCTTCCGGGGAGGGGGGGTCCGTGCCAAAGTAGTAAACAAGAATACTAAACGGTAGCAGGTAGCCGTGAAGTACTATCAGATTTTCAATATATGTATGCCCATTACGTATTGCAACTTTTGACATAGCTTGTTACTCTTGCATCGCAACGCAATTTAGTGCCATGTTTCTAACTTTCTGTAATCGTTGCTGCTGTCCGGTATGCTGAACAATTGGAGATTGAAATTGTAACACTGCAAAATGACCTCCACCTCAAAGCCCACCAGGCTGCTGCAAACTTTTGTTGTCTTGTTGGCACATAAAGTACAGTGGTGTATGCGCAGCATCTATGAAGGTATCAAGCGTGTTTGGTTCAACTCATTGTTGTGAATCAGCCTTTTCGGACATGAACTTCGTCAAAAACATACACAGAACACGCCTCACAAATGCACATCTGGAACACTCACTTAGAGTTGCAGTGTCAAGTAAACATACCAGAGTACAGTACAGTACAGTACAGTTGAAAGAATGCAATGCCAGGCTTCTCACTGACTGATATAGAAACAGATAATATGAGGTCCAGTCTAAAGTGTGACATGATTTATTTTAAAATTTGAGTTGACTGTTATTGTATAATTTGTACAAACATGGTGCGAAGAAATTCATGATTCCCTAAAAAAATATTGGTTGCTAGCTAATTGAAATGAGATGTTCTGATTTAAAATACTCTCTTACCGCAATGTGATTCCTGCCCAGTGCTACGAATATCGAAGCGCAAATTCAGTCTGGCACGGGTAACGGCAAGAGTAAATGGTAGCCCGTCGCTTCAATCAGTACCTAAGACGTAGCTCTTGGTCGCAAAAAGGTTGATGACCCCTGGACTAATGACTATTCATGAACCAATCCCCAAAGGCCCCATTGAGGAATGAGCAAAACCATGGTTATTTTGTGCAATGTTATCAGCCACATGAGTTCAGATTAAACGTCAAATCAATTGGAAATTATAATCTTGATGTAAATTAGAATATCTTGCTTGCCCGCTTACCACTAATTTTAGCCATATTTAAGTCTGGGAACCTGCTGACACGCTATTGTGCAGCTCAGGAGAGGATTTGTCAAGAAATTCATTACATACCCTCTTAAATCTTTAGACATTGTGTCAGCATTCAGGTGTGAAAGATCTTATGATTCATGGTGACCTTTCCAGACTCGCTGGTGTAATTCAATTGTTGTGATTCGTTCGAAATCATTTTATAAGATGACCCACGTAAGCATTATTGCTTTCTTTGACCATATTGGGTTCACTAGAACTCGAGACCAAATGGAATGTCTGCTACAACTACAGACCCACCAACAACAACAAGCGAGCCTACTACGATTCCTACGACAACTATAGAGCCGACAACAAGCGAGCCTACTACGATTCCTGTGACAACTGTAGAGCCAACTACTGTTGCTCCGACAACCACCGAGCCTACTACTGTTCCTACTACAACTATTGAGCCAACTACTGTTGCCCTGACAACAACCGAGCTAGCTACGATTCCTGTGACAACAATAGAGCCAACTACTGTTGCCCCGACGACAACCGAGCTTACTACTGTTCCAACCACAACAACTGAGCTTACTAAGATTCCTGCAACAACAACTGAGCTTACTAACATTCCTGCAACAACTATTAAGCCAACTACTGCTTCTACAACAAATATTGAGCCAACTGCAATCGCTCCGACAACTGTAGAGCCAGCTGCTGTTCCCCAGACAACTGAGCCTCCTGCAGTAGCAAATGGTACATTGCCAGGTACTGACGCCTATATACCGACAGAGCACACAACGATGCCCAAGACTACTACAAGGCCGAGTTGGCTGACTACCTTTACTCCAACAACAACAGCAGAAACCGGAACACTGCAATTTCAAGGTGAGGAAATTTTTCATTTATTCTAGAACAGGGGTTCTCAGCCCTTTCTTAGCCGTGGCCCATTTTCCGGTTTGAAAATGTGCTGTGGCCCACCTCTTATCTTGGAGTCATAATCCTGTTCAATGCGTGGTAATCGACAGCTCCGATATGCCTATTTCTCTAAAATATGCGCATTTTCTCTTAATTTACAGGTGATATTTAAATGTATACCTTTTCGCCCATGAAATTGCGCCAAGCGCAATGAACATTTTCATGTCTAATAAATATCCTCCAACAAACGACCAACGAAATAATCTTGGGCCTCTTCGAACTCCTGCAATTGAGGGTTTGGGTGCAGCAGTTACGGCCCTGGTAAATCATTAGGCTCTGTATATTATGATAATCCGCTTCTATATTTGCGTCGCGAAACACAATGACCAAATCCACGCATCCGCTGTATGATTGGGATTTTAGTTCCACTATTGTGGGAAATATAATAATCATTCTGGGTCAGCTTCAAACAATTCATTGGTGAATGGGGTACTACAGAGAAGTGGAGAAAGTTATATTTTATATGCATGCTGTACAATGCCAATTGTATGTCTTCTAACAAACCAACTGAAGTTGCGATGTCACAATATTCAATCCAATGATACAATCAATTCATGTGACTCCTACATTATGTACAATGATTTCCAGGGAGGACATTTTAAACCGACTCCAAAGATTAATGCGCTCCGCTAAATCCTCAATCCATTACGATTCGTTGCGGTGGTGCAGATACCTCCACCAGAAGTTTCTATTATTATTTGCAATTAGGCTATTTTTATCTTACAATAATACGATTTGCCAAAGTACAGTAAATCTATACCTCAACTTCATTCCGAGTTTATTGGACACCCCTTTCAACGGCATACGACATATGACCCTACCAGAATACTTGGTTACTTCAGCATTACCTTCCAGTTATTATATACTCGAAATAATTTTAGTTGCTGTTAGCCGTAGGTTTTCATAGCCAGTGGAAAAGCCGCCGTTTCTCCCTCCCGTTTTCGGCTTGAAGATGCTGACTCCGTACGTTCCACTACGTCTCATCAGAGTCGGATGGAAAGCTTTACGTGGCCCATGTATAATTCGATAATATGAATATATTTTGAGTGATTATTATAACAAATAAAACTAACTTACATTAATTCTAAAATTTTCTAAATAGCTTTGTGGCCCACCTCAAATGCTGTGGCCCACCAGTGGGCCATGGCCCACCCTTTGAGAACCCCTGTACTAGAGGCATGAGACCATTCCCTGATAAGCCGCCAGAAATTTTGAATGTTGCTACCAGTAGCAAGTGATTTTTAGGCGTTTCGCAATGTGTCAGATCAGTGATTCTCAAAGTGGGCGCCAGCACCCCCTGGGCGGCGTGAGTTCACCTTTGGACATCCACTCTGTGAAGTTTCCGAGCATGAATTGATTGAGGAGCTTGAAGAACTTTTTGGGGGTCAAACCAAGGCTCAATATCTCGTATCAATCGTTGTGGATACAGAAACAAATCAAAGAGAGATAATCTCCTCTCGGTCTAGAGTCGAGTTACCATGAACGCCAACCAGAAATAGCTTTAGAACAGTAGTTCTTAAACTTTTTTAGACACGCTTCTGCCGCCCCCTTCATGATAGTCAAAAATTTCGCGCCCCCTATCGTCATATCACAAAATCAACCAGAATGCCAGCAATCCCAACGAATAATTTGATGGCATGGAACTGATGGGAGGTTATGATTAGGGCAAGTTTTTGCAACTTATGCAACCTTTTTTTACAGCTTCTGGCAGCTTCCTAAATACTCGGAAGTTATGTAGAATGCTGTTTCAAGCTGTTTGAAGGAATCTTATAGTGCAACTTTTTGCAACCTTTGTCTATTTTTTTTCATGGAACTTTTTGCAACTTTTTATCGATTTTTCATTCAACCAACTTTTTACTGGAAATATTTGACAATATATGTAAATAGATCGCTTGAATATTCAACTGAAATACCGTAAATCAGCACTGAAGTTGATGAGAGAATTCTCAAATATGAAGTTTGGACTATACAACACAGAGCAATAACTATGAAATGGAGGCGAATCCCTCGCACTGCAAGTTTTGTGTTTTTCTGGGTTTATGGAACAAAGATTAGAATAAACTTAATCCAAAATCTTCATGGTCGTGAATAAGTAGCGTTTTTTTTAGTTATCTGTGTCCAAAGTTACTCCAGCATGTAAGGTAACTTTGGACAATGTAGTTTTTTGTATGTCTTAACACTATTTTGTTTCTGAAACCTCTCAAATGAGGCTCATTTGGTAAGAGTTAACGAGAGAAGTGGCTAAAAATTAACCAAATGGTATATGTCTGGCGAATGCGCTCGAACCCCATGCTATAATTACATTGTTCTCAGGAGTGCTTTGAGATATTGGCATGAGCTTGTAAAAACTTCGGATGTACTAAAAATTCCACTTGTTTCAAAGTGTGTTGGTCATCATGCCATGTCACCTTATTTGTTTCATTCGATGGTTTATAATATACAATGAGTAGACAATGAGCCATCTACAAAAGTATAGGCGTACAAGGAGGCTACAAGGAGTAAAATGTCAAATACTAAGTTTACCGACAGTGCAACCTCGATCACACCAACAAAATTTTTTCAGTTTAGACTAAATTTTGACTTTTTTTGTCAAAAATCAATTGCCCTAGTGATAACGCATTAATAAATATTTTCGAAGCACTAGGGCAATTGATTTTTGACAAAAAAAGTCAAATTTTGCTTCGAGTCACGAGTAAATGTACATTTTCAAGACGCTGAGTCAAGTCACATCATTTTTTTTCCAAGGTAACTCGAGTCGAGTCAAGTAATCTGAAAAAGTTCAATCGAGTGAAGTCATGACTCGAGTCATCCCAACACGGGTGCCTTTATTTTGTACATGCAAGCTAATGAAAAGCTAATGCAGCTAATTAAGCTAAGGAAAAGCTAATTAAGCTAATGAAAGACTAATTAAGCTAATGAAAAGCTAATGAAGCTAATTAAGCTAATGAAAAGCTAAGTAAGCTAATGAAAAGCTAATGAAAAGCTAAGTAAGCTAATGAAAAGCTAATTAAGGTAATGAGAAGTAAGCTAATCAAAAGCGCAGCAAATATATGCAATTACAAAGTAGTACATATCCGGACGTTTCAAACGTTAGTTTACTCATTGCTCATTATCAGGATGACAATGGTGCCGATGTCTCACTAGTACGACATTTAGGTTTCGCTTAGGTAACGAAAAAGAAGTCTTCCCAATTTTGAAATTATGCGCAGACTGATTCAGTTCTAAAGAAAACGATCAATAATCTAAATCATAATCTGTCGATCATGATGTGAAGTTTATTTGTAAAATAAAAATTACTGTCAAGCCCGCAACCAATATCCACGCGAATTCGGTTTACCAGACATATCGCGTGCCGAAACGGGTTAATCCAGTTTTGTATGATGCGTTGATTGATAGCAGGCATGCTGGAGCTTGTGAGACAATGCTGTTTTCAAATCCTCCTTGCCTTCCTAACTAATTACCATCAAGAAATGAACTCCCTTTGAAATGTCGTTGATGTTCATGTTCGTTCACGCTATCAAATTCAGTTTGCAAACATAACCGGCCACATTATCATGTTAGGCGTGCTGGCACTTTAGCACCGAGTAGGCAGAAAAACTTCGTCTGAGATCACCGCTGTATGTAGTGCCGAGATAACGTAGTGGTATAATCCACAGCTGCAACACCAATGGGTTGTGGGTTCGAGTCCGACCGAGGTCGACTCCAGAATTCCTACCTAGGTACCATCTCATCCGTGTAAGCGGTGTCTTATAAAAGCCAAGAATGTGGGCCGTTGTACAAGTCGGCCGCTACGGAATAGAAATGTAGAAAATTGCCTGGTGTAAATGACCATGACCATGACCGTATTAGTCGAGACACACCATGAACACCTCAAAACAAACCTGTCGGTGCCGTCAAATCTTCCGGTTTGCAGGGTGCAGTTAGGTCTGAATTGGCACTATTGCAATCATAATTCAAAAATCCCTATTGAGAATCGAATATCCAGATTCTAAACTTGGATTTAAAATTTCGGATTTGATACATCCAGAATCATATGAGCAAAATACTAACCTGGACTTACTTCCTTGCTTCATTGGCTTCGTTTTTACATTCGCTGGTTTCATCAGCTTTTCATTAGCTTAATTAGCTTTTCATTAGCTTACTTTTCATTAGCTGACTTTTTCATTAGCGTAATTAGCTTTTCATTAGCTTAATTAGCTTTTCATTAGCTTACTTTTCATTAGCTTACTTTTTCATTAGCGTAATTAGCTTATCATTAGCTTAATTAGCTTAATTAGCTTTTCATTAGCTGACTTTTCATTAGCTTACTTTTTCATTAGCTTAATTAGCTTTTCATTAGCTTTTCATTAGCTTACTTAGCTTTTCATTAGCTTAATTAGCCTTTCATTAGCTTAATTAGCTTTTCCTTAGCTTAATTAGCTGCATTAGCTTTTCATTAGCTTGCATGTACAAAATAAAGGCACCCTCCCAACACTGGCTTGATCCGACTTCGAAACCTTTCTTCTCTTGATATTGTCAAAGAGAAAAATATTATTCGGGTTGGCGTAGTTGGTTACCGTAATCCATGGTCTTCATCGCGAAAGACTGTAATCAACTCTCGGCGCTAGCACGTTTATCTGGGAAAAAGAATTTCACCTCCACTCAGCAGACTAACCACCGTAAAATCACATGAATACTATCATGAACAAAACCCAAAAAAATGTAACTCCGTAGTACCACACGTGCGAAAAACGGTTTCATATTTTACATTATGGGTTGATTTCAATTTTTGGAGGTCCACCGATCCGCCAAATATTTTTTTTTAATATGACCGGTCCGCGAGGTGAAAAAGGTTGAGAACCACTGATGTAGACAACAGTGTCGGTGTGAAGCAACAAATGCGTAACTAGCACTCCTTCAGTATACACGGAACTTCTATGCTGCCAACAATTGCTGCTGCTGAACTTTTTTTGTCTATTATTGCCAAGCTATTTCATATGGACAGGCAATTCCAACCAGAAATGTAGAAAAGTACGTAAAATTTAACATCAAGCGTAATAATGTCAAAATTTCAATTTTTAGTGCAAATGTTTCCGTTTTCTAGGTCAGAAAATAATCGCCCTATAGTCATCAGTCATCACAAGGGCAATTTTTTTACCTAAAAAACGGAAGATTTTGACAAAAAAAATCAAAATTTTGACATTTTTTGACCTTGAAAAACTTAATTTTGACCAATTGTATGCAAATTAGGCGTTTTTCCACATAATATTAGAATTGTACGACTTATCTTCATTTCTAGTTCGAACTGTCTGTCCTTACGAAGTAGTTCGGCCTGAAAAAACTTTTTTGACTCAAAAACTGACAAATTTTTTCATGAAAACACTTGATTTTAACAAAATCTCGCCCCTATGAAGAATTCCAGTAGTTACATCATGTATAATGGCAGAAATAATTAAAATCTGTTCTAGTACAACGAAAGATACTTTCCTACATTCTCGGGTAGAAAGTGTCTGTCCTTTCTAAGTAGCTTGCCAAGAATGAAGAAAACGTTCAACAGTAGCAGTTGTTCGCTGACAACACGGAAGTTGTACAGTGTAAGTGCGTTCGTACACTGCTGGTAACATACCGTGTTGCTTCGTTTTGACCATGGTGTCTACATCACAATTTTTCATATTGCGCTTCTTGACATAAGAACCACACAATGCCCACGCAGTCATGCTTCAGTTAGGATTTCGCTGTATGTTGCACATAACACCATGTCAACCTATTTGTTTTTTTTGAATGCTTATGATTCAAAATGAGCAGACAATGGGCCGTCTACAACGGTAGGCCTATAAAGTACCGTCATCTTCCATGTATAATCCGCAAAATTTTCACGATTTTTTGCCCTAAAATCGGGGGGTGCGTATTATACATGAGAACAACACGCTTGAAAAAACTCTCCCTCGATAAAAAACTTGAAATCACACCTTTCTTCATGTTTGTTTCCAATCGCGCATCACTTTCAGCCATCGTGCCCAGTAATTCGTATTATCAGTGTAACGCGCTACCAATTAGCAAAAAGCCTGTTGCCAATTAACGAGAGTCGTCTGCACACTGCACAGCACGTAATCTCCTGCTGAGTTGGTTTGCCGTTTGCACGCGAGCGAAATTAGGTCATTCATTGATTGGTGAACGCGCGCGCGGCAATCCTCGCTAATTCATCAACAGGCCATGTGCGCAAAATATAATCGCTTGCGTAATCAGTCGCACCTCCAACAGGCGTGGTGTGCACGACATAGGCTAACCGTTGGCCTGAGCAATCGCATCTGGCCTGGTCCGCAAGATTTCGCGTCGCCGGCCTCGCAGGCTTTGGCTTCGCGTCGCTTCGTATTGAGGCAATACTGTTACTTTTATGATTAGCAGTCGCATCTGTAATAGGCCTCGTGCGGAAGACGTCGTGTCGCTGGCCCGAACTATCGCGTCGCCAGCCTCACAGGCTTTGGCTGCTCTGTACTATCGTCTAGAGCAGTGATTTCCAAATGCGGCCCCCAACTAGCCTTCTTGCGGCCCTCAAGAATATTAATAAATCGAGATATGACAAAAAATAAAATTTATATTTATAAAATACACTTGCTTGGCTTGGAGTCTGGAGTTTTTAATTAGGATTGCAGGAAAGTCGTGAGTAGACTGCTATCGTTACGTCACTGCTGTTTCAATGCAATGTGCCATAGCTTTCCAGTTGAACGAGCAGTAGCCATAGATATAGGTAAAGACAGGACCATAACTGCCGCACGGGGCTCAAAATTATTTTGTGAATTAGCATGAATTATAGAGTATTTTTTTTAAATTTATGCATATTTTGCAATTTCTTTTTGCTCTAGGCGTGATTTCATGCTGTCAAATATCTTGATTTTTGGGTGCTCATCCCCATGAAAAAATGCGCAAGACTTATAGAAATGAGCATGGGGCATGTCGGCGTTGGCCATTACCGCGCCACTAAGCACCAAGACATATCAAGTTTTAGGCCATGTAACATGCGACTCCAAGAAGTGTGGCAGAACGATCGGCAGCGAGAAAACCTTGGCCGAACAAGACTTCCGTTATGCTGATCGAAAACTTCGTTATATACAAAATACTGTCTTGGCAATCCGAACCTCGAAAGACAAATACCATCCTGCAAGGAAAAATTATATTATATTCCAGTGAAGAAATACCAATTTGAAATCGTGTGGGTCTCTTAGTACAGTGGCGAAACGGGCGATCGCCCCTCCCAAATTTTTGGAAAATTTTCGTAAAATCAATAAATATTACAGTATTTTGGGGCAGATGAAAGTAATCTTAAAATTTTCTTCGCGCGATTTATTGTCCCGAGAAATAAATTATTCCTCAAATACCCATAGTTGAATTTAGCTGCATTCTCAATTATGAGAATACAACAGGACCAGTAGATACACTTTCTATAGAGTAGCCCGAGGTCGTTGAGTTGATTGAGTCTAAAGGTGTCAGTTCAGTAAGGGGTCGGGGACTTTTAGTTCCGGCAATTTCCGTTCCGGGACTCACGAAGACATACAGAGTAGGCTACATGCGACTCCGCAAAGTGCGCTCCCAAAATGATTGACGGCAATAACACCAACGCATGTATTCCGAAGCCTTCGATATCGATTTTCGAGTGCTTAAATGGCTGGCGCCTAATGATCCTGTCCCTGCAATCAGACCCCTTCGATATAAATGCGTTTGACACAGGAAAATATCGCCACATCTCTTTAAAAAGGGCTAATTCGAAATCGCACGAGTCCGATCAAAGGAGTTTTTTTTTATATTGGTTTGGTATGTATCAGCGGTTCCAATCTTCAAAGTAGCGTCAATCTTTACCAGAGGTTACTAAATAACCGTGCTTCAACGAAGTAATTATTAAGAATGGACATCACTTTTTCATATACACGCACCAATATTATTGATCAAACTCTTTCATTTATTCAAAAATATTTACGCTCGGCAGCGGCGTGACTAGGCCCGAAATTAACACTGATTGTTCATCACAGTGTCAGCGATTTGGGCTCGTTCGTGGAGCGATCGCCTAATACAATCTATAGTTGGCAACTGGAAGCTTCCTTAGGGTATGTGTGTGTCTCTCTGTGCATGTGTGTGTGTGTGTGTGTGTGTGTGTGTGTACGGCTAATAATCGTATGTATAAAAGAGTAGTGATGAAAATGGGCAATGGAAGGATGTAAGGTTCTGCGAGGTGCTCCCATGGGGGAGCTCCCATAAACTCATTAAAAATTTGCTCCCCCCTTTTAAAAAAAATTGTTGTTTCTGGCTACGTGGATACGACCCTGCGTGTGAGCGATCTTTTGAATGGTGACATCATTATCCGCAAGTCATGAAGTAACAACAATAAATGACAACTGTCCCGCCCGGCGCCCACCCTCCAGAAATTCATATATAGTCTTGCCGTGTGGTATGAACGATATAGTTCGAGATGTATTCTTAAGTGGCTCCTAAATGTTCGATTACACCACTTATATCAGCCCTACCGGTAAATCTGATAATTAAAACGTATTTGCAATATGCAAGTAACAATATAAAGAACCAATTTGATTCATTTTCCCCGAAAAATTTTCCCGCTTCGCGCGGAAGTGTTGACGTCCGCTATTTCCGCAATCATTATGTTATCACATCGCTTTATCTCCGTGAGTGGAATATATGTATAACGATCGCCCGAGATGTTGTGTTAATCATCCAATTAGGGCCCAAGACTATCGATGTTACCTATCTTGTATACTTTTCTTTAAGGGGGTGGTCATTTACGTCATCGAATTTTTCGCCCCTCCCAAATATTTATTCTAGCTACGCCCTTGTCTTAGTAGGCGATTCTATATTTTTTGATATAGCAGACAGGAGGTCACGAAATAACATGTTACGGAATCATACTAATGGGCCCTACAATTTCCAAGACACCTCACTCAGCGCTACCGGTAAATCTGATTACGTGAGCAGCGAGTACAAGAAATTGATAGCAATATAGGCTTTATGCAATTCCCGATCATAATGACCAATTTTATCATGAATTATCGTAAATTCGCGCTGGCTCACTTAACAGTACAACTAGTTTCGTGGCAAAAGTGAACAAGGCGATAGGGTAGGTTTATCAGAGTATGGGAGCACAAAACCAAAGTTTATTATTATTATTATTATTAGGGGGGTTGACGAAGTGCTGTAGTGCAGTTTCGTTCCTGTCAACGGATATACGCCCGAAGACGTACGTTTAATTATTATTATGGGGCCTACCTTTTCAAATACACCTCCCTCGGCTCTACCTGTAAAACTGATTACGTGAGCAGAGAGAGGATAGAAATTGATGGCAATGTATATGCAATCCCGATCATATTGACCGATTCAATCATGAATTGCAGAAAACTTTCGCGCTCCGCGCGTAGGAGAGAATACCTGACTCACTAAACCAGTGGTTCTCAACCGCCGGTCCGCGGACCGGTGCCGGTCCGCGACGACATTCCAGCCGGTCCGCCAGGTACATTACAATTATATACCTTAATTCCAAGATGCAATGTTGAAGGCTTGTCCATTGATATAATAAATAAAACATCAAATTTCAAACTGATTTATAACTTCGTGTGGTAACATTAGGCCTGGAAACCTGTTCGATTTGACTTAAAGTTCAAGATGTGTCATTCGACGACATGCGAGGGGCAAGTACAAAACAGTCACTAGCTAACTCATCGCTAAACAGCGCAGTTCTCGCGATCATTCGTTTTCGATTCATTCATTTTCTGCAGGACCGTAACTGTGGCACCCCAAACCGCACAATTGGAGAGGGGCCGAGCTTGCAAATGGCCCAAAATTATTTTGCAAATTAAAATAAATCATAGCATTTTTTTTTTGAAACTTTTTCCAACATTTTTCAATTTCTGTTCGAGCTTTGCGCGATGTAGTGTCTCTAAATGTCTTGCTTATTAGGCGCCCTTCTCCGAGGAATACGCATGATTAATAGAAATCGGCATTTCGGCGTCAGCCATTACCGCGCCACGACGTACCGACACGTAATAAAGTTTTGGTTAACATGAGACTCCGAAAGGTGTGCCAAAAATTCGGCAGCGAGAAAACCGATTCAGTCATGAATGATCGAAAATTTTCGCTATTGGCGCGATTAAGCCACATAAACTCTCTGCTTGCACTGACTAGAAAGAATGTGCTCACAAGTACTGGTGAAACATCCACCCAACTGTCGGGTCTGGGTGGGGGCGAAGCAGGGTTGTAATGACTCGAGTCACGATTTTTTGATGATTCGACTTGACTCGAGTCATTTTCTCAAAATTACGGAAATGAATCGACTTACTCGAGTCAATCTGTGTATTAACTCGACTTGACTCGAGTCATTGCGCATGACTCAAACCAAGTCATATGACTCGAGACTCAGACGGCCAAGACCGATATTTCATTGTAATTTCGAAGAACACTAAAGTAACTACCCTATTCGGATTATACGTCTGTAGGTACTGGTACTTGAAAATGCGACCAGTAACTGTTAAAAGTGAGGAAAATTAGTATATTATAAATGCAAACCATTCGATAACACCAAACAGAGTTATAAGAGTGGGTTTAACAAGACTTTCACGGGAAACTGAGCAGTCAACACAATGACTTGAACTCGGACTCGAGTCATAATACCATGACTCGGACTCGAACCTCTGCTCGATGACTTGGACTCGGACTTGACTCGGTGGTGAATGGAAAATGACTCGAGTCAAAACCATAGAATTGAAAATGACTTGTGACTCGGAGCTTTGTGACATGGTGAAGTTCGGCTTATCGCCCTGTGGGCTGACCAACGTTTTGGGGGTGGGCTAACGAAGTGCTTTTTCGGCCCGGATTTGCGGATGGCCGGAATTGCAGCTGCAAGGTGTTTTCTTGCGGCACGCATTTTATTCGTAGTTGCCAGAGTAGCCTGCGTCTGGTGGCAGTGAGCAATGAGCAAGGTAGCACGACAAGGTTCTTGGTTCGACTTCGAAACACTTCTTCTCTCGCTATTGTCAAAGAGAAGGATAGTATGCGAGTTAACGTGATCGGTAAACCCCGCGGCCTTCGGCGCGAAAGACTGTAAACGACACTCGGCGGTAGCACGTTTATCTGGACAAGGCAATTTTACCTCAACTCAGCAGACTCACTTCCATAAACACACATGGATGCCATCATGAAGATAATTAATTACTATCCAAACCCTCCAAATGTCACTATCTAGCACCATAAATTGCAAAAACGGTTGCATACAATACATTTTGGCTTCATTTCAATTTTGAAAGTTCACCGGTCCGCCAGACATTTTCTTAAATTTTACCGGTCCGCGAGGTGAAAAAGGTTGAGAACCACTGCACTAAACCACCCCGAAAGCATCAGAATGGGAAGTCCTATACCTCACGACCGAAGCGTCCGAATAATTTGAGCGGAAGAGCGGTCTTTATCGAAATCTAGTGTCGCATTGATTCCAAAAATACAAATTTAAATCTCGCCAGAGCAATAAAACTACTCCGAAATAGCCACCAAAGGTCGATTTTTCTGAACAATGAAAGCGCAGCAACACAATGACCATAGCAATGGCCAATGGCGCCAAACGATCGATCTGAACAACGCCAATTTTCATATTTTGATGACTATTTTGCTTCCGTGTCATTGCCCTGGTATTCGTGCGGCCCCGACCGTAGTCTGAAATTCTAAATTTGGCCCTGACACCGAAAAAGTTTGGGAACCACTGGTTTGGAGACAATGCCGTTAATTGCATAATGATCAGCGACGGTTATGTCATGATTGTTCGACAGTGACATCGCAAAACAGAACAACATCGCGTACTAAAACACAGCTATTTATGTACTGTGAATGCAGGGTGCGTACAATCCATGGGTACAGCCTTTTTCCCAGAATTTGCATGCCATTTTGAGGGTGCGTATTATACATGGGGGCGTACTATACTTGGAAAATGACGGTGGGCTACAGGCTGTGAAATGTCAAATGATAAGTTCCCCCGAGAGCGCAAAATCTACGATACAAACGAAATGCAGGTTGTGAAAAAATTTTGACTTAGTTTACAATTTTGACATTTTTTGACCTAACGCTACAATTTTGACCTAATTTTGACTTCTTTTGACATGTCAAAAAAATGCCCTAGTCATCACGCATGTGAATTTTGCGAATATATGGGTATTTCAATAGTTTCCCATGCTGTTTGTAAGAGGGAGTCCCAGTCCAGGTGAAATCCTAGTAGCAATAGACGGCACCCAACGTAGCAATTAGCAAAGTTATCACGATAATGCAAAGCAGACCCATGCATACATGATCATTATCACTGGGATAGCGTACTCTTTGGTCATGATGTTTTCCGCAATTGTGAGTATTCTGAAAGGGCCAATTTCAGACAGATTTTCTAGAGGTTTTCAGTAGGGATTCATGACCTTAACGAACGAGGATATTGGTTCACGCAAATACGTTGACACAAAACACGTCATTTCCTTGCCGCCAACCAGTTGAATTCGATATGCGTTTCATAAAACCCATATTTTGTAACATAATCTCAATCAGATAGCACAGCTGAGTGGAGTAACAGTGCTTCATCTTCAATTGGTGTTCCAGTGTTTAATTTTCCTCTTTGTTCATCAGAAGGTGCACTCGGAGCTACTGCTCAAGTTTCTCTTATTATGGGACCAATACTCTTCTTTGCCCTGCTTGCTTTGCTTTGGGCTCTCAAGAGAAAGGGGTGAGACTATTAAATGTCTTCTATGATTCTATTCATTGTATCTACCGAGAGCGATTGGAATATTTCAAGGCTGTTATAGTGCAAACTTGTGACCCACGGCCATACGAATGGGCTAAGACCCGAGAGTCTGATGATTTGTTCTCTGCAACGCCTAATCTCAAATAATTGGAATCTCATTCACTAGATAACAAACTGGGATGGATTTTGTGTAACCCTGCAATTCATGTGCGGTCGCGTTTCTTGGCTTTAACCAAATGTAGTTAGAGAGGGATAGAGTGATATTTTGGATATATGGGGATCGATTTATATTTAAGTGTAAAAAGTTCAGGCGTGGCTCAGTTATAAGTAAGATAGTAGTTTCATATAAGCTATGTATATATGACAAATGAACATGAACTGGACAGTTGTCAACCTAAAAGTTTCCCTGCTGAAGGCTATGGATATAAATAGTGCTATCACTGTAAGAGAGAGATACCAGCCAATGTCATATCGGAAATTTCAGAGCAGTAAGCAATTCACGTGCAGAATGAAAAGGGTGATTTTAAAATAATTGTTTTATAAATTCTTACTCGTTTATCTTACTCTTTTACTCATCATATTTGAAGACTCTGCGTTATGCAACACATGTTTAAAGAGGCGAAAACTAGCAGATTTCAGTAGCATATTCATCTTGGTACCAACAGAAGTAGTCAAGTATGGATTTTTTTCCTTATCATAGTGAAAATTGACCATGCGATACTATCCTCTGGTGAATTGACCAAAGTGTTTGACGCCCCTGTGTTCGTCTCTGCTTGGAGGATATTTATTTGGCAATTAAACTGATTTGATGTTCCAGCTCTAGCAAAGTGTCAGCTGCTACTGATTCTATGCCAGGAAATACAGCGGAAGCCAAGGAGAATCTGGTAGGTGATGCATTCATCAATTAATTGTTTGATCGACAGACAATGTATCCGTTGTTTTAAGATGAATACTTGTACATCTCGCACACACTCAGTTGCCGACGTAATGAAATCCATGTTGGACAATGTGTCGATCCAACTGAAGAATGCCAGCAATCACTCAGACACTCTATCTTATGTATCACCAACCGATGCAGATTCATATAATACCGCAAATATCCCGACCGAGGAGGCTATGAATGGAGGTATTGGAAGAAGGAGTGATTTATCGTATCTGAATGAATGCATCAGTCATGAATCAAATTCGAGTGAAGAGAGAGTTGTTCAGTCATCCATAACACTTGATGAAAACGGCCAATCTGCATCTCCTACAGACCCTGAGGAAATAATGACGAGATCAGGGTTTAGTGAGAACAATGCGTAAGGATTTCCAGGATTCGATCATCCAGAGTTATACCGAAAGAACCTGAGAGTTTAATACAAATTTTCTTAGCAAAGCAAGATGTAAAATTTCGAACCCCACTTGCTTTATTCAATCTCGGTTTTAGTGGAGTTTACATTCGTAGTTGGCGAAGGTGGTACGGGCGGCTTTGGTAGATGCAAGAGTCAGCATTGATGACGCTGATCTGTCAGACTGCCTTGTTGTTTGCGCAGACGCCGCTAGTTTACTGAGCATTTTCAGGTGTATTCCAAATTATTTCTTGAACACTCCGTGACTTGCCACAGATCTCTTATGGGTGTGAGATTTCTCATTGTACTGAAAATTTGAATTACCGTTTAACGAATTTATCTTACTTTTATTTATTATTTTACGTTTGGATATTAAAATCAGTTTCTCTGTCAGTACAAATCGTTACTTAGTTACACTGTGTAGCGTGCATATTCTCAAATTCAGACTGATGTTATCGGGGCACGTGAACACTGCATAAACGCGTGTGACTGAAAATGATATGAAATAGTGCGTAATCCCGCTGTTAAGGTGCCTTCATTAACAATTAACGTGAAATGAATTAGGCGCGGACAACCAACATCGGTTGCATTTTAAACTAGGAAAAACTGAAAGAATCGTGCCTTATAAATTTGAGTACCGTAGGCCACATTTCCCGGGAAAAGTGAATCAATTCACTGGGAACCTGGTGCAACGACTTTCCACATGTTAATGAAAACGAGGTGAAATCCTGCAGATCAGAGCCGCAGGCACCAGTCAGACACAGGGTAATCGTGAGTAGTAGGGCGATTTTTTTGGCCTATAAACGGACGATTTTGACCTCACGTATGCAAATTAGGTGTTTTCGCACTTAATGTTGAAAATGTGCTAGCCTACTTACCTTCATTTCTGATTGTAACTGTCTTACGAAGTAGTCTGGCCTGAGAAAAGTTTTCGACTGGAAATTGATAAATTTTTACATGAAAAAACTAGTATTGTAACGAAATCTGCCCCAATGAAGTATTATGGTAGAAATAATTGAAATTTGTTGTAGTTCAACGAAAGATGGGCCTACTCCCTACATTCTCGGGTAGAAAGTGTCTGTCCTAAGTAGCTTGCCAAGAATGGAGAAAGAACGTTCAACAGCAGCAGTTGTTGGCTAACACACCGCGTTACTTCATTCTGACAATGTTGTCTACATCAGGGGTTCTCAACCTTTTTCACTTCGCGAACCGGTAAAACTTCAAAAAATATTTGGCGGACCGGTGGACTCTCAAAAATTGAAACCAACCCAATGTAAAGTATACCAACGTTTTATTGCGAGTATGTGGTGCTGGAGAGCGACAATTTGAGGGTCTTGATCGTAATTAATCATGACCGTGATGGCATCCATGTGATTTTACGGTATAGTGATCGATCTGCCTAGTCGAGGTAAATCTGCATTGACCGTGACCGCCGAGAGTCGTTTACCTTTACAGTCTTTCGCGCCGAAGGCCATGGATTTTATCGACCACGCTAACTCGAATTATGCTATTCTTTTCGACAATATCGAGAGAAGAAGTGTTTTGCAGTCGAACCAAGCATCTTGTGCTATCTTGCTCATTGCCCACTACCACACCAGACGTAGGCTAGCTGCCCTGGCTGCTACGAATACATTGCGGGGCGCGAAAGCACCCGACAACAGCCAGGCCCGTAACTGCCGCACCCCAAAACCCCCAATGGGGGCGGAGCGAGCTCGAAGGGGGCCCGAAATTATTTCGTGAATTAGCATAAATTATAGAGTATTTTTTGAAAATTTATGCAACTTTTTCGAATTTTTTTCGCGCTGGTCGCGATTTCAAGTTGCCAAATTTATTGATTATTTGGTATTCTTCAAAAACACGCAAGATTTATAGAAATTGACATATCGGCGTTGGCCATTACCGCGCCACGACGCACCAATACATATAAAGATTTAGGACATATTACATGCGACTCCAAGAAGTGTGTCAGAACGATCGGCAGCGCGAAAACCTTGACCGACATGGACTGCCCTTACGCTGACCGAAAACTTCGTTATATATACAAAATACATAGGCTATAGGTTTAATTGCCCCTAGGCGCCTATAAATGACTGGCGTCAAATGTTCTTGTCTTGGCAATCTGAACCCCAGAAGACTAATACCATCCCGCATGGAAAAATTATATGCCAATGAAGAAATACCAATTTGAAATCGTGTGCGTCCTTTAGTTTAGTATACGTTTGGACGATTCTATATTTTTTGGTATAGCAGACAGAAGGTAACGAAATAACATCATGTAACGAAGTCATACCAAGGGATCCGCTCGCCCGAAGATGTTTAATTATTATTTACGGGCCCTACAGTTTCCAAGACATCTCACTCAGCTCTACCGGTAAATCTGATAACGTGAGCAAAGAGGACAAGAAATTGATAGCAATATATATGCAATACCTGATCTTACCATGAATTATCGAAAATTTCCGCTCGTGGCGCTGGCTCACTAAACAGCACGGCTAATTTCGTGGCAACAGCGAACACCCTATGGGAACCCAAGACCCAAGTTTTTTGGGGAGGCCTGAGGAAGTGCTGTTTCGTTCCTGCCAACGGGTATACGCCCGAAGATGTTTAATCATTATTGAGGGGTCCAACCTTTTCAAACACACCTCAATCAGCTCTACCGGTAAATCTAATTACGTGAGCAGAGAGAGGATAAAAATTGATAGCAATATATATGCAATTCCCGATCATATTCAACGATTCAACCATGAATTATTGAAATTTTTCGCGCTTGAAACGTTTAGGCGAGAATAGCTGTCTCACTAAACGGACACCCAATGTAGATGACAAGTAGCAGCAAAGAGCGCGGTACCGAAGGGGATTTTGGAGGGCGAAGCTCCCCAGAAGTTCGGTTTATCACCCTATGGGGGGCCCAAGGCCAACGTTTTTTTTTGGGGGGGGGGACGAAGTGCTGTTACGGCCCTGACAACAGCTATACCTTTCAATCCACACAATCAGGTCCAAAAAAGCTCCTCTTCATCCCACCACCAAAGAAACGTTGGTCACAGGGTGATAAACCAAACTTCTGGGGTATTCGCCCCCAAGACTCGATAATTTAATGGATGTTTTCGTCAGGACTTGTGAGCACATTCATTCCACTTGGTGTAGCCAGAGAGTTTATGTAACCACTAATCGCGCCAATCGCGAATTTTAGAATTTGTAGCTGAATCGGTCAATAATATTGGTAAGTGCATATTTGTTGCTTTAAATTTTTTATCCTCTCAGAATTATCAGATTTTTCTGGCAAAGCTGAGTGAGGTGCCGTCTTGGAAAAGTTAGGGCACGTAATTAATAATTAAACATATTCGGGCCGGCCTGTTGGAATAATTTACTTCGTTATATGTCAATATTTTGCGACCAACTGTCTGTTATATAGTGAATAGCTACGGAAATCGCTCAAGCGTACTAAACTAAAAGACGCACACCAGAGATGAGCGGATTTGAAATTTTCATGTCCTAATCCAGTCCAAATCCGAACCTCCAAATCCAAATCCCAATCCATAACTTTTTCATATTCAAGTCCATGTCCAATCCTAATCCGATTCCAACTGGAAATTCAGAAAAAATACTAATTTATGCAATGGAGGGATTCGAAAATTTTCTTTCACAACAAACGATTCACTTGATTCAAGATAACTTAATAACCATAAGTACAATAATAAATGATCTGAATAAAGATAGTCGCCATTCGCCACACGACATTCCAATCTCCCAGAAAATAGGTAAATCCAATCCAAATCCTAATCCGTTCTGAAAAAAATCTCTAATCCAAATCCAATCCAAATCCGACAAAATTTCACAAATCCTGTTTTTTCAAAACCTAATCCTAATCCATGCTCATCTCTGACGCACACACACAATTCCAAATCGGTATTTCTTCACTCGCAAATAATTTGTCCTTTGGGGTAGGGGAGATGTGGTACCGACGGATCAAAATTGCAAAATGATCTCTGGCCCTCAAATCTTCAGCTGTCTCAACACTTTGATACAAGCTCTAACTATCGCGGACATTTACATGGATATCCTCCTTTACAAAAATATGTTTATAAACGTTTAAAATTTGTGGCTCAAACGTATCATCGGTCCCCACCCTGTGGGTCCAATGGCACACGACCATGAGACCTATGAGACATACGCTCAAAACTCAATTTTTTCAGCTTGTTTAAGCTACAGCATGCCAATGAAAAATGTTTCGTCGCCACGTACAAGAATAAAATAGAATATATCAACTCAAATGTTGGGATAAAATCACGTTTTGATTTCCGCCGAAACTTACAAAATTAATGCCACATACATATTAGCCTACCGGAAAATCTACATTTTGACTCTCAAACAGTGTGGGATCGAGTCACTATTTTCGAGTCACGAGTCATTGCACATTTTGACTCGAGTCAAGTCATGTCAATCGATTTTCGAAGGTGACTCGAGTCAAGTCAAGTCACTCGTTTTTCGGAGGTGACTCGAGTCAAGTCAAATAGAATTTTCGAAGTATGGGTCATGATTCAAAGTCATTACATATTGCTCGCTGCGTGAAGGACATATAAATTGGTCATTTATCTTGAATCAAATAACGAATATAAAGTTAAATACGTGCATAAAGGTGTTTTATCACTCACGCACATGTAGAACTGCTAATAAAATACGTAGGGGAGATGTGGTACCGATGGATCAAAAATTTCAAAATGATCTCTGGCCCTTGAATATTCAGCCGAGAATAGCGGATCTTTTGCTGTCTCAACACTTCGATACAAGCTCTATCTATCGCGGACATTTACATGAATACCCGCCTTTTCAAAAAATATTTATGAACGTTTAAAAGTTGTTGCGCGAACGTGTCATCGGTCCCCATCCGGTGGGTCCGAAGGCACACGACCATGGGATCTCTGAGACATACGCTCAAAAACTCAAATTTGTTAACTTTTATTTCGTTGTAAGTAAAGTTAACCTACAGCAAGCCAATGAAGAATGTTTCGTCGCGACCCGCAAGAATAAAATAGATTATATCAACTCAAATGTTGGCCTAAAATCATGTTTTGATTTACACCTAAACTTACAAAATTAATGCCACATACATATTACCCGCATATCGAGGAAAGATTCTGCCAGCATGCCATTGTAGACAAAGTCGCGCAGGCCTACTGTAATCATGGGATTATCACAGAGAAAAGTATTTTCCGTCCCAGTGTCTCATCAGTACCACATCTCCCCTACAGATTGTCAGGACAGCGATATTCGGTGCCAGTCATTTAGGCGCTTATGGACAATTAGACATGTATATATATCGAGGTTTTAGGTCAACAAAGGGCAGTCGTTTTCGGGCAAAGTTTTCTCGCTGCCGAATGTTTTGACAACTTTTCGGAGTCCCATGTCAGCCTGAACTTCATTATGTGTTGGTGCGTTGACTGACGATGAAATGCCTATTTCTATAAATCACGCGTATTTCTTGAGGGAATGGCATTCAATAATTTTTTAAAGTTGGAAAAAGTTTCAAAGAATACTCAATAATAATTTATGTTCATTCACGAAATAATTTTAGGCCCTTTTGAAGCTCAGCCCCGCTCCAATTGCGGGGATTGAGATGCGACAGTTACGGTAGGGTTACCATACGTCCTCCTTTAGGAGGATTTGTCCTTCTTTTTCAGGTTTTTGGAAATGTCCTCCGAGGACGCTTAAATATCCTCCTTTTTGGCAATTCGTCCTCCTTTACAGCTTTGAGAGCTTGGAATTGAGCCGGAAAGTTGACCTTTTTTAGTCAACCGACCACAAGCTGGGGAAATGTAGCATTTTTTCAGGATTTTCCTCCGGTATCCTAAGTTTAAAATTTTTGAAAAAGTTTCCCCCATTTCCCAATTCCAAAATATGGTAGCCGTAAGTTACGGTCCCGCACAAAATGAATTAATCGACAACGAATGATCGTGCAAACTATGCGGTTTCGTGAGTAAGCTTGCACTTGTCGCCCGCATGTCGCAATTATGACCTAACGCTACGATTTTGACATGTCAAAAAATCGCCCTAGTGATTAGTAATCGTAATCGATTACATTAAAAAAAAAACGAAGTAATCGTTTATTTCACATTATATCTCTAATCGATTTCTTTGTAAAAGAACGATTACTTTTTACTTCTACAAGGACTATGACATAAACTGAGAATTCGTGAACAAGGACTATAGTGCAGAGGTCTCAAACACGCGGGCTGTATGCGGCCCGCGAGAGCATTTTGTTCAGCCCGCGACAGCATTTTGGAATTTAAAGTATTCTACAATATATTCCAGTGCCACATATCTATCTTTTTTAGATATAAGATCTTGTAGTTCAACCTAAAACTGCTATAAAAAACACTGAAATCTCGAGATCAACAAACTACACTATCACATCACTTTTAAAAGCTACCGCATGCGGTAAAAGATCAGCTATTGCGTCGCATTTCTACTTCATGATGATAAAACATGGCCCGTTGATGATTCGTGACTGAAAATATTGTGATTTGGTTTTGTGCGATCTTTCGTAAAATTACTCGATTTCGGATTGAGTGGGTGATTAAATAAAAATGACTCGAGTTGAGTCGAGTCAGACGTTAAAATCGGAGAAGGACTTGCGACGTGGAGCGGTGAATTGGCAATCCTACGGACGTAACAATCTCTGAAACTGTCATGAGGAATAGCAATATATCAAAAGGTGGTAGCTTGCGTTGCGTAGGGTATATATGAAGCTATCTCATCAGGTCAGTATGACATCAATTGGCATTATGTGACCCCCGTGACGTATAGTCGGTTACATGCTAGGTGTTGTCTGATCTCTTTATCCATGTTATTATCGGTGGCGAGTAAGGTAGTAGTAGCCTACGCTCCACAGCTGTAACACCAATGAATTCATCGGCGATTGGACATTTTTATTCTTAACCAGGGTCCGTAGATCCCTTCGGGGTACGGAGCACCACATCACGGGGCACGAGATGCATTGTGGAATTAGGCCTATATGCTTGGGAATATTTTCTTGACCAATTTACTCAACTGGAAAATGGTCTTCGCGCTACGTGCGATTTTACGTGTAGTTGCTTTCTAATTTTAATATAGGGACAGTCAGAAATTGTGTTGAAAATGAACAGGGGCTACGAGAAATCTTATTGGAAGCACGAGGGGTACGATCGCTAAGGTTAAGAAACAATGTTATTACTACGGCTCAATAATGATATTCAAGTTTTTATTGATATGTTCCTGTAATAATCGAAGGCAAAATCTGGCGCTGATTTAATTTGACTTTGGCAATGACATAGTAACAATAGCCTACTTATCACGACTATATCAAAACCCGGATTAGGCTACACCGCTCAAATGCTCTGGTATCAGATCAATCTTCAGTAGATTTTGAAATATTAAACATCAAATTGTGGCACGTCAAATGTCCACTAGCTGCAATATTATAACCCGACAGTTTGACGATGTCATGATCAATGCTCCTTCTAATTTTTGACACATCTGCCCAGACTCAACAACTCACTCAGTAACGACTAAAGAAAAAGGTCATCACTTCAGATTTTTTGTGCGCAACTTAGATTTTCTGTGCGCAGAGACCTTGTCAGCACTACGCATTTGCGTACGTGCGCGGCTTAGAGGGAACATTGGTCATGATGCATCCTCTTGCATGATGTCTATTACTCATTAATTGAACAAATGATGCCCGGCATAAAATCAATTTTATTCAAATATTTGAAAATATGATTTTTTCCGTGTCAAGCGCGAAATAGTACAATAGTAAATTACATATTCATGATGATTCTGAAATGGCTTTCTTCAAGCTCCCGTCAAATAAGGCCTACTTGGAAATTCTGCGTTGAATATCCCTATTATTGGTAGTGCGGCCCGCGGCGTCATCAAAACTAAGAAATTGGCCCGCGAGCCCGTTTGAGTTTGAGACCTCTGGACCAGTGCGATATTAACTATCGGGTTACTGATCACAGAAACGTCGTATTTCCAAACTCATTATTGCATCACACGTAGGCTACAAGCTTTGCTCGTCATTGAGTAACGAATTATCCACACGTAGTAAAGAGATCAGAGCTTCGTAATCGGTGTTCTCTGGATGTCAGATCACACACTCAACTCAGAACTAATAATAGTTCGTAGCGACAGGCGGTACGTCGTGTTTAGTGGTATACGCAGCAGAGTTGGATCAATTGTAATTTGTAATTGAGCTGAATGTAAATAATTACATTTTTTCATGTAATTGTAATTGTAATTGTAATTGAAGCATTTCTATTTTGTGTAATTGTAATTGTAATTTGATCAAAATTTTGCTCAATTACAATCTCAATTACATTTTCATGGAAACCTGACGATCACAACATAAAATAATAATTCAATCAATCATTTATTCGTCGCACAAGTGAAAATCTGGTACGAACCAGGATGACGACGAGGGGCCTTAAGGTCTTAGTAAACAGTCACCACATGTAATAATTAGCCTATTTATATCGGTGTTCTATGCGTGTTGCGTTATAACTAGATGATTCAGTCACGCTAAACTGTTTCCCATACTTCAGTAGCAACAGAAAACTTAGTGAATTACAATATAGGCTAAAGCAGTGGTTCTCAAACTGGGGGCGCGCCCCCTTGGGCGGCGTGAAAGCATCTGAAGGGGTCGTGACGCTCCAGTGAACTGAAATCTTTTCTGCGCCTGGTCCGATTCACATCCGTTTTATGGTTATTGCTCGGTGTATACCGGTAGTCTGAATTTCGTATTGGAGAATTCTCTCATCAACAGTCATAACCTTCCATACCATCAAACTGTATGTATAGATTTCTAACTTTCTGGTTTCATTGTGTGCTATGACGATAAGGGCGGCACGAAATATTCACTTTCATAAAGGGGGGGGGGCGTGTCTAAAAAAGTTAGAGAACCAGTGGGCTAAAATAAATCTTAATATTTCAAAAATGGATGAACAGCAAATAAACTCTTCTGAAACCTGTGCTGTACCATTTCCTACACCACGGTCAAAGTTTTTTTTTTAATCTCTGACCAGTACCGAGACTTGTTGCAGTAGCAAAAAAAATCCAAGTTTCCAACCCAGGCTTCATCAAACATTTTTCTGTGCTTGTAGTTTTCACTACTCATGATTAGGAATAGTTCGAATACGTTCGACTTTTTTTTTAATTAAAGGGTATTCTACATATCAGGAATGAAACATGAATAGCTTGAGATTGTTGCTAATTACGTCGCTACGGTTGTCAAAGAACACCTCTCTACTGAATCAATAACCTGTTTAAAAGTAATTGTAATTGTAATTATAATTATATACATATTTAACAGTAATTGTAATTGTAAATGTAATTTGATATTTTTAGCATTGGGTAATTGTAATTGTAATGTAATTGAAACATGCAAGGAAGTAATTGTAATTGTAATTGAATTAAAATATTGGAATTGATCCAACTCTGATACGCAGGGCAGGTTGGGGTTCTGGCAGCTCGCAATATGGGTTCCCATGTTTTGGAATCGGGAAAGGAGGATACTTTTGCCAAATCAGAAAAGTTAGTTGATCACGACTGAAAACAGCCGATTGCGCTATTTTTCTGTAAAATTTGGTGAGTTGAATTAAAAAAAAGGTCATCACTTTCAGCCATCCACTTTTTCTTGAATTTAGTGGTGTTGACTAAAAATAGGTTGTCACTTTCGATCGAGCCGCGAATTACCCGCTCGAACCTCCGCATTTGCTATTTAGCTTCATTTATGCCTATTTTCACTCGAATCTGTCCATTATCCTAGCTGTAACGGAGGACGAATTGCCAAAAAGGAGGACATTTAGGCTAGGGTTGCCATACGTCCGGAATTTCCCGGACATGTCCGGAATTTCACTGTTCAAACTTGCGTCCGGGAGGAAGTTCAAAAATATGCTTAAATGTCAGGAATTTCGAAGGCCTGACAAAAGCTCATGATTTTTTCGTAATTCAACATAAAAACATTATTTTTGGGGGGATATTTATGCTACATGATATTTTTCTTCGCGTGCGAGTAATTTACCATCACATTTATTAATTTTATTATGGGGACTACCACCCTCGCAAAAACTGCAATAAAATATAAATAAAAGTGACCTTCATTAACTGAAATAAGCCAGCTTGTAATCGCAATTATAGAACGGTATTGTCCTAGACATAGTTAAGGCCGTTTAAAATGCTATATTCAAAGAGAGTGGTTCCAAACGTGGGGGTCGTTTGCCTCTATTCTGAGGTTCGCGAAGATGCTTAGCGTAATCAGCTTCCAAAAGAACCCGTGAATAAGTCTGGGCACAGGTGCTGATTTTGTTTAGTAATCAGCCCGTCAAATTATGACCTGGCGCCGGCATAAGGCCGATGAACAATCTTTTCGGTGTGACGTGAACATGACTTAACGATGTACAATTACGCGCCGTGTATTTTCGAAGTCATCATCCTCCACCAGCTCTACCGCTTACTATGATCATGTGGGCGGAGAGAGGATCAAAATATATAGTAATATGTGGAAGAACCAACATTATTGACAGAATTCATCCGAAAAATTTAACGACCAGATGCATATAGAAACCAGATGCATATAGCAAGCCCCCCAGAAGTTGCATTGATTACCCTATGGTGGGCCCAAAATCATCGTTGATTTGGGCAGGAAGGGGCTGAAAAAATGGAGTTTCGGTCCCGATTACACAACACACAGCCACATACTCGTGAACCGGATCGTGACCATTTCAGGTCTATAAGTATAGATAACTAACCTAGGTTAGTTATCTAACCTAACCGTAGGTTAGTTATCTATAATATAGTTGCTGTATTGTACTGAACTACTTGTTTTACAGGAATTAAGTCAGCAAGAAGCAAAAATTAAGGAGTGGCAGAAGTTATTCAATTCATGCCAACAAGCATGCAGCTCCATGAACAAGTTTGCGCGACGTTACCATCCAGACGTCATTCAATGGGCCATTGAATTATTTTCTAGGTCTCCTGTGGCCTATAAATTCATCAGAGAGACCAATGTCTTGATCTTACCGTCAGTCAAGACAATCCGAAATTATAGGTAAGTATACTATGAATTCGAAAATGTTATGAAAACCATGTCGTAATATATCACAGAAACTATATCACTCCCTCCTGTGGCATCAACAAAGCAGCGCAGTTACTGAAATCAATCGGGTGATGTCTACTTACAAGAAACTACCATGCTATATTACCATTAATGAAATGAAAAGTTAGTGCAATGGTTCATGAACATCGCCTCAACTTTTCACTGTATTTTGTTTCTGTGATTAGTCTGGTAAAATTTAGTCATAAAGGATGGAAAACTGGTGGGATTTGTTGAGTCACCAATCACAAGCAGAAGTGTGATTGCAAGTCACATATTAGGTATGGTTATGATGTAACAGTCGAGCATTTCAAAAAATCAATCCTTGATAAAAATATTCAGTTTTCTATGTCCGAAGTGTCAAAAAGGAGATATCATTACGATTGGCATGGTATCCAACACACCACTTGACACCTGACGAATTGGCATTTTTATTCTGGGAGATGCTGGATGAATGTGAATCGAGAGGGCTCAACATCCATACCCTTGTCGCTGATGGGCTATCAGTGAACAGGAGCTTTTTCAAGGTGATTGCTGGGACAAGGAAGATTCCATTAGATGGACTTTTTACTGCTCCAAATCCGTACGCTCCTGAAAGGCCAATTTTTCTATGCTCCGATCCTCAGCATCTCCTCAAGGTAGCTTTACCTGATAATTTTAGATCATATTATTGTAGTACGGTGAGCACTACCATACCCGATATATTCTTATATCCCAACAGACCACACGGAACTCTCTCTATTCATCGAAAGCAGAGGGATCTCGATACATGAACATTAAAGGGAAAGGGCAAGATATATTACGGACGGATATCCAAAAACTGTTTGACGTGGAGTCGCGCAGCCTGGCACTTTACCAGTCCGGATTGACATTGGCCCATGTTAATTTAAATCCAAGATCTAAAGTAGGCAAAAAATATGTTTGACACCCCTGGTCTAGATCAGTGCTTTTCAACCGGTGAGCTGCGGCCCACTTGGGTCGCGAAGACATTTTAAGAAACGATGATATATCCCAATTTGTAGATCTGTTTTCTACCACGCAAGTCGAAAAATGTCAAAATTTTCAACGTTTTCTTCCACTTTTGGATGATGATTCCGGAACATGTAATTGACGGACCTGCGGGCTCGTGCACTTTCGGACTGAACTCACTACAGCCTTGCGGAGAAAATGTGTTTTTGGTCCGAAAGTGCATGAGTCCCGCAGCTATTCGCTTTATTGTCTGTAGTGGTTTGAACGTTTGTCGCGAAAGGGTGTCTGGTGGGCCACGCAATGAAATTTGGATGGAAAGTGGGACGCGAATTGAAAAAGGTTGAGAAGCACTGGTCTAGATAATGCGCTTGCAATCATTCACTGGGCTGAGATGTGACCATTTTTCATGCCAGATGAATGTCAGTTTGGCTCAGTGTTGGGATGACTCGAGTCATGACTTGACTCGAGTCAGACTCGAGTCACCTTTTTCGCATGACTTGACTTGACTCGAGTCACTTTGCTAAAATGACTTGACTTGACTTGACTCGGCGTATCAAAAATGTGGATTGACTCGTGACTCGGAGCAAAATTCACGAGTCAAT
Source organism: Botryllus schlosseri (assembly GCF_051294905.1). NCBI lineage: Eukaryota > Metazoa > Chordata > Ascidiacea > Stolidobranchia > Styelidae > Botryllus > Botryllus schlosseri. The sequence continues at coordinate 15,455,383 of NC_137249.1, read as the reverse complement.
TTCAAGTCATAAATTAATCGGTGTCGATAAAAATCGCTGTATCTTGCATATGTTCGGATTGTTCGCGAAACGCTGGTGTAACCCGTGAGAGCGACCAATCATTCAATGATCGTGCGTTTTACTGAGCCTCCATTGTTCTCTCACAAATGAAGTGACCACAAACGAAGTGATCGAAGCTTACAGCTTACGTTGTCGTAAACTAGTAGTACAGTAATATAATAGAAAATTATCTACCTTAACAAAACCTCTTGTTTTATTGATTTTGAATTCGAATAAAGTTTATATACACCTCAACCATTGGCGCAGGCTCGAATTGTATCATATCAATATGTATAAATGGGTAAAGGGTAATGTATTGCATCTTATCAATTCGTTTCTCTATTCCCCATTTTGGTTGGTAACTATAAACTGAGGCCACGTATATGTGAGCGCTACAGCGCCTTCTTGGGTATATATTTAACTCTATATTCGTTCATCGGTTCAAAATCAACGACCATTCAATCTGGATTTCAGAAAGCTAGCAAAATGTAATGACGTAATCATGCCTCATACTGCGAAAAGGCAACTTGACTTGAATTTTGACGTGACTCGTGACTTGACTTGACTTGACTCGACTTGACTCGAGTCACCTCCATAAATCAAGTGACTTGACTTGACTCGAGTCATCTTCGAAAACCGATTGACTTGACTTGACTCGAGTCAAAATGTGCAATGACTCGAAATGACTCGTGACTCGAAGGTAGTGACTTGATCCCAACACTGGTTTGGCTACGGGTGTATTGAGTCACAAAGTGGGAAATTGTTTGAAAGGGATGGGAGCAACAGGTACATCTGATTTTGTTCTGATGATGGAAAGGTATGAGAAACGAATTTTCACTTATATAACAAGGGGCTTGATTTTATGACCTAAAACAGATGGTTCAATATCGTCACATGCCGCATTAGTTTTCCGATATGCAGCCTGGACGATGAAAGAATTGCATGGCTGAGTGAATTTGCGGATCGATTATTGAGTTGGAAGGTCAGTTCCTCATAGTTATTATTCAAGGTATTTTCGGGTTATCGTGTAATTTTTTAGAAATATGCTGAAAGTCGTGGTGAACCAAAACGAATGATGGCAAAACCCACGACGGAAGGCCTAATTTTCACGCCTCACAATATGGTGGGTCTGTGCGATCGTCTCCTTAAAGAAATGCCAAAGTTGGCCCTTGGCACGTTCACACAGGATGTGCTAGAGGCATTTTTTGGAAATTTGGTAAGATCCTTAACATTATTTGGTGTCAGAGCAATGACAGGGATTATGATTGCAGAGACAAATGGGTAGAAGACGGACAAATCCGGACATTTCACAACTAGCGTATGACATCCATCATGTCACCCAATCGAAAATAATCAAAAGATCTGCAAAGCCTTATGATCAGGTCGTGTTATTTTTGGCATTTCAGGAGTCAGATGCCAAAACTGCCAAAAGAAAAATTTGAAAATGCCAAAAATAAGCAATTTTTGGAATATGCCAAAAATAACACGGCCTGCCAAATAGTGTATTTCGTTCGTGGTGTTGTGTTAACAGGACCGCGTTACAAGCGAGAAGAGCGTTTGTGAAAGGCAGAGGTTTCTTAATCTGGGTCCAGCCCACCCATTAGGGGTGAAAGCATGGTGTCCTAAATGGTGTGGGCACAGCGAGATTGAACGGCTGACTTGATTTGGTTTACGTCATACTTTCTATTTGTCCAAAGGCAATTTTACGACCATTTTTGACCGGCTTGCCAAGCGCTAAATTTGATAAAACGGGTATCAATGAGAAGCTACCGCAGTACTGATTATTAAAATATAAATTAAATTCTGCTCATGGAACTGGAACCACCAAAATCAACCACGATTTTTGCATTGTGATCGAGTTGAGCATTGTGACGCAACAAACTGTCTGGCTATTTCTGGGCTGCATAGTTTCGTTTTGCCAGACAGTGTTGTTGCGTCAATGTTCTTAAACAAGCTAACCTTCCCAGGACTCTTCCATGCGAGTTGGTAACATTAAAGCCACCTGAAGTGACAAAAGTCCTCCGAAAATATATCGGTAGACTGAAGGGGAAATGATAGTCGGGCTACTAAATAGAATGTGCTGAGAGACAACACAGCAAACTCCTGGAAAAGGATCGGGAAGAAAATTCTTTCCGCGATGAGATCGATGGCACTGGCGAAGTGAACTCTTTTCATAATGCATGGAAGCCGGTTCGGCCCTCCAAAGATTTTGAAGCTCTGAAAACCTTTTGTGGATGACTGGCAACATTCTTTCCCTCAACGGCTACTGTTGAAGCCGATATTTCCCAGATTCGCTGGGCGAGAAATGAATTTAGGAGAAACTTAGCTGACTTGAGTTTGGAAGCACTGTTACAGTGCAAACGATCTAAGTCTATTCAACAGCTGTAACGATCAGCTGTTGAGCGTGTTAGGCTTTTCTTTTTTTTGCTTATTGGCATCGATTCCAATGGATACTGCACATTTTATGGTTTCGTTTGATATTAATAACCAATGAAATCTTTAGGTTTTTCTTCTTCTTATTGTTTGTTGGCACTGATTATACGTGGATGCTGCACATTTTGTGGTGTCTTTTGACAAACTAACCCAAATAAAGCGTTTTTGTGACTAATTCGAGGCTGAAACTATCTATTTAGAGGACGATGCCAAAACTGCCAAAAATAAAAATCGAAAAATGCCAAAAATAAGTTATTTTTGGCAGTTTTGGCATATGCCAAAAATAACACGGCCTGCTTATGATGCATCTACACAACCCAAGCGAAAGTCATCCAAGGAGTGAATAATGTATTGAATATTGAAAACAATAAATATTGAAAATACTGAGGACGGAAATGTCAGTTTGATATGTTGTCACCAGTACGAAGGGGACTGCCAGCTGATATTGGACAATAGCCAACACACCAACGTCAAGGTTTCAGCCGTAGTGTTGGTTTACCTCTTTTTTACATAGGAGGAATCTTTTCATGGCTAGGCAGTATCAACACGCAAAGCAAGGAGACTATGACATCAGGGATATATGCTACGAAAATGTACTTTTGTACACTGCTTTCCGGCCTTGATTCAACTTGTTTCCGAGGTGCTAGATATCTGTGGGGTTTCCTGGCTGAAAACTTGACTCTACGCGATTTTGTGGCACAAAAACTGGCTAATTTTATGATAGCTGACTTCGAAGTGAAATAGCTCCAGTTGTGACTTGTTGATGCATCCTCTCAAACAACTTCTTAGCAAAGCTATGAGAAAACAGTCGTACCATTAGCTTTGTGACGTAAATAAAAAGTTCCTCAACATTGGACTCATCAGCAGCATCAACACACATGTCAGAAACTGTCTGAACGGTTGACCTGAAATATTCTCCATGAAGAACTTCATCCGTCACTGCCCGGAAATCTATTTTATTTGCAGTTCTGCTCGCTTCCCTAGAAAACTTTAAATATACATACTGTACGAAGTACACGTAATCCTCAGAAGGATAAAGTAGGGAGTTCGCTTTTCGTTCCATTAAGCAGATAAGGGACCCTTGTGGCATCTTACTGCACAACTGTTCGACAATAGCCTACTTAGTGGGAATCTTGCATGAGCCTTTTCCAGGGTGTAGCCAGCTATATACTCAAGAGTCTCATTTTCAAATTGTCCAATTTCTCCTCCAACCAATTTTTCTTCTTTTCTCGTATCACCAATTTCTGCAATTTTACGCATAACCTCAAGCAACAGTCGTGCTGGCCGATGGTCTGACGTTAACCTGTCAAAGTATTTACGGTATCTGCCTGGAGGCACTCTGTTGGGTACAGAGTGATAATCGATCTAGAATTTGTGGCGGTAACATAATCCGATATGAACTGCTTTACTTTATCCTGCCCGAATGATGTTAAAACAACTTTCTCATCGAGAGCATCCATAATTTGCCCTGGTGTTATATCACAATGTGGCTTGCTTGCATCCGACATATGTCCTGGTGTAACACCGCCACAAGTTCTGCTTCCTTTCGAACACTTCGGAGTATTGCTGCTGTCAATAGATTTGTCATCCATATCTACATACAGTAACTCATGGATGATATCCTCAGTCAGTAATTCGAAATCAAATTCCTCCATCTTAATTATGCCTGAATCATGAAAACGTCTTCTCTTTATTCATCAATACATACCAAAACCTATCTATGATTATACAAACCAAAATAGTTCAAGGAAACCTCAGCCGAAGTCAATATTGAAACCAATTAATAATAGAGTGAATATCATGACTGTTTTGCTCATGAAATATCCTCCTGATATTAATGCATTGATAGCCGCGCCAGTGGCTATGTATGTATCACGAAATAACCTGTTCTGATTGCCCTATATCCTATCTGCACCAAACATACTTGCATTTTTAACAGCCAACAACCTGCCGCTTCATGCTATGAAGCGACAACAAATCTGACGAGCTTCCGGTCTCTCGACCGTGAATCCCGTGTTGCCCATCTATCAGTAGGTTGGTTATCTATAGTATAGATTCTATACTATAAGCCAAGCTTTGCTAGTGTGACGTCATATCGACAGACAATGTGCCCATCAAACCTATTTTGAAATTCGTTAGTGGGCGCTAAAGAGTGTCCGGAATTTCATCGTTATCATCATTGGTTTATTAGCAATTTTATCAGTTCAATACACCACAAAAAATGCGATACAATGAAAAGACAGGAAGATGTCGAAGCGACTAGGAGTAGTCTATGGAATCAGACACCCACCTTGGCCTAGGTCAGGGGTTCTCGGCCCTTACTTGCCCATGGCCCATTTTCTGATTTGAAAATGTGCTGTGGCCCACCTCTTATCTTGGAGTCATAATCCTGTTCAATGCGTGGTAATCAACAGTGGTGTTATACCTATTTCTCTAAAATATGCGCATTTTGCATCTAATTTACTGATGAAATTTAAATCTACACATCCCGGGACATGAAATCGCGTAAGTGCAATGAAATTTTTCAGGTTGGATAAATATGCTCCAACAAACGACTAACGAGCTCATTGGGGGTATGGGTGCAGCAGTTACAGCCTGGTAGATCATAGGCTAAAACTCCCAAGTAGATTATGATCGTCCGCTGCACCATTCGCCTCGCAAAACACAATGATCAAATCCGCGCATCCCCTGTGTGTCTGGGATTTTAGTTCCACTATTGTGGGGAATAATATAATCATTGTGGCCAGCTTCAAATATTTCATTGGTGAATGGGTCCTACAGAGAAGTGGAGAAAGCTTTTTTAATATGCATTCTGTACAATGTGCAATATATGTCTTGTACCAAAGCAACTGAAGTTGCGATGTCAAAATATTCAATCCAATAATCCAGTCAATTCAGGTGACTCTTACATTATGTAGAGGAAGGCAGGACATTTTAAGCCGACTTCAAAGAATAATGCGCTCCGTTAAATCCTCAATTCATTACGATTCGTTGCGGTGGTGCAGTATACCTCCACCAGAATTTGCAATTATGGCTATTTTTATCTTACAATAATACGACCTGACGAAGTACAGTAAAAATTTATACATCAATTAGGCCTACACTCCATTTCGAGTTTATTGCACACCCCTTTCAACGGCATACGACATATGAACCTGCCCGAATACTTCAGCATTACCTCCCAGTTATTATATACTCTAAATTATTTTAGTTGCTGTTAGCCGTTGGTTGTCATAGCCAGTGGAAAAGCCACCGATTTTCTTTAACATTTTCGACTTTTCGACATTCTGACTCTATACGTGCCACATCTAATTAAAGTCGGATGAAAAGTTTTATGTAGCCTACATATAATTAGATAATATATTTTGTAGCGATTAACATAACAAATATTACATACATTAATAATACATTAATTCTGAAATTTTCTAAATAGCTTTGTGGCCCACCTCAAATGCTCCTGTGGCCCACCAGTGGGCCATGGTCCACCCTTTGAGAACCCCCGGCCTAGGCGATGTAAAGAGGAGGCATGCACACTGAATGAAAGTAAAGAAGATAGTATCGAAAAAGAAAACGACAAGAAATAGGGCGGCATGTCATGGGAAGCGAGATCGATAGGTCAGTCGTGGTCCGGTAATCTTGAGGATGGGCTGTATTTATTTAGTAGTAATTGCTTGTATTTCGACTTGGATGTGGACATGCTCGTCGACTGTCGGATGGCCGGCGGGATACTGTTCCACACATCAGGTCCGGCATATTTGATAGAGCGATGATCTTTTCGGTCGATCACAGACATGGGGTGATTACTTCATGGATGTAATCGATTGCGATTACGATTACTTCTGAATGACGCGATTACGATTACGATTACAGCAGAATCGGGAAGTAGTCGATTACGATTACATTGGAAAAGTAATTACGATTACTCGCGATTACATTTATTTTGCATCTTAGAAGCTGTTGGAAGGCAATATATGGATTGCGCTGAAAAGGCCTAATGAGATAACAAACTCCCTTTAAAAAGATGCGTCATTTGTTTGTTACGTCATAGTATATCCATTGCCCATTTTCATAGAGGTCAATTTATCGCGCCCAACGATTTGCATTCTTGCCAGGGCCATAACTGCCGCACCCCAAATTTCCCAATAGGGTGGAGAGCGAGTTCGAAGGGGACACAAAAATTATTTCGTAAACCAACATAAGTTATAGAATATTTTCGAGAGATCTAATTAACTTGAAAATCCTTTTTAGATCAATGATTGCCCACCGCGGGTCAGAGAGCCGCATGTGGCTCTCAGCTAGCCAACTTGCGGCGCCCCTTGGCATTGGAAAATCCAACAGAAACAATAAAAAATCCATCTATAACAAAAAAAATAATATTGAAAAATTTCACTTGCTTTGCTTGGAATCTGGAGTTTATAATTTAGGGTGAAGACCAATTCCTTTGGTGTCGAGCAGCGATTCTCTACTCAGCAACGATTTCGTTACTCAACTCACGTCAAAAAGTATGCTCACACTCAAATGCGTCTGGATCGGCACTCAAATTTAAGTCTGCTCATCACCAGACTTAATTAAGTGCAGGTGGTATTACAACGCTAGCAACCAGCAAACCAATGGATTATTTGACTTGATTGTTAAGTTCAACGGTCGCATTGAATGAATGCTTTTTAACCATGATGAAAATGTTTTCAAGTCCTATTGTAGCTAATGTGGCCACTGACCCTATAGTAATTTACAACTTGAGTTGCTAGACATGCAGTTAGATATAAAGACATGACAATTTGTTTATGCGTGTCAAGAAAGTTTTTCTTTTAGTCTGCTACGTTTGAACCACTACAATATCTTTTGATTATATAACAAACCGGAGGTCACGAATTAAGAACATACACTAAAGTAATTATAACAAGAAACCAGAGGTCATAATTTTGAATTACCTTGCCCCGGCTCTACAGGTAGATAATTGTGTGGCGAGATAGCGCAGTGGTATAATCCACGGCTGCAACACCAATGGGTTGCGGGCTCGAGTCTGAACGAGGTCGACTTCGGAATTCCTACCCAAGTGTTGGAGGTTTATCTAGGCTCCTCCTCGCCGCCTCATCCACGTAAGTGGTGTCTTACAAAAAGCTTAGAAGTGGCGCCGTACTACAAGTCGGCAGATACGGAATCGAAAATGCATAAAATCGGCCTGGTGTCTGTGGTAGTCGACAAACACCATGATTACATCAAACAAATAAACTCTATAGGTATATCTGACAGTGTTGGGATCAAGTCACTACCTTCGAGTCACGAGTCATTTCGAGTCATTGAACATTTTGACTCGAGTCAAGTCAAGTCAATCGATTTTCCAAAGTGACTCGAGTCAAGTCAAGTCACTCGATTTTTGGAGGTGACTCGAGTCAAGTCGAGTCAAGTCAAGTCAAGTCACGAGTCAAGTCACATTTCAAGTCAAGTTGCCTTTTCGAAGTATGCGGCATCCCTACATCATTGCATTTTTCTAGCTGTCTGAAATACAGATTGAGTGGTCATTGATTCTGAACCGATGAGCGAACATGAAGTTAAATATACACGCAAGAAGGTGCTGTATCGCTTACCTATACGTAGAAATGCTAAACTACGTAAGTAATTGCATAGCCTCACTTTTTATAGTTACCAGCCAAAATAGAGAATAGAGAAACGAATTGATAAGATACAATACATTACCCATTTACAAATTAATATGATACATTTCGAGCCTGCGCCAATGGTTGAGGACTATATAAACTATCTTCGAATTCAATTTCTATAAAACAAGAGGTTTGGTTCAGGTAATAACAGAGAACAGTTAGACATTTTTCTATTAAATTTCTTTACTATACTAGTTAACGACGGCGTACGCTTCGATCACTTCGTTAGCGGTCAATTTATTTGAGAGAGAACAATAGAGGCTCAGTAAAACGCACGAGCATTGAATGATTGCTCGCTCTCACGGGTTACACCGGCGTTTCGCGAACAATCCGATTTCAGGATACAGTGATTTTTATCGACATCGATTGCTTGATGACTTGAAATTGACTCGTGAATTTTGCTTCGAGTCACGAGTCAATCCACATTTCTGATACGTCGAGTCAAGTCAAGTCAAGTCATTTTAGCGATGTGACTCGAGTCAAGTAGATCATCAAGTCATACGAAAAAGGTGACTCGAGTCTGACTCGAGTCAAGTCATGACTCGAGTCATCCCAACACTGATATCTGACCATCGCGGGCTGAGAGAGGATTAAAAATTAATAGTAAAATATTGCAATTACTAAATTTCTTGACGAAATTCAGTCTTCAACTTGAGATTGCCACCCTACGGGGGCCAAAGACCAACGTTTGAACTGGGAGACGAATTGCTGTTTTGGTCCTGGTTCCAGCTACAACCCACGCCAACATGATATATAAGCCCATGGCCATGGCGGCAGGTCCCAATGTTGAATAAAGAATTATGAAATAACGATAGGCGCCCGTTTCAAGTAGAGTCATATGAGAATATGACGAAGCGAACATAAAATTCTGCCTTCAACTTAATAATACCGATATTGTCCTGCAAGCTGCCGTTACGAGAAATGGCAAAACGACTCCCTTATGATATATATATCACCAGCTGTTGATTTTTACTGCTTCGTTGTGGAAACCGCAATGTTTTATTTGACGAGTTGAAAATTTCAAATCTCTGTCCGGTGTACGTACGCACTGGATAGGCCTACTGCTCGCCAAGCAGCAACGGTAAAACTGCGTTTAACTAAGCATAAGCATAACCAAACATCAACACATAAGTTACTATTTTAAACAATAGGCAGAGTGGAGATAAATTATACTGCTGCGAGGTAGTGGCGTGTGGAATGCGTTGATAACCTGATATACAGCACGACGGATGTTCTTACAATCAGACTAATGGACGACGTAGGTACATCGAATATCTATTTACTGTGGATACTTCTTACACAATGACGCGCAAAGCTAATAGGCTGCTTCTGACGTAATAATGAGCAGTGGCGTTTGAAAATCAGACGTTTGTGCTGTCACGAACCTGGTATAACATCTTTTCCTTGTTCACGTATGTTCAGTTTATGTCATAGTCCTTGTACAAATAAAAACCAGGGCCGTAGCAGCACTTCGCCAGCCCCCCCAAAAAACGTTGGTCTTGGGCCCCCCATATGGTAATGAACCAAACTCCCCAGACCCCCCTCAGCCTGTTCGATTATTACTGCTACTTACTTATCCTCTACATTGGGGGCCATTTAGTGGGATAGCTTTTCTCGCCTGAACGCGCGAAGCGCGAAAAATTTCTATAATTATTGATTCAATAGGTCAATATGATCGGGAATTGCATATATGTTACTATCAATTTCTATCCTCTCTCTGCTCACGTAATCAGATTTACAGGTAGAGCTGAGTGAGGTGTGTTGGAAAAGGTAGGACCCCTCAATATTATAATTAAACATCTTAGGGCGTATATACCCGTTGGCAGGAATGAAACAGTACTTCGTCCGGCCCCGCAAAATTTTTTAGGTCTTGGGCTCTCGTAGGGTGATAAACCTACCCCCATCACCTCCTTCGCTTTTGCCACGAAATGAGTTGTACTGCTTAGTGAGCCAGCGTGAAGCGCGAAAATTTTAGAAAATTCATGATAAAGTCGGTCAATAAGATCGGGAATTGCATGTATATTGCTATCAACTTCTTATCCTCTCTGCTCACGTAATCAGAATTACCGGTAGAGCTGAGTGAGGTGTCTTGGACACTGTAGGGCCCGTCGGTATGACTCCTTAACTTGATGTTATTTCGTGACCTCCTGTCTGCTATATAAAAAATATAGAATCACCATAACGTAGGCTACGAAACTAAAAGACGCACACGATTGGTATTTCTTCACTGGCATATAATTTTTCCCTGCGGGATGGTATTTGTCTTGTGAGGTTCAGATTGCCAAGACAATATCTTGTATGTAACGAAGTTTTCGGTCAGCATTAGGGCAGTCCTTTTCGGCCAAGGTTTTCTCGCTGCCGATCGTTCTGGCACCCTTCTACTACTTTATATGTCTTGCTGCGTCGTGGCGCGGTAATGGCCAACGCCAATATGCCCATTTCTATAAATCTTGCAAATTTTTTCTTGGGGGAAGAGAACCCAAAAATCAAGATAACTGGCAACTTGAAATCGCGCATAGCGCGAAAAAATTTTGAAAAAGTTGCATAAAGTTTCAAAAAAACTTTATAATTTATGCTAATTCACGAAATAATTTTGGGCCCCCTTCGAGCTCGCCCCCCCAATTGGGGGTTTGGGGTGCGGCAGTTACGGGCCTGATAAAAAGTAATCGTTCTTTCACAGAGAAATCGATTAGATCTGGAAAGTAGTCGATTACGATTACGATTACTTCGGAATTTTTTCGAATGTAATCGATTGCGATTATGATTACTTGAAAATGCTGTAATCGTCGTAATCGATTACGATTACTAATCACGATTACCCCATGTCTGCCACCAATCCTATTGAGTATCGATTTTTTGTAGATAACATAGCGACATCTAGCGACTATGAAAATTTCATGGTGATCGGGGTAGCCATCCGCAAGTTAGGTTTTTGACTTGTTAGTCCGTGTGCAATAACCCGACAAAAATACGGCACGGTCACCCAAACATCATGTGCACAAGTTGTGCGCGAAGGAACAGACATATTCGTGCTGTTGATTTGAAATCATTCGCGCGTGAGGAATAAATGGAACAATGAAATCGAAACCTGCTGTGCAACGACCAGAGGTGGTCAAAGTAGTCAAGAAAGCTACTCAAGTAGAAGTAGAAGTAGCGACGAAAAAATCTACTCAAGTACGAGTTGAAGTATTTCTTCCATAGGCAAGCTAAAACTACTTGAAGTAGAAGTATAATTGACTGACTTTAGGAGTATAGGCTACTCAAGTAAGTAAGTAGTTGTGAAAACGATCCTAATTCGTTCACGTGGATTGTGAAAAGGTGCAAATTGAGCTATGCAATAGGTGACGAGCTTGATTCATATTGATGCATACCACCAGGTATCCAATTTTAGATAGCATAAGCAAAGCATTCATATTGTGTAGTTTTATTTCCAGAAATTAAAGGCATTACTATACTTGTTTTTATACTTCAACATGTATGTTATCCAGAAAAAAGAACTGACATTATTTATAACTCAAAGTATATGATACTGGGAATTGAAAGTGAATTATAAATACTACTTCTAAAAGCAGAACATGTATTTCATGTTTTAGTCCAGAAAGTTTCGAAGGTGGTATGCTAAAACAGCTCCAAAACTAAAAAAGAAAAGTCAGAGTCCACTTTTCCAGATTAGGACACGCCATGGACAATTGGACATGCTAGATTACGATATGACAAGTAAATGCTAGATTGCGAAACATCAGTTTCTAACGTTATGATGAGCCATATATACTGTAATGAATTATTTCATATGGGTGAAGGGCGACAATGTTAGGTGAACGGAGCCACGCCAACCCTCTACCTAAATTCACCGATACCTTCGTGAAATCACACCGATCACGGGCATCTACTGCGCGCGAAGCGCGACGAAAATTCTGGGTTTTACTAAACTTTTATGAAAATTAGATGTTGATACTCCATAAAAACAGCCCCGAAATTCCTCAGGCTATCTTCCTGATTGGAAGATTGAACTACTTCTACTTGATAAACTGAAAATAGCGAAAAGTAAGTAAGTAGATCAGAAAATATTACGAAGTAGGAGTAGCGAAAATCAGATCTACTTGAGTAAGTACCAGAAGTAGAGAAAAACTACTTGAGTACTTCGAAAAAGTAGAAGTACTTCGTTACTGACCACCTCTGGCAACGACTTTCCAGTAAACGAGATGAAATCTTGCAGATCAGACCCGCAGTCACCAGTTTGTGCCACGCTACATTCTTATCAATTGCATTTAGCAGCCAGCCATAGGCGTAGCCAGGAGAGCGACACGCTCGCCCCGTTCCATTCTTGCATTCAACGCTGTGACACCACATGCGCGACCAAGTCACTATATACCTTCGAGTAGCAAGTCATTCGAGGTACTGCAGAGGATTTTGTCGAGTTACAGGTAAATAGCCCTACACAAGTTCTCGCAGCGTTCCAGGTAAAGCAATCAACCATTTACTGATTTCGAGTCAAATTCCCATTTTTAATTTGAGGTGCAGAATCACATACCTTTGCGATATTGCATATACATAACATAGTGGGTTACCATATTTTGGAAATCTGAAAATAGGACACTTTATCAAAATTCTCAAACTAGCAAAACTGGAGGAAAATCCTGAAAAAATGTTTTTCCCATATCGTGGTCGGTTAACTAAAAAACGAAGATCAACTTTCCGGATCAGCTCCCGAAATACCTGCCAGTGCGTTACTTCGGTGCTCATTTACGGTATTTCAATCGAACTTGGCCGTAAATTTGACCAAAATTCTCAAAAAAGAGAACAAAATCTCAAAAAAGAGGACATTTGGGTGTCCTCCAAGGACACTTTCAAAAAAGTCAAAAAAAGAGAACAAATCCTCTTAAGACGTATGGTAACCCTACATAAGATATATGTAAATATGCTGTATGGTCTAGTAAGGCCAGAGGTGGTCAAAGTAGTTAAGAAAGCTACTCAAGTAGAAGTAGAAGTAGCGACGAAAAATCTACTCAAGTACGAGTAGAAGTACTTCTTCGATTAGCAGCCTAAAACTACTTGAAGTAGAAGTAGAATTGACTGACTTTAAATCTGTTCAAGTAAGTAAGTAGTTGTGAAAACGATCGTAATTCGTTCGCATGGATTGTCAAAAGCTGCAAATTGAGCTATGCGGAAGGTGCAGAGCTTGATTAAAATTGATGCATACCAGGAGGTATTCAATTTTCGACAGCATATCAGCATTCGTCCTCATCATGGGATGAAAATGATAGTATTGATATGGAAATGCGATACTAATCCTCTGTCTAATCGAACAGCACCTTTTAGAAAATATCATGGTATGGCGCACTCCCCCATATTACAAGGCCCGTAGTTTAGTCGAAGAGCAATACGAAGAAGTTGTATAGGATACGGCGTAAATACTTAGCGCGATTAGTAAACGTGAATAAAAAATATGATGGATCGTAAAAATGCTATATTGTGTTGCTTTATTTCGGGAAATTAAAGGCATTACTACACTTGCTTTTATACTTCAACATGTATGTTATCCAGACAAAAGAAAGTATATGATACTGGGAATAGAAAGTGAAATATAAATGCTACTTCTAAAAGCGGAAAATATATTTCATATCTTTAGTCCAGAAAGTTTCAAAGGTGGTATGCTGAAACAGCTCTAAAACAAACAAAAAAAGTCAGGATTCACTTTTCCAGATTAGGACACGCCATGGACTGCTAGATTACGATATAAGTAAATGCTAGATTGCGAAACATCAGTTTCAAACGTTATGATGAGCCATATATACTGTGATGAAATATTTCATGTGGGTGAAGGGCGACAATGCGGTGTGGCCGGAACCAAGCCAACCTGCTGTCTAAATTCTATTCACCTATATACTTTCGTGAAATCATACTGGTCACTCCGTATCCACTGAGCGCGAAGCGTGCGAAGTAGAAGTAGAAGTAGCGAAAATCAGACCTACTTGAGTAAGTACCAGAAGTAGAGGAAAACTACTTGAGTACTTCGGAAAAGTAGAAGTACTTCGTTACTGACCACCTCAGAGTAAGGCCTATGGATCGCGTCAAACTTTGTGCTACGCTATCTCTTATAAGTTGTTGAGAAGGCTGATCAGAGTGCATATACTGCAAACTGAATACTATGAAGAAGTAATAGTTCATTGTAGCCTATGCGGCGTCAAAGTTTTAACTGAAATGCTGCGTGAACTAGAGTGGTCGGCCACCTTTCGTATATGCAGCGCTTGCCAAAATATGTCCATGTCAAAATATCGTGAACTGACGTTGCAAGCATTTTTAGTTTTATCATAATTATCGTTTTAAGCAAGAAATCCAACCAACGGCTTATCTTAAGCCATTAACGGAATCGGCCACGCTAGTGGTTTTCAAAGTATGGTTCGTGAAGGGTTTAATTAGGTCGCAACTGCGCCAGGGCTGTCGGTACGTCATATAGTTGCTTTAAAGATGCCGGCTCCCATCACCACCTCAGGTTGCACAGCCCTAGACTAAAGTATCCCAATGGGTCCATGTGATATTAGGATGTCATTCATCAGAATTCAATCGGCAACAATTTATCGCATCGAATAATTACGAGAAAAAGCCGAATGGGATTGTTGCTGCAACTCGGCGACCCGAACTGAAAATGTGTTCAAACCGTTGTTATTTGAAAGCTCAAAAACGCACTGCATTGCGAAGTCACCATGTTTCCAGATGATCGAAGAGCAACGACGCAATGCGCCATTGTGGCACAACAGTCAGGAACGTAACTGCCGCACCCCAAATCTCCCAATTGGAGGTCGAGGTCGAAAGGGGCCCGGAATTATTTCGTGAATTAACATAAATCAGAGCATTTTTTTGAAATTTATGCAACTTTTTCAAAAAAATTTCGCGCGATTCAGTGTTGTCGATTTACTTGATTATTGGGTATCATTCCCCCAACAAAAATACGTATGATTTATGGAAATGGGCACTTCGACGTCAGCCATTACCGCGTCATCACGACGCACGAAGACATGTGAAGTTATAGGCCATGTAACATGCGACGCCGAGAAGTGTGCCAGACTGATCAGCACCGGGAAGACCTTGGCCGAAAAGGACTGCCCTTGTGCTGACCGAAAATTTCGAAATAATACAAATATGTTTAATTGTCCCTCTGGGGTTACCATACGTCCTCCTTTTTCGGGTTTTTGAAAATGTCCACCGAGGACTCCTAAATGTCCTCCTTTTCAGCAAATCCTCCTTCTTTACAGCTTTTACATCTAAGATGATGGAGAGATTCGAGTGAAAATCGGCATAAATGACGCTAAATATGAAATTCGTGGTTTGATCGAAAGCGATGACCTTTATTTTTAGTCAGCCCACCAAATTTTACAGCGCAAATAGCGAAATCGGCTGTTTTAAGTTTTGATCAACTAACTTTTCTGATTTGGTAAAAGTGTCCTCCTTTCCCGATTCCAAAATATGGTAACCCCACCGTAGGCTCCTAAATGGATGGCGCCGAATGCTCTTGTCCTGACGATCTGAGCCCGACAAGACAAATGCCATCCCGCAGGGAACATTGTTTGCCAGTAAAGAAATATCAATTTGAAATCGTGTATGTCTTTTAGTATAGTGCGTTTGGACGATTTCAATATCTTTTGGCAGCAGATAGGACGTCACGAAATAGCATCATGCAATGAAGTCATTATGCCAACGGGTACGCCCGAAGATGTTTAATTATTATTTAGGGGTCCCACCTTTTTCAGCGCACCTCACTCAGCTCCACAGGTAAATCTGAATACGAGAGCAGAGAGAGGATAAAAATTGATAGCAATATATATACAATTCCCGATGATATTGACCGATTCATTCATGAATTGTAGAAATTTTCGCGCATTGCGGTAGGTAGCGGCAAAAAGCGTACGGCCTGAGGGGGTCTGGGGGGCACCTCGTTACACCTCGTGAATCTGTTTGCAAATGTATGCTGGCGGAATCTTTTTTCACACGCAAATAACTTTGACCTGCACGAGTTATGGGATCTGTGACAGATGTTTTTCTGTTTGGGGGGTGTAAAATAAATTTCGACCGACTTATTTCATTTTCTTTGTAACCTTCAGCACGAACAAAACAGCAATAATTTCTAATGTGAAGTGTAGGGCTTGTATCAGGCTATATAACGTTGGGTTGCCATACGTCCGGAATTTCACTGTTAAAACTGCGTCCGGGAGGAATTTCTAAAATATGCCTAAATGTCCGGAATTTTGAAGGCTTGAAGTAAGCGCATACCTTTTTTCGTAAATCGACATCAACGATATTATTTTTTTGGCAGATTCATGCTACATGAAATTTTTCTTCGCGCTCCGCGCGAATTAGTATCACATATATTGGTTTTCATATGGGGACTACCACCCTCGCAAAAACTGCGATCTAAAATAAATAAAAATATCATTCATTTACGTAAATAAGTCTCATTGTAATCGCAATTACAAGATAACGGTATATTCACAGAGTCGGTTTAGGGCGCTTGGACGCTTTATTCAAAGATAGTGGTTCTAAAGCGAATATTTTGAACGTAATCAGCTTATAAAATAGGCCGCGAGTAAGTCTGGGAAAATGTGCCGACCTTTAATTAGTAATCAGCTCATCAAATTTTGAGCTGAGCTTCGGAACATTTTCAAGTTGGAAATGGAGTCGCGACCATAGAAGGTGGAAAACCACCGGATGTGCGGTGATTATATAGCTCAGTGGTGCACTGCGCACCGGCATTATAGGCTGATAAATAATCTCATCGGTGTGACATGAAGATGACTTAACGATGTACATCAATTACGCTCCATGCATTTTCGACGTCATCATCCTCCACCAGCTCTACCGCTAACTCTGATCATGTGGGCGAACAGGAGGATCAAAATTATATAGTAATTGAAGAACCAATGTTATTGACATAATTCATTCAAATCAACGACCAGATGCATATAGAAACCAGTTGCGTATAGTAAGCCCCATTAAGTTGCATAGATTACCCTACGGCGAGCCTAAAATCAGTGTTTATTTGGGCGGGAGGGGACAGAAAAGATGTGGCTACAACTTCCAACACACAACCATGAACCGGATCGTGACCACCTCTAGTCGATATATAAAGCTTTGCAGGTGTGACGTCATATTGATCGACAATGTGCTCATACCTCATGTTGAAATCCGCTAGTGGGCGCTGAAGAGCCCCCGGAATTGGTGCCACAAAAATATGGCAATCCTAGACACAAAAATTTTAATATCATCCTTGAGTGGAATTTTTTTAATTCAATTGCAAAATTTATAGCGTCGGGGCTCGATGATGACATAGCCAAATCAAGCGAAATTGTTGAACTAACTAATCATGCTATCACAGAAACCCGCCTATACAATACATACGGAGAGGTTCAGGCTATATGTCATACTGACCTGTGGTGTTTTATCGCTATAACCAGCTAATTCGAAGTAGAAATGTCGATTTACGGGCAATATGTATTTACCTTCAAATGTGTAAGTTAGAGCCTTAATCGAAACATCATTTTCTGCTAACATTTGAGGTAATATTTACTCTATATTTCTAAGGTTGCGACCAAGCATTCTTTTTTGGCTTTCCGTAGGTTAGATTATAGCACGCAGCGAGAAAAGTTGGAACATCTAAGTTTTTGAACGAATGTCTGAAAGGTCCCTAGGTCGTGTGCCCTTGGACTCACCCGGTGAGAACTGGTGATACGTTCGAGCAACAAATTTTGAACGCTCATAAATATTTTTTGAAAAGGCGGATGTTCATGTTTAGGTAGGTAGAGCTAGTATCAGTGTTGAGGCAGCAAAATATTTGTTGTTATCGGCTTAACAGAGATAATTTTGTGATTAATGTTCCATCGGCACCACTTCTCCCATAATAGTGAATCCGAATTTTGGCCGCCAATTATTCTGAATCAAGTAAAGATTATGTAGTTTATGCTAAAGGGCGTTTTATCGCTCACGGATACGTTGAACTAGCCTACTAAACTACGTAGATTAGGGTTGCCATACGTCCGGAATTTCCCGGACATGTCCGGAATTTCACTGAAAAATCTGCGTCCGGGAGGAATTTCTAAAATATGCGTAAATGTCCGGAATTTTAAAGGCTTCAAGCAGGCTCAATTTTTTTTCGTAAATCAACATGAACAGTATTATTTTCAAGCAGATTTACGCTATTCAAAATTTTTCTTCGCGCTAGGCGCGAGTTAATGCAACGTATGTTGATATTAGTATGGGCACCTGGCACTACTCTCGCCGAAAATGCAATCAAAATAAATATAAATAATTATCACTTACTGAAATAAGTCTGATTGTAACCGCAATTATAAGATATAACGGTATATTCCTAGAGTTGGTTAAGGTCGATTGGATGCTTATCGGTCACAGACAGGGGTTCCAAATCTTGCGGTCGTTCGCCTTTATCTGGGGATCGCGATGATGTTGGACGTAATCGGCTTCCTAGGCCGTTAGATAAGTTTGGGCAAGCTGAATTTTTTTAGTAATCCGCTTATCAAGTCTTGAGCTTTGCCACGGAACATTTTCAAATGGGAAATGAGGTCGCGACCATAAAAGGCTGGAAATCACCGGATGTGCAACCTGTTGGTGCATTTTACAATGGCCTAATATATGGAAGAATCAATATTATTGAGAGAATTCTTACATAAAATTTAACAGCCAAATGCATATAGTAAGTGCCCAACAAGTAACATCGACTACCCTATGGTGGCCCCAAGATCAGTACTTTTTTAGACGGAAGGGGGAAGGGAAAAAAATGTTCTTTCGGACCTGATTAAAACACCTAAACAGATAACCGCACCAACCGCAGGGCTCTCAAACACAATCCTGACAGGCCAGACACGGCCCGCCAGATGATATCATCCGGCCCGTCGAGGAATCTATTGTAGACCCTAGCAAGTAGCAATCACCAGAACCCACACTACAGATGGCCCAATTCATGACCTATGTTCCACTCCATTCCTGTTTAGTGCATACAGTCGATGGGCAATGATTTGCTATTGTGACGTCATATTGACGGTCAATGTGGTACACCTCATTTTAAAATCCGCTAGTGGGCGCTAAAGAGTGTCCGGAATTTGCTTCACAAAAATATGGTAACCCTAACGTAGATACTCTTTCTATAATTATACCCACAATAAAGGATAGAATATGAAACCTCAGAGAGTTGATAAAAATTGATATGATACAACAGCTAGGCAACCGGCCTTCACATTCATAAGATAGCCTATAATTTAGGCCTGCATAGTGAGCGCTCGATCGCACGTCGGATAGTAGGGTTCAGTGTAATCGAGCCATTATATAGTCGATACCGATTACAATTGATTCGGAAATTTCACTTCGAGTCACTAGTCAAATCACTTTTCTCAAACACTGAGTCAAGTTAAGTCAATTCATTTTCGCAAAGTCTTAATTGTAACACCGGGAACACCGGTCGAAACCACTGATCTAGTTCGCTCGATCGATCGACCTAGTGCCCGATGTCACAGTCTTCTTCGGTGTTATTCTTTCATTCGATGGTCCTTTTTAAAAAGCCATTTCTAGCTCTTTTTCTTTCTTCATTGGGTCTTTTTTTTCCTGATCTTTTTTGTCGCCGTAAGAACATCGACACGAGGGACGTGGAGCCCAGAATAACCTCCGACGCCGGGAATCGAACCGCCGCCTGCTTGGATGGCTGCGATGCTCACCACTATGCTGTGTTTTAATTAGCTAGTTAGTTGCGAATTAATAAAGGTCGTTTCTTCTAGTCTAGTTCCAGTTGCGAGTTTGCGAGTGCCATATCACACCGACTGGGAACCACTGACCTAGCTAATGTGTCTGCGCGGCACGCGAAATGTTCGCGTGGCGACTATAGACGCAGAAGCCTGTCTAATCTTGACGGTCGGTAACGCCGGTATAAATCAAACACAGTCCTTTACTACAATGATTGAATATATAATGACACAAAGTAGGCAAGGGCAGAGTAAACGTAGGATTTATAACAATGCTTGACAGCAAATGTTCAACCGTCCTTACGAAGTAACCAAACAAAGCAGGTCTACCAATTGAATATATAGGGGGAAAAGCGAGTGATAATGATGATTACACTAATCAGTAATTAAATAGAAATACACGCGAAACAAGGTAGGCTAATGCCGTACGCACGCGCTAACAGCTAAATCCGATACATAGTTCTCTTCATAGGACCGTCTGATTTATTTATTCACTTATAAAAGGGATTCAAATGTTTCCAAAAATCACTTTCACTTGGCAATAAAGTAAATAAGTATTTCAGCATCAAAAACTGTAGAAGTAAAAACAGTATGCAAACAAAATTATTCTTGTTCATAATAAAAGCAGATAAAAAATCTCTATAGATAAACTTACTTGTATATTGAGGACCTATGGCTTCTGGGGAGGGGGGGAGGCGATAAAGGTAAGTTGAGCTTCACAACGGGGATGGAGGGCGATCAGTCCACAAAGTTAGGGAAACCCGTTCTACGCGAAGATTTGATTGAAAGACTACTCCAAGTCGTTTCGACACCTTTCCATCTTATCACTGTTTCGCAATTTTAGTGGTGTGTTGAACTGATAAAACTGATAATAAACCGAACCGAACCATAACCTGGAATAATCCACTGAGCACGAATGAACACCAATTGAATGTCAATGGTGTGTTGCGCATTGAGGAGCACGAAAATAAATACAATTTTGTGAATCCGTATTCCATATCAATAGCAGTGGTGTGGTGTCATTCCTATTTCTTAGTGCTTTTGGGCGGGCCACTTGAATTTTGACGACATTTTTAGTCTTCCGATAGAAGCGGACCAGATAAGGCAACGGTGAAAACAATACGTATAATCATACGCATCAATAGCAATAACGACATAAAGACTCAGTGTGCACCTAGTCGCGCTAAGCACGAAAATTTTTTAATGTTGATGAATGAATTCAGTCAATAATAATGTTACTTGCATATATTGCGGTTTGCTTCTGCATACCGCTGGGCTCATTTGGTAAGGACAGGATTATTCGGCGCTTGGACTTGGAAATGTCGGAGATTCCGGCGAATATGTGAAATATTCTACTTTATGGTCATCATTGGTTTATTAGGAATTTTATCAGTTCAACACACCACAGAAATGCGATACAATGAAAGGATAGGAAGGTGTCGATGCGACTTGGAGTAGTCTATGGAATCAGATACCCACCTTGGCCTAGGCAATGTCATCGAGGAGGCATGCACACTGAATAAAAAGTAGAAGATAGTATAGAAAAAGCGAGAGACGAAATGGGTGGCATGTCATGGAAGCCGGAAGGCGAGATCGATACGTCAGGTCGTGGTCCGGTAATCTTGAGGATGGACTAGTAAATATATATATATATCGACTTTCAATAAAATAAAAGGGCAAAAGAAAACAGGAAACAAAAGAACATCAAGATAATCAGTTTGGGGCCCTTGTTAAGCGCCTCCAGCGTGGGCGGTCGTTGGCGTCTTCGAGCGATAGCCCGCGTTGCGCTAGCTCAGTCTCTATTGTCGAGCGCCATGTGGTTCTATTCCAGCCACCTCTGCGCCATGGCTCATTCAGAATGTGGTTGATGATGGCGGCGGCTGGTTGATCGTCTTGATGCTGCACTAGATGACCGATTAGGCGGAAGCGTCGTTCAGCAAACGGCATGGGACCGTTTTGTCAGTTTGCCCAGAGCATTGGTGGATATGTGCTCCGGGTGGTGGATGCCGAGTGCCGAGTAAATAGGAAATTCGTGGTTCGAACGAAAGTGACGACCTTTTTTTTTAGTCAACCAACGTAAAGTGGGAAAGAAAAACTGTATTTACGGTCATATACGAAGATCTACGAAAAATGTGGCTGGCCTTTGGCTATCCCAATGCGTCGGAACTGATACTTAAGTCATCAACGACCCAAATTTCGCGGTTTAGTTTAGTTAAGTTATCAACATCACATATTTCGTGGTCAGGCTAATCAGAATTTTGGTTGGCCTAGCAAGTTCACAATAAATTACCTGGGAGTTACCAGAGAGCTAACCCGTGGGCCACGGGTTGGCTGCCCCTGGTGTACATAAATGAATTTCCCTTACAGTTTTTGATATAGCCTACTCAAAAGTTTAGGCCGAAATCTGTAAACTAGTGTATTTTAGTCGATCCAGTGTTTTTTCATGGACCTCGGGTGGCAACACTGATCCATAGTGTCCTACAATGTTCCCTCTAAGCTGCGCATTTGTGCAGTGCTGACACGGTCACTGCGCGAGAAATCTAAGCTGCGCACAAAAAAAGGCCGAAGTGATAAACTTTTTTTAGTCGTTTTACGCACTGTTGTCCAAGAGACCGCGCAGTTGAGTTGGTGAGTGAGAAAGAACATTGGTGCCGTACACACTATGGTGAATCCTTAGTCTCTATACTTCGTCCACCAGTTGAGTTACTGTTATTCTACGCTAGTTTCAATCATTGATTTTGTTTTAAGCAACAGTGCTCTGTTAGAACTATCAATATCGTTTTAACGTGATATTGAATGCCTGAAAGAAAGGTATGAATACTAGTATATGTGAGTAACAGAAACATGCCATATCCTTGCTTGCCTAACAAACTTAAAAATGTATTATTTCTTGTTACAGCCTGTGCTGTAGCCCGGTTCATCAACGATGTCAATGCCAAGACACTTAAAAATGTAAAACCTTTCATTGGTTATCAACGTCCTGGTAGAAACGAATTCAATGATGCTTACCTCAACCAAGAATTAACTACTCACGACTTTTCCGATATTGTATCTAGGCAGAACAGTACTGGATTCATTCCATCGAACCAAGGGCATGGTGGCAGCAAAACATCTGCAAAAAATCATGTAAAATTCTGTGAATTACATCATCATGGCAGATATATAGTATTGAGTGGCGGTGTTGGATATGGAAAGACCACCTTATTGAGAAAATACTGTTCACTCAAACTCTCCAATGAAGCTTCAAGTGACTTGAAATTAGTGCATTTGCTGAACATGAAAGACGTTGCAGACATGGAGCAAACGCCGCAACAATTCCTGTTTGATTATACCTTTAAAGGTACAGATAAAACCGATTGTGTTGAAGAAGGTTACAAATGGCTGAAAGATGAAATTAATCAAGAAGGGGTTTTGTTCGTGTTTGATGGCTTGGACACAGCTGCTTGGAATTTGAATGCCGATGAACATGACACAATGGCTTATTCAGACAAGAAATGCCCATCCACGATTTTAAACAATATACTCAGTGGTAACCTCTTCCCAAGATGCAACATATTAGTCGCTGCAAGAGAGAACACAATAGTAAATTTCCCAAGAGCAATCCATCCCGACCAGGTAATCCAGTTACAAGGATATGACTTGTCAACTATAAAATTCATAATATTGGAACACAATGAAGATAATGGCATCGAAATATGGAAAAAAATATTCCTCGACAATGCACTCCTCGAGTTGTGCTCCATACCTCTTTATCTAATGCTTATAATTATGATTTTCCAAGAATCTAAAGCACCCATTACCGTTATGGGAATTATAACATTTCTGTTTGAAAATTATATGAGTGACCAGTCGAACAATTCATCGAAGTGCGTAAACGTAAAAGCAACTCTCGAAAAACTAGAAGAATTGGCATTCCGTGGAATCGCGGAGAGAAAGCGGAATTTTGACAAAGAGCACTTGATTGACCTTGGAATAGATTTGGAAGAAGTGGAAGACTTGGTGTTTTCTGCTCCAATTACAAATGGCGGAAGCTATGATTTTTCACTTCTAACGAAAGGCTCCTCATACTACTTCTGTCACAAGAGCTTTCAAGTAAGTTAACTTTGTGACCAAATCTGACCGTTTTATTGTATTTCCTTTACTGTTTCATATCAAAATAGCGTTGAAATAGGGCTTAGGTAGAAAGTTATCCAAATTAAACTGATGTACGTAGTAGGCTATGTTTGCTTTATTGCTGGCTTCGCTGACATTTTCGTGAGAAAACTTGTTAACTAATTGCTGCATCAGAAAATGTTCACCTTATCGGCAGATCGCCAGATTTATCTTTCATTTTTCATAGGCTACTGTTCAAACTGATATTAGAGTAACTCTTATTGCTAGCTTGGGGTTTGAAGCCATGTGATTTCTATATGCACTGAGCCTACTTGAGACAAGATACATCAATGATGACATAAATTCTATTGTAATGATCTTTTTCTTCTTCAAATTCCCAAACAAAAGAACTACAATGTATCAAATTTGGTACACTAACTTCTAGCTACTTGGCTCAACATTTGTATTGCCACCATATCTTCATAAAACCCCTGTTCGTAGAAGTATTAATCAGCCTATGTTGAACATTTCTTGATTTTGACTGCATTAGCCTATTGAGTCAACAGTCTGATAATAATCACCAGCCAAGCTTGTTGAAATTATCTACCTGAGGCGTTTTTGAAATTATCCTTGTAGTATTTTACAGGTCTTCTGATGTGTGGGCAATGAATATCGACTTCTTTTTTCAAGTAGACCGACGTCATCGAGCATGCAACTTAGTTCCTAATGTTATTTGAGAAGCTTACATAGTATGAAGTTCCTACCCTAACCTTAGCACACATATAGGAACACAGTGGTACTAAAAGCATGAATATTTGTCCAAGATCCATTGCAGGATGTGCTGGCGGCTTTACACATATTGCATCTTGACTGGTCTAAATTTCAAGAATTCGCCAGGACTTCCATTAATCTAGAAGAGTTCTTTGTGGTACGTCAATTTCTGTGTGGAATGTTATTCAACGAAGGAGTCGGTTGTAATGATGAAGGTAGGCAGAATTGTGATTCCACGTTCAATTGCTTTTCTGTT
This sequence comes from Botryllus schlosseri, assembly GCF_051294905.1. Taxonomy (NCBI): domain Eukaryota; kingdom Metazoa; phylum Chordata; class Ascidiacea; order Stolidobranchia; family Styelidae; genus Botryllus; species Botryllus schlosseri. The sequence continues at coordinate 15,430,391 of NC_137249.1, read as the reverse complement.
GAATTGATTTTAGGGACCGCTATTGTGAAGAAAAGGGACCTGGTTCTGGAAATACTGCGTTCTCAAATTCCTGCAAACCTAGAAAATCCAATGCAAATTTTGAATATAATAAGAGCACTGAATGAATGCCATAAAAATCAGAAAATAATATATATGATTCGACAAAGCCTGGACAAGGTGGTGTTATCTGGCATTCCTTTGGTACCTGGAGATATCCATGCCATTTCCACAGTTGTTTCCCTGTGCCGACACATAAGGATCGTACAACTAGACGACTGCAAATTGGAAAAACACTCCATCAAAATATTGCTAGATGGTTTGAAGGGCTCTGATGTTGAGGTATGTCAGCCTATAATATAATATGTCATATAAAGTATAGGCCTATGATGTAAAGTCGATGATTACCGATGTATAGCCTACTTGTTTAGATTACTCTGTCTTTACATATGTAATTGGAAATATCTGTTCAATAAAATGTACCGACAATTCGACATAGCCAAGTGCCTTTCCCCCTCAATTTGTATGGTTGGATCATTGTGACATTTTTTAAATTAGCATAGCCTTAGCCTACTTTGTAAGTTGTTTGTGACATCACATCGCTGTTAAAATTTTAAATTCACCTTGCTAATTTCAATTCTGACTACATTAATGATCTCATCAATGTAAAATAGTTTTTGAAGTTGCATATCCTCTAAACCAGTGGTTCTCAACCTTTGTGTCTTTGCAGACCCCTTTTGAGCCTTCACGGATCCCCCCAAATTTCGTTCAAAATTACTAGCCCGATTATTGTGCAACTGTCATCTTTCTTGCGCAAATATTAACTGTAGGCTTGTGAGAAACAGCCACAAAATTACTTTTCATGAAAATAACATCATACTATATGTAGAAATTGGGTAGACTTACTATTTTGAAGTGAATTTTGCAGCTGTAATTATTGTCGTGAAATTCCCGTCTTCTATTCGATATGAATGAGTGACATATATATTTCCACAAAGATAGGTGCTGGCGAATGTATTACACTGGTCAACACATATTTTTAGGCAGACAAAGTAAGAGTGGTTTTGGGGGTTCTGAAGGGCACTGATTCCGAATATGACCTTAATGTTTTCAAATTGGCTCTTGTTGTGGAGATAACCCATGGGGCTATTTTGACCAAAATCACCCATTTTCGCGGTAATGACCAGATAAAAAATCGGCTTAATCGTACTATAAAGTTTAGAAATTCAATCTATACTTGTTATTTTTACACACAGAAGACTATTGTAAATCAAAATACAGCAACAGCACTATATTTAGGGGTAATAGAGTTATCATAGTTACAGACTTTCACGGATATCATGTACATAAATAAACTCCAGTCATGTATGTAAGTATTTACCTAGATACTCAAATACGTGGCATTAATTCAATCAGTTTTACATTAACCACCTATTGTAAATTTGAAATAATCATTTGGAATACAATATTATTGATATATTCTAAATCGAAATTGTTTTTGTACGATTTTCGCCTGTAAGCTATTTAGTGCAGTTTCTCGAAAGGTTCTGGCAACGGTCTGACGTAATATGATCAATGGTTCATCTCATCTGCCCTGGTATCTTTATATTGTTGTTCTGATGTCTTGTTAGAACCTCTCCCCTTGCTAATCAACATGATGATCGGGAAATATATCAAGATGACCGAACAGGAAGTGAACTTTTATGCTCATGTTTGTTCCAAGTTTTCGATATGCAGATACGAATTTTCGGACCAACTGTTTGTAGTTGGGTGCTTTGTGATCATCTAAAAAGTTTTATGTACTACATCTTAGGAGAAATTACATGCTGTGAACTCCTTCCTTCCTAATGTGAAATTGGTATCTTTCATCGGTATTCGAATATACCAGATACCAGATTTAAGCTTCTCGTTTGATAGAGTTACTAGGTATACCCACTTTGTTAAATAAGTGGAAAATTATCCATTTACCAGTCAAAAGAAATGAGACACATATGAGTATTGTAGTTAAGCCTTTCAGGAACAAATTGTATAGTTTTATACTCCTCTTTAATCTTGGTAGAATGACCAATTGATACAGGAGAATATGAATTTCCGTCGTGCAAAAGTACGATTTTTAGGCTTAACAAACTGCTTTTTTGACAAACAAATATTTCGCATCATGCCATGTTAATAATGATAGAATGACTGAGAATGACATGAGGGTTCTTCATAGTCCATTAGCCATTTATGCGCAGTATAAAATTAGAAAAAACTACGATTTTCTTCCCACCAAGTGAAATATTTAAGGGTAAATACAGTAATTTTGGGCTTTTTTGGGGGTATAAATATCTTCTGACAGAGAGCCAATCTGACGAAACTAATGTGATATTCGTAATCAGCAACCTCAAAAACCCCAGAAACGGCTCTCAGATGTTCTGCCTAAAAAAAAATTTGATTTTGTTGACCAGTGTTATTGACGCGTAGCGATTCCGACGGTACCGTTTGGGATGATCGCAACATATGTGGCACCAAAATTGAGAAACTGAGTATTTATTGAACATATGACGTCCAGCCTAGTCATTTCTATCTAGCATCTCGTCTTGATGTTATTTTGGAATAGTGGTGATGTAAATGGAGTAAATGGATTTTGGGACGAGGCTTCAATCCGTTCATTGGGGAAAAGTCAGGAATTTCAGTAAGCTATAGGCAATTTACCAATTAAAATGAGTTTGCACAGTAGAAATGTAGGATATTTTATATGAGACAACTATTCTAATGATGTGAGTCCTCAAGTTTTAGCAATAATGAAGCGAAAATGTCTCATGCTTTTCCTAGTTTAACAAAAAATTACAAATTGGGTTATTAATCATTTCTCAAATTTAGAGATTTTGCGGAACCCCTGAAAATGAATCGCGGACCCCCGGTTGAGAACCACTGCTCTAAACAGTCTGAAAACATTTCAGATACTAGTTTTTGATGTGAGCTTCAATAACAAATTGCGCAAGGACAGCTTGCCGTACATTCGAGAGATCTGTCTTCGAGGTCAAGGACTAAACTACTGGCAATGCGGCTTCAAGCAATATGACATTTTGTCATTTCTGGAAGATGAAGTTGAAGTGGGCTATATACAATTCGATATCGGTAGATTCGCATCAATTTAATCAATCATTTAATGTCAAGATTGCACCTGCTGAGTACGAGGAATTTCCACACCATGATGATGGTCTGCAACACCATTTTCATTGTGACAGGGTCTTGGAACTTTCTTCCTACAATGTCCGGTATCACTATGATGTCATCAATGATCTTCTTTCAGAGAAAATGGTTCGTTTTATGTCGTCGACAATGTACTAATAACTAGTGATTGATCATCAGTACGGCGATTTTTTTTTGACGCATCAAAATTTTTTAAAAACTGTAGCGTTAGGTCAAAAAATTGTCGAAATTGTTTACTAAGTCAAAAATTTTTTGCAACCTGCATTTCGTTTGTGTCGTAGATGTTTGCAGTGCCTACCGTTGTAAACGTCCCATTGTGAATCATAAACAGTCAAATGAAACATATAGGTTGACATGGTGATATGCTGGACATACCGCAATATACGAACTGAAACAATACTGCGTGGGCATTGGTTCTTATATCAAGAAGCGCACGATGAAAAATTGTGATGTAGGCAATATTGTCAGAATGAAGCAACACGGTGTGTCACCAGCAGTGTACGCAAAACTTCAGTGTTGCCAGCCAACCACTGCTGCTGATGAACCAGTGTGTACAACGAGTACACGCTGGTTGAGCGTTTTTTCTCCATTCTTGGCAAGCTACTTAGTAAGGACAGAGACTGCCTACCCGAGAATGTAGGATAGTATCTTTCATTGTACTACAACAAATTATAATTATTTATACTATAATGCATGGTGTAACTGCTGGAAGTCTTCATAGGTCCAGATTTCGTTGTAAAAATGTAAAACTTTGTCAAGTTTTTTCAGGTTTTCAAACTACTTTGTAAGGACAGACAGGTCCAACCAGAAATGAAGAAAAGTGGTGCAATTCTAACATTATGTGTGAAAACACCTAATTTACACACATGAGGTCAAAATTTGGTCAAAATGAAGTTTTTTAAGGTATAAAAATGTCAAAATTTTGATTTTTTAGGTCAAAATCTTCTGTTTTTTAGGTAAAAGAAAATCGCCCTATCATCAGTAATTACTAGGGAAAGTTTTTTGTTGCACTTAAATCATGAGAAAGTTTCACTTGTCTCAACAAATGTTGCATTTATGCACAATAGGCTTTGTAAAATTATTGGGGTGTGAGATACTCGAAAGGTTCCTTTGAATAATCCAACAGGGTGTGCAGGGTGTCTGCTTGGTCCGTTTCTTTCTTCGCTATTTAATCGATCATGCATACATATTTATATTCTTTAGATTTGAGAACTATATGGCTGCATGTCGCTGTCAACTCCTGCTCCTGGTACTTTGCGATTTCACAGACTGGCCAGTCCGTCGAAAATTAAATGCTTGCCAGTATGCAGCAAGTAAATAAGCCAATGCGGAATTAATTTTTTTACTCGGCTGGGTGTCCGTGAAAATGGAAAAGGACCTCAAATATAAACGACTGTGAATTAATCAAGCGACCCATTTACTTATAGTGCCAAATATCTCCACACATTGTCTGTTTCCGTTCGTGTGGGCTTGGCCAAAAGCCAAGTCATACTTCCACTTCTAATTTATTTCGGGCCATGTCGTTCTTGGCTGAGGTTGTTGAACTTGTAGCTTGCAAGCCAACTGCTGTGTCGTAGATAACATTGAGATGCAGCTAAACCACCACATATCTCTTTGTTATTCAAATCAAAGATTATAGGACCATACTAGAAATAGTTTTATACCATGTTTTATAAATCATTCCTTTACCTTCTGCCGAAACCTGATAAAAGTTGCAGTAAAAACTGGCACGGAAAATATATATAGTTGCAATATAAAATTTATTCAAACGGCTCCTTATAACATTGTACTGCATAAATCCCGAGTATTTAGGACATTTTGATTTTAGTGATGTGTTATGAAATTTGGAATTTGCACGTGGTATTTTGATGAATTTTTGGCATTAAGATCATGATAGCAAATGAATTTGCTGGCTGCTGTTGACGTTAGTGGATATTGGACTTAATTTGTTGTAATCTTATACAGAATATTGGCATCCGTGCGGACATATCTGAGTTCCACAGAAGTCATGATGTTTCAATGCTTTGTGCTCTTGCACAAAAATGCGAAAAGATCGACGAATTAGCGATAGCACGCTCAGATATGACCAAGGAACAGCTAATATCCGTGTCAAATTCCATCTCCAACAAAAAAGTATTGCGATTCTTATGTTACTAATCTTTTGTAATAAAAGTTGATGACTATTTATTCTCTGTAGATCAGAAGTCTTAATGTGCTCTTATCACCAAATATCGACCAGGAGGCTTGGGTTTCATTTGGTCGGTTACTTTCTATGTACAACATCGTCAACCTATTCCTGACGGCCTGTGCCATCAATGATATGAAGCTGAAATACTTGAGCCTGGATGCTGCGAATGTCAAGGTATGTGTGACTTATTGATATGTTTCTTTTAGAAACAGTGGTAGGCAGTAAAGTATTAGCAACACAATTTCGCTTTTTTGAGTTCTAAGCTGTGGCGCAGTGGGAGGCAAATCTCGTGAGCAAGTGATGACGTAGATTCGTTGTGACATAACAGCGCTTAGCAATAGTCAATCTTCCCCCATCAAATTGGGTGCTGTGACATCATTTCTTCTGTTGCGGCACAACGAAACTACATCATAACTTCATTTTTGAGATGCCGTATCTTTCCCACTAACACCGTGGGGCCTGAAGCAGAGATTTGATAGCAAGAGCGCCTTTGGTCAAACTCTGGCTCTCCCACCAAACAAAGCTTTGGCTCCTCTCATATGATACCGTTTCTGGTTGTTACATTTTTAATTGAACCAGATCTGCTTCGACCTCTTCTGCTTACACAATATTTACCACCACAGTGACCAGACCATCTGAAGTTGGATTGAATTCACTACTTGGCAATTAAATAGTCATGAAGTGAGGTTGACTGGAAACCCATCAGAACCAAACATTTGTTGCAGATCGATAAACTTGATGTCAGTAGAAATGACCAGATTGACGAGAAATGCATGACTCAACTGGCAGCCATCATCCGCACATGGGAAGTCTCAGAATTGGTGATGGGATACTGTAACCTAACAGGAGCGCTTGTCGGATGTTTTGCACAACAGTTGTCAAAATGCCGAGTATGTAAATGTGGTTTTGGCACTGGTCCATGGTCTTAACTTTTTTTAATGTCCAACCATTCCACGTCGTACTCCGCAGATGACTCGTATTGATGTTAGTGGGAATGAGGGAATGGGGCCCGACGGTTTCCAAGCGCTTGGTACGATAGTCCATGAGTGTGGCGTGAAACTAGTGGACATCAGTGAATGTAATCCTAATTTTGATGAGCTAACTGCATTCAAGAAAGCTGTTAAGTATGCGCAGGTAAGCCATGATCGTGAGGCATAGGATCTAGGTCAGTGGTTCTCAATCTTTTTGTCTTCGCGGACCCCTTTTTTACCATGACGGACCCCGCGGACCCCCTCAAGTTTTAGTTGAAATTTAGCTCAATTATCGTTAAATATTCCCTCTAGACAGCAAATGTCGAGTCTGTTCGTAGGCCACATTATAATCACCAGACCACATGTTGTGGTTTCTCACTTTGATACCACTATAGGAACAAATGAGTGACATAGACACCCAATTTCGAAAAGGCAAAAAAGTGCACACTGGGTTGAGTTTTATGGAATAATGTGCCAAAAAGTAGTTATTCACACAAGTGAAAACGACAATGCCGGACTGTTGTATGAAGTTTACGTGGATAACACTGGTCAACACATATTTTTAGGCAGACAAAGTAAGAGTGGTTTTGGGGGTTCTGAAGGGCACTGATTCCGAATATGACCTTAATGTTTTCAAATTGGCTCTTGTTGTGGAGATAACCATTCTAACCAATGGGGCTGTTTTGACCAAAATCTCCCATTTTCGCTGTAATGACTAGATATAAAATGGGTTTAGTGGTACTATAAAGTTTAGAACTTCAATCTACTTGTTATTTTTACGCACAGAAGACTATATTAAATCAAAATACAGCAACAGCATTATATTTTGGGGTATTAGATTTATCATAGTCACAGACTTTCACGGATATCATGTACGTAAATAAACTCCAGTCATGTATAGAAGTATTAACCTAGATACTCAAATAACGTAGCATTAATTCAATCAGTTTTACGTCAACCACCTGTTGTAAATTTGAAATAATCATTTGGAATACAATATTATTGATATATTTTAAATCGAAATTGTTTTTGTACGATTTTCGCCTGTAAGCTATTTAGTGCAGTTTCTCGAAAGGTTCTGGCAACGGTCTGACGTAATATGATCAATGGTTCATCTCATCTGCCCTGGTATCTTTATATTGTTGTTCTGATGTCTTGTTAGAACCTCTCCCCTTGCTAATCAACATGATGATCGGGAAATATATCAAGATGACCGAACAGGAAGTGAACTTTTATGCTCATGTTTGTTCCAAGTTTTCGATATGCAGATACGAATTTTCGGACCAACTGTTTGTAGTTGGGTACTTTGTGATCAGCTAAAAAGTTTTATTTACTACATCTTAGGAGAAATTACATGCTGTGAACTCCTCCTAATGTGAAATTGGAATCTTTCATCGGTATTCGAATATACCAGATACCAGATTTAAGCTTCCTCGTTTGATAGGGTTACTAGGTATACCCACTTCGTTGACTCAGTGGAAAATTATCCATTTACCAGCCAAAAGAAATGAGACACATATGAGTATTGTAGTTAAGCCTTTCAAGGACAAATTTTATAGATTTATACTCCTCTTTAATCTTGGTAGAATGACCAATTGATACGGGAGAAGATGAAATTCCGTTTTGGAAAAGTACAATTTTTAGGCTTGACAAACTGCTTTTTTGACAAACAAATATTTCGCATCATGCCATGTTAATATTGATAGAATGACTGAGAATGACATGAGGGTTCTTCATAGTCAATTAGCCATTAATGCGCAGTATAAAATTAGAAAAAAACTACGATTTTCTTCCAACCAAGTGGAATATTTAAGGGTAAATACAGTAATTTTGGGCTTTTTAGGGGTATAAATATCTCCTGACAGAGAGCCAATCTGACAAAACTAATGTGATATTCGTAATCAGCAACCTCAAAAACCCCAGAAACGGCTCTCAGATGTTCTGTCTAAAAATTTTTTTGAAATTTTGTTGACCAGTGTAATATATTATTCACACAAAAATATAATTCAAATATCAGTGCATGGTCGCTGTGCTGCATAATTTCTGACTCAAAAGGTCCCCGGAATCTAGGGAATCCTGAATCGTGATTTAATAGGAATACCACAAATTCAAAAGTCCGCGTTTACAGTTTATTATCTTGTATTCCTCACAACGCATACACACGGCTAACGCCAGATTACGACTTAAGCAAATGGAGCATAGAAATAAGTGAACTTGTATCGTGGTTACCGCCACTGTTTTAGCAGCGGTTCATAAGTGTATTCAACCAGCCAATCATCATCGTCAATTCCATTGTTCGCGAATATAGTGTTGCTACTTGCTAGAATAAAGCATCTATGATCCGTGATACAATTGTAATATACCTTTATCTATATATGCTTGCTAATAAGGTGTTTAAGTAAAAAGCAAAGCGTGCGGCCCGCGAGCATTTGGAATGTTCGAATCCGGCCGCGACGTAATTTGAGTTTAACACTCCTGGTTTATACAGTATGATATTTAATCTGATACGGCCATTCTGTTTATGTGCTTACTGAAGCATCAGCAGTTTAAAGCGAATCTGCTTCGTGATTTCCCTAATTTAAAAAAAAAGTTACAAATTCGTTTTCAATCATTTTGAAAATTTATTTTAGAGGGCTCGCGGACCCCCTGATAATGCTTCGCGGACCCCCAGTTGAGAACCACTGATCTAGGTTGTAAGTAGTGTAATTACTTTACACTGTAGTGCTTTGTTCTGCTTAATGGGGGCCAGTGGACTGATTACTCAAAATTAGAAGAGTTACCCGTCTATTTACTCTGTTCCTTAAGTGGAATTGTCATGGCTAGATGGCAATATAATCTAGTACTGTGATCTAAGAGAATACCTTCGATATTGCATCTCTTTGCATTCATATTATAAGCTATCGTTATGGGCTAGAACAGTTGGCCTAGTAATGTTCAATGCGAATCCTTGATTCGAAATCGAATGGAATTGGACATTTTGAGTCGAACCAGGTGTCCCGAATAGCAAATCTATATTGGTAAGTTAATTGCAATGTAGAGTACTTTGTATTTTTCAGTGAATATTTTCATATTGTGATTGACTGATCCCATGGAAGTTGAAGTGATGGCGCGTGTAGTGCAGGCATATACAATGTAATTACGAGTGTGTGTGTGTGTGTGTGTGTGTGTGTGTGTGTATAGCTTGCGCTCATTCAGGACACTGGTATTATGAAGTACGAATGGTTTTCTATCACCGCTAGATTATTGGTATCGAAGATTAGCAATTCATTTTTGTCAAGCCCCATATTTCCTTGTAGCATATCTAGTAGTTAGTACCTTTGCCTTTCTGTAATAATAATGAAGTTTAAAATATGACATAGCACGTGTCTATGCCCTGCCTGTATAACAGGCGAGTTTGACACATAATATTGCTTTGAAAAGGCGACTGTTTCTCAACAGATCCGTAAGTTGAATGTAAGCCGCAACAGGAATATGGGCACACGTGGGTTGAAAGTGGTCGGCCAGCTCATAGGGCAATGCAACATAGAGGAATTGTTTGTACGACAGTGCGAACTAGAACTAGACACATTGCATTCATTCAGAGAGGGACTTGAGGACCACATGGTAAGATTTATTTATTACACAAGTGACATATAACTGAATTATATATCTACATCACTATTGCATGATAGTCCATTATGTTTTGTGTATGCTTGTTACAGGTGGTGTAAGTCAGATCTCAATATCACACTTCAAATTGCCCGATTGACTTGAGGCGAAACTGTCACTCTTATTGATACTGTTGGTACCGCTAATGATTTTTCACAAAATTGTTACGGTATTACTTTGACAGCAATTTCAGAAGTTTGATTTGTTTTCGGGCTCTACTTCCAGTACAGAGATATCTAGAATGTGTCCATGAAAGAAATAAGTGTGGTGCAATGAAAGTACACGTGATACCTGCATCGAGTAGGTGATTGATATGAAATAATTGTATCCACATCTTGCGTATGTACATTAGTGTTGGGAACAAGTCTCTACCTTCGAGTTACAAATACATCTTTGATTCTCTACACATTGTGACTAGATTAATGCCAAGTCAAGTTGAATTTTCGAATTAAGAGGGATGGTTCAAAATCATTGGATTTTGCTGGATGCTTCCAATACAGTTGATTCTTCATTTATTCTGAATCGAGGAACGAATATAGAGTTAATATACGAAAATGCATTGTATCCTCTCACAAAAATAGAACAGGAAAACTGTTAAGTAACTGTCTATAGAAATCGAAACCTCAGAAAGTGGAAACTAATTGATATGATGCAATATACTACCCAACTACACAGTACACATCCATGAGATACAATTTAAGCCTGCTCCAATTATTGACGAGTTATATAAAAGAATAAACTGTATTCGTACTCTCAATGTATCAGGTTTCGTAGAGGGTCATGTGGATTATTTACCCCTGAGTACAGACTACTCACTCGTGGATATTCTAATTGCATAAAGTGGAATACTTGGTTCCATGGATACCGTAAATGTAACTGTCAGAATTAACTGAAATGCAATCGGTAATTCGGTAAGTGAAAATTTAACCAACATTTAATTGAATTGTAAATTTTAGAGTGCAATCTTATGTAATCGACTGTAGAACTTGTCAAAACAAATCAGTATAGTGGATCCAGATAAATCTTCACCAAGATGATGATATGTTTCACCATTAGTAAATTCAACCCAATATTATATTCTGGTCATGGATTTAATCATCTTTGACTACTTTTCATCACTTTCCTGCGATAGTAATAGCAGTTACAGAAATAGTGTATTTGACGTTTGTTTTCATTGCTCACTGTTTTTGAAATATATTTCCATGTTTATTACCTGGAGTTTTTACAGCTTGCACTGCACTCATCAGGGGTTACTGTCAGCTATAATGCGAGCATTCAAATAATTTGTTTGACAATATTTGTATTGTTAATAATGTCGTCACAAAAATTCCAAAATATGAGAGAGTTATAATACAAACATAAGCAGAAGTTAATGTATCATTTTCAAATGATACGCTAATTCTTTCTGTTTGCGAACACTTATATGACGAATCTTAATAACAGTGGACTTGGGAACAAACAAATTAAATGAATTGTGGCCCTTTGCCAAGATAGAAAAAATGTCCTCTCGACAATTGGCAGCACATGATGGGTTACCCGTTGAAAGACTTCTGAGCTGTAGGCTGATTGTATCCGAAAGCCAGTGGATAATATTGTAATTGAGTGAGATGTCGTAAAGGTGTTGTTGTCACACAATGATCGCGCATCAATAGTGATGGATTAGGTAATGGCACAGATTCAGTCTGCAGGCAAACTTAACGGAGTATACCTGTTTATTTAGATTCCTTTTCTTGACTTCGGCCTGTACTTCATGAAATCGAGGCCTGTGTCGACAGAAGAATCGCAAGCATTTCTGGATATTCTTCCTCTCGTTGGAAAACAATTGACGTTAAACGCGTGGGATTTTGGTTCCGAAGCGAGAAGTCATTTTCGCTCAGTTCTCGATGAGTTGCCGTTCAGAGTAAGATATTCGTAAATGAAACACCAACTTCAGAATTGGGGATGAGCAATATGAATCATTGATTCGAATCCGATTCAAATTATTTTTGATGCTGGTGTCTTCGAATCATATAATTCGAGACGAGTAAACAGGAATCACATAATAATAGTGATCACACTACGGTGGGTTCATGTATATATCAATATTTATAGTATTCCATTTCCACGTACGTTTTCAATTTGGTCAACCATCAGCACTGTCATGAATGACAAAACAGCTTTGGCTTGCCCATAATGGCCTTGATTGGCAGTATACAACGCGAATTTATCGAAATGTTGTTGGTGTGGGGAGAAGGTAGCTGTGGGTCCCGCAGTGGAATATCTGTGTGTAACACAAATTCAAGAATCCATGTCAGTGTGGGAGATTGCAAATATAATTTAGGCTACAGGCTATTCAAAACGCACTGAATGGGTTTTGGAGATAGCTGTGCAATGTGTATACAATCTAAATGCGAAAATATGTTCAACATTCGGCTATTTTGATAATTAAGAAGTTACCTTTCTGGGCCATTTTGACGAAATTAGGTAATAAATTTCTCCTGTATGCACGTATGAGGTCGGTGATGCGTATAGCCTATGCCTATATTCAGCAATTTCGCCAATAAGTCCATATAGTATACCCAGCGAGCATCATTTTGAGAAACATAAATAACAATCCTGTCATTGACCCGACTCGCGACTGAATTTGATATCATTTGGCTCGCCTTGACTCAAAAGTTGCAGTGAACGTAGGTACATACAACCAACGCTTCGTAGAGCTTGCGATAGTCGCATTAGTCGGTAGCCTGGCGTTGGACACTCAGGTCACATTTATCCTCTCTCTATTTCCAGGGATTGAAAATTGTCTTCAATCGGGGCAAGAATGAGTGTATCCAGCAAATGCCTTGAGGTCAAACGGTCAAAGTTAACACCATCCCTCGTCATAAGCTCTGACGCGATACAAGACGAAGATATGGCTTGACTAGCCCGAACGGTAGACCTGGTCATGGTCATTGTACGGCCAGCGAAAAGTTGCTTGGAATTCAGAACATCAAACCTACTTTTGAATGTTTATAAGACACCGCTTACACGGATGATATGGGGAGAAGGAGCCTAGATAAACTTCCAACACCTAATTAGGAATTCTGGAGCCGACCTCGGTCGGTCTCGAACCCGCACCCCGTTCGTGTTGCAGCTGTTGATTTTACTACAGTCCTTAAAATAGCCGGCGCCAGACCTAGTCTTATCTTTGAAAAGGGGCGCTGGAGGAAAAAAGGTCAAGAACCATTGCAGTAAATTAATCTAATAATAATGCATCCTTGTTCTACAGACTGTCAACAGGAGCAGGCTTAAATTGTATCTCAATGTGTAGATAAGTATTGTATTGCATCATGTCAATTTGTTTTAATTTCTCGGAATTTCTTTCTCGATCCTCTATCTTATCTAATTGCTGACTGAAGCCAACAGTAACTTGCCTAATTTATTAGCAGTTCTGCGTGTGCAGGAGCGATACCACGCCTATTTACATGTATATTTAACTATATATTGTCGCAGTGGAATCAAAGCAACTTGTGTCTATTTTTTAAATTTTGAAGGTCCATTTTTAAAACTTGAAAAAAAATCCCATCAATTCAAAGTTAATCAGGGTCAATATATGGCTGAAAGAAGATGAAAACTTTACGTAAAGTCAATTTTCTCAAAACTTTTAAAACGGACATAAGTTAGTTTGATTCCACTGCAACGATATTCGTTCCTTGATTCAGAATAAATGGTGACTTGACCTGTGTTTCAACTGCTAGCAAAATGTAATGACATCAAATATTATACTTCGAAAATTCAATTTGACTTGAGTGGTGACTTGAGTCGAGTCACCTTCGAAAATCGATTGACTTCGATTTGACTTGTAATTCGAAGGTTGTGACTTAGTCCCAACACTGGTATGGTATATCAGTGATGAACCATGTAGACCAGTGGTTCCCAACGTGGGCGATTTGTCGGTCCAGGGGGGCGAAAATAGCCAAGGGGACGAAAACGGACGAAGGGGGCGATGGCGCGTTGAAATGGCTATATTGGCGTCCATGACCGTAACTGCCACACCCAAACCCCGACATCGAAGGGGGCTCACAATTTTTTCGTGAATTAACATTAATTATTGAGCATTATTTTGGAAATTTAGGCAAGTTTTCCACAAAAAATTCGCGCTGCGCGCCATTTCGTAGTCGCATATTTCTTGTTTATTGGATACCCATCCTTCAAGAAATAATACGCATGAGTTATAGAAATGGGCATCTCGGCGTCTGCCAATATCACACCATGACGCACCAAGTGAAGTTTCAGGCCATGTAACATGGAACTCCGAGAAGTGTGCCAGAACGAGAAAACCTTGGCGGTAAAGGACTGCCTATAGGCTGACCGACTTCGATATATATACGATATACATATATATTTAATTGTCCATAGGCGCCCAAATGACTGGCGCCAAATGTTTCTGTCCTGGTAATCAGAACCCCAGAAAAAATGCCATCTCGCAGAGAAAAATTAATTGCCAGTGCAGAAATACTAATTTGAAATCGTGTGCGTCTTTTAGTTTAGTACGTATGGGCGATTTGAAAATCTTTTGACATAGCTGATAGGCCACGAATTGTCATCACGTAACGAAGTCATTATACCCACGGGTCCACCCGAATATGTTCAATTATTATTTACGGGCCCTACATTTTCCATGACATCTCACTCAGCTTTACTGGTATATCTGAACACATGAGCAGAGAGAGGATAAAAAATTGACAGCAATATATATGCAATTCCCGATCATATTGACCAATTCAATCATGAATGATAGAAATTTGTCACGCCTAGCGCGAAATAAGCCGACTAAGTAAAAAAGAGTCCAACAATTTGTGCTGAGAAGTAGCGGTAAAGAGGTATCGGGGGAGTTTGGTCTGAGGGGTGCAGAAGTTTGCTTTATCGCCCTATGGAGGGGGGGTCAAGACCAACGTATTGGGGGGGGGGAGGGCTGACGAAGCGCTGTTACGGTCCTTTTGGAACCAAGTCGGAGAAATCACCTTTTTTGTTAGTCAACTCACCAAAACTTAGCTGGAAAAGTGTAATTTCGAGGTCGAGCCGAAAAGTTGACCTTTTTTCTTATAGTGCAGCTATCCAGCTGTGATCACTCGCCCATGATATTCCGCTATGTCTCGAATAAGAAACTACTACTTCTTGTTGTGATGTCTTGACACTCTATATAAGTGTATGTATCACGTGTGAGACACCCTTTATTATGATTGAGACTCTATACGCTACTACTGTATAACGTTCTGAATAAACCATTGTATTGAGTATATATCTGTTACGAAGAACTTCACCCAAGGAACAGCTTCTCGAATCACCAGAGACAATAAGCTCTAAATCCTGCATGGCGCCGCCGAGTCAGTCGTGAGATATACATCTTCAATACTAGGACGGACGTTTGCTATCGACGACAAGGACATTCTACACCCACACGGACGAACACGGTACACGTTTTTAAGTCTCAATTTCTGTTGAAAACTCATGACAGCTGACCCTATTGAATTGTGTATGTGTTAGTGATTTTGGAAGTGTTATTGTTATATTGTCGTTACATATTCAATGTTGCCATAGACAAGTGTTTACTAAAGTGTCTAAATGGCGAGTAAAAATATACTACCAGCTATGATTCCAACCAAAATATTACGCTAAGATATGGTCGAATGTGAATTAGGTCTTAGGTATCTTTTGCTTGAATTCGTTAATATGGGATTTATCTTGTGCACAGATCAAATTAACTTATCCCACAATCGTTGAATTCGTCTAGCACTATATCTTATGGGATCACCTCGCGCTAATAATGGTTATATGTCCCACATTACTGAGAAAATATCACCGATTTATGCAATTACACGACACCTCTCATTGTATATGGAATTGGGTGCGGGAAATCGGGGACTAGTCATTGGTTCGACCCGGGTGTGTGGTTGCGGGATCGAGTTAAGAGCATATCGCTTCCTGGTCCAAACAAACCTGCAGATTGCGCGGGCCAGGTCTTAATGCGGGCCTCTTGGCGATCGTTCCAGTATCCGCACGATAGAACCTTTGACAGTACCGCAGTCTCGTGTCTGATTTATATGCATTGATTGTATAATGTCGATCAGCATCTCATTTATGCCTACAACGCATTTTTATCAACCTTCATTGCTTAATGGCCTCCGCTAAGTTAAGGTGTTATCGGTGACTTTAAATATTATTAACATTACGGCCGTGATGTTCTTATCTCAGCTCTATATATAGACCTATTGTAAAATTCGGTAACAATATGTCATATCTTGTTCAGTCGAATAATAACTGAACAGCGTACATTGGTTTGGATTCATAGATAACGGACACGTGAATATTACGAAATAGACTAGTTACGGAAATCGTTTTCTTTAATTCGTGAACGGATACCTAATCACATAATGCGTATGTGAATTTCAGCTTTCGATATTAATACGGCACACCCTATATCGCCACCACGTTCATGTTCCGCTGATTCTAAACTCAACGGTTTCTTAAATATCGTAACTTTCAGCAAGGAAGTGTAAATTCGCTATACTGATTCCTTGTTCAGCATAATCGCCATAAATCATCATCCGGTTCCACCATTAATGTGTCTAACCGGATTATGCTAATTTGCCCGTCTATTGTACTTTTAAGCGATCATGCGTAATGACGCCTCTGTCATTCAAAAACCCATTCTGTAACTCCACATTGAGTAATGGTATTCTGACGGCATTTCAAAACGTGATTTCATATGGATTTCAGATTTCATATCATCGCAGACACATAGCAGAATACTCTGCTCTGTATCAAAACAGCATGCCAAGATCAATATGAGTTTGACTGATATTGTAATTACTCACTTACATTTCGAATAAATCATTAATTTGCTTTCGAGTACGCCAGACCTTGTGCACAGAGCATCTTTTCCGACACTCCTAAACGCTTTCTGGTTTACTTATTGGCCTGACGTAATAGGGCATGACTCCCTGTTTGAATTTTTTCTACATTTGTTCCACGTTTGTTTGTTTTTGGGGTATTCATGGTGTTTGTCGACTACTATGGTCATTTACACCAGGCCGATATTCTTTTTTATTTTCCGTAACTGCCGACTTATGCACGGCCCACCTCCAGGCTTTTGTAAGACACCGCGTACACGGATGAGGTGACGAGGAGGAGCCTGGGTAAACCTCCAACACTTAGGTATCGGAATTCGGAAGTCGACCTCGGTCGGACTCGAACCCGCACCCATTGGTGTCGCAGCCGCGGATTATACCACTGCGCTATCTCGCCACCACATTTGTTCCACGTGTTACACGTCAATGTATAAACTTGCAAGTGGAAATATGAGACGACTTCGGGACTATTTTTTTAATTGCCGAGGCCGTGCTTTGTGGCATCTGTATCTTGATTTAGCTTACGTATCAGTTTTTAATTTTATTATTAATTCTATCATTCAGCTTATTTCATTAATAGCTTACTAATGCTACCCTACTTTTATGATTCACGGCATCGCGTGCTTATGCTTACACAATACACACCCATTAAATTTCGGTTGCGATGTAATTTGAACAAACTACCATTGAACTGGCATATAATGTATCTTTCAAGTTTTAAACATTTTTACGTGCTTTACAGTTTTATAATGACCCGATAACCAACTAATATCAATTCTGTACAACGCCATAACGCGCTGCTTTATCCTTTCTGGAGAGTTGATTGACTTGTGATGAATTGTTTGCCATTCGCTTTATAAAACTCAGCAGTACCTATCAATCGCAGATCCGATGTCAAAATTACGCAAACCATGATTCCGGCGCACCGAGAATTTATTCTTTGAATATCAATTTAGCAGACATGTTTTGACTTACACTAAGGAGTTCGTTTGTTAGCAGACTTCCTGTCCAATTCGCATTTACGTTAACCACGTTGAATTTTTTTTCCACAGTCGCCCTTGCTTGCAACGCTTATGGAATCGCAATTTAGCAGACGTAATATCACCACGTGCTTGGGGATTCAAATTCAGATAAAATAAAATGTACATTACGTAACGCGCCAGATAGCATCATTAGGGTTTGTCATTGTTTCGTTAATACGATTATGCTAAGTAGCCAGCCGCCACTTAACTGTTCATAGGAGAAAAACCGGGTTTTATGACCGGCAAGATTCCTCATCAAGATAAAGGCATGGGTTTAGTATGACGCACCTTTCTTTACAAATAGCGTTGCATTAATTTTACATTAAATGGGAATTTTCACCCTATTCAAGTGGCTCAAACACATTACCGCCTCTGTCGCATATCATCTTTATTGTATGGGATTTGACTGACAGTTTCGTTACTCATTGGGAATTTTGTTACGTGGTTCTCGATTACGCGGACTTTTCCCGTCACCCCTAATCGCCGTCTAGTTGTTGGCAGACTTCCTGTTATTTTTTCTAAATTTCCCTCACCACGTGCAAATTTTTTAGCACGGCTTCCCGCATTTTTATTCGTAGCTTCCAGTGATTGAAGTCACGGTGAATAACTCTTGCCTTGCATCGCTGTAGGAACAGCGTGCCTTATTATTTCTTCATTGTTCTGATATTGTTGACACCTTGCTAAATTCGGTGCCTTCTCAGACTGGTTACTTATTGATAGGCTTTGTGTTTCATTTCATGCTTGTATTGTTATTTTGTGCTAGTTCTAATCGTGCTAGTGTATTCCCTTTCATCGTCATGCTGTCGTGAGGTTTTTACAGAATTGAAGAAAATACGTGTCCGTCGTCCACACTTCCGCGTTCCGGCGTACGCTTCTACTCATGTGTGCAAAGTCATCAAAACGCTTTCGACCAATTCAACAATGACCTGGCAATATTCTCGGGACGATTCTGAAACCACGTGCCGTCTCACTGCAACAATTGACAGCAACAGTTCGCCGCTATTCCACCGACGTAACGACACCGATATACCGCGACCGATCGCCCGACCGTCCGAAGATATCCCACCTCTGCAATCATTGGCCGGCACTATAGCGCCAACAAGCGTACGTAGCCACGTCGTATCTTCAACCCCGCACAGCGTCTAAGTGAGCTATATATACGCTGAAGTCTGTATCAATCAGACAATGATGAATCGCAGACGACAGTGCAGGCACACATGAGTTGAGTAACAAGTTGTACGCCGGAAACATCGAGATATGTTGATATCTCTATGGTACATTATCGATCGAGATTTTGTACGATTCATGACCAAACTGACGTTTACGCGGACTTAAAGGGTATGTTGGTTACCCTAAGTCACAATATCGACCGAGATATTGCACTGTTTGAACTGGCCACTATTGTATATATACCGGCCACAGACTGAAGTTAATTTTGCCTTCACGTGAACAGTGGCGGTACCACTCATGATGATTTGGGCTGTCACGTGGATGAATTTGTATTTGATTAGGCTTACTTGTTTGCTTAGAATCAAATTGCTTTGTGTTATTCCAATTTCGGATAACTTGTATATTAGAAAAGAAGTATAAAACCTTGCTCTTGCAACTTCTCATACTTAAGCTGAAACTGTATAGGCCTAATTCATTGTAGTTGTTTGATAACATTTCCGTAATTACTTTAAGGGTCGTTGGAAATTTAAAGTCTTACTCGTAGTTGTGACTAACCGATCTCTTTTTTTAATGGGGACGGGGTGACCTTTCTGTACCAAAATTGTACTCGACATAGTAAATCGATTTTGTCATTCATGGTCGTATAATCTAATTGGCTTTTCCCTTAATTAGTCCTGATTAATTCCTTTTTCAAGTGGAAATATTGCAGCTATCCAGCTGTGATCACTCGCCCATGATATTCCGCTATGTCTCGAATAAGAAACTACTTCTTGTTGTGATGTCTTGACACTCTATGTAAGTGTATGTATCACGTGTGAGAGACTACTTTATTATGATTGAGACTCTATACGCTACTACTGCAACGTTCTGAATAAACCATTGTATTGAGTATATATCTGTTACGAAGAACTTCACCCAAGGAACAGCTTCTCGAGTTAAGTATTCAAGTATAGCCGAAATCCCAAGATAATTGGTTAGCTACGCTTCTAATACAGATCACCAGAGACAATAAGCTCTAAATCCTGCAATAGTCAACTCGCCGGTGATTTCAGTATGTATGCAGACATGGGGTGATTACTTCATGAATGTAATCGATTGCGATTACGATTACTTCTGAATCACGCGATTACGATTACAGCAAAATCGGGAAGTAGTCGATTACGATTACGATTACATTGGCAAAGTAATCACGATTACTCACGATTACATTTATTTTGCATCGTAGTAGTTATATTAGAAGACAATACATGGATTGCGCTGGAAAGGCCCAATGATATAACAACTGTATTTAAAAAAGATGGGACATTTCCTTGCCCATTTTATAGAGGACGGTTTATCGCACCCAATGATTTGCATTCTTGCCAGTTCCATAACCGCCCCACCCCCAATTCCCCAACAGGGTGGGGAGCGTGGTTGGAGGGAACTCAAAAGTATTATGTAAACCAACATAAATTATAGAGTATTTTCGAGAAATTTCATCAAGTTGGAATTTCTCTTTGAGCTGTGCGATTTAAGTGTCTTTAGATAGCTTGATTTCGAAATGCATATACGTCTCCCCCTCAAAAAATAAAGCATGCATAATTCATAGTAATAGGCATTTAGGTGCCAGTCAATACCGCCCGTCGACACATCAAAAGACATATGCAGTTTCGGCCAACATGAGACTCCACGAAGTGTGCTATTGAAGAAAGACATTGGCCATTGTTAATAGCCGCGCTGGGTGGGCGTGACTAGCAGTCCATTCCTTCCAATCTGAGCCCACGATGCAAATGCTACCCGGGCACCCACAGAGCATTACACATGACAATTTGTGTGTGCGTCTCACGCAAGTTTTATTTTTAGTCTGCTGTTTGGGCCACTACAATCAGTATCTTTGGGCTATATAGCATACCGGAGGTCACGAAATAACAACATACAATAAAGTAATTATTGCAAGATACCAGATGTTATAATTATGAATTACGCCCCCCCCCCCCGCCACGCTCTTCAGGTAAATCTGACCATCGGACGTTGAGATAGTATTAAAAATGCAATATAATGCGATTACCAATATTATTGACGAAATTAAATCTTCAGCTTCAAAATTGACTACCCTATAAGGGCCCAAGACCAAAGTTTGGTTGGGGGACGCTTTTGCTGTTTTGATCCTGATTCATGCTACAAACCACGCTAACATGGTATATAAGCCGATGGCTATGGCGGCAAATCCAAATGTTCAGTAAAGAATTGTGAAATAGCGATTGGCGCCCGATTTGAGTAGAATAATATGATAATAACAGAAAGTGAACATAAAATTCTGCCTTCAACTTAATGCAAGCTGCCATTACGTGAAACGGCAAAACAACGGCCCAGTTATGATATAGGCTACATCAGCAGCTGTTGATTTTTTTGCTTCGTTGTGTAAACCGTAATGTTTAATTTAACGAGTGCAAAATTTTAAACATTTGTCTGCTGTACATTTGTACCATATAGACCTACTGCTCGCCAAGCAGCAACGGTGAAACTGCATTTAACTGTAGAATTAGAACTATTACATTCTATACATAGTTTAACTAAGCATAACCAAACATCGATACAAAAGTTGCTATATTAACTTAAGCAGAGAGGTGATTATGATTAATTATCCTGATATGCGAGTAAGTGGCGTTTGAAATGTATTGATAAACCGATGTACAGCACGGTGGGTTTTCTTACAATCACACTAATGTACATCGAATATCTATTTACTATGTGTGGACACTTCCTACGCAAAGACGAGCAAAGCTAATAGGTTACCTCTGACGTAATTATGAGCAGTGGCGATTATAAATCAGACGTTTGTGCTCTCAATAGCTGGTATACTATCTCTTCCTTGTTCACGAGTGTTCAGTTAATGTCACAGTCCTTGTACAAATAAAAAGTAATCGTTCTTTCACAAAGAAATCGATTAATTATGGGAAGTAGTCGATTACGATTACTTCGGGAATTTTTCGAATGTAATCGATTGCGATTACGATTACTTGAAATTGCTGTAATCGCCGTAATCGATTACGATTACTAATCGCGATTACCCCATGTCTGTATGTATGCCCCTTTTTCGGTTCTCAATATTTGGGGGGCGATGATCGGTGTGGAGTTTGAAAAGGGGGCGATAAGTCGAAAAAGGTCGGGAACCACAAACGTTTTTGCAACCAATAGCTACTTCTTGGGTACTGATTGAAGCGACGGGCTCGTACCAAGGGCTGTGGAGTGTGGAGTCGGAGTTTGGCAAATTTTCGCTTGGTGGAGTCAGAGGACTTCGTGATAACTAGTGGCTGGAGTCGGAGTCGTGGAAAAAATACTGACTGGAGTCGGAGTTTGTGAAAATGACCCTGTCTCCGACTCCGACTTCTTTATCATGAGAACAATTGCTTACAAATGATTTTCAATAGGATTTTTATGCACCATCAGTCACTGTAATTAAGAACTATACAGATCAGGTGCGGCCAACCCGTGAGTAGTTATATAGATCGGTCTGGGGGTGGCAGGGGTTCTTATGGCGGGGTGGCGATTCGCCGTGAAAACCCGGGGTGGCGATTCGCCTCTTATCTCTTATGGCGGGGCCGCGATTCGCCATGTGTTCATATGGGTGCGGTCGTGATTCGCCTTTTCAGGTATAGGCTGCGGTCGTGATTCGCCGTGAAAACTCGTGGTCGTGACTCGCCTTTTTTGCTATAGGCGGTGGTGGTGAATCGCCTGTCGTGTATTCTTACGGGTTCTGTGGTGACTCGCCATGTGTTCTTATGGGTGCGGTCGTGATTCGCACTTTCGAGTATCTCTCGCGCGGTGTTGAATATGTACGAGTCACCAACAATAACCGCACAAACGGAAACGTGCGGCTTGTAAGAGGATTTACGCAGTGCGTGCGACAGACGGCGATTCGAATATCAACAATAGTCGCGTTCGCAAACTAACACTTCAAAAAGATGTGAAATATTTGTAAAATCCTACGATCGCTCACAAGATAGCACTTCCGGCATATCAATCTATCACTCACTACACAACCGAAGTTGAATTGTAATTGAATGCGTAAATTTATCACCTCGACATCAAAATTCGAAAACAACAACTTGATGCTTTATGTTCTCACTCTAATTTCATGATAAGTGTAATAAGTGCCGAATAACAGATACACCACCGGCGAGACTTGAATACCAAAAAATTGTCACTTATTTCTATTCTAGCCGTAATCCTTTGTGAAGTTAACGCTTATTCAAAAAGGTGTGAAATAGTTTGCAAAACCCCGCGATCACTGACAAGATAATGTCTCGGACATACCCATCTTTCACGACTTGGTGTCATAACCATACCGATCGCTCACGCGGTGAAATTTTAGTAATCAGTTTGTCACAGAACTAGATTTCACTGGTAAGATTTAATAAATACCGACTATCAGAACCATCAGTGTGGGTAACTTGAATAGCAACAAATTGTCACTTATTTCCGACGAGAAATTCACTAAACCGCAGTACATTGTGTGATTTTGAAAAACAGATGTTTGCACTTGCGTTTTGATATGTGCGACCCACTAACTACATCCGTTTTGCGAACACGGCTTGTTGTGAGGATTACGCGCGCGCCCTATATTTCGAATGACCTGTGCGCTGAAGTGCGAAATAGTTTGCTAAATCTAGTAATCAGTCGCAAGGTGTTACTTTAGTAATTAGTTTACCATAGAACCGGCGTAGCCGGTGATTCGAATACCGACAAATTTTCACTTATTTCTGACCCAACCCTAATCCTCTGTGAAGTTGACGCTTATTCAAAAAGGTGTGAAATAATTGTAAAATCCTAATCCGAAACCGATTATTTTGACTTTGGCGTAGTGTGCATTGAAATAGGATTGACAAACATGACTAGCAACTTCCCCACAGTCCCGTTTCGATATTATACACACATTGATTTGAAACAAGTAATGTAACATTACAACTCTATTCCCGATCCAGCTTTCCGTTTGTCAAAGAGACATTTTAACATCTTACCATACTCAAAAGAATTATTCACAACATTAACAAGTGTTTAAAATCTAGTTTTCACTTACTTGGCTATATCAGTACAACTCGCAAACTTGAATTAATTCATCTGGTTGTATTCATAGGACCGATAATTTTTATCCAACTGTAAAGGTCGTTATACTATTCTGTAAGACAGAGTATTTACTAATCGGTGCATATACGATTTGACTTGGGCATATTATATTTTGAGTATACGAGATTTGAGTGTCAGAACAATAACTGAGAATTAAATTATCACAATTGAATCCATATACGACAGCGTGAATTAAATTATCACAATTGAATCCATATACGACAGCGTAAAAGATATTGGGATGTCAGCATCTCTTTACGGTTATAGTTACAACCACATTACCTAATTTACCCGACCAACTCGTCATGATCATTCCCGAAATCAACACAAACATGACTACTGACTTGAGTCAACCACAAAACAGCATCAAGTTTTAAATCCACTTGTAGCTTACGGCTTATTTGAATGCGGGTTATGCTTTGTTGTAATTGAGTGTACGGAAATAGTATTACGTCTCGACATCTCACCATCTTACCATACTCAAAGAGTCAACCACGAAAACATTGTCAAGTAAATCCGTTTGTAACTTACCCAACCAACTCAAACAGTATCAGTATGAAAAACAGCCAAACATACACGAATCCATACAATCACTAAAACCTAAAATCCATAACAAGCTTGGTTGTATTCATATCCCTACACATCTTTTTTTATTCAGCTTGAAAAGTCGTTACTATTCTGTAAGATAGAGGAATTACTACGCGGTATATTCTGCAAGACAAACTAATTACTACTCGGTATATTTTGTAAGACAAAAGTAATTACTTCTCAGTGTCGGCGACTTGAGATTAACATAATATGTTTGAGTATACGAGATTTGAAAGTCCGACCAACGTAGTTGAGAATTCATTTCTTACAATCGAACAATGGTGTTATATTCAAAGTTATCATGCTGTGAACATAAGATTGACACATTGATTTGACATATGAGATTTGTAATAGTTGATCATTACTTTATTATTAAATTATTTGCGTTAATTAGACCCGGCGTTATGGTAAATGTTATGACAGCAACAAACTTTTCAGTACCAATGTTATTAACACATTAAGCTGTAAAACTATGTATGTCTGAAATGTTCTTGATAGGAAAATTACTCCACCTTGGTAAAAATCACTCTGCGTATTGCGGATATCAGAAAATATTTCCAGTACCCAAGACTAAAGATTAAACGACAATTTCGTTTGCTGATTAACAACCGGTACAATACTTTATCATCATAATCCGCGGTGAGAATTGAAACACTTTCGCGCATTACCCGGTGTCAAGATATCACACTAGGTGAATTGACATACCGCCGCTTGAATAATACCTAATCCGTTCGCACCATTCCACATACTTTGATCATTACAAAAGTAAATTGTGATATGTTTGTTAGATGCATTCAATTCAACTAGAAGTGTCTGGTACACAACAATCGTAATATCGAAAAAGTACTTGCCACACTGTTATTTGCTAAACGTGTTTTGCATTGTTGTTCATTTGTAGTATTGATTGTTTTTGAACCCCCAAATCATAATTCCCGACATGAAACCAAGCCGCTGAAAGTCGTTACCATCACGAAGATACAATGTGCACGATGTTTGCCAAATGTGTCCTACCTGGCCAACAGAAAACAATTTTCACTCACTCGAAATGAAACCAATGTGATGGTCTCCATTCGATATTTTGTTTGTGTCGAATATACTTTGCAATGAACACATTTGCGTGGTTGAGCTTTGCCATCATCAAGCTGTCATTTGTATCGTTTAATTAACCGACATTTAGCGATTGGTGAACATACCGAACGATACACAGTCACTTCGAAATACTCCGTTGATCGTAATTTCCATCATCATAATAATCGAAGTACAATTGCTTCGAATCGCTAGGGTGGTTGAGCTTTACATCATCAGACTGCCATCTGTACATCAAGAATACATCCGCCTTGTAACTGGGTCGTTTACCTAACCGAGTTGTATGCACAGTTTGATATTTAGCGATTGCAGAACATACCATTTCGAAATACTGCGTTGATCTCAATTCCTTTGTCGTGATAATCGAAGTATATTTGTTTCGATTTCATAAAAACCAACTTTTCTATGACATGATAAATTTTTGAAAAGTTATACTTAGAAGGTTGGTGCATATCACGAAAAATAATATACCACCCATATTGATATCGCTACTCCATTGATCGGTATTTTCACGCGAGTCGATTTTCAAATGAGTAAAATTTATTACATGAGTTTCTCCGCTTAATGTAAATGAAAACTCAGTCGTCTTTTAACATCACAAAGACATTGATAAAAAGTAAGCAATCAAACACAACACTAAGTACGACACTAGTTATTGTTCCACACATCTCATTTCATACTAAGTGTATACGAAAGATATTCATGATACACGAAAATATTCGCTCATGCTACAAACCTGTAGAATGATTGGTGGTGCAAGGCCAGCACAATTGTGGTATCCATCCGAGTTTAGTTAACACAAATTTATTACAACAGAGCCACGTAAACTTTCGTGAAAGAAAAGCATACTCACTTTCAGAGGGTTATGTCAATGCCATAGCAGTAAATCAAAAATATTCCTAACCCTTTGCACACCGGTGACAAATCATACAACAAACATTTTTTGTGAGTCGAATTGTTGTTCAGTGTCAAGTCTACCTGTTGAAAAGTGCATTAAAACAACACAGTCACAATTCAATTAAAACCACGAATCTATTTTCATTTCGTCACATACAGAAAAATAAATTTTCTTTCCCCAACACATACTTGTAACCAATCGCTTTCATTAAACACACAACTCCATAAAAGTATTTACTTTCTACAACATAGACATTCCGATGTAGTCAAGAAATATTAAAACGGACACGACACGACTGAATGTAAGGGGATAGAAGTCTATCGCAGCGATTTACATGTGGTCTTCGCTACGGTTTCAAAAAACGAATCATCTATTTTGCATTGGTCGAGACCGAGCGAGCCAGTTACATGTATTCGCGGTAATGATTTTTCTTGTCATATGCGAATGATAGGTTTGCTACTCCGACAAATCAAATCAACAAACAACAACAATCTTCTGACGATCATAATAGCAATTTCATTTGCCACCCCTTCGTAATTGTACACGCACGAAAAGTATATTGTACAACTCGGCAACTACGTTTAACAAGACCAATCACACTACCAGCGTTGAACGCAAGATACCTACCCAAGTCAAAAATATCATACGGGTTTGGACAACTGACGTTTACCTGTGTAAAATTATCATTTTCACTTGGCGATCTATCCTTTCCTAGAGTAACAAACCCTTGTCGTTTACAAATCTATTTTTTTTTCCTACAACAAAAAACTATTTTCACTTGGAAAAATACTTTTACCTAGAGTAACTAATCATTTTCTTTTAAAAATATATTTTCTCCCTGGGTAACAAACCCTTTTCGTTTGGAAAACTATCATTTACCTGAGTACCAATACCGTTTTCACTTGGCAGTCCGTCGTTTACCTGGCTAAACATATCATTTTCACTTGGAAATCTATTTTTTCCCAGAGTAAGAAACCTTTTTCACTTTGAAATCTATTTTTTCCCTGGGTAACAAACCTTTTTCACTTGGAAATATATTTTTCCCCAGGTAACAAACCTTTTTCGCTTGGAAATATATTTTTCCCTGGGTTACAAACCTTTTTCACTTGGTGGTCCGTCATTTACCTGGATAAAAATATCATTTTCCTTTGGGGGATCTGGCGTTTACCCAGTGTAACAATACATTTTCTCTTGGTCATCTAGCTTTTCCTAGAGTAACAAAACCATTTTCATTTTGAAATCTGACAAACACACCTGACAATTTGATATTTTTGTATATTGTTACAACGGATAGCGACAAAATATACACCAACAACAACTCCAATACATTTGTGTAATCGCATATTCACTTGTGCTGATGCAGCCCATCAATATCATCGGTTACCCGCATGCAATATCCTCTTGTACACCGAAATGCATGTTTTGGAAAATTGGACAATAGGCTTCGATAGTTCTGTGATGTCCGGGTTCGTGCTTTGGATTTTCCAGAGTCAAAATGTCTGAATAAAACACCTCCTCGACGATGGTTGGTATGTGGATAACGGGGTTCGGAAGACGGTTGGATTTATGTCACCCATCGCGATAACAATTCCAGGTCGAGTTTTCCCCCCGCATGTTTACTATATTGTGTCTTTATTGGTCAATGTATGTCTCGACATTCAGATTGAAATCGGAAACCCTGATAAAGTATGTAACCGGATCCGGATATCAACTCTGAATCGATAAACCAATGAACAATATTCAAAGTAAACATGTTACATTCCACGAAAAAATACCATCCAGACATACGTCGCGCTTGTTTACCCACAACAGTATACGCGTAAATGGAGGTGTGTGACATTGCATGCAATGTGTTGGTATACAAACATCGGGGAGTAAGCCTTCGATCCACAGACATTATCATAGCCGGTAATTTTGATGCAGATCGAATGTCACCCGATAACAATACCAATAAGCCACATTGCAATGACTCTGAGTCAATCTGAAGCGTGACATACAGACACACAAACACCGAACCGTAACATGGGTTATTCGCACGACGGTGAAAGTGAACTATACAGCATATACCAATAGAGCGTTCACAGTCAAATACGCGAACCATGCACAATCATATACCCAGATTTTTGTTGGATACGTACGAAACCAATAAATTGATACATTTCTGTTCCTTCTACATCAATAATACAAGCGTCATTCCAATGCATCGCTCGAATGTGAGGTTCGTCGGGTGTAAAATCCATGTCAAATAACACCAAAGTGTGCTTTCCGTGTTTTATTATTTCCACCGACGCTTCTTGTCTGTGTCGTAACACTATGGTGTGGGGAGTTGAAAAACGGTGGATTGTGAAACGGATTGACATGACCAACTGAATCGACGTCAATAGACTTGTGACGATGTCGTTTCAAAATGCTCCGATATGACGAGACCAATCCCGATCTCTTGTGGTGACGACCGTTTCGAAATGTCACCGGACGAGCTAGACCCTTACGAAAGTGTGTTTTATGATTGCGTGTGAAATCACGAGGTAGTGTTCTATTGTGGTGTACGATTGCAGTCTTCATTCCACAGAAACATACCTTATTGGATCACAATATCAGTCCGACATTTGCACGATATTTATCCGGAGTCGTTATGTGGGAGTAGCGACATCCATTGATCGTGACTGAAAGACTGATTGCAATCATTTCGAGCACCGTACTTCGATAGTTCACCTAGATCAAACGCTGTAGTCTCAGCAGAAAACTTCGGTGTCGACAACACGATGGATATTGACCGATGTATCCAATTGATCTGGGTGGTTCGTCTACAGATAGGATCATGACTATCTTGTAATGTTACAACACGATAACACCATCGAATAAATCAGTGAACGGTGTCGAAATATCGATGTAATAGCGCGGACTCAGAGTCATTGCAATGTGGCTTATTGGTATTGTTATCGGGTGACATTCGATCTGCATCAAAATTACCGGCTATGATAATGTCTGTGGATCGAAGGCTTACTCCCCGATGTTTGTATACCAACACATTGCATGCAATGTCACACACCTCCATTTACGCGTATACTGTTGTGGGTAAACAAGCGCGACGTATGTCTGGATGGTATTTTTTCGTGGAATGTAACATGTTTACTTTGAATATTGTTCATTGGTTTATCGATTCAGAGTTGATATCCGGATCCGGTTACATACTTTATCAGGGTTTCCGATTTCAATCTGAATGTCGAGACATACATTGACCAATAAAGACACAATATAGTAAACATGCGGGGGGAAAACTCGACCTGGAATTGTTATCGCGATGGGTGACATAAATCCAACCGTCTTCCGAACCCCGTTATCCACATACCAACCATCGTCGAGGAGGTGTTTTATTCAGACATTTTGACTCTGGAAAATCCAAAGCACGAACCCGGACATCACAGAACTATCGAAGCCTATTGTCCAATTTTCCAAAACATGCATTTCGGTGTACAAGAGGATATTGCATGCGGGTAACCGATGATATTGATGGGCTGCATCAGCACAAGTGAATATGCGATTACACAAATGTATTGGAGTTGTTGTTGGTGTATATTTTGTCGCTATCCGTTGTAACAATATACAAAAATATCAAATTGTCAGGTGTGTTTGTCAGATTTCAAAATGAAAATGGTTTTGTTACTCTAGGAAAAGCTAGATGACCAAGAGAAAATGTATTGTTACACTGGGTAAACGCCAGATCCCCCAAAGGAAAATGATATTTTTATCCAGGTAAATGACGGACCACCAAGTGAAAAAGGTTTGTAACCCAGGGAAAAATATATTTCCAAGCGAAAAAGGTTTGTTACCTGGGGAAAAATATATTTCCAAGTGAAAAAGGTTTGTTACCCAGGGAAAAAATAGATTTCAAAGTGAAAAAGGTTTCTTACTCTGGGAAAAAATAGATTTCCAAGTGAAAATGATATGTTTAGCCAGGTAAACGACGGACTGCCAAGTGAAAACGGTATTGGTACTCAGGTAAATGATAGTTTTCCAAACGAAAAGGGTTTGTTACCCAGGGAGAAAATATATTTTTAAAAGAAAATGATTAGTTACTCTAGGTAAAAGTATTTTTCCAAGTGAAAATAGTTTTTTGTTGTAGGAAAAAAAAATAGATTTGTAAACGACAAGGGTTTGTTACTCTAGGAAAGGATAGATCGCCAAGTGAAAATGATAATTTTACACAGGTAAACGTCAGTTGTCCAAACCCGTATGATATTTTTGACTTGGGTAGGTATCTTGCGTTCAACGCTGGTAGTGTGATTGGTCTTGTTAAACGTAGTTGCCGAGTTGTACAATATACTTTTCGTGCGTGTACAATTACGAAGGGGTGGCAAATGAAATTGCTATTATGATCGTCAGAAGATTGTTGTTGTTTGTTGATTTGATTTGTCGGAGTAGCAAACCTATCATTCGCATATGACAAGAAAAATCATTACCGCGAATACATGTAACTGGCTCGCTCGGTCTCGACCAATGCAAAATAGATGATTCGTTTTTTGAAACCGTAGCGAAGACCACATGTAAATCGCTGCGATAGACTTCTATCCCCTTACATTCAGTCGTGTCGTGTCCGTTTTAATATTTCTTGACTACATCGGAATGTCTATGTTGTAGAAAGTAAATACTTTTATGGAGTTGTGTGTTTAATGAAAGCGATTGGTTACAAGTATGTGTTGGGGAAAGAAAATTTATTTTTCTGTATGTGACGAAATGAAAATAGATTCGTGGTTTTAATTGAATTGTGACTGTGTTGTTTTAATGCACTTTTCAACAGGTAGACTTGACACTGAACAACAATTCGACTCACAAAAAATGTTTGTTGTATGATTTGTCACCGGTGTGCAAAGGGTTAGGAATATTTTTGATTTACTGCTATGGCATTGACATAACCCTCTGAAAGTGAGTATGCTTTTCTTTCACGAAAGTTTACGTGGCTCTGTTGTAATAAATTTGTGTTAACTAAACTCGGATGGATACCACAATTGTGCTGGCCTTGCACCACCAATCATTCTACAGGTTTGTAGCATGAGCGAATATTTTCGTGTATCATGAATATCTTTCGTATACACTTAGTATGAAATGAGATGTGTGGAACAATAACTAGTGTCGTACTTAGTGTTGTGTTTGATTGCTTACTTTTTATCAATGTCTTTGTGATGTTAAAAGACGACTGAGTTTTCATTTACATTAAGCGGAGAAACTCATGTAATAAATTTTACTCATTTGAAAATCGACTCGCGTGAAAATACCGATCAATGGAGTAGCGATATCAATATGGGTGGTATATTATTTTTCGTGATATGCACCAACCTTCTAAGTATAACTTTTCAAAAATTTATCATGTCATAGAAAAGTTGGTTTTTATGAAATCGAAACAAATATACTTCGATTATCACGACAAAGGAATTGAGATCAACGCAGTATTTCGAAATGGTATGTTCTGCAATCGCTAAATATCAAACTGTGCATACAACTCGGTTAGGTAAACGACCCAGTTACAAGGCGGATGTATTCTTGATGTACAGATGGCAGTCTGATGATGTAAAGCTCAACCACCCTAGCGATTCGAAGCAATTGTACTTCGATTATTATGATGATGGAAATTACGATCAACGGAGTATTTCGAAGTGACTGTGTATCGTTCGGTATGTTCACCAATCGCTAAATGTCGGTTAATTAAACGATACAAATGACAGCTTGATGATGGCAAAGCTCAACCACGCAAATGTGTTCATTGCAAAGTATATTCGACACAAACAAAATATCGAATGGAGACCATCACATTGGTTTCATTTCGAGTGAGTGAAAATTGTTTTCTGTTGGCCAGGTAGGACACATTTGGCAAACATCGTGCACATTGTATCTTCGTGATGGTAACGACTTTCAGCGGCTTGGTTTCATGTCGGGAATTATGATTTGGGGGTTCAAAAACAATCAATACTACAAATGAACAACAATGCAAAACACGTTTAGCAAATAACAGTGTGGCAAGTACTTTTTCGATATTACGATTGTTGTGTACCAGACACTTCTAGTTGAATTGAATGCATCTAACAAACATATCACAATTTACTTTTGTAATGATCAAAGTATGTGGAATGGTGCGAACGGATTAGGTATTATTCAAGCGGCGGTATGTCAATTCACCTAGTGTGATATCTTGACACCGGGTAATGCGCGAAAGTGTTTCAATTCTCACCGCGGATTATGATGATAAAGTATTGTACCGGTTGTTAATCAGCAAACGAAATTGTCGTTTAATCTTTAGTCTTGGGTACTGGAAATATTTTCTGATATCCGCAATACGCAGAGTGATTTTTACCAAGGTGGAGTAATTTTCCTATCAAGAACATTTCAGACATACATAGTTTTACAGCTTAATGTGTTAATAACATTGGTACTGAAAAGTTTGTTGCTGTCATAACATTTACCATAACGCCGGGTCTAATTAACGCAAATAATTTAATAATAAAGTAATGATCAACTATTACAAATCTCATATGTCAAATCAATGTGTCAATCTTATGTTCACAGCATGATAACTTTGAATATAACACCATTGTTCGATTGTAAGAAATGAATTCTCAACTACGTTGGTCGGACTTTCAAATCTCGTATACTCAAACATATTATGTTAATCTCAAGTCGCCGACACTGAGAAGTAATTACTTTTGTCTTACAAAATATACCGAGTAGTAATTAGTTTGTCTTGCAGAATATACCGCGTAGTAATTCCTCTATCTTACAGAATAGTAACGACTTTTCAAGCTGAATAAAAAAAGATGTGTAGGGATATGAATACAACCAAGCTTGTTATGGATTTTAGGTTTTAGTGATTGTATGGATTCGTGTATGTTTGGCTGTTTTTCATACTGATACTGTTTGAGTTGGTTGGGTAAGTTACAAACGGATTTACTTGACAATGTTTTCGTGGTTGACTCTTTGAGTATGGTAAGATGGTGAGATGTCGAGACGTAATACTATTTCCGTACACTCAATTACAACAAAGCATAACCCGCATTCAAATAAGCCAACATCGTCG